>NC_141685.1:1577091438-1577691438 GCF_964263255.1 Lissotriton vulgaris
TTCAATTCCTTAGTCTTCTTATTCGCTCTCTCTAACTCATCCTTACGCCTATTCTCGTAGTACTGAGCCGTAGCAAGAATCTGCGCTGAAGTAGAAACGGGCCAAGAACTCTCAGAATCCTTCAACTTAGTACACAACTCGGGAAGAAGATTGTGCACAAATTTATCGACAAACAATCTCTGGCCACCTTCTGTAGCCATATCCTGACCACTATGATCAACGAACGTTTCCTCAAAACGCGAGAAAAAGTCTGAAACAGACTATTCTTTCTTCTGCTTACAGGCTGACAATTTG
Organism: Lissotriton vulgaris; assembly: GCF_964263255.1. Taxonomy (NCBI): domain Eukaryota; kingdom Metazoa; phylum Chordata; class Amphibia; order Caudata; family Salamandridae; genus Lissotriton; species Lissotriton vulgaris. The sequence continues at coordinate 1,577,091,733 of NC_141685.1, forward strand.
TCCCAATTAACACGAACTTCAGGCATTAAAGTCTTCATGAAAGTAATAATCCTACCAGGAAGTTCAGTAATAGCATCTTCAGGCTCAGCACCTCCAACTTGTCTATCATTTGCCGCAGCGAGATTCGCCCACGAATCGCCCAATTCAAGATCATGATCTGTATGACGAATGACATTCCAAATGGACTGTGGAACAAAGTTCCCAAAAAGCATATCTATATCCGCCAAATTCATGACACACAAACTCACAGTTTGCGCAAGTTCTTTATAATACCCCGCCGGATTCTTTCGTGGATCTGGTAATGTCTGTTTAAGCGCTAAAACTTCTGCACGTTTCCACGGCACATGTACCCACACACGTTGGATATGCACTAAAGTCGGTGGCTGAGCAGCCGGATCAGCAGGTCTCCATACTGGAGGAACCTCTCGCATCGTATACTGACGCGCTTGTCTTCTAACTGACGAATCTGGCTCAAACAACCGTTCAATAGGAACATCGCTACGTAGCAGCAGTAACACTGATACCGCTTTCTCAACATCGGATAGACTCCCAATTGTTCCTTTGGCAAATTCCAAACGCAATCGGGATAATTCTACAGGAACCCTACCCATTTCATCCATCCATTGTTCATGGAGGAATGCACACATAAGTTCAAAAACGTAACGCTGCTTTGGTGCTTCCCATTGTCGGAAAACATCCATAATAACTTTAAGATCGTACTGGGACTTATACGTAACCCATCTACGTGTCATGTGGTCTAGAACCACTCGTTCATCTGTATCGGGCAGTTGACTACGCAATTGTCTACGCTCATTCATAGGAGACATACCCATTTGTCCCAAGACAGGAGTTAGGAAATTAGAAAAGGCAGCGGTCATCCGCTGTCTAGGAGAAGGAACAGTCGGAAGGACAAGAGGAGACGAAGCAGTAGCAGTCGGATCCATAGTCGGAACAGGCATAGAAACAGCAGGAGTAGCAGAAGGCAAAGCAGGCAACCCTTGAGAAGGCTGCGCATTAGAAGGAACAACCAACGGAGAAGCTGGCTGTAAAGGAATAACAGGAGGCAAAGCAATAGGATCTTGCACGGCCACAATAGGCTGGGGTGGAGCCGTAGCATTCTGCATATAGGGTGGTGGAGAATTTAGCAAATGCGACATCAAAGGGTCTTTCACAAGATCCTTTTCATCTTTCTGCTCTTTAGCTGGCAAAACTGGGTAGCATCTGTCTACCGCTAACTTCCTCACTCTAAGCATCTGCTCACTATCTCTTTCTTCTTCATCATTTTTGTATGCAACGGCGGCTTGCACCATTGACATACCCTTCCTATTCTTCTTCGCTAACTTAATTTCTTTCTGTTTGGCTTCTTTGCGCCATATGCGGAAAGAGTCAAACATCGCCGGCCGGGCTTTCTTCTTGAACAACTTCACTTCAAGATTATCTAAGACTTCTGTCTCAAAACTACCATAACGGGGCCACTGTAGGACACCGTCATTCTTCGTGTATTTTATCCAAACCTCATTATAGCTAATTGGACCTACTCCATGCTTCACGTACAACTTGTATGTAGGAGTTCCGATCGGAGGAACCGGACACGAATCCTCTAACCGGGAATCCCTCAAAGTACCACAACTAAACAAATTCCTAAGACTGCTAAAACCAGGCATCTTGCTCACTAGTCTAGCTTCAAACAACAAGGGTAATCTAAAATCGATAAGCTCGTGAATACATGGATCCCTTGGCTTTGGGGCCTGCAGGTACCAAATCAAAGCTATCCACTAAAGGATACAAAACAAACTAAGGACTAAGAACTAGGAGACGCTCCCTTTATACTTAACTGAGTTGTCGATGGCGTCACCAGAAGACCTGTCAACCGTCTCGCTCTACAAACGTCTAAGGCTCCAAAACAAGGCGACAGTCAGGGCAGCAGTCCTTCGTAGCCGTCGGGACGCGGGAAGCCTCGCAGCAAAGACCTTCGGAACCACGTCGACATACAGGGGTCGCTGAAGTGGCTGGCCAACCTCTGGAATTTTCTCACGACGCTCCTCACGAACCTCTGGCTTGTACCGGTACCGCTGAAGTCGCCCCACGTGGGGCGCCAAATGAGGTACTGGGTTTTCTTGGAACCAATACTAATACAAAAACCCAGCGGTGTCAGGGCAACACCCAAAGACCCCGGATTCCCCTGTCTTGGCAAACAGAGACACGGGATACTTCTCGATGACGTCAAAGACCAAAGTTTAATGGTTGCAACCAGGGACAGAGGTCTACGAAGTACACACGGGTAGTTCGAAAGAGACTACACCATCTCAATGAACGAAACTCGGTCTTTTATGCCGAAAATTACGCTTCTGGCAACATCACAATTTACATTCTGTGCATACAAAACTAACCAATGAGCGAGTAGCATTTCAAAAAGTAGCGAATCACGACAATCAAAGTTAATCCCACTTTCTGTTGTCCAGCCACCACAAACGATCACACATATGCTAGTTTCCTGTTCGATCGGACCGGACAAACTCATCATAAAACCTTCAACCCAGATCGATGAACATGTCGTAAAGGAAAGGCAGAAACAGATGGTAAGGAGATAGAGGAGTGGGAACGGTGGGCCATAAAATCGGACCATGTCCTGCTCTTTGATCTTTATCAGTGCAGCTGCTAACCAAGGAACTGGCTCAGCAGGATTCGCCCCAGGCGAGGAGTCAGTTTGGCCAGGTCAACCAGAAGTCAGCTAAGGCATACATGTCAAGGACTCATTCGGCCACAATCATAGGGCCTATGTTAGGGCAACCATACAAGATGGCTGCCATTTTACAAAATGGAACCCAAGGGTTCAAACTAAATCCTCAAATGCAGAGTGTTCTCCTATATCAATTCATACGAAAACACTCAGACATGTTAGACTCGTCATTTGCGGTCTGCCGACATCAAGATCGTCCATTTCCGACAATCTTTATAAATCGGGTTTCCAAATCATCGAACCCAATTCGGGACCATGGAACCACAGACACCAGCCTGGCTCCGATGTGGTCTAAGCCATATCAAATCCTTCTTGCCACGCATACGGCTGTAAAGGTGGAGGGGAAGAAACACTGGATCCACGATTCTCATCTCAAACGGCCACTACTCCCGCTCCCTTATGATCAGCAGCATCCGAATGGAATTTTGACCCAGGAAAGTGAGAGAGCCACTGCATTTGTTCCTTTTTCCGACGCCTGTGAAATAGAGCAAAGGCAAGAAGAAGGACTGAAGGAATTGGGCGGAACGGTCCCCAGTGAACCCGCAATTGCCCTTCAACCTGTCACCGATATCCCAGTAAGCAGGGGCTCTGATGAAGGAAATGTACCTTCGGTGCTGTTCTCTGATCAGGAGGTTCCGGGTCATGTACGTTACAACCTGCGGCCAAGAAAACATCACGGTACCTCAGATGCCACGGTTAGGAGATAAGAAAAGACTTGAATAAGTAGGGTTTGCTAGATTTCTAGTCTGAGGTACTGAGCGAGATACTGGACTGAACTAGTTGAGAGCTGGAACTTTGGTCTTGCGCTCTGTTCAGAAAGAAAGACTGTCACATGTAAATGGCCAGGTTGTACATTGGATTTCCTTGACGACGACGTTGTGCTTTCTTGAGATGAACGATAGGAGTCTGCCTGTGAGACTCTAGATGGACACAGGGAGAAGAACCCCTCTGGCAGGACGGACTGCTGTGCCCGAGTTTTGCTTAGGACTTTTAGTTAGGAATGTACCCTTTTGGTCGCATTATACCTGAAGAAGAACGTCCTTTTGCACCACGATATTTGCCATTTTATGAGCCAATGTTTTCTGCCTGGACCATGAGTGTAAAAGTAGCTTTTGTGTTAGTAATAACAGTTATATTAGCCATTTGTAGGAGTATATTTGTATATTTAGAGTATAGATATCCAATGCAAACCATGATGCCCTCTACCATTGCCCCGCCTGAGCACTTGATGTTCACTTTAGCACCGCATAAGGAGAGACACCGCCAGACTTATGCTAAGAATATATTAGTAGAAATGCTCCACCAAACCCATAGTACTACTATTATGACCGATTGTTGGGTTTGTGGACTTTTGCCATCAGTTATGCATAAACATGACTTATTCCTCTCTCTGCCCTTATCATACTTAGGTAGTCGTGAAGCATGGTTCCAAATGTTCTCCGCCATGTACAACCATTATGTGGAAAACTCCAAACAGTACTCAGAAAAAGATTATAATATGATTCTAGCTTACATTGAAACACACCAGGGATTCGATCCAGTAGGAAATGGGGGAGAGGGATCACTGGACCCAGATGCTTGTATGAATTTGTATACTACTAATGAAAACAGTACTTGGTTGAAAGATGAACTTTATGATTTTGCTAATTTTAATCATTCTCAGTATTTCCAGCAGTTTGTCACCAGGAACGTTACAAGTGAACGCATTATGCCCGTCCCTAACTTGAATACTTCCTCTGCTTTCTGTGTACAAGGAATTGGGCATGTGCAAGTTGGGAATAGTGTTTGTAATTACACATATAGAATGAAATTTTTTAGCAGTCCTCCACTGTTGTCACCACTGAATGTGTATTTTGTATGCGGGGAAAATGCTTACACCTGGTTACCACGGGGATGGGCTGGGCAATGTTACCTGTCTTTCTTGTACCCTCCCGTATACATAGCACCATCAGATTATCACAAAACTCATCAACTTCATAACACAAAAATAGTTTCCAATAGACAGCGAAGGCAGCTCTGAATGACTGAGGTTGATCAAACTGATACTTCCTTGCAACAGTTTACGGATTTTAAAAAGGGATTGGTCCCTTTTTGGGCACCGATATTCAATAGTAGAGAAATAAGACGATTGTCCAGGATAGTGGAGAATGCCATAAATATCACTACTGAGATTATGACAAATATTACAGTAGAGCTTCAGGCTACGAGGCTCGTTTCTCTTCAGAACCGGATGGTTCTTGCTGTTATCTTGGTTGATTGGGGGGCAGCATGTCGGGTGATCGGGAGCTCCTGCTGCATTTACATTCCAGACTCCGCCCCTACGGTTCACTTGGCTATTCAGAAATTGCATCGCATTGCTGCAGAAATGCACGCTGAGAATGGATCCAGGTCACTCTCTAGTTGGTTTTGGGGGCTTCTATCTACTTGGGGTTGGAAATTATTGATGATAGTTGCTGGAGCTGCAGGTATCCTCTTCACTTGCTGCCTTTGTATGCAATGTGGTCCAGCCTGTTGCTCCTACTGTGCCTCCAAATTGACAGCCATGCTTGGCCCCTCTCCTACCCTTTCTAAGCCTCAGATGCTACAACAGGAGATTCATGAGTTAATGGCCATTGATGAGGACGTTTTCCAAGATTAATATTTCTCTTAGTTAGCTACATCACGCTAAAAGGAGGGTTTGAGGAACCAAAGTTCCGAATTAGGCCTGGTAAAACACATAATTACGGTTAGAAATTAGCGTGATGTACCTATTAGACTAATGTAGGCGTTCGAGTATTAATAAGTGCACATATGTAATATCGTTGGGATCAACGTACACATTATTTAGCTTTTCGTCTTCTCACTAGCAATATAGTTTGATCCAACAGGTGCCATCTTGGGGCCTAGTCCGCTTGCAGCATTAATGGAAACCTACCATTACACTTAGTAAGAGCGGTTCTCCTGAGAAACAGTCTGACAAATGTAACAAGCTGCTGCTCCTGCACGTCAGACCTGTCAAGGTTGTAGGTGGGGGTAGGCTGGATAAGCACATTCCAGGAGGCGCTGTGCGGACTCTCCTAGAGCTGGCAGAAGGGAGTCACCCTCCTTGACCTTGCTATAACGAGCTGAGCTAAAACTAAGGATGCTTTGTGTGCCCTATATGGTCTTTCCTTTGCACCAACCTGTACCAACTTGTATTTTTCCTTCTTAGGTAACGGTTTCGAAATGTAACAGTATATATGTGATCTGTTGATAATGTGCCAGCAGTCTTCTCGGCGGACCTCAAGGGATTAGGTCGCGAGAAGCTCCTCTGGCAGAGTTTGTTTGTATAATAAATGATTGGACGTTCTGCACTGCCAACTGACTGATTATTGGTAAATGATATCAGGGCTATTTGTAAGTATAGCTTTATTGGGTTGTGATAAATTTTCGGTACTTCACCTGTTTGGACCTTATAAAGAATGCTCCTCTAAAGAGAAACATCGGGCTGGTCTATAAGGCAATGTATCTGTCATCCCATAGCAATATGGTTGATCCGTTCCAACTGAGGGCAGATAAGTGGAGTGATTTGGTCAACACTGTAGTAAAAGCTGCAGACGAAGAAGTGCATTTAATCAATTTTGAGACTCTCTGTGGTTACTGTGTTGTTGTGACGCATAGCAACGTGCTGTTTCACTCAGCCTTGAATGTATCTCATATTAAGGTATACCTTTTGAAATGTATTAACAATTGGTATTACACCCCTTATCATCTCATTGTTATGAAGTTGTGTCCGGATGACCGATGTTTCCGCTGTGGATCGGTGGGAACTAATACTGCTCATGGTTTAGCATCTTGCTTCACATTGCGCTAGTACTGGGAACTTTTCTTTGACAAGCTCAAACTTGGAGGTTATAGTGGACCCAAAGTTGATTATTTTCAGCTATACACCAGCACCTATCTGGCTTATACTTTTTTCTATCTCGCTAGCAAGATTGGTTCTAGAAGGATTTTGGCTTTCTAGTAAGTTTCCCTATCTATGGATCTGGTGGCGTGAATTCCTAAACATAGTAGACTGGAGATAGTTTTAATTGAGAACTATTCCCAGGACTAGAAAGGTCACTCGGATTTGAGACCCTGTCCTGGGCTTGATGGCCAAGGTGGCTGCATACAGGACGTGACTTCCCAGTTATATTTTCTTTATTCTAATTTTTTTCTTTTCTTTTTTGTTGATCTCCTTCCATTTAGTTAATTGGCTTCCTTTTGATTAACATTGTTAGGTTTTGTTCTGTCACTAACTATCCTCTGCTTTCTGCTATTCTCTTGCTTTCTTGATCAGTTTGAAATCAATACAAAATCATTAAACAATAAAATAAATGAAAGCTCCATTGCCGGAAGCAGTCAAGCTTACAAGGAGAAAAGGAATCAGAAAGTTTTGCAGAGATCTATATTTGATTCTGGAAGTCCTCATGCTCACATCAATTTTCAATTCTGAACTCAAGGAAAAAAAGACAACAGCACAAGCTTGCCGACACTGGAGAAATTGTTAGCAATGGGCTTGGTTTTAGGATTACCATTATGAAAATCTATCAAGGTGTGGCTAACCCCTCCTCCTGCAATCCTAGTTTACATGTCCAAAATGAGAAAATTAAAAAAAGTGGGATTCCCGCTCTACTGCGTTCATTCAGGGCAACATGGCAGACAAACGTGCCAAACAGTCTCTGCAGGCACTGTGTACAGCTCTGAAATTTTACATGTCTGCATAGTCTCCTAACCACAAACTCCCACAATCCTGATATGGTGCTATGCAATTCCACTCAACCTAAACCCTCCGGTCATCACCTACTGAAGTGATCTGAGCTCTGTAAATCATCAAGAGGAGAATATATTGAGAGAAGCGGCTTAATGCATCTTAGGAGCCTGTATTCTCCATCGGTCACTGTTGGTGGCTAAAGTCCACTTTGAGCTTGTTCATATTGATCAATGATCTTTACCAATGACCTCCTACTCTGTTTCTCTAAACCTGGGATCACTTTCCTACATACAGGCTTCAGAAGGCTGCTTGTGGACAGAAGTGGTTGGCAGGGAACAGAAGTGGCATAGAAGGGGGTAGTGGGGAACAAAATATAAAAAAATAGACAACCTTAACTCCGTTCTCTCTGCCCCTGGCTGCCATCTCTCCTTGTTGCTGCGACCTGGAACCAGGAAGCACAGGAAGCATCCGGGCTCCCAGGCTCCCCGAATCAAATCACAATGCAGAGTTGTGATTGGTGTGAGCACCCTGATTCGATGCTCTGATGGGGTCAGGGCGTCTTGGCATGATCCCCACCAGGTTGCGTAATACAGCCTGGTGGGGAACATGCCAAGTGCACATGACTGTTTGGCCAGTCCCAGACAGCCAGCCGAGCAGTCATGTGCACTCAGTGTGCACAACCCACTCCTTCTCCTGTGCCACCAGCCCCGCCCATCCTAACCCAGCCACGAACCTTTCAAAAATAAATTGATAAAAACTACGTTATTATCCTTTTATTTTTTCCTGCTCTCAGAGCAGTGGGGCAACTCTCTTCTGCCTTAGGTAGGAACAGAAGGTTAAGACCCTAAAATGGCTTTAATGTGAGGTGTAAATTGGCTTATTTTTTCACCCATATCCCACTAAACACCCCACAGTAAAAGAAAGAGGATTTTCTTGAGTATCCACTTTTAACATAAGATTTCATTTTTTTCTGATTGAAATCACCTTGACGCCACTGACTTCTTTAACACTGACTTCTATTGAAATCAGCTATGCTTATTTTATAGTCTAGTTTGTGTATCTCTACTCATTTATGATATCTAGATGATTAATCATTACTATGTTATCAGCTTGACTTGTGCCGTACACATTTTTTTATTGAAATGTTTTTAAAATTGTTTATCCTTGCATCCACCAAACACCCACACAAGTTTTTGATTTTGAATTGACGCACCTAAATAAAGATGAGAGAAGCAGTGATTTTACTTTGTTGATATGAAGGCTGCTTGCCAAGGGTGTTCAGCAAGCTTAACTGTTCTACAAAAAGCCTGTAGCCACAATCCGAATCCTACCCGCAATTCGATTTTTCACAGCTTACAACACATTTTCTGTCATGTGGGCCCTCTGAAAAATTACTCATTTATCATGTCAAAGTCTGCCAGTTCCAAGATGGTGTGCAAAATAAGTGGTTGTGGAGATGAGAAGGGAACCATAGGGAATATACATTGTCCAGTAATGTTTTGATGAATCGTCAATGTGTTCAGAATGACTTTGAGGGCTTAGACAATCTGATGCTCAGTGCGAATAGGTTATCATAGTTTCACATGTTTTCACTATAGAACAACGGTGGCATATGTAGTAATTATGAGTTTATCATTTCTTTAGGTTGTATGCTCGAATAGTATTTTTAGTCCATAATTTTCAGGTACCTCATGAATATATAATGAGATGGAAATAAGCATTATTAACTGTTTCACACTTGTTATACTTCCTACTTGACTTCCACGCCTATGAAACCTTTTCACTTAGCTGATCAGCACTGAACCCTTAGTACACTGCTACTCATCAATTTTCACTCCGTGAATCCTTTTTCAAAGTGACATTAATGGTCCAAAAATGCGCGTGTGTCGGTCTTGTTATTTTCATCCTTTAGTTTTTGCTCTCAGTGATTATTTGACAATGCACATCTGCCCAAGTGACAAAAGATGGTTGCCATATCTTGAACATGAGTAAACAGGGCTAGTTATTATTACATGTGGCACACTTGCAAAGGCTTTATTTATCGAGGTCATAACATATCAGATCCCTTGTGTACGTAGGTCATTGATCTATTACAGATTGCCAGTTCTCTCCGTTTACCAGGGCCATGATTATTCCACGGCGGTGATTGTGCTGGAGATGTGGTACCCTGCTGTCTGTCTGACAGTCACTCGACCTGTCAGAATAGTTAAAGACAGGCAGCAGCATGGAGCACTGTCTGCAGAAGCATATGACAGGCATGCCATCAGAACATGTCCCTAAAGAATAAAGCACCGTGGGTGAGTGTCAGGTGTTTTTTATTAGGCTTTACCGAGCAGCCCCTCCCCCCCAAATAAAATTCATTAATTATATTTGTTCAATGATTTTGATAATTCGATGCAAACAATGCATTCCATTTGAATTATAAACGGCTCTGCAACCTTGTGTTCAATGAATGACGTCAAATAACAGCAGCAATGATGCCACACATCAATGAATGATTGAATAAAATATCCCCTTTGCATGCCATAATTTCAACATATACTATGTCAAGCTGGGATGTCAGAGGGTAATTACTGTGTTGAGTTCTCGAAAAAGTGGTAAGCACTTACGAAGTTCTTCACACAAGAATTTTCAGAGCAGGCCTCGGTTAATGAGTTGACTCAAGCCTAGCTATATGAGGGGCTTTGAGAGAGCGCAAATTTGAATAAAAATTATGTATGGACCATATTTACAAGCATATCGCATAAACGTAGGAGTTGTAACATGAAGTTGTCACTTATAGCATAAAGCCAACTGTTATAATCAAAAGCAATATAGGAAATGTAACTGTATTTACTCTTGAAATGTATTAGATTTAGAAGGCCCGTATACGTAGTGGGCTAATGTAGAGAAGTGTAGAAATGCTTACGAAATGTAGAACGTGCAAAGTAGAATTCATGTACGTGTGTAACTATAAAGTTATATTCTATGTAGTTTGTATTCTATGTACAATATATTCACATATGCGTAAAGAATTTGCTAAATGCGATTATATATAAATGTGTGTTAAAGGTTATACTGTGTAGAAGGCTTCTTGTAGGAATGTTAGAAAAGTTTAGGTCATTTGTGGTTTTAACCTGACTGACCAAGGGTTAGCAGGAGTGTAGTCCGCTGTTTGTAATTTAGTGGGCTCACAGGAGTCGTGAATAGCCTTGATGTGAACGTGCGAGCCAAGGAGTCTAGTGCTTGCTAGATTTAAGGTGACAACGCTGGACAAAGTTTATGGCCTAAACGTGATAAGAAGCGCTTGGAATTTGAGAGTTGTTTTGAGAAGTTCATTCACAGGACCAAGAAAGGTTATATACATAACTATAAAGATTTAAGTTCTGCTAAGGTTATTGACTTATGATCTGAAAGTAGGATGAAGTCACCACCAAGAAGACGAAGATGACATCTAAAGAAGAAGGTCAACTTAACGGACGGCGAAAGAGACGAAGCAAGAAAAAAGCTAGAAGATGACCTCACGGGGAAAGTCCGTGGTGGGCGTCGAAGGGGCGTTCCACCCATACTGTGATTGTGTATTTTAGGGACAGCACCCCGGGGTGAAGATAGCAATTGGCAATTAGCGAAGGGAACAGCGAAGCGAATTGCTCAGAGGGAGAACAGAGAGAAGGGCGAAGAGTAGATGACTTGAGCAGATGCGCTGAGAGAGATCAGAGTGCAAGAGAGCAGTAGGCCGAGGACCCTTAGAGAGCGGATGGGTAGGCAGCGAGGGTACTGCTTCTTAAATTTAAGTTACCTTTAGAGGCTAAGAGAGTTTGAACTTCTTTGGGAGTCAAACTGCTGACACCTTTTTAGGTTAAGGAATCTTGCGAAGTAGGGATGTCACTTAGTATAGAGTAGGGACAGATTTAACTTGATTATTATTTTTTTTTTTTTTCTCTTTCTGTAGATGACGCAAAGGAACCACTTCATATCGATAATTTTTGCTGATTCTTGAACTGACTTTAATTGTATTCTTTTGTATACTTATTGAGATTTATCCTGAGAGGATTGTATATGCATTTTAAACTTTGATTCTATATAAAACTCTTAAAACTTTATCAGTTGTAAGTGGTTCTTCAGAGTGGCGTCAGTTTATGGGGTTTATCTAACCTATGCAGGGTTTGCCTTTTACTCAATGACAGATAAAAAGCGATCCAAAATTGACGAATGAGATAAGTTATTAAATTGATCATAAATTGATATTAAAATCTCATTCCCCGCAGTTGGTAGCAGAGAAAGATGGTTTTCTTCTTGAGGAAGACAACCTAGGTCAGGTTTAGTTTACCCCAAGGTCCCTAGTCATCGACGACCAGAAGACTAATCCCTGCCGAAGACGGTGCTGACGGTGTGTCGAGAGAAAAGCAGCAGAGTCGGTCGAGAGTGAGTATAAGGGTCATGCGTTGTAAGATTGCGGTATTTTATGTTGTACTTGTGTTGTAATGTCAAGCGGAGTTGAATGCCTGTAGTGTGATTGAGGGAAGGTTGTGAGCGCGCGCAACCGGATGAAATCTTAAGCTCCAGGGAAGGACTTAAGTGGTTCGGGTGTATCGAACACCCAGAGTAATTTGTCTACCATTGAAAGGGGGTCATGAGGTACCATTGATCGCCCGACAGACCGATGATAGGGGGAGCGTAAGAGTGAGTGTATGAGTAACGGACGCTGGTTGTACGTTTACTGTGTGTAAGTAACCTATCAGTTGAGGCGATCGCCTGACCGTAAGAGGGAAGACGTTTCGTCAGTTGAGGTGACAATTACAGTTAGACTGTGGCCGTACAGTCAGAGAAAAGTGATCGCTTGGACGGAAGTAGTCATTTTTCAGCGTATGAATGAAAACGCATGCAAAATCGTGAGACGAGTTGAGAAAGAAGGAGAACTGCTGCAGAGGGAGCGAGTGACGTCAGCATAGAGTCGCATTGAGATTGGTCGGTCAGCGTAGAGTCGCGCTGAGATAGGCCGATTAGCGAGAGCCGCGTAGGGATTGGTTGGTTTGTCATCAGGACGTAAACAAGGAAGAGAAAGAGGAAAATAGTAGAGTAGCGAAAATGAAGTGTTTTATGAGTTTAAGGGCAATCTTTAGAAGGAATAGAAGAAACTTATATGCCGGAGAAGAAGCTCCACCAGAAGGCACACCAGCTTATCATATGGCAGTAAATGTAGGCTTACACTCGATACTATGGATCTCCGAGTGGAATAGGCTAACTGAAGGGAATAAGGAACTGACGTTTCCGAGATTCGGAACGTTTAAACTAGAAGTGTTGAACGAACTGAAAGCGGTAATGCTTGCAACAAGACCTCTACCGAGGCCAACACAATTCGAAGCCCTTAGTGCATGGTTTAGAGCAGCACACGAAAAGAGCGTAAAGAGGCGCCAAGAAAGAGTGAGACGATCAGTAAAGGCAGTACAGGATGCTAAATGGGATGAGGAAGCTAAGAAGTGGAGAGTACAAAAAATAGAAGCGGACAAACTGTTTACAATGATAGAAGCCACGGGAGAAAAGAAACCTCTAGAGGAAGATGAGGAAAGCGAGACAGAAGAGGATCTGATAGAAAGGCTACTAACAGATAGACCACCTCCGTATAGCGGAGGGGCCGCAAGTCCCATATTACAACAAGAGGACGGAGCTAGATGGGGGGAATATAAATCGATCCCAGTAACAGAGTGGGATACCAAGAAAGATGTGGAAATACCTCAATCTAGTTCCGAACAGAGAGTAGTGGGAAGAGTAGTGGTCCAGAAGGTGCCAGAAACGCAACATGCAAGGTCGTACCAAATGCCAGACGCTTTACAGGTACCTGTTACCATAGGCCCTATTGTGTCAATCTACAACCCAGAAGGGGTCCAGCAGGAGGAACAGGCACGATGGGACAGGGAAAGGGCAGAGATGGAGAATAGGAACACCATGATCAATCCTCAGAGGCAGATACTAGCAGCAATGAGTCGGAGTACTCCATTAGATGCCGCAACAGGTCCCTGGGTAGAACAGGGGGGTCAAAGAGGGCCAATGGACTTAAGGGGACCAAAACCGAAATCTCATAAGGAATTAAGGGAATACCTGAAAGAATGGGATACTGCCGAAGGGAGTCGGAATAAAGGTTTAGAAACAGGAGCAGAGTGGAGAGACCAGGATAACAGGATCCTCTCTCATTGTGGAGCTGGCGAAAGCAGCCACAGTGGGGGAGAGGGAGCCAGGAAAACAGCGGAAATAATTGTCCTACTATCGGCGGCAATAGGCAAATGTGCGATGACAGGAGTGCAGGGTGTGGCGAAGTGCCTCGCGTCACCTTTAGTGAAGGGGAACGAAGGACGCAGGAGTATCGAAATACTTTCAGATGCACTCACCATACCCCGGGTGAAACAGTGCAACATTGGAATCACGGTGCATCCGGTGATCGCGAGCAACGTCACGAGAATATAGGGAGTCGCGAAACGTCTCGCCATACTTCTGGTGATCAAGAACGAGATCGCGGGAGCATGGAGGGCCATGAAGGACCTTATCGTTTATTGAGTGACACCAGACAGCAAGCGAGTTACAGTGTTTTAAAACAGAACGGTGGATCCTATCTCGTATCTGGAGAAACCGAGCCGAAAAGGCGCAATGTAGGGATGGGGGATGGAGTAATGTTCCACCACACCCCACGGGAAGATGGAAAGGCTTGGGATCTAGAGAGGTGGGAACAAAGAGATGGAAGGAAAACTCCTCATAACTCACCCGTGTTTAGGCGTAGGGCGCATAGTGGAGGTGAGAGGGGTATGAGCGAACCACCTAGGACTGACATACTGAGAGCTGAAATAAAAGCAAGACGGATTAATGTAATGAGTTTGAAATCAGACTTAGATGAAATAATTGATGGCACAGTGGCAATAGAGAGATTAGAACTGTACGCACCAGATGAAATATTGTTCTTATCCAAGGATGTTACTCGGAAAGCAAGGGCAGCTCATGAAAAACTATCCGAATTAGCAGAAAAGTATATGATAGACATGTCACGAACCAAAGCTTTACAGCCCAATCATAGGCTAAATTGCACAGACCGAGATCTGGATGAACGTAGAACTGTTGGTTTCCACCGGCCCAGACACTGCAGGAACGACGTATGCCCAACCCACTACCCCGACTCTAATGCGACTCATGTACCATAATAGCATAAGAAGACACTCGAGTCTAGGATAGGGGGCCGGAAAGGAATTCAAAGGGAAGGGACGTCAAAAAGGCTTCACCCCCAAGCTGGAATGGACTATGATATCCAACCTCCGTATCACGCCTCTGTATCTAGAAATACAAGATACACAGAATCAGTATTTCTCCTATTACTCTCTGTACCCTCCCTTTCCACCCTGTCTCATAACCACACTCCACCATACACAACCCACAATCTCCTTACTTGTGAATGATACAGGAACTGCTTTCGGAGGTTTCTGCAGCAAGGAGAGGGAAACTCCAAAGTGGATGGGAGGTTCCAATTCCAGAAGGGGTTTATGACAGGGGATCTGCTCTCGGGAATCAAGGACGCTAATCAGGGATTCTAGGGGGAAAAAGCCAAGTTCATAGGCATAAAAAACCCCCAAACTACTGTCCATAAGCGTCTTTCCGTACACCAATAGGTAAAAGTCTCCAACAACAACGTTTCACTCTTCCGGGATCGGCAGCGTCTGCAGCTCTGTCCAGCGCTGCAGAAAACGCCCAAGCGGCACAAAAAGAGGCGGATTGCCTACACAAAATGCGGAAACAGAGGATGCAGCTTCCGTGTAGATACCGAAGGCACCGGTAAGAGTTTCATCTAGTGCGAACACACGCCTCTGCTTCAGCTTGTTTGCCGAGTGAACCGGAGCCCCGGTTTACCTCGGCTTTACAGACAAAAGCCAGAAATCCACGAGCTCAATGGAGCCAGGAACCAAACAAGGAAAAAAGAATTTAAGGCTAAATAACGGAAAACGGGGAGGGAGGGGGGGAGGACTAGAAAACGAAGCTTTTCAAAAAACGGGATACAATCAACCAGGGAACACGAGCCCGTGAACCCCAGACAAAGCTATAGCTACGGAACAACAACCCAGCACCTGGAACCCAAAAGTAAAGATACCAAGCACTGACTCAAAGGAGGGCGGGGCTTATATTCCCCCAGTGCTGATCATGTGATGGTGGAGCATGGCCATGGAGGACAGACTGGCCCTGGTTCCTAACAGTATCCCCCCCCAAAGGCCCTCCCAACCGGACGGGGTTTAGAGGGATGCTGTCTATGGAACGCTCGAACCAGCCGAGGAGCGTGTACGCTACCAGCTGGTTCCCAGGTCCGATCCTCAGGTGCATAACCCTTCCAATCCACCAGGTAGAAGAGTCGCCCCCTCCTACGCCGGGAATCCAAAATAGTCTGAACCTCGAACTCCTCTTCCCCATCGACCAACAAAGGAGGGGGAGGTGGCAAAACCTGTGTTGATGGAACATAGGGCTTCAGCAGTGATGTATGAAACACAGGATGGACCTTGTATTCATTGGGCAAAACTAGCTTCATGGCCACAGGATTAATCACTTGCTGTATGGCGAATGGTCCCACAAACCGAGGCTGCAGTTTACGAGAGCCCTGCAACCTAAGATTGCGCGAAGCTAGCCACACCTGATCCCCTACCTTATATAAAGGAGCGGGAACTCTGTGTTTGTCTGCCTGAACCTTCATAGACTCTTTGGAGGCCTGTAACTGTTCTCGTGCTCTGTCCCATATCCCACCCAGGGACCTACATACATCGTCTATGGCTGGCACACGCCCCGTAGGCTGGATGGCTAACGCCCTGGGGTGATAACCCAATGAACAGAAAAAAGGAGTCATACCCAAAGCGGAATGCAAGCTGTTATTATACGCAAATTCCGCAATGGGAAGAGCCACCCTCCAATCACAGGACAAGGACGTAACCAGACACCTCAAGTATTGCTCCATGGTCTGGTTCGTCCGTTCAGTCTGACCATCTGATTGCGGATGATAGGCTGATGACAACCTTATCTCTATCTTCAACACCGAACACAATTCCGTCCAGAAATGAGACACAAACTGTGCTCCCCTGTCCGACACAATCGCAGATGGTAACCCATGTAGTCTAACTATTGATGACATGAAGACTAATGCCATCTCCCTCGCAGTAGGCACCTTGGGTAAGGGAATAAAATGTGCCATCTTTGTGAACAGATCAACCACCACCATTATAGCGGTATGTCCTGAAACCAAAGGTAAATCCGTCACAAAATCCATACTAAGAGTATGCCAAGGAGCAGGAGGGACCTCTAAGGGCTGCAAGAGACCAGATGGCTTGGTGTGGGAAGGTTTATTAATGGCACACACCGGACACGCTGCCACATAACCCTGGATATCCCTGATCAGTGAATCCCACCAAAACCAACGCAGACACATCTCCCTCGTCTTTTGTATCCCTGGATGTGCTACCAATGAAGAGGAATGACACCACTCCAATACCTTCTGTCTGAGGGAGGGGGGCACAAACAGACGGTCCCCATGGTACAATAGCCCATCCTGCATCGATACCTGTGGCACCGCCATCCAAGGGGCCAAATCCAGTTGTTGGAGGTGCCGTTTGAGTAGAGTGGGAAAATCCTCAACTTGCGTCACCCCTACAATCTTTTCAGCACTGATCATGGGTCTATCCTCCTTCACTCTACTCTCCCCCCTCCCCTCCACATGGATCCTGGAAAGGGCATCTGATTTTATCTGCTGTGCGGCGGGTCGATAAGTAATGACAAAGTCATACTCATTAAAAAACAAGACCCACCGCATCTGCCGAGGTGTTAACGCACGAGCAGAGCGAAAGAAGTCTAAGTTCTTGTGATCCGTATAGATAGTGATCGTATGTCTAGCGCCCCAAAGATAATGGCGCCACTCCTCGAACGACAATTTCACCGCCAGCAGCTCCCTCTCTGCCACAGTATAATTGCGCTCCGCAGGCAGCAAGGTTTTAGAGAAGAAGGCGATAGGATGCATCAGACCTGATTCAGCATCCCTCTGGGACAACACCCCTCCTACCGCACACAAGGAAGCGTCCGTTTCCACAAAAAACGGTAAAGCAGTATCGGGATGTACCAATACAGGGGCTGACGTAAAGGACCTCAACAATGAACGGAAAGCATTCTGAACTTCAGAGGACCAGTCAAAGGAAACCCCCTTCCTCAATAATCGGGTCATAGGAGAGACGATGTCAGAAAAATTGGGGATAAAGCGCCGATAAAAGTTGGCGAACCCCAAAAGGGCCTGAATCTGTTTGACCGTGGTTGGGATAGGCCAGGTGATAATAGCCTCTATTTTCCTGGGATCCATTCGGATACCCTCTGCTGTGATGATAAACCCCAGGAATTCCACTTTTTGTGTACCAAACTGGCACTTCTCCAGTTTGGCATACAAATGGTTGTCCTGCAACTTCTGCAATACTTCCGCTACGTGGTCGTGGTGTTCCGCCCTTGTCTCCGAGAAAATCAAGATGTCATCCAAATAGACTATGACACTTCGGTCCAGTTGTTCCCGGAGAACCTCGTTGATAAAGTATTGGAATGCCGCCGGTGCATTACATAAACCGAACGGCATTACACAATACTCGAATAGGCCAAATTTGGTCTTAAACGCCGTTTTCCACTCATCCCCGGGCCGCACTCGGATGAGATGATAAGCACCCCGCAAGTCCAGTTTCGTAAATATGGTTGCTTTGCGTAGTTGGTCTAATAGCACAGGAATGAGTGGAAGAGGGTACCTATTCTTTACAGTAGCCTTATTCAAGGCCCTGTAGTCTACACATGCCCTCAAGGTCCCTTCCTTCTTCGGGATGAAGAAGATCGCCGAGGACACAGGCGAGCAAGAGGGACGAATAAAACCCATCCTCAACATCTCGTCCAGATACTCTTTGAGATGCACTTCTTCAGGTTCCGAGAGGGCATAAATGCGACAAGATGGTAAAGGAATACCTGGTATTAAATCAATTTTACAGTCGAACGACCTGTGCGGAGGGAGTCCCTGCGCCTGGGTCTCATCAAAGACCTCCTGAAAGGCAGAATACTGTACAGGGATAGTCATCCCTTCTACTCCAGCACAAGACAAAGGAGAGATCTGTTCACTAGCTTCCTTATAGCAATGTGTAAGACAATATTTGGAATCTAGGGTAACCAAACGTTGCACCCAATCTATCCTCGGGTTGTGTTTCTGAAGCCATGGGACTCCCAACACCACACCAAAGGAAGGGGCATCTATAAGGTCAAAGACCACTAACTCCGAGTGTCCGTTTTCGCACAACAATGTAATGGGTTCAGTTTGACGTGTGATAGAGCCTGAGGTCAATTCGGTCCCATCAATAGCCCTTACCGGCTCTGGCTGTTGTTTGTACTGACATGGAATCCCCAATGTATCCGCTAATGATATGTCGATAAAATTTCCAGTGGCTCCGGAATCCAACAGTACTGACACGGAGACACGGCTCCTTCCAGCCCACAATAAATGTGCAGGGATTATAAAATGCCGAGGAATCTGGTCTATTGCTCCCAGTACATCGTAGGTCCCCACTGCTCCTCTCCTAACTTCTGAACCCCGATTCCCATGTACACAGGCTATCTTTTTACTGAAGGCCAGACCTGAAGGTTTAACTGGACACTCACGGGCAAAGTGGCCGCCTTGTCCACAGTACAGACATAAATTCAACTCTCTCCTTCGCCTCTTCTCTTCCATGGTTAACGGACCTCTCACTCCGCCTATCTCCATGGGTTCAGGGGCAGTTTTTTGTTCACCAGGTGGCCTTGTTTCTGGTTTTGGATAATACCACCTAGACAACTGACCTCGACTACGGTCGCCCCGCCTCTCAGACAACCTGTGATTTAACTTCACCACCAGATCTATAAAGGCGGCACAGTCGTCTGGGGGATCTACCACCTGCGACACCACGTCCTTTAATTCATCACACAACCCCTGATAGAACAAGGATGTCCGTTTGTCTGTTGGCCAGTGTGTCTCCGACACCAATCTATTAAATGTCGAGATATATGTTAGCAAATCCTGTCTGCCCTGTCGCAACTTTAGGAGCTCTGCATCACTTGCCTGCATAAACGCATGTTTAGCAAAGAGGCCTCTCATTAGTTCTTTAAATGTCCGATAGTCATGTATAACCGGATCATCGTTATCCACAAGAGGGGTAGCCCACTGCGCGGCTGTGCCAGCCAAATACGAGATGGTAAACGCCACTTTTGCCGTGTCATCCGGAAAAGCAGTCGGCCTGCACAAAAAATGCAGTTGACATTGCGTCATAAAGGTCCCAAACTTATTACTATCTCCCATGAATCTCTCAGGGGGGGCCAAAGGTACAGGGACAGGAGTTGTGACAGTTACCGCTACGGGAGCACCCCCCTCCGCTCTCTGACCTGTCCCACCTCCGTATTGAAAAGTGGCTGGTTGTATGACAGGACCATGTCCCCTTTCTCTCAGCTGTTCTCTAGCTCTCACTGCTCCCAGCTCCTGTTTTAGTCCTGCATTCTCCTGCTGTAGATCTTGCACCTGAGTCTGCAATGCAGCAACAGCCCCTATTATATCCTGAAAAGTAGGAACCCGTTCGGCTCCCTCCGTAGGACCACCCAAATCCTCATCCATACCTCGTCCAGGCAGTGTATTAATTTCGTGGGCTTGGTATTCTGTTGGTTTCCACCGGCCCAGACACTGCAGGAACGACGTATGCCCAACCCACTACCCCGACTCTAATGCGACTCATGTACCATAATAGCATAAGAAGACACTCGAGTCTAGGATAGGGGGCCGGAAAGGAATTCAAAGGGAAGGGACGTCAAAAAGGCTTCACCCCCAAGCTGGAATGGACTATGATATCCAACCTCCGTATCACGCCTCTGTATCTAGAAATACAAGATACACAGAATCAGTATTTCTCCTATTACTCTCTGTACCCTCCCTTTCCACCCTGTCTCATAACCACACTCCACCATACACAACCCACAATCTCCTTACTTGTGAATGATACAGGAACTGCTTTCGGAGGTTTCTGCAGCAAGGAGAGGGAAACTCCAAAGTGGATGGGAGGTTCCAATTCCAGAAGGGGTTTATGACAGGGGATCTGCTCTCGGGAATCAAGGACGCTAATCAGGGATTCTAGGGGGAAAAAGCCAAGTTCATAGGCATAAAAAACCCCCAAACTACTGTCCATAAGCGTCTTTCCGTACACCAATAGGTAAAAGTCTCCAACAACAACGTTTCACTCTTCCGGGATCGGCAGCGTCTGCAGCTCTGTCCAGCGCGGCAGAAAACGCCCAAGCGGCACAAAAAGAGGCGGATTGCCTACACAAAATGCGGAAACAGAGGATGCAGCTTCCGTGTAGATACCGAAGGCACCGGTAAGAGTTTCATCTAGTGCGAACACACGCCTCTGCTTCAGCTTGTTTGCCGAGTGAACCGGAGCCCCGGTTTACCTCGGCTTTACAGACAAAAGCCAGAAATCCACGAGCTCAATGGAGCCAGGAACCAAACAAGGAAAAAAGAATTTAAGGCTAAATAACGGAAAACGGGGAGGGAGGGGGGGAGGACTAGAAAACGAAGCTTTTCAAAAAACGGGATACAATCAACCAGGGAACACGAGCCCGTGAACCCCAGACAAAGCTATAGCTACGGAACAACAACCCAGCACCTGGAACCCAAAAGTAAAGATACCAAGCACTGACTCAAAGGAGGGCGGGGCTTATATTCCCCCAGTGCTGATCATGTGATGGTGGAGCATGGCCATGGAGGACAGACTGGCCCTGGTTCCTAACAAGAACGATTGGACTAAGAATACACATAAGGGAACTAGTCATGTGTATTAGAATATGGAGAGATCTGGATAGATGGGAGGAAAAATGGTCTAAGAGGGGATCTGTCAGAAGAAGTACAATTGTGAAGTCCCAGGATACAGACCTAATGCGAATGGAAGCTTTCCCTTTGCGAGAAATCGCGAACGGAAACTACGTTCATGTACCTTGGAGTAGGGGGGATTTAGCGGCATTCACTAATTCTTTCCCGAAGCTTAGAGAAAACCCTGTAGAGTGGTACAAGCAGGTAGAGAGGTTCGTGAAGATCTCTAAGGTGCTGTGGATCGATTTGAACACATTGTTCAATATCGTAGTACCCGGAGATTTGTGGACGGCATGCAAACTTAGTATTGAATGGCCTACTTGTGAGCCTCCGAGAGATACCCAGACAAATGGTCCGTCAGACAGAGTCATGGAAAAATACGAAAGAGTAATAACATGGCTAAAAGAGAAAGTGCCAGTGCAAGACATAGACTGGGTTAAGATAGATCGAACAACTCAGGAGCCTAAAGAAACGGTTCACGAGTTCTATGAGAGGTTATTGAAAGCATTTAAACAATACAGTGGGTTAGACGTAATGGATCCTAAGGACATAGGACAGTTTGTGTCAAAGTTTGTTTTAGGATTGAGACCAGACATAAGCCTGATGATACAACAGCATTTGATCTGTTGGCAGAACAAACCTTTAGATGAGATTCTGAGGTATGCAAGGTACTGTAGCGATGAAATAGATTCGAAGGCAAAGAAACTCAAGGAAAAGCTAATGCTGGTACAAATGCAAGCAGCTGGAAAGGGTGGACAGCGGCAACAGGGAACAGGAACGCAAGCAAAGAAACAGAATAATCAGAGCAGAGATGAGGAAGAAAGACCAAGACCGAGAATGGATATTGCGACACTAAAAAAGACAACGAGGTGTCACCAGTGTAACGAAGTGGGACATTGGCGACGCGAGTGTCCTTACAATGTCGAGACAGGGGAATTAGAACAAGAGGAGGAAGAGGTACAGAATAACGTGGTTAAGGGAGCCGCAGTCCCGAAGGGAAAGTTTATCAAAGGGGGGACTCAGACTCCTCGAGCCCCGTTTCCTCAACCACCTCGCATTACAAATGGAGGGAAAACCTATAGACAAATGCCATTGTTTGTAGGAGGAGAAGAATGCTACTACGTTGATCCTCTTACAGGGCAACGAGTGAATAGGGAAGAAGACTGTACTCTAGGGGCAGCCCTGGAAGTAGATCAGAGGGGACCATACGTAGAGGCTGAAGTAGCTGGATGTCCTACAACCTTTTTGGTGGATACGGGGGCCACTCGATCCACGTTGAGATCAGCGGTAGTCCCAGGTCTGCCAATATCGGGAGAGACGATTCAGGTGGTAGGAGTTGCAAACAAGAGGATGACGAATCCTCTGACCGAACCAGTGTCGGTAAAGATAGGGAATTACAGTGACGAACATCAGTTTGTGATCTGTGATTCTAGCCCTGTGTGTTTGCTAGGAAGAGATCTGTTGTGTAAACTGAATTGCACAATACATTGTACACCTGAAGGAGTAGAAGTGCAGACCAATGATGAGGATGCCGATTTTAAGGTTGTAAACTCGCAGGAGTGCGTGGAACTATATCCTACCTTGACAGTGGAAGAGCTTCCACAGGATTTGAGGGAGAAAGTGTCAGCTGAGGTGTGGGATTTTACTGGAGAAGAAATAGGACTGATCAAAGGAGTAGAACCAGTAAAGATCTTGGTAAGACCCAATGCTGAGTATCCAAGAACTCCACAATACAAGTTGACACCAGAGACGATTGCAGGAATAAAGCCTGTGATCGAATCCATGATTAAACAGGGAATACTGAAGGAGATCGTGGGAAGTCCATGTAACTCCCCGATTATGGGTTTGCAGAAGCCTAGTGGGAAATACAGAATAGTGCAGGATCTTCGAAAGATTAATAATATTGTTGTCTCATGTTGTCCAGTGGTACCGAATCCATCAGTGATATTGTTTCAGATACCGTTCCAAGCTGAATGGTTTACTGTGATAGATTTGTGCCAGGCTTTCTTTTCGATTCCCTTAGATGAAGAGAGTCAGTATCTTTTCGCTTTTAAGCTGGAAGATCGCGTTTTAACATGGTGTCGTATCCCTCAGGGGTATACAGAAAGCCCATCGATCTTTAACCAGCTATTGAAGAAGAATCTTGAAAGTCTAGTACTGCCTAAGAACTCGGTTCTAGTCCAGTACATAGACGACCTCCTAGTTGCGTCAGAAACTGAGGAAGCTTGCAGAGTAGACACCATAACCTTGTTAAATCACTTGGCCGAGAACGGACACAAGGTGTCTCCAAGTAAATTGCAATATTGTATGACTGAGGTGCAATACTTGGGCCATAGGATTGAAAAGGGAAAACGGAAGGTGTCTCCAGACAGAATAGAGGCGATCATGAGAATGAACGCGCCTACAACACAAAGAGAAGTCAGGATGTTTCTAGGGATGGTCGGTTATTGTCGGCAGTGGATAGCTAACTTTTCACTAAAGGCAAAACCGTTATTACAACTGACGCACAAAGGAGTAAGTGATCCGGTACCATGGGACAAAGATTGTTTGATGGCGTTTTTGCAGCTGAGGGAGGACTTATGTCGCGCCCCGGCTTTAGGGATGCCTGATTACACAAAACCATTTTTGCTTTACTGCTGCGAAAGAGAGGGATGCGCGTTAGCAGTTTTAGCTCAGATACATGGAGATGCACGTAGGCCAGTTGCGTATTTTTCGGCTACATTAGATCCAGTAGCCGCAGCGTTGCCCGGATGTCTCAAATCCGTAGCTGCAACGGGTGTCAGCATTGAACGTTCTGAAAGCGTGGTAATGGGACATCAGTTAGTGGTGTATGTACCGCATTCTGTAGAATTGTTAATGACCAGGACTAAGACTCAGCATCTGACAAATAGCAGGCTCACACGCTACGAGCAAGTCATACTGGCTGCCGAGAATGTGACCCTAAAAAAATGCTCCGTCTTGAATCCTGCAACTTTGATGCCACTTCCAAATGAGATAGATGATGAAATTTGTACAGACCATGATTGCCTTGATGTGACTGAACTATGCACCAAACCGAGACCCGATATCGTAGATGAGCCATTGACTGACCCCGATGAAATTTTCTTTGTTGATGGTTCATGTGTAAGAGACGATATCGGTCAGCTGAGAGCAGCTTATGCAGTTTGCACAATTACGAGAGTAATAGAAGCCGCTTGCCTGGAAGGAGTACACTCCGCTCAGGTAGCTGAAATTGTTGCTTTGACGCGTGCTTGTTTAGCAGGCGACAAACTTCGAGTCACCATATACACCGATAGCCAGTATGGTTTCGGGGTAGTTCACGATTACGGGCAGTTATGGTCTCAAAGAGGTTACATGACCTCCTCGGGTTCTCCCATTAGGAATGGAGAATTCGTGAGACTCTTGTTAGAGGCATTGCAAGGCCCGTCAGCCATTGCAGTTGTCAAATGTGCTGCGCATACAAAAAATGTCGATTTTGTGTCCCAAGGTAACCGCTATGCGGATGAGGTAGCGCGTTACTGCGCAGAACAGGGATATTCTCACACTGATGTAAAAGTGGGGGGAATCCAAGAAAGAACGGAATTGACAATGTTGTTAGATACTGTAGATACGTGGGATGAGCTAAAGAGTGTTCAAGAAAATGCACCCGATGATGAGAAAAAGAGTTGGGAAACAGCGGGTTGTACTAGAAGTGAGATGAATTTCTGGATATCTGCAGATGGGAGAGCAGTTTTACCAAATGAACTTGTTAGTCCAATGGCAAGGAAATTGCATGGATCAGCACACATAGGTAGAGATGCTATGGTGAGAGTATTCAGACAAACGTGGTTCAATCCAAAGTTTAGAGTAGCGGCAGAAGCAGTGTGTCAGCGATGTGCGATCTGTCAGCAGCTAAACGTGGGAAAGAGAACACCAGTCACATTGAGTCACATTGGGAGGTCTGGGGGGCCTTTCAATAGAATGCAGCTTGACTTCATAGAAATGCCTAAATGCAATAGACTCAGATACGTTTTAGTGATTGTTTGCATCTTTTCTAGATGGGTTGAGGCTTACCCTACACGTAGGTGCGATACACTTACAGTAGCAAAATTGTTACTTAGAGTGTTGATACCGAGGTTTGGGGTGCCATCCTCTTTGGAATCGGACAGAGGAACTCATTTTAACAGCGAAATAGTGAAGATGCTATGTTCAGCCTTGAGTATCGATCAAAAGTTACATTGCAGCTATCGACCAGAAGCTTCAGGGATTGTAGAGCAAATCAACAGTACAATCAAGTCCAGACTTGCCAAAGTTTGTTCAGCAACATCCCTGAGTTGGCCAGACGCACTTCCAGTGGTTCTTATGAGCATACGTAGCACACCAGATAGGAAAACAGGTCTCTCTCCTCATGAAGTGCTAATGGGGAGAGCCATGAGATTGCCATCGGTTCCGACTGCAGCCCTAGTGAACATCACAGACGATTTAATCTTGGACTACTGTAAGGGACTATCTGATGCCGTTAATTCTGTGTCCCTCCAGGTCCAGGCTGCAGAGGTTCCATCAGCACAAGATTTGTGCTATGACCTGAGTCCGGGGGACTGGGTCTTGGTGAAAAAACACGTCAGGAAGAACTGCTTAGACGTGCGCTGGAGAGGACCATTTCAAGTCATACTTGTGACGAACACTGCAATAAAGTGTGGAGGTTTGCCAAATTGGATACATGCCTCACACACCCGAAGAGTGCCAACACCTCTAGAAGAAACAGCTCCTCTCTCGGATGAGAATCCAGCAGAAAGCGAAGAAGCCATAGAGGGGGAAAGCCAAGCTGTGGAGGTGATCGAAGAGGCTGAGACTGAGACGGAACAGGTCGACGAAGGTCAGGACACCAGTGGGACCGAAGTCGCCTCAGGAGAAGAGAGTAATTGGGAGATCGAATCAGATATTGAACAAGCAGAGAGTGACCAAGAGACAAGTCCAAGAACAAAGAGCGGGAGGACAAGGAGAGACGAAGGTAGTTGGCCGGAGAGAAGGAGAAGGCCAAGCTTAAAAGCAGAACAAGAAAGAGCTCTTGTCCCGATCGCTGAAGAATCGGATCAGGAAGAGGAAACTACAGACTCAGGAACTGAAAGTCCAAGAAGATCGAGAAGGGTACGTGTGCCCTGCAGAAGGTACGCCACCCCAGAGTGGACTTATCTGGCAGATGTCTTGGGGACAGAAATCTGGGAGAGTGAAGAAAGTGAAAGTAATCGATCACGATCCATTTGTGGCAGTAGAGATATGGATGTTGACGCCTGGACTCGAGACTGAGGGGTTACTGACTTTCACACTTCCCATACCCCCATATTTGAGTCAAATTCAAGATCTAGTGCTAAATAGATTACAGTTTCCAACTTTTGGTCATCCAATTCCAGAGGAAGAAGAAAAAGTTATTCGTTTTGAATTATTGGAAATTGTTGTGAAAGCTGCAGGTACGAGAATAATTGTTGATGCATAAAGACTTTTTGTATATAAGTTATAAAGAAGAAGATAACCTAGCGCCGAGTGGAAAGAAGAATAAAATTAGGGATTACATTTAGAGGACGGAGAAGGGTTAGGGTTGTCTGTACTAAAGATAAAAAGACATTGTTGCGAAAAAGAAACTTTGTTGGTAAAAAGCACTTTACAGACTGAGAAAGCAAAGAAAACAAACAAAAACTGAAAAGGAAAAACTTTTTTTCGCAAAAGAAGGAGCTACGCTGTTTTGATAACATGGAGAACGGCAACCCAAACCGAAAAGCTAAATGTATAGTAGGTACACTGATAGCAGTAGTAATTTTTCTCATAATTACAGTAGTGACAATATCATACATAATAGGAAATGAAAGTGATAAAGAAACAGCAGATGTAAAGCCTGTAACGACTTTGAGAACTGCTCTTTTGGAGAAGAACGAGGAGAGCAATGTGATACGTGAAAAGGCGTTACTGGCAGATGAAGCTCGTAGATTACACGTAGACGAGTCACAGGGAAACTTTAGGTCAAACGCATACGCTAAACTATTGTACGAGTATATCGATGCCATGGAGGCCAAAGATTGCTATGTTTGTATGCAATTGCCGGCTTCTGTAGACGAAGGCATTAGATATCATCATCTCCCACTGACTTATGGGATAACATGTAGTTTGCTGCTTAGTATATTTTATGGTAGGGAAGGATTTGAGTACTACTTTTCAAATTATGATTCGGTACTACCTGAAGTTCCGAATTATAAGCAAATGAATAAGTGGGACTATTACAAAAAGGAGGATAGATTAGCCAAATTCTTTCTTCCTTGGGCTACACTAGATACTTCATATGCACGCAGAAATAACCTAACTTGCAAAGTGTCAGAGGTAGAGAAAAAGTTTATAGGACAAGTAGATGACAGATACAGAAGGCAGAAGATTCTGAAAATGTCAGGACAGTGGAAGACGGATTGGACCGAAGAAGAGAAGGCACACAAAAGGAAAGGTAGCAATGGTCCAATAGCATTGGATAGAACGCAGAAAGGGAAATTATGTTTAACGCGAAGCAAGACGTATTATGAGAGTGTATTTGTAGGTGAAGTAAATTGCGAACATGCTTTTAGATTAGAGTACTATACGAAAGATTTCATGAAAGGGATGCAGGTTATTCCGAATGTATATTTTGTATGTGGAAGAAATGCCTATGTAAAACTACCTGACAATTGGTATGGTTCGTGTTACTTGGCAATTGTCTTCCCCAAAATATATCATGCAAAGGACATAGCGATTATAGAAGGAAAGGCTTCGACAAGAGCGAAAAGGGAAGTAGGAGATGCAGAAGTAGTAGGAGATGTATTTGGAGCGATGTTTCCTATGTTAGGTTTAATACTTAACGATGTTAAGATCAGGAGACTAGCTACGGTTGTAGATAGATTATCTGCAAGTACTGCAAGGTCATTAATGTTATATGGCTGAGATACCCGCCACCCCCTCTCAACACAATCCCCAAGGATGGGAAACCGGAAACAGTTCTGAAGTTTTTGGAAGACGGGAGGGAGTAACCCTCCCGGCCGTATTTATTAAAATATGAAACAAAATTAAAACATTAAATAAACAGTTTCATATTATGTACAATTTCATTACCACATTGCGATGTTTGGCTAACCTTAACAGATTCTCTAATACAAAGGTTCTCCTAGCCGAACTAACATCCTACAAAACATTTACTTGAAATTTTGAAATTGTACATCCTAACGTTTAAGGGCCAACGGCAAGGTCGTAACCGGTGTCAAGATCCCTAACCCAGAAATATCGCCCTCACTTGTGAGGGGCGGCCCAGAGGCGTACCTCAAGTGCAATTACCAATTTCCCTTGACTTGACGGGGGCCCCAATAAAAACTCGACGCCACTTAGAGGTCGTACGAGGACTCGTGTGAGGTATCTAGAAGGTAGCGTAGACCCCCCCCCAAACCCCACACAACTTACCACATCTGCCGTCGCAGATGTCCTGGCCCCGGGAAATTCCCCAGGAGGGGGCTGTAACCCCTCCTACCCAGGAAGGGGCCTTGACCGCCTTTCCTTTTCTTTCGGCGACCCATCCTTAGAAGGGACCGCCTCCCCGTTGAGGGGCCAATGGCCACCTCCCCCGAGCGCTCCCATCCGTGCTGGGTGACGCCCACTCATAGGGATCTTCCAATTAGTGCTCACCGATCATGACCTTACCGCCCGACCAAAATAAATACGACAATGCTAACTAAATGACTAAACTAAAAAAGACAGTAGCAACTACAATTATATTAAAAGCATGCTTACCAATGAACACTAAAGCAAAATTTCTTTATTTGCGAAACGTAACACAAATCGACCATTCTTTATTACATACTCAAAATCATCACGATAATACCACAACCTGTAAACGAAAATCAGAGTTATCCATCAACTTTATTCAAAAAACCACTTGCTGTCCTCAGGTGCTGGTGGGTGGGTCAAAATTGGCTCTTAGTTCCGTCTCGAGCTCACGTGCAGCGAGGAGGTGCAGCTTCAGAGCACAGGAACAAGAGGATGCCTTCTGATCTTGCTTCTCCTTTTATCCGTCTTCAGGGCGGGCGTAAACCCGCCCCTGCCTGCCCCAAGGGCGTGGCCAGCCGCGTCAGTGTCTAGGCCAACCCACTCTAGGGCGGGAAAAGGCGCGCCCCGGCTACGCCGCTTCGGGCATACCAGCCGAGACTCGCCTCCCGCCCAAGATGGCTTCCCGGGGGGATCGTGGTACTCCGCCATACGTTCGGGGGGACCGAGTGGTCGCCCCTTTCCATATGGCTGAGATACCCGCCACCCCCTCTCAACACAATCCCCAAGGATGGGAAACCGGAAACAGTTCTGAAGTTTTTGGAAGACGGGAGGGAGTAACCCTCCCGGCCGTATTTATTAAAATATGAAACAAAATTAAAACATTAAATAAACAGTTTCATATTATGTACAATTTCATTACCACATTGCGATGTTTGGCTAACCTTAACAGATTCTCTAATACAAAGGTTCTCCTAGCCGAACTAACATCCTACAAAACATTTACTTGAAATTTTGAAATTGTACATCCTAACGTTTAAGGGCCAACGGCAAGGTCGTAACCGGTGTCAAGATCCCTAACCCAGAAATATCGCCCTCACTTGTGAGGGGCGGCCCAGAGGCGTACCTCAAGTGCAATTACCAATTTCCCTTGACTTGACGGGGGCCCCAATAAAAACTCGACGCCACTTAGAGGTCGTACGAGGACTCGTGTGAGGTATCTAGAAGGTAGCGTAGACCCCCCCCAAACCCCACACAACTTACCACATCTGCCGTCGCAGACGTCCTGGCCCCGGGAAATTCCCCAGGAGGGGGCTGTAACCCCTCCTACCCAGGAAGGGGCCTTGACCGCCTTTCCTTTTCTTTCGGCGACCCATCCTTAGAAGGGACCGCCTCCCCGTTGAGGGGCCAATGGCCACCTCTCCCGAGCGCTCCCATCCGTGCTGGGTGACGCCCACTCATAGGGATCTTCCAATTAGTGCTCACCGATCATGACCTTACCGCCACAGGCCGGATAGTTGACCGGCTATCCGGACCCCCCACAACACTCCTACCTAAAGGTCATGGTATAACGTTTTTAGCCATGCTAAGAAGTCTCCTATGAGTAACTCATTCCCCACCCGGGACAAATGCACTCCATCCCCCAAATACATACTGTCATCATTAATACACCCATGCGAAATAGAATGCAGTGTCTTGGAACGGAACAACCTACTCACTTTGTTATTAAGCTTTCTAACAGAAAGATTTAAAGCAGGAACCGAAATAGCCCCCCGCCACACTTTCCGTGGGATCATATGGGACCACGCAATTGTGCACCCTGGAACTCTCCTCGCTAACCAACTTACAGTGGAAAGCATCGCCTCAAGAAGAAGTCGTCTACCAGTGGTGACCAAATCATTACCCCCAAGATGTACTATGACTACAGACGGCGGTGACCTCGTCCGCCCTAGCAAACCCTCAAAAAATGATTGAAACTGGTCAATACAGAGACCGCCTCTTCCGTAGAAGGACACACTGTACCCGTATTCCCCAGCTACGTGAATCATGTCACCTGCCTTGAATACGTCTGCGGCACGTCTCACGTATGAGTGGCCCACGACCCACACCTCCTTTTTCACAGCCGGTGATGTCTGCCCGCTGGCCCGGTGTCGGGTCGACTGCAAAGTCCGCCCCGCCTCGTAGGCTTGCGCAACTGAAAACCAAACAAAAACAAGAAGCGTGAGTACATTGTTACAGCTTCACAACATGTGCAACCGCACATACCTTTTATAACAATTGGAGGACCAACGCCCCACCCGTTTAACTTGTTCCACATTCAGACCCCTGGCTGCAGCCTCTGTAGCAGCCCCTATCCGAAAGGAATGGGTCCCAAACTCGCCCGGGTTCAAGCCCGTGGCGGCAATCGACATCGCAAGCACCCGCTGAAACTGAAACTTTGTCAGTGGGGTGGCGTCAGCGTGTCTCAACAAGGTCCCCCCCCATGATGCCACCCTTCGTGCTAAATAATCTTCTAAACACTTTACCGGGCACATGGAGGACCCGGGAATCCTGCGTATGATTACGCAGTCACCCATCCCACTTTGATCGGTCTTGGACCTGACAAATGAGACCGTCATTGTCTCCCCTCTGATCTGGACGTGCTCCTGGCACAATCCTCCTGTCACATCCTGCTTGTTCCTCGCCACTAGTTCGCTTACCCGCATAGCCCCATGGAATGCCAGCGTAAAAGCGGCTCGGAATAACACTGTCTCAAACTGAGATGAACACGTAGCAGGGAGTCTGGATAATAACTGGGCCAGCCTATCCAAACCTATCGGGCGCCTTTCGTCTACTCTGCGACCCTCAAGGCGTTGCCACCCCCGTAGCGCTTTCTGTACAACGAAAGACGCTGTCGGGTCATGGATCCCATGAGCCCTAGCAACAAAGGAAATGGCAGCCCGATGCCTCTGAGCCGTGGCCACCGATTTCCCGACCAGATGTAAGGACATCAGAAAATTTACCACCCACTCCTCCTGGCCCCAAAGCTCCTCTCTATCAGTCCCCAAAAAGGCTAAATAGGACCGGAACGCCCCTTCATATGCCTTCCTCGTCCTGGGTGCTAAACTCTCTCCCACGAGGTTACGAAGTTCGGGGCACCGAGAGACCAGAGAGCTTCGGGAAAGGGTGCCGGCTCCGGGTCCGCTGTGGGAAGAAAACCCCAGAAAGCCTGCATACGAAAACGAGACAGTGCATCAGCCGCCTGGTTCATTACCCCTGGGACATGTCTTGCTCTGAATAGCACATTCAATTGCATACACAGTAAAACAATTTCCTTGAGCAGTCTCAAAATCCATTTGCATCGTGCTGCCTGACTATTGATACACTCGACCACGGTCATATTGTCAGACCAAAATACCACAGAGTGATCTTTGAACCCTTCGGGCCAAGTTCTCAGGGCCACTAAAATGGGGAAAAGTTCCAGGAAAGCAATGTTACTTGTCAGTCCACTGTCATGCCACCATGTCGGCCACCTTTGTGCAGACCATCTTGTGCCGAAGATGGCACCGAAACCTATGCTCCCTGCCGAATCTGTCCACAGCCCCAGCTCCTCAGAGGACACGGCCGGTTTGTTCCAGACGACTCGACCATTGAAATCCGCCAGAAATGCCAACCAAATGCACATGTCCTGGCGGACCTCTGCCGAGAGCCTTGTGCGATGATGGCCCTCCTTCAGGCCGACCATGGCTTGAGCAATCGAACGGGAAAAGGGGCGGGCCATTGGTATAACCCTCAGGGCAAAATTCAACTGGCCAACTAACTGCTGTAATTGATGCAGCTTAACCTTAGGACCACTTATACACATTTGCAGGGATGTCCTGAACTTTGACACTTTGTCAGCTGGTAAACGAAAACAACCTTCTCCGGAGTCTAACTCGATCCCCAGAAACTCGAGGCAAGTGGAAGGCCCCACAGTCTTACCTGGTGCCAATGGCACGCCAAACTGAGTCATCAAGACACAAAATTGCGCCAAAGCCTGCCCACATTCCGGATCCCCGGCTGCCCCCAGGAACAAAAAATCATCAAGGTAATGCATCACATGTTGGAAACCCGTCTTCCTTGTGAAGACCCATTGTAGAAAACTACTGAATTTTTCGAAATAGGCACAAGATATAGAGCACCCCATTGGCATACACCTATCCATGTAATAATGACCCTGAAACATGAAACCTAGGAGACGCTGATCGTCTGGATGTACCGGGAGCAACCGGAACGCTGACTCGATATCAGATTTTGCCATCAGTGCCCCGGGCCCCAGGCGATTCAAAATGGCTACGGCCTCATCGAAGGATGCGTACCGCACCGAACACACTTCCGGGTCTATCGCTTCGTTTACGGAAAGACCACGTGGGGCTGATAAATTATGTATCAGCCGAAACTCACCCGGGTCCTTCTTTGGGACCACACCTAAAGGGGAACAAACAAAGTTAAGAACCGGTGGTACACTAAACGGACCGGCGACTCGACCTCGAGTAACCTCCTTCCTGATCTTATCCTGTACCACGGTCGTATGCTGGAAGACCGATAGCTGATTTTTACATTTCTCTACACCTTGAAAGTCCCCCACTGGGATGCGGAAACCATAAGAAAACCCGTTCCGCAACACCCCAGCAGAAGTACGATCCGGGTATTCACTGAGCCAAGGAATCATTGCCACGGTATCAATCGGGGTAGGTAAAGGCGCCCCTCGGACTATGTTAGACCTGTTTGGCGCCTCCTCTACCCCCGTTATCACCCGTTTTGGCTCTGCACGTGGACTCAGGATGGGATGATTGCCCACACCCACTACATTCGTGTCTAAATTTGCACGATCCCTGGGGCCTAGTACATTTACCCCTGTTGAAGTTCCAACAAACCCCCTTTTTTCCTGTATTGCCGGCAGGCCTCGAGTAATTGTCGGTACCCGCACCTGATCGAAAGGGCGTCCCCGCATACTGGCGGGAGGATTCGCCAACGTTACTCCCTACTAATGGCAATTTTAACATACCAGTATCCTCCATTTTGGACCATGACACAGAATCATAACAATCCCACGTTAAGTTTTTATCATGTTCTTTAGCCTTTCTAAACAGGTTATCATAGCAGAACCAATGATTACCCTCGTGTGATACTGAGTACCCCATGATTCGTGACTGATAAATCGGCAATTCGGGTAACAGATCGGGCCTTCGTTCCCCCAAGATCGATGTAAAAACCCCCCACGCTTTGCCCCAATTGCCAATGTTTTCATTTACCTTAAAGGCGGCCATTTTTGCGCGCCACACACTCGGATGCATGAGATCCTTCTGGCCCTTAACATGCTCCATCTCATAGTGATCAGTAAGCAACGAGAAGATGTTTACGTACTCCCCTGCCCATATCTTCTCCTTAATAGCCAAAGGAACATGCTGACCCAACTTTTCCCTACGAGAGGGTGCTGACTCATCCCTCGCAATCGGCAATGGCCGCTTACCTGAACCGGACGCTGCCTCTGTTACTGAACCCGTCCCCTGTGGCTTCTCTACTGCGGCAGCCGGCGTGGACACCTTCGCTGCTTCCCGTGACTCACGCAGTTGCTTCATCAGCACCTGTGCGTCGACAGCCGTGGCGCCCTCGCTACCTTTTCCCAACCACGCTGCTAATTGTGCTGCCAGCTCGGGCGGCATATCTTCCCCGGACACGGGGGTGACCACAACGGGAATCGGATTCCCTTCCTCCGGCACGGGAGTGGGTGCCTCGAGCGGGGTACTGGGACCCGGGTTGTCTCCCCCAGCTGCTCCCCTCCTGGGCCTCTTGTTTTTCCCTCCCGGGGCTGCTCCCGCCAAAGGACGTTTCGGTCCCCCTTCCTCGTCTTTATCCATTCGCCTCTTTAGTTCGGTCATCTCCTTCATGAGAACGCGCAGCATCTGCTCAGTAGTCATGCGCTTTCCCGCCTTCTTCGGCATTCTCCAACAGAGTATCTGAAAAACAAACAAGAACGATTACAACGCTCAAAATTGGCTCTTCGTTCCGTCTCGAGCTCACGTGCAGCGAGGAGGTGCAGCTTCAGAGCACAGGAACAAGAGGATGCCTTCTGATCTTGCTTCTCCTTTTATCCGTCTTCAGGGCGGGCGTAAACCCGCCCCTGCCTGCCCCAAGGGCGTGGCCAGCCGCGTCAGTGTCTAGGCCAACCCACTCTAGGGCGGGAAAAGGCGCGCCCCGGCTACGCCGCTTCGGGCATACCAGCGAGACTCGCCTCCCGCCCAAGATGGCTTCCCGGGGGGATCGTGGTACTCCGCCATACGTTCGGGGGGACCGAGTGGTCGCCCCTTTCCAGTAGAAGGTGAGATGCAGTCGATTAGAGCAATAGTTCTTCAGAACCGACTTGCTTTAGATGTACTGCTAGCAAAAGAAGGCGGAGTTTGTAAGGCTTTGAAGGTTCAGGAATGTTGTACTTATATTCCTGATAATTCAAAACCACTTGAGAAAGTCATAAGCAACATTACACAGATTCATCAAGAAATCGAAGATTTATCAAAAATAAATGTTTGGGAAAAAGTCGGTCATGGAGTAGGAAAGGTTGGGAGTTGGTTTGCCAACCTTGGTAAAAGCATAGTGTGGTATATATTAAAACCTGTATTAATAGTATTAATTTGCATAATTACATTGTTAGGTTTAGTTAAATTGTATAAATGGTACAGGTCGAACCGGTTACAAAGATCCATGAGAGAGCAAGAAAGAAGATTAGCTGCTTTACAAGATCAACAGTACAAAAGTTTAAGAGCTCTCGAAACGATAAAACGAGGGAACCTTGTAACTAGTTCTGTGTAGAGATGTTATTCAAATTGCATTTAGTGATGACTCCTAGAAGTCATCAAAGGGGGGACTGAGAGAGCGCAAATTTGAATAAAAATTATGTATGGACCATATTTACAAGCATATCGCATAAACGTAGGAGTTGTAACATGAAGTTGTCACTTATAGCATAAAGCCAACTGTTATAATCAAAAGCAATATAGGAAATGTAACTGTATTTACTCTTGAAATGTATTAGATTTAGAAGGCCCGTATACGTAGTGGGCTAATGTAGAGAAGTGTAGAAATGCTTACGAAATGTAGAACGTGCAAAGTAGAATTCATGTACGTGTGTAACTTTAAATGGAGAAACCGCGTGAAATGTGACATGGAGAAATGTGCAGAGAACATACACGGCGATGTTACAAATGAGAATATAAATTTATATTCTATGTAGTTTGTATTCTATGTACAATATATTCACATATGCGTAAAGAATTTGCTAAATGCGATTATATATACATGTGTGTTAAAGGTTATACCGTGTAGAAGGCTTCTTGTAGGAATGTTAGAAAAGTTTAGGTCATTTGTGGTTTTAACCTGACTGACCAAGGGTTAGCAGGAGTGTAGTCCGCTGTTTGTAATTTAGTGGGCTCACAGGAGTCGTGAATAGCCTTGATGTGAACGTGCGAGCCAAGGAGTCTAGTGCTTGCTAGATTTAAGGTGACAACGCTGGACAAAGTTTATGGCCTAAACGTGATAAGAAGCGCTTGGAATTTGAGAGTTGTTTTGAGAAGTTCATTCACAGGACCAAGAAAGGTTATATACATAACTATAAAGATTTAAGTTCTGCTAAGGTTATTGACTTATGATCTGAAAGTAGGATGAAGTCACCACCAAGAAGACGAAGATGACATCTAAAGAAGAAGGTCAACTTAACGGACGGCGAAAGAGACGAAGCAAGAAAAAAGCTAGAAGATGACCTCACGGGGAAAGTCCGTGGTGGGCGTCGAAGGGGCGTTCCACCCATACTGTGATTGTGTATTTTAGGGACAGCACCCCGGGGTGAAGATAGCAATTGGCAATTAGCGAAGGGAACAGCGAAGCGAATTGCTCAGAGGGAGAACAGAGAGAAGGGCGAAGAGTAGATGACTTGAGCAGATGCGCTGAGAGAGATCAGAGCGCAAGAGAGCAGTAGGCCGAGGACCCTTAGAGAGCGGATGGGTAGGCAGCGAGGGTACTGCTTCTTAAATTTAAGTTACCTTTAGAGCCTAAGAGAGTTTGAACTTCTTTGGGAGTCAAACTGCTGACACCTTTTTAGGTTAAGGAATCTTGCGAAGTAGGGATGTCACTTAGTATAGAGTAGGGACAGATTTAACTTGATTATTTTTTTTTTTTTTTCTCTTTCTGTAGATGACGCAAAGGAACCACTTCATATCGATAATTTTTGCTGATTCTTGAACTGACTTTAATTGTATTCTTTTGTATACTTATTGAGATTTATCCTGAGAGGATTGGATATGCATTTTAAACTTTGATTCTATATAAAACTCTTAAAACTTTATCAGTTGTAAGTGGTTCTTCAGAGTGGCGTCAGTTTATGGGGTTTATCTAACCTATGCGGGGTTTGCCTTTTACTCAATGACAGATAAAAAGCGATCCAAAATTGACGAATGAGATAAGTTATTAAATTGATCATAAATTGATATTAAAATCTCATTCCCCGCAGCTTTGTTGGAGTAGTGTATGAGTTGTAGACAATGAGCACCAGGTTGCCCAAGCACAATAAAAAGTGCTTCGAAATGTGCATACATTTGAGCACATGGGTAAAGAAGGTATCTAAAACATTCATTCCGAACTAAAATTTGATAAAATAACGCTTGCCTTGTAGGAGGAAGGCTGATAACACCCCGACGGATGGGCGGCGTTTGGTTGGTGTGTGGCTACAGGTAGTTTCAGTTGTCTGCTTCAGACAGCGGTGCATAAGACACTACACTGAGTGGGCTTTGGGTCTGTCCCTTGCTCAAGATCGGATGCCTTTATTGTCTGTTTTAATTCCCTGCACTTTATTTGACAGCTTGCCATGCCACTGCTGAAACTTGTAAATCTGTACACATGATCATGTAAGCTCAAAGACTTGAGGGGTTAGGAAGTGGGTGTGCAGGATGAAGAATTGGACCTACTGTATTGATTTTAGATCATATTATGTTAATGAGAATAACATGAGTAGAACCCTTGGAAGGGAGAAAGAGCGGGCCATTTCTGCAAGGCAGAGAGCATAGAGACCGGATGAATGAGAGTGTGTAAGTGTGTGTGTTTGAGAGAGACATACATATAAAAAGAACAAGTGCACCTCTCAGTAGAAGGTTAACAGTAGCTATACTGAACATAAGAATTGCTTACAACTAAGGGCAAGCACATCAAAACATCAAAGACCTGCATAGATTGCTGGCATCTGTACAGTGCCCTGAAGATGCCTAAGTCTTCCTTCAAACACATAGGTTGTGTGGCTTTTAAGTGCAACCTGAAATACATCCAATTTAAAGAAGTACATTTAAAACAATTCTGAGAATCTCCGTGGTTACTGCTGTTGTTGTGACGCCTAATGATGTGCAGGCAGAAGCTATATTTAGCATTATTCCGAGGGCTCAGCGTGCATTCTGTCAGAGAATCTGCATGAGCACAAAAGTGAGAAGATATGCAACCAAAAACTGTAGCTGCCAAGATCTTTTTATCATGTATTTATCCACTGTGAAATTACTAAAACCCATGGAATAGTACTTTACAAACCCAAAAAACATATTCAAGATGCCGCAAACGTTTTATGAAGAAAAAGCCCTGTTGTCTCAAAACACAGATGAACTCAGAACGGAAGCTTGTCTGCGGTACATTGATTAACAAGCATTGGCCGCGCCTTTTGAAGCTGGCTCACTGGTTATCATTTTTATTTTTCATTGTAAGCATATGCCACAAAAAAATAAAAGATAATGTGCTGCTATTTAACTGTGGCCACCATAGGCATGGGAACGCATTTTCAAATGTAAATACCATTACATTTTTATTTTACTAGTGATGATTTTGAATAACAAGCCTTTCAGCTCATTATTATTATTATTGTTATTAGTAGCAGTATTATTAGTATTATTAGTATTATTATTATTGTTATTATCACCATCATCAACATCCTCATCATCATCATTATCATTATTATTATAGTTATTTGTTATTATTAATATTATTTGTTAAGGGAACAATAATAAGTGCCCAACTTACCTAACATTCAAAGTGCAGACATTCAAAGTGCAGACTATGTTAAAATGTCATCTAGACACTTTATACTAGAACATTTAAAAAGGAATTGGAAAGAAAATCACAGATGAAGTCGCCAGCTGAAGTAAATAACTGGTATTAAATGGATCAAATGAAAAAGCACACTTGGTTACATCTTTACCACTGAAAAGATCTATTTCAGGCAGATATGAACAATGTATGAAGGCCCTATGCAGTCACTCAAAGTGAAGGGAGACAACAGGCAAACTGAGCTGATCCATTGCCCCATGCTCTATGTTGCAGTGCCAGGAAGAAAAATGTGAATGACAATTTAGCACATCAATGAATAGAGTCCGTTGACTAAACTCCTTCTATTTAGGTGTATTATGTAAAAATGTTTTGGAGGAAGTAATAGTCTAGTGAGTCAGCTAAAACTGTTTCAAAGGCTAAAGCTACTAATAAAAGTCGATTAGCCACACCAATCCCTATCTATTCAGTGTTGTGTATTCAATCAATCAATCAGGGGTTTAAATAGCGTACTACTCACCAATGAGGGTCTCAAGGCGCTGGGGAGGGATCAGTCGAGGGGCCAGGTCTTGAGGTCCTTCCTGAACGTATGCAGGGTCGGGGAGCGTCTGATGTTCACAGGGAGCTTGTTCCAGGTTTTGGCTGCAATGTAGGAGAAAGCTCTCCGGCTGGATCTGTTTCTGCGGATGCGGGGAATCTCTGCCAGGCCGAGGTTGGCGGAGTGGAGGTTCCTCTTGGGTACGTGGAAGGATGCTTTCTCATTGAGGTATTTGGGTCTGATGTGTTGAGGGATATGTAGGCATGGGTGAGGAGTTTGAAGGTTACCCTCTTCTCGATGGTTGGGTCATGTGCTTGCGACGAGGTGTCCCGAGGAGGAGTCTGGCTTTGGTGTTCTGGATGGTTTGGAGTTTGTGTAGAAGAGTTTTGTTGATTCCGGCGTAGAGGGCATTGCCATAGTCTAGTCTCCTGGTTATGAGTGCATGGGTGACGGCCCTCCTGCAGTTGGGGGATCAATTTGAAGGTCTTACGGAGGCTGCGAAGGCAGTTGAAACTAGTGGAGGCGACAGCGTTGAAATAATGGTTCATAGAAAGGGAGAAGTCGAGGATGATGCCGAGGTTTTGAGCGTGGTCTGTAGGGGTGAGTGGGCTCCCGAGGGTGGAGACTCCAGAGGGCAGAGGGCCACCAGGTGTTGTCCCAGGTGGAGGTGCAGGGTCTGAGGATGAGGACCTCGGTCTTCTCTGAGTTTAGCTTAAGGCAGCTGTCGTTCATCCGGGTTGCCACGGTCTTCATTCCTTCCTGGAAGCAGAGTCAGGTGTCTTCAGGTTTCTTCGTGAGTGAGAGGATGAGCTGGGTGTCGTTGGTGTAGGATACAATGCAGAGCCCATGCTGTCTGACGATGACGACTAAGGGGGCCACATAGATGTTTAAGAGCGTCGGGCTGAGTGATGATCCCTGGGGTACTCCTCCGTTGATTCACGTGGATTTGGAGAGGAAGGGAGGGAGTCAAAACCTCTGTAATGCTCCCTATATTAGTTGGATTCAGGGAAGCAGAGGAGGTAGAAACAGGTAAGTCACATCACTGCTGCACCTGCCAGTTCTTTTAGTAGCCAGGAGTCTGTCAAACAGCATTGACAGCATACAGTGCCTACAGCTAAAGCAACACATAAATCACTTACCATAACAAAATCAGTAATCCCTCTCTGTCCACTTCCACATAGACCATTGAACTATTCCAGTATATATAGTTACAAGAAACTGTTTCAGTAATTCCATGGGAAATAATTTATTGTCTTATTCCCCTAACCTTTATTACCCGCAGATACACGCTTACTTTGAGTTTACAGGACTGGGAGTAGCTGATTGAGTTATAAAGGTTTTTTTCCACTGTTTCATTCCCTGTTGGAAAAGGGGCATGGCAGAAGAAGAAGTGTGTGTACCTGTCAAACTATGTCACAAGAAGGAGTTTTGAACCAATGTTTTGTGATGAGATATACACTGCTGCTATTTTATGGAAGTAGGTTGCACGTCAGACTGTACTCAATACCAAGAAATTGTCTCAAGTCCTAGGCAGCAAAGTGGAACAGAGATATTGTTTAATGTCGCAGTACGCAAGAGTGCTTATAAAGAAGGATTCATCTTACAAAGAGTACACATACTCACTGTTAGACCTGGCACCTTGGCGTGAGTCTCCCTTCCACTTTTTGCTGATGTGCCTCCGATGTTTTGCTGGTTTTCCGATACTCAGGGCACTGCGCCACGGCTGATCCGTGCCGCAGTGCAAGTGCTCCCTACTGTAAATTGTACACACGATTGGTATCCATGATTGGCGCATTGGATTTACTGTTAGTCCCTAGTAAAGCGCACGAGAGAGTGCCGGGGCTTGTAGATGCCAATACTGCTGGTGGGCCTGCAGCGCTGGTTGCGCCACCCACCGAAGCAGCCGTAAAGATGTGTCTGGGAACTGCGACCGCAGAACCCGCGTGCGGTCTCGTACTGTCACGCTAGCTGGGCAAGTGTCCCCACTTGCCAGCACCGACCCTTCCCTTGACTACATATTAGTCACCCCTATGGTAGGTAGGTGTAAGGTAGGACAAGCCCTGATGTGCGTGGCCTGTCCTGGTAGTGACTTGCAACGAAGACCGTATTTCACTACTGAAGGCTACCTGCTCCATTAGGCCAGACTGAGCTGAGAGGGTTATTACACCCTATAATCCCCGCAGGCTCAAGGAGCATGGTAGTGAGTCATGTTTAGTATGCCTGAACTCAGGATGATGAGATATTTCTTGTAGGCAAGTTTATTTCAATATCCTGGGTTTGCAAATGCTACTTTTAGAAAGTTAGCATTTGCTTGCCTAACCATTTCAGTTGCCTCTGCCAGTATGTGTATCCGACTGTCTGGGATGTCTGGGATGTCTGCGCCTTGAGACCCCACGGGTATGTAGCGCGCTTTATAAGTGTCACTGATTGATTGATTGAGTGACAGGGCTGGAGGGATGACAGGTGGTGAATGCGCAGATTACACCTTAGTGGGAGGTAGGAGTGCCTCTTGACTCGAACTGTCACTGTGCTCGGCCCCCACAATGCTGGCTCCACCCTCCTGGGGAGCGGCGGATGACTCTGCCGGCACCTGGCCCAGGAAGAGCGGAGCCCCCATCAACAAGGTACTCTGGCCACTCCTGTCCGGACAATGCTGGCTCCACCTCCTGTGGGGCGTCTGATGCGCCTGCCCCTCACACTGAAAGCAGAAGCCGGAGTGCACCCGCGGGGGTACTCCAGAACTGAGAGTGGCTATGCAAAGGCACCCCTGGCCTGCGAGAACAAAAGAATTGGCCTATAAAAGAAGGAGCCCTGCTCCTTGAAAATTAGATCCGGTTTGGGCCACAGAAAGACTCTGCCCGACGAGAAGGACCGCGAGAGACAAGGAGGGGTGCTGACTCTTGCCTGTGTCTGGTGCCTTGCTGCTGAAGGAGAGACTAGAGAAAAGACTACGAGAAGACTTTTGCTTTACTTTGTGCCAAACTCTGCTGAAGAGATCTCCAAGGGCTTGCAACTGAACTTGCCCCCTGACCAGCGTCCCAGGACCAGTGGACGCTACCCCCTTGGAAGAAAGCGACTGCGGGTGCTGACCATCGCCGCAGTATCGACAAAGAGGAATCTCCTCTAAGGCACCAACGTCATCCCGACCACCGTGACCGGGGCCCACAGCAACAGCGGAAGCAAAGCGAGGACCAGCCGCCGCTGGCCCGAACACCGTGACCGCAACTGCACAGGGAACCCGAGAGCAAAGGGAAGGAGGACCCGTCCGGTCTGAGCTCTCGAGGAGACTGCACAGCGAGTAGTCACTCACCTGCAAGGACGGGCAGTGGCCCTACGAGAATCCACAAGGTCGGTAGCCTGCCCGACAGCCCAGCTGTGAGCCCACAGCTACATCGACATTTGGCCGGGTACGTCCTGCACTTGGGGACCGTACTGCCACTTGTCACCGCCGCACAGCCGCCGTCTCCAAGGTCGGAGCGGACGACGAGGAGAGGACCGTGCCGCCACAGAGCACCGCTGCCCCGGACGACCAGTGACCTGCTCGGCAGAAGAGCCGCAACGATCAGCGACCCAGGGAAGGCAACGCGACGTGGGACAGATCC
Organism: Lissotriton vulgaris; assembly: GCF_964263255.1. Classification (NCBI taxonomy): domain Eukaryota; kingdom Metazoa; phylum Chordata; class Amphibia; order Caudata; family Salamandridae; genus Lissotriton; species Lissotriton vulgaris. The sequence goes on from NC_141685.1 coordinate 1,577,134,828, forward strand.
CCTGGAAGCCGCCGGCTCCACCAAGAACTTTGGTTAACCCCGGCCTACGGGCCTCAAGAGAACTACTAAGAACTGTGGTAACCTGAATCAAGTATCCTGCAACCGTTTTCATAAAGCATATCGACTGTATTCACAAGCCTGCTTAAAATCTATATAAAGATATATATTTTTACAGAATACAGTCTGGTCTCGTTGTGTGGTGGGTTGGTTGTGAAGGTGTACTGTTGCAAGTGTTTAACCCTATGTGCCCCAAAGATTAGCCTACGACTGCTTAAGCCACACTACCTAGAGGGTAAGCAGAGGTTGTCTGGAAGGTAACCCTCAGCCCTGACGAGGAAGAGGGAGTCCCTGCTTGTCGCTAGTGTTGCACTGCGCCAACTAGAGCCTCCCCCTTCCTACATTGGACGCAGCGGTGAGGATTTCGAATTTACACTTGCGATATTTATACCTGAGCTTCTGACCACTACACAAGGACTACGGTCCAAATACTTAGCCACAGACTTTGCTTTTTGAACTTTGCCGAAAGAAGATTCCGAGTGCAGGAGCCATGCCGGGCACAAAGAGCCTGGATGGAGCAGAGTCCACGACCTCCGAGGTGTTGGAGGTAGAGTGGGACGCCGCAAAGCTGGACAAATACTCAAAGGTGGAGCTGAAGTTTTTCTGTAGGAAACTCAAAGTTCCGCACGCTGGCTGCAAGAACAAGCCGGAGCTCTACAAGGCCCTGAAAGCCTGGGTGGAGTCCCGAAAGACCCCGGAAGAGCAAGACGACCTGGCCGAGCAGAATGCAACGGAGGAGCAGAATGCGCTTGGGGATCTGATCGATCTCGAGCGGCAAGACAGCGAGCACAGCTTGGGTAAAGGCCTGTCGCCAGAGGAGCTGGCGGACAGGAAGGAAACCCGGAATCACGAAAGAAAGTTGGCAGAATTGAAAATCCAGCTGGAGCTTGAAACAAAAAGAATGGCGCTGGAAGAGCGAAAGCACCAGATGGATTATGAGGTGAAAATGAGGGAGATAAGTCTCAAGGAGAGAGACTTGGATCGTCCTCCCTCTGGTGGCAGCACATCGCCAGTGCAGGTACAGTCAAGAGTGCATATCCCGAAGGACGTAGTCAAGGAGTTCTTTAAGGGGGATGACATAGGACAATGGTTTAGGGCATACGAGGTAGCCATGTCCTCCCACCGGGTCCCTGACAAGGATTGGGGAGCGGGGTTGTGGGGAAGGTTCCTTAGCGAAGGGAGAGATACCTTACTAGATTTGCCCGTTGAGAATCAGAGGTCCTATATCCACATGAAAGAAGCTTTGTTGAACAGGTACGGGCTTACCCCTGAAATGTATAGACAGAAGTTTAGGGGGTGTACTAAGCGGCCTGGGAATACGTATGTGGAGTATGTGACTTACTTTTGCAGAGCACTGGATGGTTGGGTGAAAGGTAACAAAGTTAATGATTTTCAAGGTCTCTTTGATTTAATTGCATGGGAGCACTTGTCTGATCACTGTTTTCCTGAGTTACGCCAACACCTGATCGATAGCAAGCTGTCCAACCCGAGGAAGCTTGCTGAGGAGGCGGACCGCTGGCTCAGCACCAGGGTCCACAAGGGTCCCGTGGGAGATTCCGCCAAGAGTGGGCAGGGTCCCCAGCAGAAGAGTGGGGGGGACAAGGGGGGAAAACAGAAAGGGTTCCAAAAAGGCCCCCAAAGTAGTTCCCAAGGGAATCCGCAGCAGGGTTCTCAGCCTCCCCCACCCCCGAAGCAGAATGGGGCCCCGACAGGTAAACCTGTTCCAAAGGGGCCCTTCAATTGTTTCAAATGTGGCGAGCCTGGGCACATATCCAGTGACCCCAAGTGTCGCCTATTTGGAAAACCCGCACCCACTGGTGCTCCGCCCCGACAAGTGACTAGCGTTCACCTGGGAGAAGAAATGATGGTCCCGGGGGGTGGAGATCCCGTTCACATGACCCTGGTCTCGTTAGGAGATAGCGAGATGATCCCTACGAACTACCTGCCCTCTAACACTAAAAAATATGGGCAGGTGGTGATCATCAATGGTAAGGAAGCCGAGGCTCTTAGAGACACAGGAGCCAGTGTGACTGCAGTGAGGCAGCACCTGGTGTCTCAAGAGCAGGTTGTACCCCATGCCTACTGTAGGGTTATCAATGCTGATAATTCCGAGAGCCAGTGTCCGATGGCTCAAGTTCCCTTCGAGTGGGGGGGGGTCTCTGGTACTCTGCAGGTCTGTGTGAGAAAAACCATGCCTGTGGACTGTTTGCTAGGGAACGACTTGGAGCACTCCCCTTGGGAAAAGGTGGAGAAAACGACTCACCTGCGGATGGTGGGTCTGCCTGACTGGGCGTGCGTGACCACCCGGTCTATGGCAGCCAGCAGGGGTGATCGAGAGGTCCTGGGGCCTGATGGAGAGGCCCAGGAACCGGCCTTAGGGAGAAGGCGCAGGGGGCGCGGGAAACCGGCCCCGGAAGTTCCTACGGTCCAGGAGGAGGCAGACCCTGAGGGGGATGCCCTGGAGCCTACAGGGGAACAGATCGCTGAACTGGGGGACCTGCCTGAGCTGACCCATTGGCAGCAAGAAGGAGGACCCTCCAGGGAGGAATTCTGCAGGGAGCAGAAAGAATGCCCTTCTCTCGTAGGTATGCGGCAGCAGGCTGCAGACCAGGCCAATGGTGTTCAGGCCAAAACACATTACGTGTACTGGGAGAACAACCTCCTGTATTCGGAGCCTAAGGCTGCTGAACCTGGGTCAGCCCGTGTGCTGGTGGTACCCCAGAAGTTCAGAGCCTTCCTACTGGGTCTGGCTCACGATGTGCCTTTAGCAGGACATCTAGGGATGGACAAGACCTATGACAGGCTTGTCACCCACTTCTACTGGCCCCAAATGCATAAGAGTTCAGATGCTTATTGCAGAACCTGTCCGACTTGCCAGGCAAGTGGGAAGACGGGAGGGAAGAACAAGGCTCCCCTCCAACCCTTCCCTGTGGTCGGTACGCCATTCCAGCGAGTGGGTATTGACATCGTTGGGCCTCTGGACCCCAAGACAGCCATGGGCAACAGGTTCATCCTGGTCTTGGTGGACCATGCCACCCGGTACCCTGAAGCCATTCCTCTGAGGACAGTGACGGCTCCCGTGGTGGGGCGTGCACTGATGGGAATTTTCTCACGAGTAGGATTCCCTCTAGAGGTAGTGAGCGACAGGGGGACCAATTTCATATCGAAGTATATGAAGTCCCTTTGGCAAGAGTGTGGCGTAACGTACAAGTTCACCACACCCTACCATCCCCAAGGTAACGGGTTGGTTGAAAGATTCAACCGAACCCTCAAAGGCATGATCATGGGCCTGGAAGGTCCGATGAGGCGTAAGTGGGACGTCCTCCTACCATGCCTGCTGTTTGCATATCGCGAGGTACCACAGAAGTCCCTAGGGTTCAGCCCCTTTGAACTACTGTACGGTCACCCCGTGAGAGGACCCCTGAGTTTGGTAAAGGAAGGCTGGGAGCAATCTCCCAGGAAACCTCCCCAAAATGTATATAGCTACATGCTGGCCTTCAGAAACCAAACCAGGCGCTTCAGACAACTTGCCGAGGCAAATCTGGAAGCGAGCCAGGAGGAAATGAAGCGGTGGTACGATCAGAATGCCACTCTGGTCGAGCTTCAGCCTGGACAAGAGGTGTATGTCTTGGCCCCAGTGGAGCCCTGTGCCCTTCAAGATAAGTGGACAGGTCCATTTGAGGTTGTGGAGCGGAAAAGCCCCGTGACATACTTGGTGGACATGAAGACACCCAGGAACCCTTTGCGGGTCCTACATGTCAACCGCCTCAAGCCCCACTTGCGAAGGTCCGAAGTGGGCATGTTGTTGGCAACCGATGACGGAATGGAAGAGGAGTCAGAGCCTCTACCGGACCTCTTGGTGGCCTGTGAGAAGGATGGGTCAGTGGATGGAGTTAACCTCTCACCCTCCCTGACCGCCGAACAACAGGAGGACTGCCGCCAGTTGCTGGGGCAGTTTCCAGACCTGTTCTCCCTGGTTCCGAGTGTCACAGATTGGTGCGTCCATGATGTGGACACTGGAGACAGCTTACCGGTGAAGCATAAGGCTTACCGGGTAACTGACAGGGTACGGGCCTGCATCAAGGAGGAGGTCTCCAAGATGCTTGCCCTCGGGGTAGTTGAGTCTTCCAGCAGTCCTTGGTCCAGCCCCGTGGTCTTGGTACCGAAGGCTGCTGCGCCGGGAGCCACACCCGAACTCCGGTTCTGTGTGGACTACAGAGGACTCAATTCAGTCACGAAGACTGACGCGCACCCCATCCCCAGGGCTGACGAGCTCATTGATCGGCTGGGGGCTGCCCGGTTTCTCAGCACGTTTGATTTGACGTCTGGGTACTGGCAGATCGCCTTGACCGAGGGGGCAAAGGAGAGGTCGGCATTCTCTACACCAGATGGGCATTTCCAGTTCCGGGTTATGCCATTTGGAATGAAGAATGCCCCTGCCACCTTTCAGAGATTGGTCAACCAGGTGTTGGCTGGACTGGACGAGTTCAGTGCCTGTAATGGCTGCCTTTCTGCCAGCTCTCTGGAGAAGAAGAATGATGGAGAGTGACTCCAGCCTATCACCCCCATAACATAGGGATTAGGCCGATAGACAGGGACCCTGTCTTATAGATATAAGGGCATTTTCGTGCCATTTCCCTTAGAGTAAGGCTTATGAATTTAAGTGAGGGGTTAGATATATAAGTATTAGTCATGATTTACTCATTTGCTAACATGCCGATCTGTTTCTCATGGAGCTATGCATATTATGGGCTCCGTAGGCCTTAAGCGAGACAGACTCCATTTTGCTTTCTGCCTGGTAGCTCGAGAAGGCTTTCTAGGTGAAGTGTAATGTTTTAGTTTCAAGCTGTTGTCCGCTTGGAGAGAACCGGTTCAGGCTGACCCTTATCAAAGGAATGTATTTTTCTCCACTCCGAAGACACAACTTCAGGCCGGCCGGCTGGGAAAGTGTCCTTGGTACGGGGAGGTACAAGAATTTGGTGGGCGGCAGGTTACTGGCCGTAAATTTCCATGAAGGAACGGGCTTTGATATTAGCGAAGGTGTTAGTCTTTGAGTCAGTTAGTCCGTAGGCGGCATCTAGCCGTTAGCATCTCTGCTATTATTCACTTTCATGGTGGACAAGTCGCCATCTTTGAAGTCGGAGAAAGATTTAAGACCGAGACTCTCTGAAAACAGACTGAACGAGAAGTGGCGCGGAGCGCACTAATGCAGAGAGAGAGAGAGAGACGGTAGCTAATTAACAGCAAGGTTCCGAGGTCCTGAGGGAGAGCAGACGAGTTTGAGCCTAACGGTGCAGACGTGTACTTGTGACGGCTGAGGGTGACTGCAAGGCGAGCCAGGACCCAGAGACGAGACAGGAGCCTAGATGACTGCCGAGTCCCGATTTCCCATTAACCAGGTGATGTCCGACCGACTCTTATAGTGCGTGCACTCTAACCTTTATCTTTTATCCTCTTTGCAAATGTAATGCTGCATAGTAATGTGACTTATGTTTATTGTTAATAAATACCCTAATTCATATAGAATTATTGTGTATCTGGTGCTTATGTTCAATCTTGGTAAATGGCACTTCTAGTTAGGCACTATTTAGACGAACGGATGAGAAATCCCGATCAGACAAGTGGTAACTAAATAAGGAGGGAGTGAGTGGACCTTTGATGTCGTGAGCACAAAGTACATTATATAATCTGAATCCATATCCAAAGTTATTACTTTAGTTTTATCCTAAGTAGATTGCTGAGATATCATCCCAATAACGTTTCATAGGAATGTGGTCGTCGTTGATATGCGGCGTTAATGAGAACGATAGGGAGGATACTATCGTGTAAAGCCACCGGATTGTGGTATAAGATAAATGAGAGCGCCAGGAGGGATACTGGCGTGGATGTTTCGCAGGATCGCGAACGCTTGGAAAAGGGAGCATTGGGTTCTGCAGGCCCGTGTGTAGACACGCCGGATTGTGTGTCAGATCTGCCCTAGGGTAGAACGGTCTGGGTCGGGGCGACCGCGAGGCCAACTGATGTGAATAAGATACTGTAAAAAACCCCATATATGTATATTGTCATTCCCCATTCTTAGGTGCAATCTGTATATTTATCTGTATAGGTACTTATTGTGAATACGATCTAAGAAGGGAAGGTGAGTACGTTTTGGCTGGGTCACAGGGGCCCCTGGGGGCTGATCCCATCTAGACAGGAAATCCAGCCATTACATCTGGCGTCACGAACTGTTTACGAAGCCTGTGTGCATTGTGTTGTTTTGATCTCGTTGGTTTGCGCCCGGCTTGTACGTATAAAATTTTGTTTATAATTGTGTATATATTTTTTTTTTTTGCGTGTTAATATGTTTCCGAAAAAATCTCCGTCGGTTTTCAAATTACCGATTCAGATTCCCGGCTGGGAGTCTACGCCTTACGAGGCCTTGGCCCGCGAGTGGGCTGATTCTACTGGTTTAAGTGAAAATTGGTCTTCATTCTTGGAGCAGGCGGAGCCTGCTGATGTGATTTCGTGCCTACAGAAAGCGCCAGTAGTGAAGGGTGATGAGCTTCCTATTTTAGGACGCAGAGGGTGGATTGTTCTTACTGCATACAGAATGTTGCATGAGAAGTTTGTTCAATTACAGAAACAATTTAAAGATACGGAAGGACAGTGTGTTGAGTTGCAAAATTCGCATACTCTTTTACGTTGTCAAAATAAACTGCTTGCCGACAAACTTGAAACGTATCAGACCATTGCCGAAAGAGCTGCGGTCCGTATTGCACGATATAAATACAAACATCGTCGTGGGCGCGTGTCGTCCCGTAAAGTGCGTATGATTGTAGCAAAAGCTGGAATGGATTGGAACCCCGATGAGTGGGACGGTAATATCTGGGATTCTCATACTTCTGACTCCTCGGCAGAGGAGGGTGATAAGCGCGAGTCTTCTCGCTCCGGACGTGATTGTAAATCTGCTTCATGCATTGATTTGACTACCGATTCTGACCGTGCTCGTTCTTCCCGTGCGGATGACGTAGCTTGCCCTGATTGTTCTGTTAAATCTAAAATGCGGGCTTCCACGGAAGCTCTTCCCGCAGTTTCTGCTCACCCGATCTTTCGACGGAAATTACAACAAGCCCCTGGTAATCCGGGTGGCATCCCTCTTGACTGTATTGAAGATTTTACTCAGCAGGAGATTAGTGACATCCTGCAACGTTTTAAACAACGGCCTGGTGAGGCCTTGCTTACCTGGATGGTGCGTCTTTATGAGCTTGGCGCTTCCGGTATTATGCTCGATGCTGTTGATTGCTTACGATTTTGCTCTTTGAGTTCTGATTCTACTATTCAGGACCATTTTCGGAATTTTAATGGTAATGTCCAGACTTCTTTGCTCCAGCTTGCGTCTGAGGGCTGTAATCATAAATATCCAACTGAGTCTGATTGGCCCTCTGATGAAAAGCCGTGGTATACTCTGCGCGATGCGTCGCAACGTTTAAAGGAGGAAGTCATGAAAACGTGTATCTTCCTTAGTACTGCTGACAGGTTATTGGATGGTTTGTTAACATCTTCCGTGCGTAACCGCATTATACGTACTTCTCCTGTTGCTTATAAGCAGGTCATGATGACACTATTGATTAATCAAACTGGCAATCCTTTGTCTGCTGTGCTTGAGTCTGTTCGTCAGCTTGGTGAGCTGGGTGAATGGTTTAAACCTGAAAGACAATCCCGACCTGAGGGTCGTACTGGTGGGGATTATAAGTTCTCTAGACGTGACATGTTTCTTGCTCTCATTGCTGATGGTGTCAAAAGGGAAGAGATCGATGGTGAACCTAATAATATCCTATGGGATATGTTTCGTAAGCGTGGTTTGGATCGGAAGGAAGGTGCCCGTCGTGTGCGAAAGAATGATTATGATCGTGGTTCGGATGACAGTGGTGATGAGAGACGACGTGTGACTTTTGATCGCCGTGATGATCGGCGCCAAGAACGTGGTGATTCCCCCCGTCGTAATGATGGGAGGGGGAGAGAGGATGATCGTGAAAGGGGTAGAGATGATCGTGGTTCTAACAGACGTAGAGATGCAAGGAGTTTTTCCCCTGATGTACGCAGGAGGGAGGATCGTAACAGACTCTCCGACCGTAATTCACAACTTTTTGAGCCTGACACTAATCCGTTTCGTACTGGAGACGGATATGAACAAGAAATTCTGATACCGAAGAAAACTGAAAACATCTACCCTGATCTGTCTTGGTTGACTGAACGCAGGAAAAATGACTAGGAAATAGGTCAAGCTCCGGTACGCAGGTGGGCCCACAGAGATTACAGACCATATGTAGATATTGAGATTTTTTGGAAACATCGTAATATCCAAAGGGCCCGAGCGTTAGTTGATACTGGAGCGGAGGCCACTTTAATTCATGGTAAAGCAAGGAAATTTCATGGACAGTCTTTTACAATTACTGGCCTGGGTGGTAAAGAAACGCCCGCAGTTCAAACTGCACTTGAGATTAAAATTGGTAGGATTCCTCGTAGAGAATACTCTGTGTTGGTTGTGCCACTTTTGGAATACATTATTGGAATTGACATCTTGAAAGGTATGACTTTGCATTTGGATGATGGTTACTATCAGTTTGGTACTAGACAGTACATTTCGACCAGACCCGTACGGGTTGGCCGTTTACGCATGCCACCTATTAAGATCCCTTTAGCAACGAAAGTGATTTCTCAGAAACAATATCGCATCCCAGGTGGTCATGAAGAAATTACAGCTACGATTCAGGATTTGGTTGACGCGGGAGTCATTACTCCGGTCACATCCGCTTGGAATAATCCTGTTTGGCCCGTGCGCAAAAGTGACAACTCTTGGCGCATGACTGTTGATTATCGAGAATTGAATAAACATACACCTAAATTGACTGTGGCAGTGCCTGACATTGTTACATTGATTGAGAGAATTCAAAAGCATCCTGGTACATGGTATGCTTCTATCGATATTGCTAATGCATTCTTTTCGATTCCAATTGCTCCCGAATGCCAAGAACAATTCAGTTTTACATGGAATGGACGTCAAATGACGTTCCGGAGTCTTCCTCAAGGCTATGTACATAGCCCTACAATCTGTCACCGGCTGGTGGCGGAACATTTATCTGAAGTGCCTACGATTCCACAAGTTCAGATTTGTCATTATATTGACGACATTTTGATTCAAGGTGAAACGCAAGACCAGGTACAGTCTCATTTGGATCAGATCATTGACTGTTTGCGAGCGAAAGGTTGGGAAATCAATCCTGACAAATTACAAACTCCATCCCAAGCTGTGAAATTTCTAGGAATTAATTGGCATGAAGGTCACAGAGAAGTGATCCCACAAGTTAAACGTAAAATACTTGATTTTGCAGTCCCCAGAAATAGGAAAGAGGCGCAATCCTTTATTGGGTTGTTTGGATTTTGGCGCCAACATATTCCACATTTGAGTCAAATCTTGGCTCCACTGTATCGAGTCACTCGTAAAAAGAATGCGTTTGAGTGGGGTGAACCTCAACAGACTGCTTTTGATTTGGCTAAAGAAGCTATTCAGTATGCTTTGGATTTGTGGCCCGTGAGTGAGGGTAATGTGGATTTGAATGTGTCCGTGGAAGGTCTGTATGCCAATTGGAGTTTGTGGCAAAAGCAGGGCAGACAAAAAGTGCCATTAGGTTTTTGGACCAAAAAGCTACCAGAGGCTGGTGAGCGTTACTCTCCTTTTGAAAAACAGTTGCTTGCTTGTTATTGGGCTCTGGTGGATACCGAGCAATTGACTTTGGGCCATGCTGTGATTTTGAGGCCTGAGATTCCCATCATGCAGTGGGTTTTGAGTTCGCCGAAGTCCCATCGAATTGGACATGCTCAGGAGGCTAGTGTGATTAAATGGAAATGGTACATTCAGGACAGGGCACGTGTGGGTCCGAAAGGTGTTGCGGTTCTACATGAGCGAGTGGCGCAGGCGCCCTCTAATGAAGCTGAGAGTGAGCGTTCGGTTCCCGTAGTGCAGGAGTCTCCCGTGAAGTGGGGTAAATCATTTGATGATCTGTCCGTGGAGGATAGAAAACATGTGTGGTTTACGGATGGTTCTGCGAAATTCATTGGTGACAAGAGACATTGGAAAGCTGTCTCCTATAACCCGATTACAAAGAAATTATTGAGCACAACTGGAGACGGTAAGAGTAGTCAATATGCTGAACTCTATGCAGTTTACCAAGTTTTGAAACAGGAGTTACCAGGTACATGTCATATTTTCACTGATTCTTGGTCCACTGCAAATGGACTAGCGGTGTGGTTGCCTACATGGCATTCGCACAATTGGGAATTGCACTCTAAAGAATTATGGGGTAAAGAGTTGTGGCAAGAAATTTGGGAACTGCTTCCGCAGAGTACTGTAACAATCTTTCACGTGGATGCTCATACTCCAATCGACTCCCTTGACAAATTTTTCCATAACATTGCAGATGAACAGTCTAAAATTTCTGAGGCAGTGGTTGACATGCAAGATTCTGATTTGGCGGGATTGGCGAAATGGGCCCATCAGAAAGCAGGACATTTTGGAGAGAAAGCCACTAACAGGTGGGCTGCTTATAGAGGAATTCATATTCCCTTTTCTTTAATTAAAGATGCCATTTTACATTGCCCCATTTGCCAGCATTCTAGAAAGAAAGAGGTGCCTCAAATTGTTCGAGGTCACTTACATCGAGGTAAATTGCCCGCCCAAATTTGGCAGATTGATTATATTGGTCCGCTCCCCATTAGCAGAAATTGTCAATACATTTGTACAGCAGTTGATACTTATAGTGGCCTTTTGGTCGCTTTCCCTTGCAAGAATGCTACCCAAGTGAATACAATTAAAACCCTGGAGCTGATTATTTTATATTATGGTTTCCCATTCCAAATTCAATCAGATAATGCATCCCACTTTCGTGGAAGATTGGTGCAGGAATTCTGTATGGAAAACAATATCGATTGGGTGTTTCACATTCCATATTATCCACAAGCTTCAGGACTGATTGAGAGAATGAACGGTTTGTTGAAAGAGCAGTTGCGCAAGTTGACTGATGACCGTTACAGCCAGTGGAGAGATGTTTTACTTCAAGCCTTGTTAATACTGAATAATCGTCCTTTGTTGCATGCTGAATCTCCTTTGATGCGTTTGTTTCCTCCACATGTTGATGCGAAACCTAATTCTGTTGGAAGTACTGTCATTTATTGGGAAATTACCCCCGGTGCTTTGGCTCCATGTAGAGCAACCCCAGGTTCCGCAGGCCTCGACCTGCATGCTTTAAATGATGCACACTTCCCAGGAAAGGATCGAATCATTGTTGAAACTGGCATAGGTGTCTCTATACCTGCCGGTAGTTTTGGATTAATTGCCCCTAGATCTGGCCTGGCCCTGAAAGGTGTTCAAGTCCTTGGTGGCGTGATCGACAGTGATTATCAGGGAGAGATTAAGGTTCTCTTGCTTAATAGCAGTGAGACGGATTTGTTTGTCAAAAAGTCTGACCGTGTTGCTCAGTTATTGATTATGCCTGTCTTCAGTGGTGAGATAAAAAAAGGCTCTGCCCCAACGTTGCTAACTGTGCGAGGACAAAAAGGCTTCGGATCATCTGATCTTCCTGGAGCTAAAATATGGGTGCAATCGCCTAAAAATCCTCCTGAACAGGCTGATATTATTGCGACCGGTCATGACAACACCGTTTTGGTGATGAAGCCAGGGCAAGATGGCTGGGAAGCTGTCCCAGCTGATAAATGTTACTTACGAGAATGATTAAGGCCTGTGTTTGTATTCTTTCAGATCATTCTTTGGACTGCTGCTGCAGGATGTGTCGTCGTTGGACTCCTTTTGGCTTGCTACGCCGGGAGAGGAGAGCATCTACCGACGCCGAGTGATGGGATGACAAGAGCCGCGCGGTCCGCGTGGCAGAAGTCCTCCAATTTTTGGATCACACTCGCGAAGCGAGTGACGAACTCTCCGCATTTTTGCCTTACACCCATGAAGTCCGTTACTGACATTTTATCAACCTGTTTGGTTGCTGTCCCTGCATCTACTGATACACTTCGTCATGAGGAAAATTAAATTTTGGCCATGTTGTGTTCCCTAGCGCGTACCCCACCGACTCCATGTACCAGCTTAAAGTGCATGTAACTTCCCTCCTGTGCCAGTTATGAAGACGCAAATACATTTGCGTCCACCGTCAACTTGTCCTCTTTCAGACGCACCATGAATGGATTATATAGTCCGTTCCTAAGTATGCTGTGCCAACGTCTTTTTGTAGTACACTTTTCACTTTTTCCTGCTCTAGCCAGAGTAGGCCCTGAATTCCTGCCATCTGAACCTCTTTTGTGGCTTCTGGCTCTGCCCAGGCTACCTCTGTACTCATGAACTATGCCCTATATTCAGCGCGGCCCCTCGCGCTCAGCTCAAGCCTGCTTTCTGCCAAGACTGACTATAACCTTCGAGTTATCTGTTCCGCTCTCCGAGAACACATTCCTGCCTACTAGATCCTGTAAACATCCTCTCCAGCTGCAGAGCCAAAAGGCCGAATCTGTCTTAATGCAAGTAATTCATAGCCTCCGTTGCCATGCTGCCATGTAAGGCCCCGTGCCCCCACGCTTCACTTGTAGACACTCAGGCGCTTATACACGCATCTACAGTTAGCATAGAATAGCTTCTACCCTAGAGACCTTTCCGCCCAGATAGTATAGCTCCTAAAACATCAGATATCAGATATGATAGAAGTACAAGTTGATCTGACATGCCAGACTTCTGTCTTTTTCCGTCAGTGTAAATGTCAAGACCCCTGCACCCCGTCAGTCGCACGTCATGCAGCTGCGCGCGCATTCAAGCTTCCGATTTCTGCTGACATTGCAACATTCTGTTAGCACCACCCCTTGGTGCCACCCACTTGCGTCACCTATCAGTGACGTTTCTTGCACACACCTCTAGTTCACGCCTAGTTTACGCCTCTTGATGATGTATTGGTATCACGTGTACACTGTTATCTTGTCTTCTCTCAGCTGTTACGCCTCTCACATTGAAACTTATGATGTAAATCAAGTATATAAGCTATGTAATGTCAATAAACGAGAGCGCGCTCATCTATCCCTTCTGACACCCCTGTGGTGGTCAGAACATGATATCCTGATTCCTTTATGAGGAATAAAACCCTTAGAAACTCTAACACCACGGACTCTGTTTCCTTTCTTTTTATTGAGCTATCATTGATTAAGTACTTACCTGCATAGAAATTAAGAGAGTAAATTAATTATTTACGTCATTTTGGCGCCCGAACAGGGACCCCTCCCCCACCTCACGCGCCGGAAGGTGCGTTGCAATCCGTGTCCCCTGCCATCAGTTAGACGGACAACACGTGTACTGGCAGGATTTCCTGCATCCCCCTCTGACACACGGAGGTGACGAAGACTGCGATCAGTGCCCAGACGAGGCGGTGAGGAGTGCGGAGGATCCCGACCAGAGCCCAGCCGAAAGAAGCAAGGTCCGAGGTGTGAAGAGGCCCACCAGTTTTCCGAAGTTTTCCGAAGTTTTTCCGAAGTTTTCCGAAGTTTTCCGAAGTTCCGAGTCGAGTCCAGTCGAGTTTTTCGAGGCCTTCTGTTTCCGTGCTTCCCGGTGAGTACCATTGCTGGGTCGTATCTAGACGGGTTTGGGTACGCAAGTCCGGTCTGCACTGTTTTTAGGCAGTGTATCTGTACTGTTTAGCAGTATATAAAGTATTCCGAATTTCTGCACTGTTATACCAGTGTATCCGTACCGTTGAGCGGTACATTCAAGTGTAGGGGGTAGTTAGCTATGTCTTCAATGTTTTCATGTGATTAATGTTGTGGTGTGAATGCGACTGTTTTACTGTGTATTATTGTATTTCTTGTATCAACTAGCAACTCGTATCAAGGAATAAAGATTTAGTGTTCAAGTAATAAGTAAACAAGATGCCGTTCCTCAGCAAGTTAAAACAGATAGGAACTAGGAAAGGGTTACTAGAGGAAGAAATTCCTATCCCCCCTAGGGACACTCCCGGTAATTTTATGTATCAAAAGCACGGCATAGATGCCATATTATATCTAGATTTATGGGCCGATTACACCAAACACCTAGACGAGAGACACAGATGGCCTGTTACCGGAACGTGGGATGCCGAGTGCATCATGAGGGTAGAAGAAGCATTATGGAAAAAGAAAGCTAGGCAATCCCAGAAGGACGCCATAGAATTCTGGCGTAAGGAATCACGTAAGCGTGCTGACAAAGCACTCCGTAGAGAAGACAGACTTAAAGAATCAGATAAAGAACGAGAAAACGAATTAGTTACTGAAGGGATTCGAGTAAAAACAGAACAAATAGACCGTGCCCGAAATAATCTTGTAAACGGTATGTACCTCGCAGCAGATGGCCCATCCGAAACTGAATCAGAAATACCGAAAAACTTACAGACACCATTAGTTCCAACTAAAATAATGCATAAAACTACTAAAGACATATTCCTGAATTCCTATCTAGAGGATGTAGCACCAGCTTACACCAATCTGCCTGTTCGTGCCCTGCCTACTGACAGGGATGGAGATGGTACTGCGCCCCCAGATCCAGCTCCGCCGGTATCGCGACAGACCTCTCCCGCTCCCCCAGCTCCGCCACTCCCCGTTCCTAAAACGGATCTACCGAAACCAGTACTACCTGATCTTACTAAAAGACAGATTCAAGTTCAGATACAGACTCCGCGGAGAGATAATGCCCAAGCATCGGCCTCAGGAGGTGCGACGGCGGGTCTACAGACCCCTCCACCGACACACAGATTATATTTAAAGGACACACAGAATCCTTTCCAGTCTCCTTATTCAGCCCGGCTTGACGCACTCAAAGATAGGATGTCATTCTGCAGATATGATCCAGTACCCGGAACAGACGATCTGATGGTATTAGCATCATTACGCTTGAGATCTGCCACCGATAGCTTGCTATGCTGTGTAGGAATGCAGGAAGTTCTCGACAGGCTATACAAATTCATACAGACGGGGAAAGACCCCGACAGTGTCCAAGCTGCCATGTATAAACAGAAAGTTGACGTCCAAAAACAGATATTACGATTCTTCATTAATTGTGTGATAAGAGAACGAGACAGGCCCGGGACAGACCAGAATGAATTAGACGCATTGAACAAGTGGGGCCAAAATATAGCAGAAGCAAAACATGACAAGGGGACTAGCATAGCCACCATGTCCCAGAAAATTAGAAAGGCAGTGTTAACTGCACATCAGGAAGAAACTGATAAAACTTCCTCCGGGGAGGAAGATGAAGATGAAACATCGCAAAAGTCTACAGACATTATAGCATATGTAGGTAGGGGAAACTACCTTAGGAAAGGTGTCCGTCCGGAGAGCAAGAGAGTTCTTTTCTCCGCTTTAACAAATCCGAATTCTTCTGAACATCAGTTCCAGGAAACTGATAAAAGGCTTCGAGATCGAGTAGGGTACCATATACTCAATTCTATGGATGAACAGGAATTAGCCCGGTCCGCCGTGTTGTGGGCAGAAAACGCAGACATATATAATGATGACACGTTAGTGCAGACATTTTTGAACCTTTCCCCGGAAGAGCAGAAAATAGCAGGTGTATACATGATTCAGCACCTCCTTATCAAGTTCAGAAACCATCATTCTGATCCAGGTCCCTTACACGAAACATTAGAAGCACTAATCATGGATAGATGGAGAGGTTTTAGTACCAAATTAATACAAATAATTCTAGAACAACGACGTAAGTATAACACTTTCCTGAGCTCTGAATATGTTCCTGCCCCGCCTCCAGAAAGGAAAATGTACCACATGCAATGCGGTGGCGGCATTGAAAGCCAGAATCCCTTACGAGAAGTACACCCAGTTATGGGTGCAGACCAACGCCTGAAACGTGTGTATGTTCACACACCACTGACTAAGTTAGAACTATTAGAAATGAAGAAATTAGTTCCGTGCCATGATAAAGACCCTGCAGGTTTTCACAGAGAGCTTAAAGACATGTTATTGATGGGAGATTACACGTATGATGATATTATGAAAATGTTAAAAGTACTGTTGCCTACGGGCATTTACGAGAAATTAAAGGAGAAGGATTGGGAAGTGGGAGAGTCAAAGATAGCATGGGCAGAGATAGAAGACGAAGAAAGCAAACGAGTCCCAGGGGTAGGCCTTGGGGACAAGACTAAAGCATTACCAGGTTTAATAGTACAGGTTCTGCCAAGATTATTGACAACTAGAAAGGAAGATTGGGACGCAATCTCGTCCTGCAAACAGAAACAAGATGAAGATACTAGTGACTTTTACTCGAGATTCGAGAAATGTTTCATTATCAATAGTGGCCTAAAAACAAGTAGCGAGTCATATCCACACCTTTTTGTAACGAAACTAGTAGAGAACGCCCTACCACTGGTTAAAAATAGAGTGTACAAGGTTGAAAGTACTTGGCAGGCAAATACGCCATCCCAGATGTTACAAATGTTACAATATCACCAGAATAGAATTAGGGAAGAACAAGAGCAGGAACAGAAACGTATGAAAGACACGAAAATGAAAATGTTAGTAGCTCAGACAATTCCAGCCGAGGGTCATAGGAAAGGTGGGGCCCAGACACATCATTCTGCTGCTCCCGTTAAAGGGACATGTAATTATTGCAAGCAGCCAGGTCACTACGTACATGAATGTCCAGTCCTGAAACATAACATCGAGACAGGTAAAACTAAAGAAAGACCGCGTCCGCCTAGACATGAACAGGGTCATCAACAGACCTCACAGAACGAACAGCCAATGCAGAATACACAGCCTATGCATGATCAGTCCCACACAGCACAGACCGTAGCAGTACCGCAGCCACAGCATGCTCAGACACAGCCCGCTGCTGCAACTAGAGAAGTCTCACAACAAATGTACCAGTATGCCCAGTCGGCATATCCGGACTATCAGCGTTACACATGAAACAGCCTAGGGAGGGAAAGTGATTTGCCTCTTATTGAAATTCCTGTAGATCAAGAAGGTCCATATGTACATAGTCACGTATTAGGAAAAGACAGAAAGTTTTTAATTGACACAGGGGCAAGTCGTACTACTATAAGTCATAATGAAGTTCCAGGGGCACCCCTCTCAGGCTCACAGAATGTTTCCCTTGGTTTTTCAGGACAGCCTATTGTAAATGAAGTATCAGAACCAGTACCACTAGCTGTGGGTCCATTATCTCGAGTTACAGATTTGTTACTCACGAAATCATGTCCCGAAAATCTGTTAGGAATTAAAACATTAAAGGCTTTAGGAGCTATAATCTGCTGTTCCCCGGAGGGAGTCAGACTCTTTCTACGGGATTTCAAGGGACATTATGTCCTACGTGACTTTGATGTCAGATTGAAAAATGTACCAGATCACTTATGGGCAAAAGGCCCAGCTGATGTAGGTTGTATGCATATCACACCATACCGTGTTACACTCAAGACAGGAGTTGTTCTACCCAGAATCAGACAATACAAGTTACCACCCGATGCTGTAGTGGCTTTACTGAAAATAATTGAAGAGCTTATCGCCCAAGGAGTGGTCGTAGAAACCGACTCCAATATCTGTAATTCGCCTATCATTCCAATTCTTAAACGTACAGACCCCAATGCACCGCCAGTATATCGGCTGGTGATTGATCTTCGAGAACTGAACAAATGCATTGTACCACAGTATCCTGTGGTCCCCGATATCTCCACCCTGTTAACTGCTATTGATTCAGAAGCAACGTTCTTTACTGTAATCGATCTCAAGAACGCCTTCTTCAGTGTACCCATTGACCCGGAGAGCCAATATCTCTTCGGATTCAGTTTAAATGGACGAAGTTTCAAATTTTCCCGCGCACCTCAAGGATTTACAGAAAGCCCCAGCATCTATAGTCAAGCACTGAAAAGACAACTAGATTGTATTCAAGTGCCAGTTAATACAGCTTTACTACAGTACGTCGATGATCTGCTGATCACCGCACGAAGTGAGCCCGAATGTGAACAAGCATCTCTGATAGTTTTGCATTTTCTGGCCGACAAGGGACACAAGGTGTCTCCTTCGAAGCTACAATTCTGTGTTCAGCAAGTTGTGTACTTGGGTCACTTGCTGTCCAAAGTGGGGAGACAGCTCACTCCCGATCGCATTCAGTTAATAGTAAACATGCCCCGACCCCAGTCACAAAAAGAAGTGCGGGCCTTCATAGGCCTCACCTCGTACTGCAGACAATGGATTCCTCAATATGCATTTCTAGCTAAACCACTCATCCAGTTAACGACACAGGAGGCAGCAACTTCGACTGTCCTTCCTTGGACTCAGGAACACACACAAGCCTTTGAGGAATTAAAGAAAGCTTTATGCCAAGCACCAGTTTTAGCGACACCATGTTACAGCAAACCGTTTACACTTTTTGTTACAGAACGTGATGGTACAGCATTGTCTGTCCTCACTCAAGATCAAGCAGGTTCACATAAGCCTTGTGCTTATTTTTCAAGTACATTGGATTCAGTAGCTCAGGCGCTCCCTGCATGCTTAAAGTCAGTAGCAGCAACAGCGTTAGCAATCAGACAAAGCGATTCAATTGTTTTAGGCCATCAGTTAACAGTACAAGTTCCACATTCTGTAGAGGTTCTGTTAAACAGAACCCAGACTCAACACTTGACTATAGCACGATTGACAGGTTATGAATTGACATTATTCCAGCCACACATAGAAATCAGACGCTGCAGTATCTTGAACCCAGCAACATTGTTACCTACAGTTATGACAGATCCAGCTCCACATGATTGTATAGAGATTATCAATGCAGTAACAAAACCTAGACGAGATTTAACAGATGTTCCATTGACAAATCCAGACCTAACACTTTATGTGGATGGTTCATGCATGAGAACAAGTACAGGAGAATTAGTGGCCGCATATGCCGTGACCACTGAAACTGAAGTTAAAGAAACACATCATATTGATACACTGTCTGCTCAAGCGGCAGAGCTCATCGCTCTGACCCAAGCCTGTATTCTAGCAAAGAACAGAAATGTTAACATATACACAGATTCCCGTTATGCGTTCGGAGTCGTACACGACTTCGGCATGCTCTGGCAGGAACGAGGTTTCCTGACCTCTCATGGTACCAAGATTCAGCACGGTCCTCTCATTCAAGCACTATTAGAAGCAATACATCTGCCTTCAGCCATATCAGTCATGAAGTGTAAAGCACATACTAAAGCCACAGATTCTGTTTCCCAGGGTAACGACCTGGCAGATCAGACAGCAAAGCATACAGCACTGACTCACACTCAGACAACTAACACGATCAAGACAACAGATCCGACAAACTGTATGACAGTCAGAGATCCCACCCTAGATGTTATTGACATTCAGACACATGCTACTGCAGACGAAATAAAGAAATGGATCGAACTAGGAGGGATCCAGACAGATCAAGGTTGGATGACGAAGGGAAAATCTACATGGTTTCTCCCTGACTCTATGGTTCAAGTCATGATAAATACAGCACATAGTCCTGCCCACCTGGGAGAGAAAGCCATGTTAGACAGTTTGCAAAATCTCTGGAACAATAAACACTTACGAGCAGCCGCAAAACAGAAAGTGCGTACTTGCATGATCTGTTGTCAGTTCAATCCAGGTAAAAGCGTCCCTGTGGAGCAAGGTGGATTTCATCCTCCCGATCACCCTTTTGAAGTACTCCAGATGGATTATATCCAGATGGACCGTTGTCGAGGATTTAAATATGTTCTCGTAGTTGTCTGTGCTCTGTCCCGCTGGACCGAAGCATATCCTGTCCCAGATTATACTGCTCCGACCACTGCCAAACAGTTGGTTCGTGAATTTTTCCCACGGTACGGCTTGCCTCGTGTTGTGTACTCAGATAACGGTCAGCCATTCTCGTCTGCCCTAATGAAAGAAGTTTCCTTGTTATTAGGATACCAGTGGAAGTTCCATTGTGTCCGACATCCAGAAGCAGCAGGCCTTGTAGAAAGGCATAATCAGACATTAAAGATTCGCCTTGCCAAAATATGTCAGGAAAAAGGGGTCGACTGGATAGTCGCCCTGCCGGTGGCACTATTCTATATGAGAATGGTCGCCCATTCAAGATCAGGGCTATCTCCGTACGAAGTGGTCTTTGGCAGACCACCGAATATGTGGGGGACGCCCATTCCGAAAAAGATAACCGATGTTGATTCTAATATGTTGACAGATTACCTTGCCTCCTTGATGTCTGCACTCCAATCATGTCGTTCACAGGTTGCCGCTGCCTTCCCTGACAACACCGATGTGAAGGAGCATGATGTCCGCCCCGGTGACGTTGTTTTAGTCCGCAACTTCGACAGGAAAAGTCCGTTGGAGCCCCGCTGGAAGTCTCCGAAGACCGTCCTTTTAACAACAAAGACTGCAGTCAAGTTGGAAGGAAGAAAGGGGTGGGTCCACCTAAGCCATATCAAAACATTCCCAGGACTGAAACCGGATCAAGACACACCCACCCCCACCAAAGACTCTGATACCAAAGACTTTTCCGAATACAAACGAGAAAAAACTCCTCAAGAACAATATCGTATGAAGTTACGATCTAGCAAGTCAGACAGTTTAATTGTTTAAGTCCTCCCCTAGGTGAATCGGTTAAATAGTTTCTGACATGTATCCCCTAGATCGAGTTAGAGAGAGAGAGGAAAAGAAAAGAACATATTGCAAATCACTGCGTAGTCACTGTATAGTGACATTGTTAATAATGTTTTTCCTAAGTCTTCTGATAATAGTTGCAAGTGTACTTCTCCCTATATATTATCCTATTTTCAAGCGTGAACAATCTGCTTACAATGTCTCTGCTGAACACACTTTTAGTGAGTTGCCTCCTCATGAGCTTTCCTACAGACTTGCGCTGCGCAACAATACATTCATTAGTATGTTACATCATTCTCATCAAACTAACAATGCTACAAATTGCTGGATATGTGGCCGACTCCCTCCCTACCAGAATTACAAGGGAGCCCTGCCTCTCTTCCCGTACCCGTTCACTCATAATGGCTCCTGCGGAGCATGGTTTAAGATAATTAATTCTTTAGATCCCGACATTGCTGTTTTCGATGGAGGTTGGGTTTGGGGAAACTTGAACCTGGTCCTACTAGACGTCTGTTACCCGGATAAGGAGGGACTCCCCATTAGAAAAGGAACTGATCTAGAAAATGAAGTATATGGATTAGGTAATTACACAATTAGCCTTATGATTCTTACTGTCGAATCCGAAGCCGCACCAGTTCTACCTATTATGTCAGTACTGCCAGTCACTGGTGAATTATGTATCAAGAAGAAAGGTTCAGTACACTTAGGTCATAGTAAATGCACTACTGTGGTCGAATTCAGTGATGATGGAAAGTCATCCTTCAAAGCTATCAGTCATTCTTACTTTGTGTGTGGTCATACCGCATACATTCGTCTACCTCCAGATTGGGATGGTACCTGTTACATTGCATTCCTTCTGCCACCCGTTTTTCTAGCTCCTTCTGATTACCACAGAAATAGCAATCTAGTAAAGAATAGACCCAGAAGAGATGCCCCCCTTGTCGACTACACAGAAACGGCATGGGAACAGTACACTGACTTTAATAAAGGATTCTTTTTCTTCTTAGGCCCTGTCCAGAATAGTAAATTAATACGCAGATTAACTAGAACACTTGAAGCTGTAGTAAATGAAACTACCTCCGCCTTAGGAAACTTAACAGAGGAGCAGTCCGCTATGCGGGTTGTTGTCCTTCAGAATCGTCTTGTAATTGACGTCATCTTGGCAGATAGAGGTGGAGCTTGTAAGGTCATCGGGTCAAGCTGCTGTGTTTTCATTCCACAGAATGCACCATCTGTATATCAGGCTATCACCCGTCTTCATAAAATTGCAAATCAGATACATCAGAATCCAGGCACCTGGACTTGGTCCGGTTGGTTCTGGACAACGTTAACAGCTTGGGGATGGAAGATCCTATCCTTCCTAGGCATTGGCCTAGTCCTAGTATTCAGTTGCTGCCTGTGCCTACAGTGTGGGCCAGCGGTTTGTGGACTGTGTGCCACTTCCTGTATTGAACATTCCAGTTTTCACTCAAAACGTAATAGAAAGAAAGAAGAACAAATGATGTTACAAGAACAGACTGATCGATTCATGAGGATCGATATTTCATGAAGGGTCCGTAGGGAACAAGGAGGGAATGAGGAAAATTAAATTTTGGCCATGTTGTGTTCCCTAGCGCGTACCCCACCGACTCCATGTACCAGCTTAAAGTGCATGTAACTTCCCTCCTGTGCCAGTTATGAAGACGCAAATACATTTGCGTCCACCGTCAACTTGTCCTCTTTCAGACGCACCATGAATGGATTATATAGTCCGTTCCTAAGTATGCTGTGCCAACGTCTTTTTGTAGTACACTTTTCACTTTTTCCTGCTCTAGCCAGAGTAGGCCCTGAATTCCTGCCATCTGAACCTCTTTTGTGGCTTCTGGCTCTGCCCAGGCTACCTCTGTACTCATGAACTATGCCCTATATTCAGCGCGGCCCCTCGCGCTCAGCTCAAGCCTGCTTTCTGCCAAGACTGACTATAACCTTCGAGTTATCTGTTCCGCTCTCCGAGAACACATTCCTGCCTACTAGATCCTGTAAACATCCTCTCCAGCTGCAGAGCCAAAAGGCCGAATCTGTCTTAATGCAAGTAATTCATAGCCTCCGTTGCCATGCTGCCATGTAAGGCCCCGTGCCCCCACGCTTCACTTGTAGACACTCAGGCGCTTATACACGCATCTACAGTTAGCATAGAATAGCTTCTACCCTAGAGACCTTTCCGCCCAGATAGTATAGTTCCTAAAACATCAGATATCAGATATGATAGAAGTACAAGTTGATCTGACATGCCAGACTTCTGTCTTTTTCCGTCAGTGTAAATGTCAAGACCCCTGCACCCCGTCAGTCGCACGTCATGCAGCTGCGCGCGCATTCAAGCTTCCGATTTCTGCTGACATTGCAACATTCTGTTAGCACCACCCCTTGGTGCCACCCACTTGCGTCACCTATCAGTGACGTTTCTTGCACACACCTCTAGTTCACGCCTAGTTTACGCCTCTTGATGATGTATTGGTATCACGTGTACACTGTTATCTTGTCTTCTCTCAGCTGTTACGCCTCTCACATTGAAACTTATGATGTAAATCAAGTATATAAGCTATGTAATGTCAATAAACGAGAGCGCGCTCATCTATCCCTTCTGACACCCCTGTGGTGGTCAGAACATGATATCCTGATTCCTTTATGAGGAATAAAACCCTTAGAAACTCTAACACCACGGACTCTGTTTCCTTTCTTTTTATTGAGCTATCATTGATTAAGTACTTACCTGCATAGAAATTAAGAGAGTAAATTAATTATTTACGTCAATGTATTTAATATATCCAGTGCCCGACCTAATGTCATTTTGGGCGACTTTTTGGCCCATGAATATTGTCCCTCATGTACTCTTCTTCCAGACCAAGATGTCCTACTTACTTCTAGAATCACTACTTTTAACATTACTCCTGGTGACCTTTGCTTCATGATGACCTGTAATCCTAAAGCTATCTCTGAATGTTTGCGGTTGAAACTCCAAGCCGCTACTACTTTTTCATTTCACCAGCGTTTGTTATGTACGAAAAGACTTCCTAATTCATGTTTTTCAGTGAAGAACAATATGACTTGCAAAAGTTTAGTTGTCGCCACTAGCCATTATCGTTCAATGTTGTTACCGGCTGGATGGCTCTTTTCATGCGGGAATTCATCTTGGCCCTATATTCCTGCGAATATTTCTGGTGGCCCATGTGCCATCACTAGATTAAGTTTGCTAATGTTTTCTTCACATCCTCCTTCACATTCCCGTATTGTTCGAGACTCTATGTCATTGCATGAAGACTGTGATTCCTCTGTTCATCTTTATTCGAGATCAGAATATCTTGGTTTAGCTTTTTCTATTATTGGTGTTCCTGCATTGGCCGTTTATAATGCCAAAACAATCGGCAAAATGGCCTGCTGGATGGTCAAATCGATCAACCAAACATCTACTGTTTTATCAGATTTATTATTGGACTCCCAAGGTGAACGTAGAGCTATTTTGCAGAATCGTGCCGCTATCGATTATTTGTTGCTGAAACACGGGCATGAGTGCTCTGAATTTGAAGGTCTATGCTGTTTTAATTTGTCTGACCATTCTAAAGAAATCCAATCCCATATTAATAAACTCCACGACTTGACTGCAGAAATTAAGGAACACATAGATCAGGGTTTCTTTGACTGGCTTTTTAATTGGCTCCCTAACATGCATTTTTTACGACAAATTTTGGGAGGGGTTATTATTACTGTCTGCGTCCTTATAGGGATTTGTTGCTTTATTCAGTGTATTCCTTCCCTGCTACAATATTTTAGACTTACTAAGGCTCATAGATCAGTTAGTTTTGTTTCATATTATTCGTCTACTGACGTTAGTTCCATTTAGTTTGTGGTTAATAGACTGGAGTCAAGGGGTGTAATGTAATGGCTGCCTTTCTGCCAGCTCTCTGGAGAAGAAGAATGATGGAGAGTGACTCCAGCCTATCACCCCCATAACATAGGGATTAGGCCGATAGACAGGGACCCTGTCTTATAGATATAAGGGCATTTTCGTGCCATTTCCCTTAGAGTAAGGCTTATGAATTTAAGTGAGGGGTTAGATATATAAGTATTAGTCATGATTTACTCATTTGCTAACATGCCGATCTGTTTCTCATGGAGCTATGCATATTATGGGCTCCGTAGGCCTTAAGCGAGACAGACTCCATTTTGCTTTCTGCCTGGTAGCTCGAGAAGGCTTTCTAGGTGAAGTGTAATGTTTTAGTTTCAAGCTGTTGTCCGCTTGGAGAGAACCGGTTCAGGCTGACCCTTATCAAAGGAATGTATTTTTCTCCACTCCGAAGACACAACTTCAGGCCGGCCGGCTGGGAAAGTGTCCTTGGTACGGGGAGGTACAAGAATTTGGTGGGCGGCAGGTTACTGGCCGTAAATTTCCATGAAGGAACGGGCTTTGATATTAGCGAAGGTGTTAGTCTTTGAGTCAGTTAGTCCGTAGGCGGCATCTAGCCGTTAGCATCTCTGCTATTATTCACTTTCATGGTGGACAAGTCGCCATCTTTGAAGTCGGAGAAAGATTTAAGACCGAGACTCTCTGAAAACAGACTGAACGAGAAGTGGCGCGGAGCGCACTAATGCAGAGAGAGAGAGAGAGACGGTAGCTAATTAACAGCAAGGTTCCGAGGTCCTGAGGGAGAGCAGACGAGTTTGAGCCTAACGGTGCAGACGTGTACTTGTGACGGCTGAGGGTGACTGCAAGGCGAGCCAGGACCCAGAGACGAGACAGGAGCCTAGATGACTGCCGAGTCCCGATTTCCCATTAACCAGGTGATGTCCGACCGACTCTTATAGTGCGTGCACTCTAACCTTTATCTTTTATCCTCTTTGCAAATGTAATGCTGCATAGTAATGTGACTTATGTTTATTGTTAATAAATACCCTAATTCATATAGAATTATTGTGTATCTGGTGCTTATGTTCAATCTTGGTAAATGGCACTTCTAGTTAGGCACTATTTAGACGAACGGATGAGAAATCCCGATCAGACAAGTGGTA
This sequence comes from Lissotriton vulgaris, assembly GCF_964263255.1. Lineage (NCBI taxonomy): Eukaryota > Metazoa > Chordata > Amphibia > Caudata > Salamandridae > Lissotriton > Lissotriton vulgaris. Next base: position 1,577,160,592 of record NC_141685.1, read on the forward strand.
ACTAAATAAGGAGGGAGTGAGTGGACCTTTGATGTCGTGAGCACAAAGTACATTATATAATCTGAATCCATATCCAAAGTTATTACTTTAGTTTTATCCTAAGTAGATTGCTGAGATATCATCCCAATAACGTTTCATAGGAATGTGGTCGTCGTTGATATGCGGCGTTAATGAGAACGATAGGGAGGATACTATCGTGTAAAGCCACCGGATTGTGGTATAAGATAAATGAGAGCGCCAGGAGGGATACTGGCGTGGATGTTTCGCAGGATCGCGAACGCTTGGAAAAGGGAGCATTGGGTTCTGCAGGCCCGTGTGTAGACACGCCGGATTGTGTGTCAGATCTGCCCTAGGGTAGAACGGTCTGGGTCGGGGCGACCGCGAGGCCAACTGATGTGAATAAGATACTGTAAAAAACCCCATATATGTATATTGTCATTCCCCATTCTTAGGTGCAATCTGTATATTTATCTGTATAGGTACTTATTGTGAATACGATCTAAGAAGGGAAGGTGAGTACGTTTTGGCTGGGTCACAGGGGCCCCTGGGGGCTGATCCCATCTAGACAGGAAATCCAGCCATTACAGTGCCGCCTACCTGGATGACATCACGGTGTTCAGCGGCACCTGGCCCGAACACCTGCGACACCTCTGGGAAGTGTTGATGGCCCTGCGCAGAGCAGGCCTCACAATCAAGGCAAGCAAGTGCCAGATTGGGCAGGGTTCAGTGGTGTACTTGGGACACCAAGTTGGGAGTGGCAAGGTAGCCCCCTTGCAGCCCAAAATCGAAACCATCCTGGCTTGGGAACCCCCCAAGACCCAGACGGCAGTGAGAGCCTTCCTGGGGCTCACTGGGTATTACAGGAGGTTTGTCAAGGGCTATGGCACGATCGTGACCCCCTTGACAGAGCTGACTTCGAAGAAGCAGCCCAGGAATGTGATTTGGACTGACACCTGTCAGAAAGCTTTCGACACCCTGAAGACTGCCATGTGCACGGCGCCCGTGCTCCTGGCCCCAGATTTCTCCAAGGAGTTCATTGTGCAAACAGACGCTTCAGAGCATGGTGTAGGGGCTGTTCTTTCACAGATGACTGAGGAGGGCTTTGACCAACCCGTAGCCTTCATAAGTCAATGGTTACTTCCACGGGAAAGTAGGTGGAGTGCAATAGAGCGTGAAGCATTTGCTGTGGTCTGGGCGCTGAAGAAGCTAAGACCCTACTTGTTTGGGTCTCACTTCCGAGTTCAGACGGACCACAGGCCCCTCAGGTGGTTGATGCAAATGAGGGGTGAGAACCCGAAACTGTTGAGGTGGTCCATTTCTCTACAGAGTATGGACTTTACGGTGGAACACCGCCCTGGCACCGATCACGCCAACGCTGACGGTCTGTCCAGATTTTTCCGCCTTAGTGATGTGGAACTCCCTGGGGAAGGGTAGTTCCCCCCACATTTCAGCTGGAGGGGACACATGTTAGACCTGGCACCTTGGCGTGAGTCTCCCTTCCACTTTTTGCTGATGTGCCTCCGATGTTTTGCTGGTTTTCCGATACTCAGGGCACTGCGCCACGGCTGATCCGTGCCGCAGTGCAAGTGCTCCCTACTGTAAATTGTACACACGATTGGTATCCATGATTGGCGCATTGGATTTACTGTTAGTCCCTAGTAAAGCGCACGAGAGAGTGCCGGGGCTTGTAGATGCCAATACTGCTGGTGGGCCTGCAGCGCTGGTTGCGCCACCCACCGAAGCAGCCGTAAAGATGTGTCTGGGAACTGCGACCGCAGAACCCGCGTGCGGTCTCGTACTGTCACGCTAGCTGGGCAAGTGTCCCCACTTGCCAGCACCGACCCTTCCCTTGACTACATATTAGTCACCCCTATGGTAGGCCTGCGGGCAGGGTGCGTTGTAGGTGTAAGGTAGGACAAGCACTGATGTGCGTGGCCTGTCCTGGTAGTGACTTGCAACGAAGACCGTATTTCACTACTGAAGGCTACCTGCTCCATTAGGCCAGACTGAGCTGCGAGGGTTATTACACCCTATAATCCCCGCAGGCTCAAGGAGCATGGTAGTGAGTCATGTTTAGTATGCCTGAACTCAGGATGATGAGATATTTCTTGTAGGCAAGTTTATTTCAATATCCTGGGTTTGCAAATGCTACTTTTAGAAAGTTAGCATTTGCTTGCCTAACCATTTCAGTTGCCTCTGCCAGTATGTGTATCCGACTGTCTGGGATGTGTGAGTGACAGGGCTGGAGGGATGACAGGTGGTGAATGCGCAGATTACACCTTAGTGGGAGGTAGGAGTGCCTCTTGACTCGAACTGTCACTGTGCTCGGCCCCCACAATGCTGGCTCCACCCTCCTGGGGAGCGGCGGATGACTCTGCCGGCACCTGGCCCAGGAAGAGCGGAGCCCCCATCAACAAGGTACTCTGGCCACTCCTGTCCGGACAATGCTGGCTCCACCTCCTGTGGGGCGTCTGATGCGCCTGCCCCTCACACTGAAAGCAGAAGCCGGAGTGCACCCGCGGGGGTACTCCAGAACTGAGAGTGGCTATGCAAAGGCCCCCCTGGCCTGCGAGAACAAAAGAATTGGCCTATAAAAGAAGGAGCCCTGCTCCTTGAAAATTAGATCCGGTTTGGGCCACAGAAAGACTCTGCCCGACGAGAAGGACCGCGAGAGACAAGGAGGGGTGCTGACTCTTGCCTGTGTCTGGTGCCTTGCTGCTGAAGGAGAGACTAGAGAAAAGACTACGAGAAGACTTTTGCTTTACTTTGTGCCAAACTCTGCTGAAGAGATCTCCAAGGGCTTGCAACTGAACTTGCCCCCTGACCAGCGTCCCAGGACCAGTGGACGCTACCTCCTTGGAAGAAAGCGACTGCGGGTGCTGACCATCGCCGCAGTATCGACAAAGAGGAATCTCCTCTAAGGCACCAACGTCATCCCGACCACCGTGACCGGGGCCCACAGCAACAGCGGAAGCAAAGCGAGGACCAGCCGCCGCTGGCCCGAACACCGTGACCGCAACTGCACAGGGAACCCGAGAGCAAAGGGAAGGAGGACCCGTCCGGTCTGAGCTCTCGAGGAGACTGCACAGCGAGTAGTCACTCACCTGCAAAGACGGGCAGTGGCCCTACGAGAATCCACAAGGTCGGTAGCCTGCCCGACAGCCCAGCTGTGAGCCCACAGCTACATCGACATTTGGCTGGGTACGTCCTGCACTTGGGGACCGTACTGCCACTTGTCACCGCCGCACAGCCGCCGTCTCCAAGGTCGGAGCGGACGACGAGGAGAGGACCGTGCCGCCACAGAGCACCGCTGCCCCGGACGACCAGTGACCTGCTCGGCAGAAGAGCCGCAACGATCAGCGACCCCGGGAAGGCAACGCGACGTGGGACAGATCCCCTGGAAGCCGCCGGCTCCACCAAGAACTTTGGTTAACCCGGGCCTACGGGCCTCAAGAGAACTACTAAGAACTGTGGTAACCTGAATCAAGTATCCTGCAACCGTTTTCATAAAGCATATCGACTGTATTCACAAGCCTGCTTAAAATCTATATAAAGATATATATTTTTACAGAATACAGTCTGGTCTCGTTGTGTGGTGGGTTGGTTGTGAAGGTGTACTGTTGCAAGTGTTTAACCCTATGTGCCCCAAAGATTAGCCTACGACTGCTTAAGCCACACTACCTAGAGGGTAAGCAGAGGTTGTCTGGAAGGTAACCCTCAGCCCTGACGAGGAAGAGGGAGTCCCTGCTTGTCGCTAGTGTTGCACTGCGCCAACTAGAGCCTCCCCCTTCCTACACTCACAGTCCAGGTGAAATTACTGGTATTGGCTGTTGTTTGGTTAGTTTATTTATTTGTTGCTGTGAGAAAAGACCCCTTTTTGAGCGGTCACCCCCATTTTCTGTTGAAGTTTTTGCTGGTTTTCTGACTCTGTGCACGGGGACACTGCTAGCCAGGCCAGAGTGTATGTGCTTTGACCCATAAAACATGTTGAAATTGTGAAATTGCCAAACTCTAATATGCATATTTACCTTTCTAATAAGATCATAGTATATGGTGTTCGAAATACACCCATGGCACAGAAAGTCAAATGTCACATATGGACTACAACACTGTAAGGGGGGCTATTTCTAGCCCCGAACAAACGCACAGCTGAATGTGCAACATTGCAGGAATTTTTACCAATTTTTCACAATTTTCATCCATTTTACTCCTTAATTTTCCAAGTTTGTAATCATTATTCATCTATTTTTAATTCGAGTCCACACGCTGAAGTTACATATGCTGTTTCCGAATTTTTACTGTTCAACTATGTCTATCCAGACTTTAAGAATGAACAGGACTAGAGCATGAATTCATTTCAGGCAGTGTTTATTTTAAAAGTACCCAATGCATTTCGGGCTCAACGCCCTTCGTCGGGGGTCTCTGTAAACAAATAAAAATATTCACAGTCACCAATACAGTTGTCCACTCGATTATAGTGTCACCAACTACAAAAACCATTTTGATTCGAAACTATTATAATTTCTCAGAGAATCAGAGAATCATCGATACATTTAAAAAGCTTTTTGCAACTGTTCTATGCATTGCAAGTGTCCCTGAGTATACGGCGCGGTCATTAATTTGTTCCAACCTATTTAAATGCTAAACACATTGAAATTATCCAAACTGTTGTAACCTCCCCCTTATACAAATCATTCCGTGCGATTCTGCAGCAGTGAAAGCCTCCCCGTCGCCCTGTTCTTTACATGCACGTTTTCACAAGTGCCTTTCTAGTACGTCCTAATACATTCTTGATAATGTGCCCCTTCCAGATCCCTCCATGTTCAAAATCCTCTGCATTCACTTTACTCCTAGATCGTAACCCATTTACATATCGCCGCAGCTTTGTCTCGCGTATTTTACCTCTATCCCACAATTATTAATAAGCGATTGCATCTCTCTCCGTATCCACCCCTCTACCTCTGATGCTGCAACACCAAACCTAGCCATTACACTGTGTTCTCCTTATAACATACCTGCCGCTCTGTTGTTAAAAAACCTCACGTTCTTCCTCCGTTAAAACTGCCTCATCTCCCTTCCTGAAACCCTTTCTTTTAAACCCGTCGTTACAACTTCTTAATTAGGACTACAGCCATACTTGGCCATTCCCTGTTGTGTGCAGGCAAACATGACCCCAGTCTTCCACAGTAGCCTGCCAGCTGCTGCAATCTACTTTCTTCAGGCCAACCTGACATAATAAACCCTATTTGACAGGAGAAAACCTAACTTTTAAATATTAATATATTTTCCTTATGTACCACAAGGTAGGGCGCCTAACATCTAAAAGTAAGGGGTGTAAAAAAACAGTGTGGGAAGAGCTTCCAGAGAACTGGTTTGAAGTGACCAAGGATGAAGGCACTGCTCTTTACTTTGGTCACACCTCTGGGTGGGCATACAGGCTATCCGCACAGGGTCTCCCCACCTTGGATTTAAGGCATCTGGGGAAATGTGGGGTTGTTTGTAATAGGGCAAACAGGAAAAGCTTTAACATTGGTTATGGTTACCCCAGGGGATTTTCTAAGTTGGTTAGGGAGGGGCCAGGAGTTACTCCAACTCACTAGTGACAGGCATAAATGTATAATCCCAAGGCACCCTATTCAGAATACTTTCTGGATCTGAGAAAGAACAGAATAGGATTGGACCTGCTGTCTGTGACTTGAAAGGAGCTCTGAGGGACAACCAAGTGGGCTCCAAAGTTCAGTTAGTTGATCTTGTGTCTGGGAACAAGGCTTCAAAAAGCTGCAAGAGGAATTGTTTCCTGAAGTGCCCGGTACCAACTGGACGTGATCTGGACCCTGTGGGTGACCTCTAATGGACTGAGTCTTGACCTCAACGCGCTGTTCCTGAAACCTGTAGCTGGACCTAACAACATAGTGACTTTATTACTTGTGGTTGACCCCAATCCACCCCAACTAATAAATCACTTTCTCACAGTTCACTATGTCTTGATTGTCTGCCCTGGTATCCAAACATTATTACAGATGAGTCAAATAAAAGGGATCGGCCGTCTAGAAGCAGTTCCTGGGTTTAGAGCATCTCACAGTTAATTTCTACTAATAATTTTATGACCTCATGTAGCTTTAGGGGTCACTCTTCATGGAGGGAGAAGAACATAATACAATTATGGGTATCATCTTATGTGGGAGCCATAGGCAATATCAGAGTAGTACCAAGACCACATATGGGTCCCATTCCCTGCATTGTCTCATATGGCTTCTTATTAAGTCTCCGTGAGATACAAAGATTTATTTAGCTTGAATGACCATTTTTTGAAAGTCACATTGGTGATTAATAATAACCAATGGTAGAGATTGATGCACAAATTAAATGGTTGCCTTCAAGTCTCTCTAAATTATTGTGTTGGCTCAGCCAAACACTCCAGATTTAGGTTACCTTTTTTGGTGAAGGTGTAAGCCACAGTATTTCTCCAATGTTGTGAACCCTGTGCAGTTGGGCAGTTAACTGTTGTACTTTTAGATGGGGTTCAAACGGAAATTAAACACCTCACCAGCTGACTAGGGACACGTACATCTCACTCCACACCAAGGATATGACTTCTAGGTGCTGCATAGTGCACCATATCCAAGTAAGGCCTCTAGATGCTTCAGAGTTGATTATATCTATTAAAGCACCTCTAGGTGATGCCCAGCATACTAACCTGGATAGTGATGCTACATGCTCCCAAGTTCACAGAAGACTGGAAAAGGCCTCTGTTATTCCCTGTGCACTACATTCTGTGTAGGGTATCTAAGTGCTGCTGGTGCACCATACCCTGGGTAGGGCCATTATTACTGCCTATTCCACTGCAGTCCAGAAAGGTCCTGTTTGTGCTATATACCTTGGATACAGTCTGTAGGTGATTTGTGTGTTCTTTCATTGTGGTATCATGCAACTTTGGGAATTGGCAGCTCCTTTATATTTCAGAGATACGAAGAACATGGGTTTTTCAAATTAAACTTCAAGGGATGACTGACATATTTTTGTCAGATTTAAGTTATAATGTTATCCTTTGTCCTCTACATAGCGATGTATTTCTCTATCGTAATAATTGCCCCGGATGAATTAACCATGCTTAGCATTTAACAAACATTTCCAGCCTTCTCTCTTCTAATTCCATTAGAAATTGTTTGATTTTCCTATATCTCAACCCCCACCGCCCAGTAGGGTGAGCCTCCTACAGGGCAATCCCGCCATTCACTCTTTCCCATCAATCATGGGCACCAAGACGTTTGTGGTGTTAGAATGGCCACAGTTTATTAAATGATCACCTGGTGAATATGTTATTACAATTGCATTGGTCGTTAACATCCGCATCTCTTTGCACATCTTGCACTTTAGTGTCATACATTCTGTTCATACTTGGTCATGCAGTAGACATCTTATCTTTTATTGCACATTAATAACTATAGCTTGCAATTAATCTGCCTTACAATCATCATGTCTCTTTATTAGTTGCCATAAAACACTTTTTTCAACTGCAGTGACAGCTCTTCTTCTGTTGATTACTTGGTACAGCAGGTCGCATCTTCAAGGATACCCTTGCTACCAGCAGCGGTCGGTAGGAGGTGTACCTGAAGGGCGGTGACGTGAGGAGGGGGAGGGGCAGGGTGGGGGGGGGGTAGTAATCTATGGATTACGGAGCTTTACAGGTAAGTAAATTTAAATAAATAATACAGATTTTGTTGCCTGCGCTGCATCCCCAAATGCGATGCAGTGCAAGCAACGAAATTCGTTTTATTTATTTATATGTTTACTAGCCTGTAAAGCTCCGAAATCCATAGATTAGTACCCAACCCACCCTGCCCCTTCCCCTCCCCACGTCACCGCCCTTCAGGTACACCCACTACCGACCGCGCCTGCTTGCTACTAAATGTCTGATATTTGTGTCCACCCTGCGCTGTCCATTTCTTACCCCTTTGTTTGTCCTCAAGTGTCCCTGCTGTGAGGAATCCCAAGGTTCTTGTTCAGGCAATTGTCCTTTTATTTAGATATTTATTTTAAAAATCCTTGCATCTCTGTCACCCTCTTTCTCCTTGCGACACCAGGTATTTGGTGTGAGTGGGTGGGATCACTTTTTCAGATTACAATTTTGAGGACTGTTCATCCCGGTTGCCTTTTGGCTGTATCTGTGGTCATGCCCCCTCCCTAGGATTGGCCCATTTGAAAAATACTTTTTGGCACACACCTCACGCCCTGCTGCCAGGCCCTGTGTTGCTGCCCACTGGGGAGTTAGCTGCCATCCCTCTAGGGCCGGCTGCACCCCCTGGTCTTGTGATAATAGGCTTCTGTGTTAGAGCTAGCAAGCACATGCTAGCACTGTGCAACAGCTGTTTATCTCTTCTTGATGGTGAGGGCACCATGTAAATATGTGAGTTTCCCAGCGATTGGACTAAAAAATGGGGGACTATCTCCTCATAAGAGGGGCATGGCAAGGAGAAATGAAAGCATAAGCCAAGAAGGAGGGTGCCCACCTATGGAGGAAAATATACTTTCTAGCTCAGTACACCAAGTTCAGCTTGCTCAAAGTTACACAAATTAAGTTTCTGATTAAATCTTGTATTACATTACACACAAACCACTCATTCGATTAAGCAAGGATGTACACAAATACAAGTTACTGCTTGGGTTCTTACATAAAGAAGAAATATCAGGCCATTGGGAAGGTGAATTTTAAAAATATCTTCCATAGCAAATGATGTTTACTTTATATACCGGGCAAGATTGGTGCTGCATGGACGGCTGAGTGAGCTGGCCCTCAGACACTCCCTTGGCTGAAACCTTCCCCCTCCTCCTCACCCGGTTTCAAATTGGCAGAGTCGGGAAAGGATTACATGCTCATGGTTCAAGGCATGTTCTGGTGCTTATGGTTATCGCGCTGCCCTGATCCTTTTTGACTGACACCCGTGGGTCCTTTCATCTCCATGGCCTTCATCTCCATATGTGAATGGACGACACTCCTGATGCCGCCGAAAACCGCGTCCAAAGGCGCTCGGTCGGGGGGGCCGCTTGGAGGCTCTGCGAGTCCAGGAAAGGCAGCTACTACTTAAAAGTAGGGTTTTAAGTTTACGGGATCTGTAGGCGCTCAAGCACATTTAACGTAATACTTATTTGTCAACGGTAATGGTGCCAGCAGGGAGGGGAGACCCATAAAACCCCTCAATTTAAGTGCGAAAAAATCACCCTTATGAACATGAACACAAAGTCCTGCGCACTCAAACAGAATATAAACAACAATGTGACAATAAACAGGAGTGAAAAGAAATTTTATGCAACGTCGGTGAGAGTATTCTGCTTAATTCAGAAACCTTGTCCATCACCACCCCTTGTTGTTAAATATTTTGTCCACCATAAGCATGGAAGGGTATACTCAGATGTGAGTCCCTTGCTCATTGCACCATCAGGATTCAAGCAAGCCGGGCCGACGACGGCTGCAATGCCAGAAACCGGTCCCCGGAAGCTTGTTTCCTTCCCAGTGTAAGAATTGGCTTGGTAGTTTGGTTTGCCCTGTTACCATCATGCACTGGGACAGGAACAGACTAATTTGCATATAGCCAGGTTCTGAGCTGGGATGGTGCAGTGAGCTAAAAAAAGAACGGTGTTGGATCTAGCCCTGATCTCTTGACTGGGTGAAAGTATTCTGCTTAATTCAGAAACTGTGTCCATCACCACCCCTTGTTGTTAAATATTTTGTCCACCATAAGCGTGGAAGGGTATACTCAGATGTGAGTCCCTTGCTCATTGCACCATCAGGATTCAAGCAAGCCGGGCCGACGACGGCTGAAATGCCAGAAACCGGTCCCCGGAAGCTTGTTTCCTTCCCAGTGTAAGAATTGGCTTGGTAGTTTGGTTTGCCCTGTTCCCATCATGCACTAGGACAGAAACAGACTAATTTGCATATAGCCAGGTTCTGAGCTGGGATGGTGCAGTGAGCTAAAAAATGGTGTTGGATCTAGCCCTGATCTCTTGACTGGGTGAGAGTATTCTGCTTAATTCAGAAACTCTGCCCATCAATACCCCTTGTTGTTAAATATTTTGTCCACCATAAGCGTGGAAGGGTATACTCAGATGTGAGTCCCTTGCTCATTGCACCATCAGGATTCAAGCAAGCTGGGCCGACGACAGCTGATATGCCAGAAACCGGTCCCTGGAAGCTTGTTTCATTCCCAGTGTAAGAATTGGCTTGGTAGTTTGGTTTGCCCTGTTCCCATCATGCATTGGGACAGGAACAGACTAATTTGCATATAGCCAGGTTCTGAGCTGGGATGGTGCAGTGAGCTAAAAAACGGTGTTGGATCTAGCCCTGATCTCTTGACTGGGTGAGAGTACTCTGCTTAATTCAGAAACTCTGTCCATCACAAACCCTTGTTCTTAAATATTTTGTCCACCATAAGCGTGGAAGGGTATACTCAGATGTGAGTCCCTTGGTCTTGCACCATCAGGATTCAAGCAAGCCGGGCCGACGACGGCTGAAATGCCAGAAACCGGTCCCCGGAAGCTTGTTTCCTTCCAAATGTAAGAATTGGCTTGGTAGTTTGGTTTGCCCTGTTCCCTGTTCCCTTCATGCACTGGGACAGGAACAGACTAATTTGCATATAGCCAGGTTCTGAGCTGGGATGGTGCAGTGAGCTAAAAAACGGTGTTGGATCTAGCCCTGATCTCTTGACTGGGTGAGAGTATTCTGCCTAATTCAGAAACTCTGTCCATCACCACCCCTTGTTGTTAAATATTTTGTCCACCATAAGCGTGGAAGGGTATACTCAGATGTGAGTCCCTTGCTCATTGCACCATCAGGATTCAAGCAAGCCGGGCCGTCGACAGCTGAAATGCCAGAAACCGGTCCCCGGAAGCTTGTTTCCTTCCCAGTGTAAGAATTGGCTTGGTAGTTTGGTTTGCCCTGTTCCCATCATGCACTGGGACAGGAACAGACTAATTTGCATATAGCCAGGTTCTGAGCTGGGATGGTGCAGTGAGCTAAAAAACGGTGTTGGATCTAGCCCTGATCTCTTGACTGGGTGAGAGTATTCTGCTTAATTCAGAAACTCTGTCCATCAAAACCCCTCGTTGTTAAATATTTTGTCCACCATAAGCGTGGAAGGGTATACTCAGATGTGAGTCCCTTGCTCATTGCACCATCAGGATTCAAGCAAGCCGGGCCGACGACGGCTGATATGCCAGAAACCGGTCCCTGGAAGCTTGTTTCATTCCCAGTTAAAGAATTGGCTTGGTAGTTTGGTTTGCCCTGTTCCCATCATGCATTGGGACAGAAACAGGCTAATTTGCATATAGCTAGGTTCTGAGCTGGGATGGTGCAGTGAGCTAAAAAACGGTGTTGGATCTAGCCCTGATCTCTTGACTGGGTGAGAGTATTCTATTTAATTCAGAAACTCTGTCCATCACCACCCCTTGTTGTTAAATATTTTGTCCACCATAAGCGTGGAAGGGTATACTAAGATGTGAGTCCCTTGGTCTTGCACCATCAGGATTCAAGCAAGCCGGGCCGACGACGGCTGAAATGCCAGAAACCGGTCCCCGGAAGCTTGTTTCCTTCCCAGTGTAAGAATTGGCTTGGTAGTTTGGTTTGCCCTGTTCCCATCATGCACTGGGACAGGAACAGACTAATTTGCATATAGCCAGGTTCTGAGCTGGGATGGTGCAGTGAGCTAAAAAACGGTGTTGGATCTAGCCCTGATCTCTTGACTGGGTGAGAGTATTCTGCTTAATTCAGAAACTCCGTCCATCACCACCACTTGTTGTTAAATATTTTGTCCACCATAAGCGTCGAAGGGTATACTCAGATGTGAGTCCCTTGCTCATTGCACCATCAGGATTCAAGCACGCCGGGCCGACGGCTGAAATGCCAGAAACCGGTCCCCGGAAGCTTGTTTCCTTCCCAGTGTAAGAATTGGCTTGGTAGTTTGGTTTGCCCTGTTCCCATCATGCACTGGGACAGGAACAGACTAATTTGCATATAGCCAGGTTCTGAGCTGTGATGGTGCAGTGAGCTAAAAACGGTGTTGGATCTGGCCCTGATCTCTTGACTGGGTGAGAGTATTCTGCTTAATTCAGAAACTCTGTCCATCACCACCCCTTATTGTTAAATATATTGTCCACCATAAGCGCGGAAGGGTATACTCAGATGTGAGTCCCTTGCTCATTGCACCATCAGGATTCAAGCAAGCCGGGCCAACGATAGCTGACATGCCAGAAACCGGTCCCCGGAAGCTTGTTTCCTTCCCAGTGTAAGAATTGGCTTGGTAGTTTGGTTTGCCCTGTTCCCATCATGCACTGGGACAGAAACAGACTAATTTGCATATAGCCAGGTTCTGAGCTGAGATGGTGCAGTGAGCTAAAAAACGGTGTTGGATCTAGCCCTGATCTCTTGACTGGGTGAGAGTATTCTGCTTAATTCAGAAACTCTGTCCATCACCACCCATGGTTGTTAAATACTTTGTCCACCATAAGCGTGGAAGGGTATACTCAGATGTGAGTCCCTTTCTTATTGCCCCATCAGGACTCAAGCAAGCCGGGCCGACGACGGCTGAAATGCCAGAAACCGGTCCCCGGAAGCTTGTTTCCTTCCCAGTGTAAGAATTGACTTGGTAGTTTGGTTTGCCCTGTTCCCATGATGCACTGGGACAGGAACAGACTAATTTGCATATAGCCAGGTTCTGAGCTGGGATGGTGCAGTGAGCTAAAAAACGGTGTTGGATCTAGCCCTGATCTTTTAACTGGGTGAGAGTATTCTGCTTAATTCAGAAACTCTGTCCATCACCACCACTTGTTGTTAAATATTTTGTCCACCATAAGCGTGGAAGGGTATACTCAGATGTGAGTCCCTTGCTCATTGCACCATCAGGATTCAAGCAAGCCGGGCCGACGACGGCTGAAATGCCAGAAACCGGTCCCCGGAAGCTTGTTTCCTTCCCAGTGTAAGAATTGGCTTGGTAGTTTGGTTTGCCCTGTTCCCATCATGCACTGGGACAGGAACAGACTAATTTGCATATAGCCAGGTTCTGAGCTGTGATCGTGCAGTGAGCTAAAAAACGGTGTTGGATCTAGCCCTGATCTGTTGACTGGGTGAGAGTATTCTGCTTAATTCAGAAACTCTGTCCATCACCACCCCTTGTTGTTAAATATTTTGTCCACCATAAGCGCGGAAGGGTATACTCAGATGTGAGTTCCTTGCTCATTGCACCATCAGGATTCCTAGCAAGCCGGGCCGAAGACGGCTGAAATGCCAGAAACCGGTCCCCGGAAGCTAGTTTCCTTCCCAGTGTAAGAATTGGCTTGGTAGTTTGGTTTGCCCTGTTCCCATCATGCACTGGGACAGAAACAGACTAATTTGCATATAGCCAGGTTCTGAGCTGGGATGGTGCAGTGAGCTAAAAAACGGTGTTGGATCTAGCCCTGATCTCTTGACTGGGTAAGAGTATTGTGCTTAATTCAGAAACTCTGTCCATCACCACCCCTTGTTGTTAAATATTTTGTCCACCATAAGCGTGGAAGGGTATACTCAGATGTGAGTCCCTTGCTCATTGCACCATCAGGACTCAAGCAAGCTGGACCGACGACGGCTGAAATGCCAGAAACCGGTCCCCGGAAGCTTGTTTCCTTCCCAGTGTAAGAATTGGCTTGGTAGTTTGGTTTGCCCTGTTCCCATGATGCACTGGGACAGGAACAGACTAATTTGCATATAGCCAGGTTCTGAGCTGGGATGGTGCAGTGAGCTAAAAAACGGTGTTGGATCTAGCCCTGATCTCTTGACTGGGTGAGAGTATTCTGCTTAATTCAGAAACTCTGTCCATCACCACCCCTTGTTGTCAAATATTTTGTCCACCATAAGCGTGGAAGGGTATACTCAGATGTGATTCCCTTGCTCATTGCACCATCAGGATTCAAGCACGCCGGGCCCACGATGGCTGAAATGCCAGAAACTGGTCCCCGGAAGCTTGTTTCCTTCCCAGTGTAAGAATTGGCTTGGTAGTTTGGTGTGCCCTGTTCCCATCATGCACTGGGACAGGAACAGACTAATTTGCATATAGCCAGGTTCTGAGCTGGGATGGTGCAGTGAGCTAAAAAACAGTGTTAGATCTAGCCCTGATCTCTTGACTGGGTGAGAGTATTCTGCTTAATTCAGAAACTCTGTCCATCACCACCCCTTGTTGTTAAATATTTTATCCACCATAAGCGTGGAAGGGTGTACTCAGATGTGAGTCCCTTGCTCATTGCACCATCAGGATTCAAGCAAGCCGGGCCGACGACGGCTGAAATGCCAGAAACCGGTCCCCGGAAGCTTGTTTCCTTCCCAGTGTAAGAATTGTCTTGGTAGTTTGGTTTGCCCTGTTCCCATCATGCACTGGGACAGGAACAGACTAACTTGCATATAGCCAGGTTCTGAGCTGGGATAGTGCAGTGAGCTAAAAACGGTGTTGGATCTAGCCCTGATCTCTTGACTGGGTGTGAGTATTCTGCTTAATTCAGAAACTCTGTCCATCACCACCCCTTGTTGTTAAATATTTTGTCCACCATAAGCGTGGAAGGGTATACTCAGATGTGAGTCCCTTGCTCATTGCACCATCAGGATTCAAGCAAGCCGGGCCGCCGACGGCTAAAATGCCAGAAACCGGTCCCCGGCTGCTTGTTTCCTTCCCAGTGTAAGAATTGGCTTGCTAATTTGGTTTGCCCTGTTCCCATCATGCACTGGGCCAGGAACAGACTAATTTGCATATAGCCAGGTTCTGAGCTGGGATGGTGCAGTGAGCTAAAAAACGGTGTTGGATCTAGCCCTGATCTGTTGACTGGGTGAGAGTATTCTGCTTAATTCAGAAACTCTGTCCATCACCACCCCTTGTTGTTAAATATTTTGTCCACCATAAGCGTGGAAGGGTATACTCAGATGTGAGTCTCTTGCTCATTGCACCATCAGGATTCAAGCAAGCCGGGCCGACGACGGCTGAAATGCCCGAAACCGGTCCCCGGAAGCTTGTTTCCTTCCCAGTGTAAAAATTGGCTTTGTAGTTTGGTTTGCCCTGTTCCCATCATGCACTGGGACAGGAACAGACTAATTTGCATATAGCCAGGTTCTGAGCTGGGATGGTGCAGTGAGCTAAAAAACGGTGTTGGATCTAGCCCTGATCTCTTGACTGGGTGAGAGTATTCTTCTTATTTCAGAAACTCTGTCCATCACCACCCCTTGTTGTTAAATAATGAAGAAGAATATGGCGCTTTCAAGGATGATGGGTACAAGGAGTGGTATAGCTATCTGCTCATGGAATGTTTGTGGTTTAAATGACAGAAAAAAAGAGGTTTATATGCTAAGTTTGTACAATTTATGAAACTCGATTTGCTATGTCTGCAAGAGATCCATATAACATGTAGTAAAAGTGGATGGCTGAAGGAACTAGGCCTAGATCTGCTGGCATATATGCGTCAAGATACTATAATCAGGGGGGTGACTATTCTAGCAAAGCAAGGTTTAGAGATTTGTAAAAGAGTTAAGGAGGATTGATATGGCAGTCGGTAATTATTGAATTTATAGTTAATGGCGTCCCTTCCTCAATCTGCTCTATATATGGATCAAATCTGGATGATCCAGAGGTCTTGAACTACTTAAGTATAGAATTTACTGCATGGCCACATCTGCAAATTTTTTGTGGAAATTTCAATATTCATTTGGATAGTAATTTTAACCTTTCTAGTTATTCTCCATACCAAGGTCGAAAAAATAGGACTTTCAAGGCTCTTCGGGGATTAGTTAGGGAGCATGGGCTGGTCAATGTCTGGTACAGGCACAAATTTTCAGACTCTGGGTTCACTTTTCATTCGGCCCCTCATAATAAATTGGTCTGTCTCGATTAATTTTTTATATTATGCCAAATGGTTGAAGGGGTAAGTGTTGAGATCTCCCCTAGGGTTATTTCAGATCACAACCCAATAGACATGGAGCTGCCACTCAGTGGCTTTGTAAGAATCCAGAGGCCGTGGAAATTTGAAAGGAAATTATTGTTTGACCAGCCATTCTGTGAACACATGTCCAGGTGGATAGTAGATTTTTTTTATTTTAACAGGAACACAGTTTCAGAAATTATAGTGTGGGATACGTTTAAGGCAGCCATGCATGGATAGACTCTTACCTTTCCTAGCTACCGTCTGAAGGCTGTAAAGGAAAAGATGAGGGATTGTTTAGAACAGCTTCGGTCGGCTGAGATAAAGAAAATCAGTGGAGGTCAAGATATAGAAGAATGCCAGCAGATAATTGCTATTATTAAATCTAGACTACATCAGCACTTTGGGGAAGAACTTGCTATTAAGTACGTGCAATATAGAACGGAAATGCACAAACTTGGAGAAAACACTGGTAGGGTCCTGGCGAAACGATAACAACATAGGGAGGTGTCAAACAGAGTTTGCTGAATCAAGGACCAGTCAGGTCAGATTCTGGACTCTCCGACAGGAGTCCTGAATGTATTTCTGAACTTTTACTGTCTGCTTTATACTGAGGAAGTAGCTCCCAGTGGGGAGGAATCCCCTGAGGAGTACTTAAAAGAACTTCAAACAATGGCAATTACACCTGATCAAAATCAGACTCTAGCTACTCTGATTATATTGGAAGAGATTGAAAGTGCCATAATTCCTTTAGGTTCTGCTAAGGCCGTGGGCCGAAATGTCATTCCTTTGGAATTCTTTAGGTAATTTTATAACTTACTGCGGCCAGATATTACATCTTTAGTTCAGTCAGCACAAAAGGGCTATATTTCTGATTCGTGGCGTAAGACTACTATAGTAGTATTCAAAAAGAAAGGCAAACCAGAACTCAATCCATCCTCATATAGACCTATCTCACTTATTCATTCTTATAGCAATATCTATTGTAAAGTATTAGCGTCCAGGCTAGGAAAGGTTATCAAACCTCTGGTCTCTATTTAGCAGTATAGGTTTATTGCTGGTAGGGACACGAGAGATCATGCCAGACGAGTTATCGCCCTTCTCGTTCGGGCTCAAGCCACGGGTTCCCCACTGAGGGTGATCCTATTTGACGCTGAGAAAGCGTTCAACAGGGTCTCCTGGCGGTTCCTGTGGTCTGTCCTGCGGTGGAAGGGGATGGGTGTCCAGTTTATTCAAGCGATTCAAGCACTGTATCAACTGCCTCAGGCAAGGATCTGTATATTGGGACAGGAATCTAAATCATTCAGTATAAGTAGAGGCACTAGGCAGGGATGCCCTTCTTCTCCTCTTTTATTTTCATTATCCATTGACCCTTTTCTTAATAAATTGGGAACAACGCAGGAATATTAAGCCAGTGCAGGATAATGACACAGAATATAAGACATTGGCATATGCTGATGATGTTGCAATACTTTCTTCCGACATTATCTCGGCTTACCCGGCAGTGAAAGATTTGCCTGAATGATTTGTTATCTACTCTGGGTATAAACTAAACACTGATGAGACCCAGATTCTTTATTCTGGCATTGAGCCTCTTGTGGATTTACTAATAGTTCACAAAGCAACATACTTGGGGGTAAAGATAACAGCAGGGGTTGATCTAATTTTGGATATAGATATTGGACTAATGATTGATACGTTTAGTAAGACACTGAAGAGGCTAGACCATCTGTATCTATCCATGTATGGGTGAAGCAATGTTATCAAAATGGTGGTATTCCCAAAATGTTTGTACCTGTTTAGGACTATCACTCTAGAATTCCCTGCTACTTGCTTTGCAAAGATCGACAGACTGTGCTATAGATTTCTGGCATTGAGCCTCTTGTGGATTTACCAATAGTTCCTGAAGCAACATACTTGGTGTTAAAGATAACAGCAGGGGTTGATCTAATTTTGGATATAGATATTGGACCAATGATTGATACGTTTAGTAAGACACTGAAGAGGCTAGACCATCTGTATCTATCCATGTATGGGTGAAGCAATGTTATCAAAATGGTGGTATTCCCAAAATGTTTTACCTGTTTAGGACTATCACTCTAGAATGTCCTGCTACTTGCTTTGCAAAGATCGACAGGCTGTGCTATAGATTTCTGTTGGGCTATCATAGATCAAGGATAGTGGCTAAGTGGTTGACTTTTCCAAGACTCTGGGGGGGGGGTGGGCCATCCCCAACCTTTTGCTGTATTATTGGGCATGCATGCTGCAACATGTAGGGGTATTCTTAGTGGGGGGGAAAAGGCTGAAAGTTCGGAGGCAGTTGTACCAACCATATATGAACTAGGGATGGGGGACGAAGCTAAGCAATGCCTGGTCAAGATTTTAGAAGCTAGGTATTATAAAAATACTAGATTTAAAATAATTGAGGCAGCCTACTCGATCTGGAGAAAGATACGTCGCAGATTGAAGATATAACATATTAATGGGTATACGCCATTATCGGCCTGTGGGATCCTGCCACCAATTTTTCAAGACCAAACCACATTCAGATGGGTGAATATTGAAATCAGCACCATTGGTGACATGGGCTATGAAGGCCAAAGGGCTTCTTTTTTGTTTTAACAAGAAAAGTTCAGTTTGGGGAAAAGAGATTTTTTAAGGAAATAGAGATTAGTAGCTTTTTAGGGTGGAAGATGCAAGGCCCAGCTTTAAATTTTGGAAAGCTTCGATTAGTGGAACTAATTCAAACTAAATCTCATATAGGGGGAATTTACCAAAATCTACTGGAGGCTCTCACTGATCATATATCTATTCAGAATAACAAATGGGATAGGAAATTTGGGAAGGAGGGGATACACATTAAGGATTCACCCGAACTAGCCAATCAGATCGTAATAACCGGAAGCCTTAGGAGCCAGCATTTTATGTCATTTTTTTATCTTTATTATACTCCGGCAAAGATTTTCAAGTGGGAAGGAACGCTGGGGGTAAGCAATAGATGTGGGATGCCATCAGCCGATACTATCCACATGTTTTATTTCTGCCCTAGTCTTGTGAAATTTTTACAGGAGATTGATTTTTTCTTATTATGGTTTTGGGGATCCCGCTAGTAATCACTGCAGATTTGGTAATCCTCGGAGTAGAGAGAAACACGAGTGGAAACGGTAAGCCATGACCTTTTTTTGTTTATTTCAATGGCTAATGTTCGATTTTGTATCACCTCCCAGGGGGATCAGCCCGACCCCCCCACTTTCTATAATTGGCGCTCCAGGCTGCTAACCATACATAATATTGCATTTTCAGTCTATCGTTTGAAAGGGCGAAGGAGGCGGGAGCGGGGGCATAAGATTTGGGCTCCTAATACAGAATAGTTACAGTAAAGCCGGATCAAATAACATTTAAATATTATGTTAGTATGCCTTTCTCGAAGGCCTATATTGTTATTATTTTTTTCATAAGCCTTGTAATCACTTGGAATACGGAGTTATTTGTTCTTTTTGCAGAATATACTCTGCTTGTCTGATATAGGTTTTGTAACTGTGTTGTATATGTAAAATACTAGCCTTTTTTTCTACTGCTCTTTTAGAGCTGTTCAAGAAGTATAATGATTTGCTCATTTGTGAATTTGCTATGATTTGTATATATGAAATGTCTTCCTTTTTCTTTTTTGCTTTCTCTTGAAAACAAAAATTAAAAAAAAGAAAAAAATATATTTTTACAACACAATAGCAAGCAAATTGTCATTTATAAGACTAGCTGTAACACTTTACCTGATAAATGCAGATTCACAGCACAAGACGCACATTGACTAAGTGAGTTGTCTTTACCAGTTTCTTTATTCAGTGTGAATTAACACTTTACATTTGTATACATTGCATAATAATGTTGTAGCGCAGATAGCCTTTACACACACGTTTATCAATCCATTGTTCAAAGTGTAAGCATTCAGACTGGACTGTTCCCACTGGAGTAGGGTCAAGATTGATTTGCATACGGGAGGTTCAATATGAAGTGTCACGGAGTGCAAAATAAAAATGAACTGCGATGCACCCCAAGTGGTTACCAGTGGCTGAGATCAAATAAAAAATTCCATCCTAACTTTTTTGTATACTTGAGTGTTTCACCCTAAGTGCACACTGGGTCACTGGAACCAAGCAATACCTGGCTGATGAGCCCTAACTAGGGGGAAACCTATCCTGGGTTGCTTGTGTTTTAGTTCAGGGAAGATCTGGCCAGACAGTTCGGGCTGGACTGTTGTCACTAGAGCAATGTCAATACTGATTTGCATATGGGAAGGTCCAACCTGAGATGGCATGATCTGCAAAATAATGATGGGCTGGGATGCAGCCTGACTGATTACCAGTGCCTAAGATTAATTTGAGCTTAGCACAGTGCTATCCATGCCGAGCTGTTAAATGACAAAAGCCATTTACCACTCCAGGCACAGTATTACAGTTTTGGACTGGTAAAATACCTTCCAAGCAAACCTAAAATGAATAAAAGCATTCCCTGACACGTGTTTCACTGTCATTACAGAGAGGTTAAGCTTTGTCCAGACACAAGGGAGCACCCAGTATAAGTCATTAGAACACCCTTTGCTCACCTCAAATATTTTTAAGCATAAGATTAGCACAGCGCTCCTCTCTCTCGAGCAGAGTGGTCGCTCCCAGTGTCCCTTGGAGACATTTGGTATCGTTTTGCTGCATTGCTTTTAAAACTGCTAAATCGTATTGCCTGCTGTCTGCCTGTTTGCCGCTTGGCTTCATTTGCACTTTGACTATTTAATTGTGCTGTTTTTAATTTGTTAGCGCGTTTGCCTCTAGCGCTCCGCTGTGCTCCCCCCTCCACCTCCATTTTGTTTATTATTGTCGTCCTCGTGAGCCCGCCCCGCCTCCCAGCTGAACCGCCCTCGCCCCTCCCCCTCCACTATCCATATATGACAGTTGTTCCCGCGTAAAGCGTTCACGCGCAGCGACCGCGCCCAATCCGCGCCGAAGGTGCGCCAAAGGAAAGCCCGTCTACGCCCGTCCACGCCTGGACCGCACCCAGCGCCATACCCCCTGGCCCTCGCATTGTCCAGCCCTCCCGCATTACTTACGATGCCTCCACCCTCCTAGCCCTTAACCCCAGCCGCTCCACCAACTGCGTCCAAGCCGCTCCTGGACACACCCATGGACCTTTCTCATGCTACTCCAGCAAATTCATCGGTACCGTCACCAACTCCGCTACGCTCACACCTCAGATTCCCGACCCCAACCACCTACAATGCATCCTTCTCAACACCCGCTCGGTCCACAGGCGCGCCATTGACCTATGGAATCTACTAGACACCATCTCTCCAGACGTCGCCTTCCTAACAGAAACATGGATGAACGCTTCTTCCGCCCCAGACATCACCTTTGCCATCCCAGAAGATTATAAGATCATATGCAAGGACCATACCGGCCACACAGGAGGAGGAATCGCTATCGTCCATAAAAAATCCATCCACATCTCAACCAGCTCAGACGTCAATCTCGCCAACTCTGAACACCTTCACTTCCAGATCCACATCGACCCCAAGACCACACTCAGAGGCACCCTCCTTTACAGGCCACCAGGACCCCGCGCACAATTCAGTGAAGACATCACGGACTTCATCACTCCACACGCGCTCCCCTCCAAAGATTACATCCTTCTGGGAGACCTCAATTTTCACCTTGAAAAGAACAACGACCGCAACACCACCACCCTCTTGGACAACCTCGCCAACCTCGGACTTAAACAACTGGTCACTTCCCCCACCCACATCGCAGGTCACACTCTCGACCCTATCTTCACCTCCAGCAATCACGTCTCCTTCAGCCACACTACGGCTCTCCTCTGGACTGACCACAGCTGCGTTCACTTTACCTACAACAAGCCCAAACCCATCAACCACCCCCAACCAACTCTGCAAAGAAACTGGAACAAAATCACCATCGACCAGATCTCCTCATCACTCCTTCTAAACCCCCTAGCCCACTCTTCAAACCCCAACCAAGCCGCCACCAACCTCACCCTATGGTTATCCAACAGCGCCGACATCCTAGCACCACTGAAAAAACGACAAAACAAACCTGGCAGCAAGAAGGCCTCATGGTTCAACGATGATCTTAAGAAGTCCAAGAAACTCTGCCGCTCCCTTGAGAAGGCCTGGAAAAAAGACCCAACCACCAACACCAAGAACGCCTTCAAAAACGCCACTCGCATACACCACCAACTAATCCGAAAGGCCAAGAAAACCGCCTTCAAGGATCGACTAGATAACAATGCCCACAACAGCAAGGAACTTTTCAACATCGTCAAGGAATTTACCAATCCCTCGGCCAACTCCAACGACATCACCCCCTCTCAAGCCCTCTGCGACTCCCTAGCTTCATTCTTCCACAACAAAATTGCAGACATCCACAACAGCTTCGACAACCAACCCGGAGACCAACCCTCCCAACCATTTGCTGAACATTCACCCCCCTTGAACATCCTTAACGACTGGAGCCCAATCTCCACTGAGGACACCATCCGCCTGATGAACTCCATCCACTCAGGATCCCCCACAGACCCATGCCCTCACCACATCTTCAACAAAGCAGACTCCATCATAGCACCGCACCTCCGAGACGTCATCAACTGCTCCTTCAACTCCGCCACCTTCCCGGAAAGCTGGAAACACGCTGAACTCAGCGCCCTTCTGAAAAAACCCACAGCGGACCCCACCGAACTCAAAAATTACCGCCCCATCTCGCTCCTTCCATTCCCAGCCGAAGTCATCGAGAAAGCTGTCAACAACCAGCTCGCCGCCTTCCTCGAAGCCAACAAATCCCTCGACTCCTCACAGTCCGGCTTCCGAGCAAAACACAGCACTGAGACCGCCCTCATCGCAGCAACAGACGACATTCGAACGCTACTGGACAATGGAGACACAGTCGCCCTCATCCTCCTCGACCTCTCCGCAGCCTTCGACACAGTCTGCCATAGCACCCGTCTACAGCGCCTCAGAAACATCGGAATCCAAGGAAAAGCACTTGAATGGATCACCTCGTTCCTCACTGGAAGAACCCAGAGAGTCCGCCTTCCACCATTCAAGTCAGAGGCCACTGAAGTCATCTGCGGTGTACCACAAGGATCTTCACTCAGCCCCACCCTCTTCAATGTATACATGAGCCCCCTCGCGGCCATCGCCCGCCAACACAACCTCAACATCATCTCCTACGCGGATGACACTCAACTGATCCTATCACTCACCAATGACCCTAGCACCGCCAAAAATAACCTACACGAAGGAATGAAAGAAGTTGCCGAATGGATGAAACACAGCCGTCTGAAACTGAACTCAGATAAAACAGAAGTCCTCATCTTAGGTACATCCCCCTCCGCATGGGACGACTCTTGGTGGCCAGAAGCCCTTGGAAAAGCACCCATACCGACAGACCACGCACAGAACCTAGGCGTCATCCTGGATTCCTCACTTTCAATGAACAGACAAGTCAACGCCGTCTCCTCATCCTGCTTCAACATTCTGCGCATGCTCAAAAAAACATTTAGCTGGATCCCCACCGAAACTAGGAAAACGGTCACCCACGCTCTGGTCACGAGCCGACTGGACTACGGAAACACCCTCTACGCAGGTACTACCGCTAAACTCCAGAAAAAACTCCAACGAATCCAAAACGCCTCAGCCAGGATCATATTAGACATCCCTCGTAAAGAACACATATCTGGCCACCTGAAAAACCTCCACTGGCTTCCCGTCAATAAGAGGATCACTTTCCGGCTCCTAACCCACGCACACAAAGCACTCTACGAAATCGGACCAGAATGCCTCAACACTCGTCTGTCCTTCTACACCCCCTCCCGCCAACTACGATCTTCCAACCAAGCCCTCGCCACTGTACCTCGCATCAACAAAACCACCATGGGAGGTAGATCCTTCTCCTACCTGGCAGCTAAAACATGGAACTCACTTCCCACTTACCTTCGCCTTACCCAGAACCACCTAGCATTCAGAAAGCAACTTAAAACGTGGATATTTGACAAGTAATCCCCCACCCCTCCCTAAGCGCCTTGGGACCCTCTGGGTATGTAGTGCGCTATATAAATTCTCTGACTTGACTTGACTTGACACCGAGATTGAAAGGGACAAAGTCTTTTGCCATGTGCGGTAAGTGGCATTTGTCATTTAACAGCTCGGCATGGATAGCACTGTACTATTCCTATGCCTAAAGGCTTTGCTGTAGAAATGGCAAAAGACGGTGTCCCTTTCTATCTCTGTGTGGATAGCACTGTGCTAAACCTATGCTTAAAAAACTTTGATAGAAAAGCAGACATCTGAGGCGAGCAAATCTAGAGTGTCGCTGGTGCTGAGGGTGCTCTATATAGAAGCTGCCTTCCACCTAAAAGTGGGAACTACCCAGAGTTCTCTTCTTCTGTTTTGCATAATGTATGCATCCCTATATGCCTGCAAGGGTGTTCTTTTGACTTATACTGGGTGCTCCCTTGTGTCTAGACAAAGCTAAACCTCTCTGAACAGCTGTAATGACAGAGAAACATGTGTCAGGGGTTGCTTTTTATTCATTTCAGGTTGGCTTGGATGGTATTTTACCAGTCCAAAGCTGTTGCACTGTACCTGGGGTGGTAAATGGCTTTTATAGCGTGAAGCTTCTGTTTTTGTCACCGGCAGTTGGGCCAGAGCATTATGATGGTGCTTCCTGTGAGCAGTCGATGCTGGAGCATTAAAGGGCTGGTGGACAGAACTTTGCATTGGGGTAGTGCGAGCGACAAGGTTATGGTGCTAATGGGCCTGTTCACATTTGTGAAGAGCCCAAAAACTTTAATTCAGCTCCACTGAGGATACACCAAGGGTTCAGGACCTGGGGGGTGTCAATTGGGGGTCAGCAGCTTACTCCAGCTGGATCTTGGTGCTGGTTCAGGTTATTGGGGTGCTGTTGTGTCCCTAAGTGACTGAACAGGAGGCCACCAAAGTCCTGTGTTCAGGTGCAGTCCAAATCCCTCTGACTCATTCAGGAGGGTAGCAATTATCAAGGGGTATGCCTAGCAAGGCAGTAGTCCAGCAGGGCAACAGTCCAGCAGAGTGGCATTTCTTTCAGCAGCACAGCAGTCCTTCAGGGCAGAGTCTCCCCAGGTCCAGGAGTGTACTCAAGAGTTGGTGACTGAGGTCCAATATTTATACTAGGTGTCTCCTTTGAAGTGGGAGAAACTTCTAGAGGTTTCCTTTTGAAGTGCACAGATTTATGGCTCCCTGCCCTGACTCCAGACTACGTACAGGGTGATGCAGCCCTTTGTTTGGAGGCAGCACACAGCCTATGCAAGAGTAAGTGGGGCTGTGACCAACTCTGCCCTTCCATCCTGTCAGTGATGGCCATCCATCCCCTGGGCACAGGTAGTGTCACAAGTTCAGCAATCCTCTTGAACGTAGATGCAGAAAACTGACTGTGCGGAAGGGATGCAATAGCCACTGTTCTAATTTCCTGCTTGAATTCGACTGCACTTAAGGACCACACCAGTAACAGTAAGCTCTATTTAATTTTTAAATGTACAATACAATGAATGGTGCAAAAAATGCCTAGATACATATGCAGCAGGCACACGAGATAGCAAAACTCATTATTTTATCACGTTTTCTTCTGCTTGAATATTTTTATAAATATAACGTTCTGTAGTAAAGAATAAACGTGCAGCATAAAAGTGCATGTCCAATTATTGTCTTCTATGCCATATCCTCTATCTGCACAGACAATCATTATTTCCATTCCTAACAATGTCAGCAGAGAAAACCATAGTGTAAAAAAGAGCAATGCTTTATTAAGATCTTGCTCGGTGCAAAACTGTCACCGAGGAGCTGGTCTTCATTAACACGCTCCAGAGCTCTGCAGCAGCACATTGGACACACTGTTAACTAAATGCAATTCACTCCTTCTCATCCGCACTCCCCCTCTTGGGGGACGGGGGAGATATCTGACACTTGCCTCGGGGCTTCTTTGATGGGGTTATTCTACCCAGACTGAATGCCGGATGCCGGGGAGGCTGAAAATGTGAGCAGAAACCTTGAGAGAGAATTCAGGGATCATTAAACCAAACCCTTGGGACCTCTTTTCTAAACTCGTTCTCTGCTTATGGGGAAAAGTCTCTTTCAAATTGGGGCCAAAGCATGTCTTCTTATAGTTCCTTTACGTTGTAATACTTTCCTGATGCACATTGTCGAGAATATTTCGAATGAAGTTATCCAGATTTTGCTATTTAAAATGCGGAGTATATTACAGCGACCCAGCTCCGACAATAAGACTCTCGTAAACCAAAGATGTGTGGTTTGTAGGTGCATCAGATTTCAGAATTGAATGCGGGTTATAAAAAGAGTGTCAACGAGAACACATTCAGAGGAATGATTTGCCAATAACACCTTTCTGCAAGTTTTCTGAATGGTTTTGCAAAGCCTACTTCGAGATAATGATGACTGACTCCTAATCTAGTTGTTCATGCATGCGGGCAGGGCCGGTTCTAGGATTTTTGGGGCCCTGGACAAAAAGGGAATGTGCGAGGCCCTCTAAATTGCATAGACGTGGCACATTCAGGGCTGTTTGCATCTGAATAGAGCCCCTGCTCATGAAGCTGCAGCCCCTCCCTCTCAGCCACCGACAAGCGCCTCTTACCAGCTCCTCAAATCTTTGCAACTCTGCAGATTTTGCTGCTATGTCACACCTGAAAGAAATGTATAACGTTGGTCTCATTTATGCTGCATATATCCTTATCTATCATTAACAAAATGATTGTGCGTAAGTAATGCAATGCTGAAAACAGTGAGGACTCCCTTCTCAGTCAGCAGTCAGTGAAACACAATTTTATCAAAGCACAGCAACCAGGGCCGGACTGGTCATAGGGGGCACCGGGCATTTCCCCGGTGGGCCGCTAGGGTAGGGACCAATGTTGGGCCCCTAGGGGCCGTTTTTGTTAGAAGGCCGTATAGCTGCAAAATCAGCCCTGTAACAAAATCAGCCGAAACCGGCCCTGGCAAACAGCTTAGCCGCTCCCAGGGGGGCTGGCCAAGCTCCTTGCCAGGGCCAGTTTTGGTTCCCATTCCGGCCCTGAGAGCAACCATTGCCTCCACTGCCAGGAAAACTGGTGTGATGGTTGCTTATTTCCAGAGAGGGTTGGCACTGCCAGGGTGCTAAATAGCAGGGAAAGGGCCATCCCCTGTGCCTCTGCATGGGTGGGGTCAGTGAAGGCTTAATTGCCAGACAAATGTGTCTTCTTGCAACTAGGAATGGAGCCCCTTCTCCCCTCATGCTTTCCTTTCTACACCATAGCAGTGAAGCCCGGGAAGCAGGCCTCCTAAGGTGATGCACTTGCAAAGTGGCACCTTTCATGCCGTGGTCTGAATCTGTCACATTCCTGTGGGGCCCAAGGTGGAGGGCTGATCCGCGGCCCTGGGCAGCTATCCACACTGCCCTTGCCTAGCACCAGCCCTGCAGGCAGGCAATGAAATCAGACTAAAGCTATGTACAGGATGTTATTTAAGTACGTGGGACCTGTTCCTGTAGATGTAAGTTTTGAACTTTGTATGAGGCTAAGACCCTCTGAGGTACCATAGTAGTACGGACAGCGCTAATAATACTGAAGGGGACCATAAAGTCCACGTCTGCACTTTATCAGGTATATCTTTATTGATTAGGCTTACGGAAGTCATGCAGTCAAAATATTTTTACACAGGTGACATTATACATGTTAAAACAAATTGCAGATCTTGTGGCAGTCCATGCTGAGAAAATGTCTACTAACAGGAAGATGGCCTCTGAGCCTGTCCGGTGGCATAAGAAACACCTCACTACTTCATCTGTGCGCATGCTTTAAAAAGAGAGGCCACAGGTAAAGTCCTCTTACGTGCAATGACTTCCCACACAAATCCAGTAAGGGAAGGACCTTTTCTGACCCTCCTTTCACCCAGTATGGGGCCTGTACACATTGAGTTGTTAGACCAGTTTTAGATGAAGGACAAGTCCGAGAGGGTTTCAAGTCTGAACTGCATGTACAGAATACCTTTTTCTTTCAGGGATTATCAATGCAAATATGTTTACAAAAGGGGTCTATTTTTTATTGTTGCAAACTGTGGCATTAGCCTGCCCTGTTGCTCAAAATTCTTCGTCTTGATGAATCCCAAACTATTGCTTCCTCATTGACTGGAGTGGCTGTTTGATCTAGTCATCAGCTTTGGTTTCGTCCAGTAGTTGCAGAGCCAATTTCGTTGATGATATTGTCAGTGTTGCTAAACCACAGGTGCGTTTTGGTGGAGTACGGGTAGAGCATGGATTTATTTGGGGCTGCCAATTTTAGATCTCCCATATTCGCGCCGAATACAGGACATGTTTGAAGGTGGTAAAAGCTTCTAATATTTGCAATCCAAGTTCAGGCCTTAGTGCGACCATTGGGTTTCTTGGTTCAAGGCGAAATATGTTTCGTAGGAAATGGTTCTTGTTGCTTGCAATCTTGGAGCCCTTCTGTGTCCCCATAGATGTTTGAAGTTCAAACTTTCAAAGGGTCTATGGAAATCTTTGCAACTCTGCACATTTTGCTCCTATGTCACACCTGCAAGAAATGTATACGGTTTGCCTCAATTCTGCTGCATATATCCTTATCTATCATTAACACAATGATTGTGCGTAAGAAATGCTTTGCTGAAAACAGTAAGGACTCCCTTGTCAGTCAGAGGTCGGTGAAACTCAATTTTACCAAAACAGAGCAACCAATTGCTCAACTACTAGGAAAACACGGCGCACAGACAATATGCACCATTCTCGTCTTCCGTTCTCTTTGTAAAGGCAAATTAATAAAGTGGTCCCAGATAGACCGGCCGTTGTTCTCCCCATTCTCAAAAAACCCGGTCTGGATCCTTCCCTCCCTGCTCATTTCTGTCCCATTTCCCTCCTCCCCTACCTAGCTAAGATCCTCGAGACCCATGTCACTTCTTGCCTCTCCTCGTATATCGAGGACAAAGGCCTTTTAGCCTCCCATCAAGCAGGCTTTCACCCAGGCCATTCAACGGAGGCAGTGGTTCTCGCGGTTCTGGATGAACTCAAGGGGAAGGCAGATTCCAACCTCCACCAAGCCCTGGTCCTTCTCGATTTGTCCGCTGCGTTTGACACGGTTGACCACTCCATTCTCCTCGACCGTGTCAGCGCAGCGGGCATTCGGGGCGCGGCCTTTTCCTGGCTAGCGTCCTTTCTTCGGGATAGGTACCAGGAGGTTCATCTTTCCGGCTTCTCTGCCCCCCCCCCCCCCCCGTCCGGTCACCTGTGGTGTTCCCCAGGACTCCTCTCTTTCCCCTCTTCTCTTTAATCTTTACATCTGTCCCCTTGTCACTTCTCTTCTTGAGCTGGGGGTCTCGGTGTATAACTACGCAGATGACCTCCAGCTCGTCTTTGATCTTTCTTCTTCTCCTGATTCTCTCCCCAAATTCAGTTCCACCTTAATTTTCATTTCCGAGTGGATGAGCGCCAACCATCTTAAGCTCAACCCCGATAAGACGGAACTTGTCCTCACGGGTGGTCCATCTAACCCTTGGTCCCCAGCACACTGGCCCCTTTCTTTTGGTCCCCCTCCCACACCTTCCTCCTCTGTTCGCACCCTTGGCATCAAAGTTAGTTCTGACTTAACAATGCACAGTCAGATTAGCTCTGTTGTGTCGTCCTGCTTCTTGTCCCTCCGTCTCATCCGGAAAATCTCACGTTTTTTCACCACTGATGCACTCAAAACCATAGTCCTGGCCTTAGTCATCTCCCGACTTGACTATGGGAATGGCCTGTACGTGGGCATCCCAGCCTACGAGTCCCGACGTCTACAGGCCATTCAAAATCAGCCTGCTCGCCTCATTCTCTCCCTTCCCAAATCCTCCCATATTACTCCTGTTCTCAAATCTCTGCACTGGCTCCCTATCCGCTTCAGATCTCTCTTTAAGTTAGCCTGCTTTGCCTTTCGAGCTCATTCCCACTCTGCCCCTGTCTACATCTCCTCCCTAATTTCATCCCACACCCCAGTCGCATCCTTCGCTCTTCTTCTCTCTCTCTTTTGCACATCCCCCGCTTCCGTGAATCCAGAACTGGTGGCACTCGCCTCTCTGTTTTGGCCCCCCAGTTCTGGAACAGCCTCCCACTTCACATTCGTTCCATCCCCATCTACACCCATTTCCGAAAGGCCATTAAAACCTTCCTTTTCACCCAGGCCTTTCCTTCTTAGGTCCCCAAGATTCCCTCTGTGAGCCCTGACCAGGTCCCCAGCGCCAGGAAGCCGCTTGGCCGCAGTGTGTGCGCTTTATTAAATATTTTTTTCATTTAATTTCATTTCATAGAACAAGCACTGGCAAAACCAGTAGGTCCTCGGTAGGCTGGTGCTGAGATTAAATTAGTTTACTTTTTATTTTCAAGCAGATGGCAAAAAAACAAGCATTTGCAATGCAATCAGACTCTCCTTTGAGACCTTATATGTATTTAGCTATGCAGTACATTAGCCTGGGTGCTGAAACATCTACTGTTCTTTAACATGGAGGGAAAGTAAGCACCAAACTGCGTGACATGCCAGGTATGGGAACACATGGAGAGAAATATTGCCTTTTAGCAGAAAATTGCATAGTCCAAAGCTCTGTTTTTAATATTAAAGCAGGGCCTTCGGTAGTCATATCACTGAAAATACAAGATTTGAAAAAAATGTATTGTCCACAGGTGCTTGTGGAAGACAATTTCATTGGACTGGAATCTAGAGAATGCTTAAGTGATTCTGCTATTTTACTGACCTCTGCTAGTCGTTTTCTATCAAGAAAGTTTAATAGAGGAGTTGAACAGAAATAAAGTCCTTAAGCGAAAGCTGGCAAGTCCTATGGCTGATCTCCAGTGCCCACAAAGTACATACACATATAAGTATATACTAAAGTATATACTAAAGTATATACAGAAGTATATACAAGAGGTCTCAAAGGCTCGACCTAAAAAGGAAAAGAGAAAAAGTGAACCAAGACCTGAATGTGATTGCTACATGTTTGCAATAAAAATGTAAAATGAAATAAAAACATTTGCTACTAGGGCTGTTTTACTAATCATTTCTTTTTAAATAAGCCCTTTAAACTGTGCCCTCCATTTTAATATTATTTCTGAAGGGAACAACAATAAATCACCACCTAATCAAGCATGGAAATCACAGGGAGCTACTATGTTGCGATGCCAAATTGGAGCACTGCGTTAAAAAACGTATTGCAAAATGAAGCACCATCTAACTGGACACCCAAAATGCAGTCAGAATAAAAAGCCATTTAATGATATGGGGACGGAGCCAAGAGCCCGGACTAAAGGCGACTTTTCAGTGGCATCCGAGGCTGATATGTAGCATTATGAAAGAGCAAATTAAGGTAGTGGAACGCATCCAGCAGCGAACGTGTCCTTGTTTGTGGCCATTTCCACCACCCTGAGTAGCTGGAAGGCCTCCAAGTGATCAGGAAGAGGACGGGGATCGGGCAGCTTGGAAACCTCTCCATCACACCTGAAAGTAGCGAGAGCCTTACCCTTCTCCAGAGGATGCCCAGAGCCGACACTTGAGAGGAGGGTAAGAGATCCAAACAGATGGCATACAGACCTGGCTGCTGAAGAACAGACTGAGAAGGAAGATCATAATAGAACCTGGAATCCAGGATACAGACAGCACTCAACATGGATATAGAAATAGAAATTCACACCAGCTGTATCCTCGACCCTTCTTCTCTAAGGACTCCTCTTGCATGTACAAAGACACTTCTATGGCACACCTGCACGCCTCTCAATAATGATCACTCTTTTACAGGGCATCACTGTGGGGAAAAAGTAACATTGTTTCATGTAAAGTAGCCCTTCATGTCAAGAAACACTGTAACCCTCCAGGAACATCTGGCATTGCGAACAGGAGACATCCATATGTAAACCTTCTAAAATACCCCACAAAACCACTAAGTTGTAACAGAGAGACTAGACTCTTCGATGAAACGTTGACATGACTACTTGACCCACTCTCACCCATAATATTGCAGACAGAGGCATCGTAAATAGCCCACTCACAACCATTATTTGCACAAACGCAGAGATAACTGCGAACACAGACTCCAAGCGGCCGCTACAGGTGGGCCACCCTCCTTTTGATAACTACGCACATCGCCAGAGCAAGGCAGCTGATCTCGTTACACAAGTGGACAGGGCTGAATATAACCTGATGGCACCCTGTAATATGCTACCTTTTAAAATACTGGATGATAAACAAAGACAGCACCCAACAGGACTAAACACCCACCCAATCAGATCAGACTAAGGAGACGTGTTGTAGACCTCACAAAGGAATGAAGTTCAGGATGCCATAACATGTGCAAACCTGCTCAACAGCTGCCAGTCATGGAGTCGCAGATGCAAAATACCTTAAAAAATCCTGCAGAGTAAGAGACCCCTGCACAAGAATCAGGCCTCAAGACTATCTTAAGTGAACTTGCTGCACAAATCACTGAGTTATGCCCAAAGTGCTGGTTGATGGACTTGGAACAGTTTTGACATCCTTGGTTCACAGAGACAAGGTTGGGTATGTGCTACAACTGTCCTCGGGTCCTACTTGTGGTCACTAGAGCACATTCTTTGGCAGGGGTGCATGACGTAGACAAAAAAAGTGTTTTGAAAGTTGCATGTGAAGAAAGCCATTTATAGGGAGGAATGGACCTGTTCCACCTGCTGGCAAAGCTTGGATTCAGAAACAAAATCTTGATTTAATATCAATGTACCAACCCGGTGGCAGTGTTGAGATGCAACAGTTTTATCTCCTTGGAATAAGAGATCTGCAGAGGAGCATGGCTGGGATGCCCACTATCTCCACTGCTCTTCATCTTAGGGCTCGAGTCCCTTTTGGTAGAAACAAGATCAAATAAAGATATTGTAGGCATTTGGACAATGGCAGGAGAACATACAGCACTCTCATATGCAAAGGATATTCTGGTTGCTTTGTCCAATCTATAAGCAGCCCTACCCAAGAAATCTCACACTCAACTAAGTTCTCAAGCTATAAAATCAACCAGGGAAAATATGCAGCACTACCTCTTACCCAGTCTATCTGCTGCTATAGAGTCCACAGGAGAAAACAAATTTCAATGAAAGCAATTTAGCTGCAGTATTTAGGAAGGAACTTGATTACAGGCCATTGCAGATTAATAGAAGATAATCTAGAGCCACTTATCACAAAAAGTAAAGCAAACCTAACATGTTGGTCTCAATTTCATTCCTCTGTGTGGGGTAAGGTACAAATCCATAAACGTAATTTGATACCGGGCTTAAGTTATGTTTTTGCATTGTTGACTCTTAAAATACCGACCCGCATTATTAACAAACTCACTAAATTATATGGGAGGGGCGGAAACCCAGCCTAAAAATGGGAAAGCTTTATACTGCTAGAGAGTTCGGTGAGTTTAGGCTGCTACAGATTAAATCGTACTGGTTTATATTCTAACTTGTTAAAATTCTATATGTCATCCATGACTCCCATGATCCCATGGATCATGGGTGTCATGGATGACACTCAATGATAAATTCTATATGCCATCCTTGACTCCCATGATCCCTTGGATCCTTATAGAGAAGTCCCAACTTCAAGCGTAGGATACGACACAGATGTTGTACACAGGAGACAGGCAGGGCCCACACTATCCAACCCTATACTGCACATGGTGGCAAAAAGTGCAGGATAATCTGGAAAAACACAGCCACCAACACAAAGGTGCACTCATATGGGGCAATGGCTGTATTAAAATGAGGCTTGTAGAACCCTCTCGTGACAAAATCCAGGCTAAAGGACAATAGCTGGTGGAGCAGTTGACAAAAAGGGCTGACTGAAAACAACTGCGGAGGTCAGGGAGGAATTTCACTTACCCCCTACTTTCTTTTGGGACTTCCAAACACTTTGACACCATATACAGGAGACCCTAAAGCCCCATCTCATGACACACCAATACTGACCATGTTTGATCACCTTCAAACATTGTGGACCATCAAAAATGCAGTTTCAGGCCTAAACAAGAGCATCGTCAACATCACCTTCTCAGTACCCCTATCTGACTAATTAAAAACATGGTGGTCCCACCAGTGACAAATAAACTACACAAATGCGGCTAATCTGATGACAGGTCATATTCAATCACTCAGGGAAGCACATCGAAAACTAACTTAATACAACGTGCTACAACAATGGCACTGGTCGCCCAAATGGCCCAAAGATGCAGGAGTTTACTTAAAGCATAGTGTTGGAGCTGCAAGGCATTTGAA
The DNA here is from genome assembly GCF_964263255.1 of Lissotriton vulgaris. Lineage (NCBI taxonomy): Eukaryota > Metazoa > Chordata > Amphibia > Caudata > Salamandridae > Lissotriton > Lissotriton vulgaris. Next base: position 1,577,194,854 of record NC_141685.1, read on the forward strand.
TGTGATATAGAGCATCTGCTCTGGGAATGCTCTGATCTGACTAACTACTGGATGGGCATACAGAATGATATGAACGCATCACTAGGAGCCAAGGGGTGACTAATTAGCCGAGCAGTATTACTTCTCGATCATACTGACTACCCTGAGATCACACACCAGAAGGTTAGATGGTTATGCCACTGTGTTATTAGTACCTTTATGGGATTTCTTTTAAACACAATCCGGCTTGATTTTTAACAAACAAATTATGAGAGCCCAGATTAGTGGCCTCAAATATACGAATTAATGAAATCAATTGCAAAAAATTACAAAAGAGTATATCAAAAAGAATTAAAGAAGCGGGTGTTTACTTTTTCTATACAAATTTATTTGAATAAATATTGTAACAAAAGTGTACGAAGTTGTTCTGTTTGAGTCAGAACGCCGATTGCTGACAGTTTCATGGACATTTGACAACACGAGAGTTCGCTTGGCTAAATATTAAGCAGCGAGAATTCTACAAAGACCGCCATAAGTAACCCATATCGTTACCTGGCACCAATTGTGCTGAGCTTTTCATCTGGACTAAGTATTCAAAGGTCCATAGCCGTTATTATTTCCAGGGTCTTTAGTCTACATATCAACTCTCTGTCCTGTAGATGGTCTTCTAGATGTTACACAAGATATGACCGAAACATCAACATATGTAAACATTTTCTTCAAAAGTGTTACACAGGAGTTAATCATTGTATTTTTGATGAGGATTCCATTTGTAAATAAGTGATAGAAATGGGTTTTCACAAAAGTGATCATGAGATAAGATTATTGTGAAGATTATCAATCTCAGCCATTTTTGTTTATGTGAACTGTGTTTGGAACCCTTTTGTTACACTATTTATTAGCATAAATTTGTATAGAAAAAGTATACACCCGCTTGTTTTGTTCTTTTTGATATACTCTTTTGTGATTTTTGCATTTGATTTCATTAATTCATATGTTTGAGGCCACTAATCTGGGCTCTCATAGTTTGTTTGTCAAAATCAAGCCGGATTTGTGTTTAAAAGCAATCTCTTGAAGGCACTGTTACCTGATACCTAGTTTGTGTTACCCAAGCCTCCAAGGGTGTATTGGGTTGCCCGCATTTCTTGAGTAGTACTGTGTTAGTAGTAGCAAAACTTGGTATCCTTAGATTATGGAGAACGGATTGAATGCCAGGTGCGAAATCCTGGCTGTATGAGATGTACACTAATTTATCGCATGACAAACAGATGGAAGCGTTTGAGGTAGTATTGGGGGAAGGGGGGTTCCTAAGCAGTCCTGATGAGTGAAGGAATCCATGCACCAATAGCTGATGGTACTTATTTAAAAGTATAATACTTGCAAACCCATTGGGTCTGGTTCTGTAAAAGTCTGATGTCATGCTGTTTTAATTAAAGGGGGGTAGCAGCTGCTCAGGTGAGTTGCATTGAATATGCTTCATGAAGGTTACATAATACTGTTTGATCTTATCTTATCTCAGAAAATCTGTACATTACTTTCTCTCCCATATTTAGTTATATTTCAAGAAGTTTGAGCAAGGAGAGAGAAGATGTAGAATAGTGGCAATGTTAACCACTCTTCCTAATTCATTCCTTGAACATGTTACAATGTACGTTAATGTATGTAAATCTCAAAAAAGAAAGGTGAATAAAAAACCTCATGTAAAAAATGAAGCACAACCCACACTTTGAACCACTTTTGTCAGTGAAGAGAAAGGAACCATTTTTTGACAGAAGTGAGCAAGGTGCCCAGGCTTTCGCAATCATTTAAAGTGAAGGGTGCCACTAGTTAAAGTGGGCAGATTCATTGCCCCATGCTATATACTGTAATGAGAGTATGCAACAAGTGAATCACAATTAAACAGAGCAGTGGATAAGCCCTTTGGCCAAAAACCCACCCATGTATGTATAGTACATTTATTTCTGGTGAGACAGCTAAGGCTGTCACACTAAGAGATAACTCACAGTGCATGAGGGACATTAGTTTATTTTTCAAAAGATAGACTGTGGTTTTGGAGAAAAGCAGAAGAGTGACAACAAGTCTGCTGTCTCATTGATTTCCCCCAAATCAGCTCCTGACAATGATACAGGATCTACTTTTGGCGAACAAAGTTCCCTGCAGCTCAAAGGAGGAAAAAGCTGTGGATGCACATCAGACACATGTAGCAGGCATGCTGCACCAAAGGCAAGTCCATCTGCACCCACCCCTGTCCCTCATTTCACCAACTTCTCTACCATCACGGTGGACAAGCCCACCCTCTTCACCTTGACCAATCACTCCCTAGTCCACTTCCACATGCACCTCTCCCAATAATGTTAAACCACATCCACCAGAACTGTTTGGCAAAATTGGAACATGATCTTTGAGGAATCCTGGACCAAAGAGCTTTCAAGCCTGTAGTCCATTACATCACGACAACCTCTACAGATCCACAGCCAATTTCTACATCTGGATCACCTCATGTGCACACTCCCTGGCCCCAGTCAAGAACATCACCTCCCTAAGCACTTGATCTCAAACAAGATGGTTCACTGAAGACCAGTGATTCTGTGAATTCTATTGCAAGCAACGAGAATGCTGGCAGAGACACACTCAGGACAAAATTATAGAAGTACCCATAGATCAGTCTTCTAGTTCTCCCATCAGAAACTAAGATCTACCAAACACTCAGCTCTGACTGAATACATTGATAACAGCTCCAATGAAGTGAAAGATATTTTCACCCAAAGTAAAAGACTTTGCCTCCCCTGCTTCTAGCTCCACTACAATTACCCCTTCGCAGAATCTCAGAAACAATTTATTCCACTACTCTGCAACAAAACCAGCATCATGTACTTCAACTTTGCTCCCCAACCAGACCAACACACCCTTGACACCCTTGTACCCAATGATACAAACAACCTGGAAATTACTATGACCTTCTTGCTCATCATCACCATGTCAGAAACCACCACCACCATATCTCTATTTACTCAGGATCCCCATTGGACTCATGCCCACACTTCCTCTTCACAGATTGATTTGACTCCATCTGTGCAGCACTCTCCCAGTTACTCAATGACACCATCATCACCAGCACCTTCCCGAATGCCTATGCATTTAGCACCATACTACCTCTTCTAAAGAAACCCTCATCAGATCCTGAAGTTTCTGGCAAATTACACATCGATTTCACTCCTCTGATAAAGTCCTGGCAAAATCTCATCAACAAAAGACTTTCCAACCACCTCAGTGACTACCACCTACTGGATCCCTCTCAATCTGTATTGAAGCCTAATAACAGAATCAAGACTTCGCTCCTTGCCGGCACTGATGACATCAGTATGATCATGAATAGAGAATACAAAGCAGCACTCATGTTGTTCAACCTCTCAGTAGTGTTCTACATCATCGCCCATGCCATCCTCATCCAACACCTTAACAAAACTAGCAAACACAGAACACCCTCCAATTGATCAGCTTCTTCCTCTCTGGGTATATCAGCAATCAGTTAGCCTGGTGCCATGCACTTCTGCCAACTTGATCTGCAGAGTCCTCAAAGATCTTTCTTAGGCTTACTCTGTTCAATGTCTAGATGGCTTCATTTGCCAACATCATTCAAGTCCTTGCAATCAGAATCATCTTGTATGCTGATGACATCCATCTCTCCTTCTCTATTAACACCCCCAACTCACAACACCAATCTGAAGTTTCCAACTGGATAGAGACCAACTGTCTGAAGCTGAACACTGTTATTACAACTAGAGAGGTGGCCCCACTGCCAAAGGGAACAGGGCAATACTAAGCAGTAGAGAAAGTATGACTTCCCCATGGTAATCAATTTATTCAGGACTGTCCAATTCACTCACATACCAATTGCACAACTTATATAATGCAATACTCAATGTGCAGGAATATATCCCACTTCTTAATATACCACCAAAATTCAGATATAGCAATCAAGCAATACATTGAAATACTTACCTGTATATGAACTTGATGTTTGGTGTTGGATGAGTTCACGCAACAGCTCACTTAGAACTGTGTCAAAAGGGTCTCCCATTTTCTTTTCTTTTACTGTTTTCATGTTTATGATTGTGAATATGTATTGGTGTATTTTACCATGAGTGTGTACAGTATTTGATTAAATACTGCATGCTGTATATGAATTTTATATTCCTTGTTTATGTGCTTTGAATCGTTTTTTAAAAAAACTTTTTTGAAATATAAGGCTTTTAGCAAAATAAATAATCCTTGAGAGCTATATGTGAAGTTTGGTGGTATATTCAGAAGTGGGATATATTCCTGCGCATTGAGTATTGCATTATATAAGTTGTGTGATTGGTATGTGAGTGAATTTGACAGTCCTGCATAAATTGATTACCAAGGGGAAGTCATATTTTCTCTATTGAAGCTGAACACTGACAAGAAAGAGGTGGTACTTAAAAAAAAGACACCTCTCTGAGCCGCAGTCTGGGGGCCATTTGTGCTAAGATCAGAACCCAGTCCATCTTACCAAGCCAGGTCTAGTGATGGACAATCATTTCTTAATGATTAATCAGATCAACTCAGTTATCCCCTCTTGTTTCCACACCCGCAGGCTTCTCAGAAAAATCTCCAGATAATTCTAGCCAATTACCTGCAGAAACGTCACACAGGTCCCGATCACCAGCAATCAGGAACCAACTGCACCAACAAGATTCAAGCACAAACTTTCAACCCGTGCCCACATTTCCAAGGCCCTGCATACCTGAACAGCCACATCAGGGTTCACATTGCTATCAAAAACCTCTGCCCAGTCAGCCTCTTGTTATCCCATGTTCGCTACATCCGAAGAGCTGGCAGCCCTGCATTATCTTATTTAGACATCAATGCCTAGAATGATCTCCCCCTGCACATCAGAGCCACCAGCCTAATCCTTGATTTCTACAAAAAACTTAAAACCTGACTCTTACAAATGTCTCCAGCCAGAAACACACTGCCCTTCTTTCAGGCTACAGGATATTCTCGTGAGTGACATGTACGCAATATGAGTTTATTTATTTTGAGGGTTTTATATAGTGCCAACAAGACCCTTGCGAGTTTCAGAGCACTTTACAAGTCATATGCAGAAAGCAAGATATAGTATACAAAGATATAGGTGAAACAGGTATACAAAGCTCATAAACGTAAAACTGAGTTGGTGCAAAAACAAAGGACGACTATGGAGCACAAGAACAGAACTAGTAATAAAATACAGAAAATAGTCAGAGAGTTCATGTTAATTTAGCCGTGAGGATCGCTTTCACTTCTTTTTTGAAGGAGGCAGTGAAAGGGTTCATTCTTGTTTCAATGGGCAAAGCGTTCCAGATCCTAGGAGCCATACCAGAGAAGGATCGGTTATAGGTTTTTTTTCTTGCCATGGTTTTAGAAGAAGAGTTTTGGCACTCCAGGAGGCTCTGATGCCCGTAGAGAGCACCAGTTTCTGAACTAGGTAGTGCGGGGAGTTGTGGTGTAGGGCCTTGTGTGTCATACAAGCAATTTTTAGATGAATTCTAACTTCAAACATGTAGCCAGTTGAGGGCTCTCAAGTCTGGGGATATATGAGAGTTTCTCTTTGGTAAGTCTTGCAGCTGAGTGGATAGTGGCTCTTAGCGGGGCTGTCAAAGACCTTTGGAGGCCGCATAAGGTTACTGCCTCATATTCCACTCGAGGGATTACTAGGTCTTGAACTGCTTGTTTGAAATCGTAGGCAGGCAGAAAGGGTTTTAGTTTTTGCAGGGTCTTCAAGTAGAAGTTAGCTCCTTTTGTGGAGGTGCTGATATCCTTCTGCATCTTTAGGTTACAGTCAAGCGTTATACCTAGCGATTTCGCTGAGTTGTCAACAAGAGGTTGTCCTTTGAGAGCTGTTAAGTGCTTCAGCTAGTCCAGGATAGTGAAAGTTTTGTTAGGGGGAACGATTAAGAGGAATTCTGTTTTAAGGAAGTTTAGTTTCGAATGGTTTTCAGCCAGCCATGTTTGTTTTTTTTGTAGTGTGGTGTTGAGCGATTTGATGTCATCAAGTGAGTGGATCTTGATGTAGATTTGGGTTTCGTCTGCATACATGTGGAAGTGAATCTTGACAAGGCTGAGAAGATCGGTAAGAGGTTCCATAAATAGGTTGAAAAGGGTGGGTGAGAGGGAGGAGCCTTGCGGAACCCCTAATGTGACTGGTAAGGGGTTGGACAGTGATTGGTTGACCTTGAATCTTTGGGATCTATTTTGGAAGAAAGAGGCGAACCAGTTAAATACAGTTCCAGACATTCCCATTCTGTGTTTGAGGAGTTCTAGCAAGTTGCCATGTTTGATGGTGTCAAATGCTGATGACAGGCCGAGTAGGATTAATAAACAGACTTCGTTTTGGGCCAGGATTTTTAGACATATATCATAACATAACATCAGAAGTGTCTCACCTAAAGTTTCTGATACCCTAGGTAAACTGGCCTCTTGGGCCTCTTGGGTTGAGGGGTCAGGTGTGGCTTCTAGGCAACCTGTAACCAAAAGTTAAATATTGAGTTGCAAGCTAATGAATGATGAAAAGCTGATGCTTAAGAAAAAAGACTGGTTTAATAGATTGTGAAAGGTAATTTTTTTCCATATTATTTTAAAGCTAGCAGGCTGTTCTATTGATTGTGAATACATTCAAACAGCTAAAAGGCATACATATTTTGCCTGATGTATAAATAAGGGTTGTTGCTCTGTTTAGGGTTAGTTCTTGCTGGTGTTGGATAATCACATAATAACTTCCAGATAATGGAAGTAGATTAGGTTATGGAGTAATATCACCCTGTGAAATGTCTTTAGAGTACTTGATTTGCAACATGGTTATTCAGTGGGGACCTTTTAGAAGGGGTTTAAATTTGTAATTCCACAAGAGAAGTGTAAATAATTGTAATATTTTGGTGTGAGGGGCATGGTTTAGCCAGCTGCAAAATGGCTGCACTTTGAGTGGGCTCTTCTGGCCGAGAGTTCTATCCATCACAATCCGGGGGTAATAGGAACTCCAGACAAGGAGAAATTGTGTGGTCACAGTCCCTCATTCCTTGGGAGCAACTGGTTTGCTGCAGAATACTGGTGCGCCACGGGGAGCCGGTGTAAGGCAAAGGCTTGCCAGGTGAACATGTCAGACATCAGCTGAAGAGGGCTGCGGGTGTTGATGATGCAGAAAGTGCGGGGCTGCTCACGCTGCGCCCTGTGCTGCATGGTGCCCAGGCAGAAAGGTTCTCCCCCGGGTGTGTTGCTGTGCCAACTCGGCAACTATGAGCTCCTCCTGCTCCCTTCCCAGGTGCGTGGTGCGGGGTCACAGTAGCAGCAGCCGTGGCCACGATGCCTTGCAAAGCTGTTCTGCGGACCAGTGGGAGCATCTGATATCTGTTTGCTGGAGCTGCTGAGAGAGCCAGAGGACGTAGCACTGTGCCCACCGAGGAGACTTCCAGGAGCCTTGCTGTGCAGATCATGCCATGAGAGAGGTGCGGGCCCTGTCCTTCTTTAGCATGGCGGCTGCGGTCTTGGCATTGCTGAAGAGCCACGAGGCTAGGAGGCGCATTGGTGGGGGTGCAGGTTGGGTCACTTTGCATTTCCTCTGGTGCCCTGCTGCCCCCCCATCTGGATCCCATGACCTACTGGCCTGCCCCTCCAGGCCTCACTCAGTGAATTTCTGGGACTTCCTGCTGACCCTCTAGACTGGTGGGCCGAATGTGGTGAGACAAGGGCCGCCTTTAGCACTGGTGGTTCCCGGTGCAACAATCATTTCTGGTACCCCCACACCCCATGACCACCTCCTCTGATTCCCTCACTTTCACCAGGCAAAAGTGTCCCTCATCTCTCAAAGCATAAATTATTGCTAAATTTAGCGCCCCCACCTGAGGTCAGCGCCCCCTCCCCAGGTCAGCACCCAGTGCAGCCGCACCGGTCACACTGCCCTAAAGCTGGCCCTCGGTGAGACCTCTTGCCCTGGTCGCGAGCTGGCTGCTTGTCTCTTCGACACCGGTTGAGGCCAATGCTGTACATCTGGCTGCAAATTTAAAAAAAATGTTAGGCACAGAGCACTGGTCCCTCCTGCGGCAGCTCATCTTGTTCCAGAGGGGGCTGGCCTGCTGAGGCAGAAGTCACATCAAGGATCCAATAGCCCTGGGATGGTAGAGATGGTGAAGGATCTCCGTGGCATAGCCACTGCCACAAGAACTTCAAAGGACATTAAAACACGCTGTTGCACCCCCTGCCCTCTACATCTCACTGATCTATTGTACATCCTGCACCTAGAACAATGGGGAAAGCGCTCACTAAGCAGCCCAATTTACCCTTTGAAACCAAGCACACGGGTGCCATGTAACCCTGGGCAAAGTTCGCGTTGCCGCGCTACGCGAAGCGGCACAAAACTCTGTGACTCTACACGTAGACCAGCAAGTATGCAGAGTTGCTACTTTCTGCATAGTTGCGTGTGCTCGCGAGATGTTTTTGAAGTTCGGCAATGCGAATGACGTGTTTGGGGGAAATATTGCATGAACTTTACCGGGCAGTCACCAATGAGCACGCCCATCTTGTTTTCCTATTCTTTGCATGGTTCTGGTGCCTGCTTTTCAATCCCTCTCCAATCTTTTTAATCCTTTGTTTTTTACACTGTTTTTCTGATTTTATAACTTATTATCTATCCCTTTATGTCCCTAAGTGTATATTTTGCGTTTTATTTCTACTTTTACTGCGTTTTTAAAACTTTTTTCTACTGTTTTATATTACTTCCTTTTTTGCTCTCCTACTTCTTCCCCATACTTTATAGTTTTAATACTACATTTTCTTTTCTGCATCCTGCCCATCCCAGGACCATGGATACCTGCTCCAAGGGCAAGGTGCCTGCGTGCAAGAAGAGCCGCCTTCCCTGCAGCAGACTGCACCCTGAAGGGGTGCAGGCCTGATCCCTTTTTAGCGAGGTAGAGGTGGCTGTTTTTTTTTCGTACAGCGCCAGCTCCCCTTGACCTTGGCAGCAGGCGGCAGACCTGGTTCCAGGTACGCTTACCAGGAGTGTCACCGCTGGTGGGCAAGGGTGCGCTTGGCAGAGTTTCGCTGCTCTGGGGTCCGGTGTACCCATAACCAGCTGACTCGCCGGTTGTCAGACATCTTGGACCGGGAGCAGGAACTGCTGGACCTGCTAGGTGTTGAGGTCATTGGACTTGGTGAGTAGCTAATACTAGTAGTATTGTGTGTTCTCCAGACTGTGTTACTGTTATTGCGAATGTATATTTTTTCCTAATAGCAAGAATGCTGCTGCTTACATTACAGATAAATTTGGTTTAAAAATCTTCTGTGATTGTTATTCTTCCGGACACAGGTGCACGGCGCTACTAATCTTACTTGTTTGCAACTTTGAGGCTGCGCTCGCTTGGGCTGATTATGAAAAAGTTTACTTTAGAGAACTTAAGTTAGGTAATGCTAGATAGACTTTAGTCCTTCCTTTGTCATCCTGTCAGTAAGATAGTGGTGGATTGATAGGTAGTTTAGTTACTCGGTTCATTAGTATTAGTTGGTGATTTTTCAATGGTATGCGTGAGGCATCCTCTGTTACGTCACATGCTGCTGAGTGCTGCTTACTCCAGTCCTTAGTAGAACCTTTTGTAGTTTTTTAGTGAGTGAGTAATAGGCTTAGCAGAACACCAGCAGCAACCAACCAACAATTTGGTGTATACAAAAATGTATGCATGCGTCCTCCATCTATGCATTTTCAGGACTAAAATAAATGGAAATGCAGACTTAGTGAACAATTGGCCCATCTAGAATAGGTGGGCTAGGTCAGGTGGTACTTAGGCTTAGGACTCTGGAATCAGAATGGAACACTGGATTAGTGTACATAAATAATAACTAGACAGTCTGTGAATCCCGCAACACTACTAGTCAATCAGATTAGATAGGTCAATTTTATTGCAATTGTTGTTTCCAAAAATGTTTTTTTGAGCGTTAAAAAAAATATTTTATTTGTTTCACCACAATCATCAATGTTTGTCTCTTTCTTTATTATATATTACATGATCAGCACCCAGGGGCTATTAGATGGGGTCAGAGTCGGCGGGAGCAGCTGGACAACAAGATGCTTCCCAGTCCCGGTCCAAGGGCCAGGACCGCTCCTCTACTGAGGGCTCTGCTGCTGACCCCAGTAAGTCCACCAGTTGTTAATATTAATTATATTTCCCTAACTTTTACTGCACCATATTTTTTCTGAACCATTATTTCTGTTTCCTAATCCTATTGTTTACCAAATCTTCTTCGATCTACACTATCTGTTTCAAAATTCTTGTTATCCCTGCCTCTAACTGTCTCTGCTCTGACTCTCTGTACTACTACTACTACTATATTAGTCTGTTTGTAGCTAAGCTTGCCCAGTTGGCCACTCTTTCTTTTTATTTAAAAGATTTAAAAACTCAGATTTACTAATAGCTCTAGCCACTGAGTCCAGACCTTTTGGTTGTCCTCTTCTAGTCTTCGTAATCTTGAGAAGCTTTTCGACAATTCCCACCAATAATTCTCAACCAGATATTTTACTATTTTTGATGGGAAAGGACATACTCCTACTAGTGTCTACTCTACTCTAGTACCTGATTTGTGTTTTTTAATTTTTTTTTCAATCTTGCTATTGAAAAAGAATAAATACAGAGAGGTGAATATGGCATCTAAAAAATGTGTAAAGTTTTTTCTAGGCGTACCAACCACCAGTGCCGGGGCCAGCAGCAGGGCAGGCACGCCAGCCAGGAAGAAGCAGTGGATGCAGCAGCTGCCACAGGGGTGGGTGAGCCAGCAGCAGTGGTGGGTGGTGGTAAGTTATACTTATATTCCTTACATATTGATAATAGATACACGCTCACTGCAAGGGTGTACACTGTATGTTGACTAAGTTGTAGTGAACAACAGTAAGTATGGACAAATTTTGCGGATTTGTGGTCCACAAAATGTCGCGAAATGGCAAAAAAATCTGCGAGTTTGCGAAAAAAAATTGCGAACTCGCGGATTTTCACAAATATATACTAGAGTACTGTCTGTTTCTACTCTACTGACTAATCAGTAAGTGCTACCTCGTTTGGTAAATGTATAGTGCTTTTCCTACACTACAGCTGTGTAAAGGGCCAGAGGAGTTGTCTCCAGTGGCCACGTGTGTCTGTACCTTTGCCACCGCGCCGATCGGCGCCGCGGTCCCTCAAGTGAGCTGTCCATCACAGTGGGGGAAAGGGCGGGACGATGTTGCATACTAGTGTGTGTAGAGAGAGGCCAAACGGGTGGGGCTTCTATGCGGGTTCACATGCCTCTTGTTTATAAAGGGTCAGAGGCCGATCAGAGCAGCAGATGAGGAGAAAGCAGCCTCCTGGTCACAGGAAGAACACAGGGATTGCGCTTGAGAAACTCGTGGATGCAAAGACCTCCATCAAGGATTACAGCTAATTGTAGACGGTAGATCTGGGGAGAAAGCACACCTGCATAGTCTTGACCGTGCTCACTAGTTATTTAAGCTGATTTTAATGCGTTACTGAATATGAGCTTCAACTCGGGCACCTGCTTTATTTATATCTTTAAATGCTTTCTGTTGAGGTTTCAGTTTTGTGACAGGAGCATTGTGCCAGAATAAATCCTGCCTGCATATTTATCCACGAAGATGCCACCGTGTTTTGCCATACCTCTACTCAACTGGAGTACTTTCTACTGGCTAATCAGTAAGTGCTACCTCGTTGGATAAATGTATAGTGCAAAAAAAAAGAAATCCGCCAGCGAGAGGATTTGCTGATTTTTCGGCAATTTCGTGAGATTCGCGGATCGCGAAATTGCTGAAAATCCGCAAATTCCGCAAGCGGGCGGATTTTTGGCCCATACTTAAACAACAGTTAAAGAAGACACCCTTTACTTAGCATTAGAGCAATAGTATTAGTAGTGGGAGTAGAAGTTGAGTAACTAATGGCCTCTTCTATCTGACTTCAACTCAGCTGGGAAAGTTTTATGGAGAAGACTAAGAGTCAGATGACCTTGTGGATTGGTTGAATGAAAAAAGAAAGAAGTATGGAAGGCGGCAGGATGGGCGAGATGTAATATATATGACTGGCAGAGAAGGATACGTGCCATGTGTGCATGCATAGGTGGCTAATAGTAATCAGATGCATGGGTGGTTGAAGGATGGGTATAAGGTGAAAGAAAAGATGCCTGCCTGGGTGGATGAAACTGTATAGGTGATAGCAAGAATCCTCTGGGGTGTTTCATGGGTAAAACTCAAAGGCAAGCAAGGAAGGAAGGACGCATGGGTGGTGGTTTAAAAAAAATGTTTGTTGTTGTTGAAAGAAACTAAGGTTTGTTGAGAGGTTAAGAAGAATGATAGACATGTTTACTTTGAATGGATGGAAGCCTGGATGGTATTCATCATAGCATAGGTGGCGACTGTCACTGGATGAAGAGTCTTTGAAGAGAATGTAAAAGGAAATAAACAGCGCCAGAGTAGCAAAGCCAAGGAGAATACAAGCTGTATTTTCAGAATACTCCCTTGACTCACAGTAGTTTGCAAGCATATATATTGTGTCAGCGCCAAGAAACCGTCCGGTGTAAGCCGCGCTTTATAAGAATTTTTTACATTACATTATATTACATGTATGTTATCAAGCGCCTCCCTCCGACTCCGAGGCCCACTCACTACCTATGTAAATTTATTTTCAACTGTGTCAGCCTGCCATGGGTGGCCTATCTATCGGCTGCATGGTTGCACAATCAATCAAAACAAAGTACCTCTTGTCGTCCCATATATAAAAGCAATTATAATTTGGATCAGATATCGTCTGCCTTGTTGTAGTAGTCATGGCAGGGTGAAAGTGAAATTGAGTAGTTACTCTTGATGGAACAGAGTATGGCCTGTGCCTACCATAAAAGAAAAAATAAGATGATTGTGTCAGCTTCTCCACCTGCAGACAGCAGTAAAAAAAAAAATGTGAGTCTGCATCACAAGTATGTGTGTCTTGGGCGCAAGCATACTGAGCTGGCATGCCGACTACAGAAAGGTTACTTAATTCAGCTGAACAGGAGAGAAGAAGAAAACTGGTGGACTTGAGTCCATAGAAAACACAAATGTTATGTACTGTGCTTGCTAGTCCTACTGTGCCACTATGTGTAGAATTAATTTTGTGCTACTGTTTTGCTAACTATATTGGTTACAATAGTCTTTTTTCTTTTCCGATATATCTACTCCTTCCCAACCAAAAGCAAAATCCAGATAGGAAGTAGTTGGCAGCCATGGCCTGGCGCCGGAAGCTTGAGGTCATCCGCAAATGAATATTGGCGCTGGTGGCTCTGATGGAGGAGGAGTCGGCAGCAGCTGCAGCCTCCTCCAATGTCCCGGCCTCAGCGAGGCCCCTAGAGTGGTACGACACCGCGGTTTGGCAGCCACCCTCCCCACTTCATCCAGCACTGCTGTCCCACCTTGTGGATGTAATTGTCGGGCTTTTTAGCACCGCATGCTCCTCCGAATGGCGTGCTTAGAGGAGCAGGTAAAGGAGGTCCTGGTGATTAACTGGAGACTGTGAGCCCGCCAATAGATATCCCGTTGGATTGCCCCCTTTTTTTTGGGGTGGGTGGGCATTGGGCTATGTTGGGAAAATGTTGGGGTTTATATATTTATGGAAAATGTTATTTTAGAATTTTATTTAATGAACATTGGTTGGACTCTTTTTGGACATTGGTTGGGTTATGGAGAGGAGTGGGTCAGGTGTTGTGGAATTTTTTACATTTGTTTATTTTGTTAGGGGATTAAAATATATTTATACTTAAACTTTACATGCAATGTAAATATTTTGTGAGGGGGTTACTCTTTTACGTCACACTTTTTGCAGCCGTATGAGATTTCTCAATGGCAAACATGGCTACAGTTGCATGTTTCCTAGTGGCATTAAAAATCTCAGCAGTGTCAACAACACCTGCTGCAGATATCTTTTCTCTAACCCCCACAAAAGAGATCCAGTGTGCAGTGATGCACATGTGATCAATGGCTTGTCAACTGGTCTATATGTCTGTTGTCAGGTGGATATTGTGAACAGCACTCTGCTGCAAAGCTTGTCCAAGCAATTCCAGCACGTCGTGATGTAATGTTGGGACAGCAACTCTGGCGAAATAGGACCAGCTGGGAACCTTCCATTTTTGGCAGATGGTTATCACAAATTCTAGTAAACCTACCCCTTCCATAAAAGAAAAAGGGAGAAGGTCCAGCGCTAATATTTTATTCAGTTTCACATTGTCCAAACGAGGCATTGGGTGGGTGCGTTTGTACTGCCCCTCCGACCTAAGCATGCTGAGAATGGTGGGCTGGATTTTTTTCCTTTCAGGTACCGCTGAGGTGACTTCTTAACCCCAGGTGTTGTTAGGCTCAATACTGCACTTTTCTTTGCGGTACTCTGTTGCCTTGGGGTCTCAGCCTGACTCTTACTACGGTGCCACTGAGATGTTGCTGAGGCTGATGGCAATGTGGGTGCTAGTGGTACCACTGCACTGCTGGGGACAGGGCCTACTTTGTGTACCAGAGAAAATGTCTCCCTCTTGTTCACCTCCAACTGCAATCATATCTTCTTCTTCTACTTCTTCATCCCCACAAACAGCAATGGGTGCATTTTGTTTGCGGCTAAGGTGCGCCTTTCAATGGATCAAGTGGTGTTTTTTCAGATGGGTTCTTTGGCCTCCAGTACAATAGTTTGTACCAAGCTTACCCCGACTAACACCTTGTAGACAAGCTTAGCATCTAGCAACATTCTCCTCCTTACTGCTAACCGAAAAGAAGTGGGGAGGTGAACTTTTTTGCACTGCTGGAGGTGCCACTTGCAATGCCATATGAACTGGAGGGTGTGCCTGGAATTTGACTCTGTGCAGTAAGACTACCTACTGAGGTGGTGGTTGTGCTGGATGTAGGTCCCTGCCAGGCCTTCTTAAATTCAAATATGGAAGTTGGAGGTGGTGCTGGTGTTACCTGTGTTAATGGTATCCGTGCCACATCCCTCAAAGCAATTTGGGATAGGGTAATGTCGGTCTGCATCCCCACGGGGGTGGGAGGGATGTTCATGATGACTGACTCATCATCATCCTCTTCTTCTACATCTACCTCCATAACTGTAAGGCTTTCTGGAACCTTCTTTTTTCCTAGCCATGTCTTGTGGCATGTCGCACTCTCAGACTGAGCTGGTGGCTTCCAAGTGGCATCAAGATCATCAGAAGGGGGGGCTTGAAGAAGAAGTTGATGGACTAACCCTCCTTTTCCTTGCTGAGGATCTAGAAGACGATGGGTCTTCTGAAAGAGTGGCTTGCTCTTCTTCTTCCACTGCATGAAGCTCGATTTCCTGAACTGCCTCTACTTCGGGAGGGTAGGGACAACTACTATTGTGGGCGGTGGTTGCGGCTGTTGTTGCGTTTGTTGTACCCACTTATCTGCCACTTATTCCTTCTTCTGTTCCTACTTCTCACTGGCAACTTTCTTGGTACTGGAGGACCTGGTACCTTTCTTTGGGGACATCTGCAGATGTCAGCAGGACGCAGTTGCACAAGTTGAAGAGATGTATGTGGTCACTCGTCATGTGACATTGTGCTCAGCAGGACGTCTGTCTGGCAGTACAATGAGTGATGATGACAACTCCTCCTCAGTCTTTTGTGTACCTAAAAGCAAAGAAGCCAGAAGAACATCAGTGAACTGTTGCATTTGTTGTTGTGGTTCAATTACTACTAGTACAAACAACAAATATAATATATAACATAGTTTGTGGTGGTCACCCTTGTTAGTGTTATATTACTACATTTTATTAACTCAGTTATTAAAAAAAATAACAACAGTGTAGCGATTTGTGAGACTTTGACAACTAGGGCTTTCATGTTGTACTGTGTACACTCAGGAAGGATAGGTTTGGCATTAATTATTTGCGTATCACGTCATTCAGGGAACTGCAGCTGGTAAAGGGGATGGAAGCGTAACAAAGGAAAGACATGCTTATCTATATACCAAAAGCAGCACACTACTAAACTACCAACACAAAATGGCCAACAGCCACATGGTCACTCACAGTCACAACAAGCAGGAGGCCTGGAAAACAATGAACTCAAGCAGGCCTTTAACATGGCCAGACAAAGGAGGCATGCTTGCTAAACAACACAGCTTTAATGCAAAAACCAAAATTCACAGGGCTAAAAAAGGTTGGAAAGTTACACAACACAAGTACAACCACACCACACACACATCTAACAAAGAAATGTATGTAACACACATCAAAAAGAGTGAAATACCCCAAGAAACACATGTTGCAATTCAATCCAATGCCATTCATGCCCTAAATGGTGTTTAAAATCGACAGACACCACAGAAACAGTTGTTTAATGCACCCATGAGTAGCTCTGGGCCTGCTGGCTGAAAGGCATATTGGCAGACTAGGCCACAAGGTTATAGGCCTATGGCAAAAGCACACTGGCTGGCTCTACAAAATGGCCACCAGCCACATGGCCAGGCCACCCATAACAACAAGAAAGGGAAGACAGACAATGCAGGCCTATGGCAAAAGTACACTGCCTGGCTTTACAAAATGGTTGCCAGCCACATGGCCAAGCCACCACCACAAATAGAAAAGGAAGACATACAACGCAGGCCTATGACAAAAGCACACTGCCTGGCTTCACAAAATGGACGCCAGTCACATGGCCAGGTCACAACAACAACAAGAAAGGGAAGACAGACAATGCAGGCCTATAGCAAAAGCACACTGCCTGGCTTCACAAACTGGCTGCCTGCCACATGGCCAGGCCACAACAACATCAAGCATAAGCCAAGAGGAGCAAAGGAAAGACATGCAGGCATATCTGGAAAAGGCAGCACACTACTAAACTACCACCAGAAAATGGCCATCAACCACATGGTCACTCACAGTCACAACAAGCAGGAGGCCTGGAAAACAATGAACTCAAGCAGGCATATTATATGGCCAGACAAAGGATGCATGCTAAACCAACACAGCTTTAATGCAAAATTGCAAAAATCTACAGGGCTAATAAAGTTTTGCAAGTTACACAACAACCATACCACCCATACACATCCAACAAAGGTATTTATTTAATATACATGAAAAAAGTACACCAAAAACATTTTGTAATTCAATCCAATGCCATCCATGCCCTGAATGATGTTTAAATTCAACAAACACCGCAGTAACAGTTGTTACATGCATACATGAGTAGCTCTGGCCCTATTGGCTGAAAGGCCTATTGGCAGAATACTGGGCTAGTGAATTAAATAAATATTGCAAATTGATTGCAAAAGTTGGAGAAAATGTAGTAAACTTATTTCCTTTATAAAACAAAAGTAGTAGAAAAATTACGTACAAAGAAAAACAACTAGGCCCCTACTGAAACTACAGGCCACCCACACCAATACATTTTAGAAAAACAATGAAAAGTACAAAAAAATGTATGTGCAATGCCCCATTCAAATAAACCACACTAATTCTCCCACTTACCTGTAAAATCTCAAATCCAAAAATCCTCAAATCCAATGACACATGATGCAGAAGGCACAAAGAGTGATCCTTCTAGCTTCAAATTCAAATGAAAAGTGAACAGGGCATGGACAAAGCACTGGGAGGAGCCTCCTGGACAGGAACAGGAAGTTGGAGTATCTGGGCCGGTAGACAGTCAAAATATCGAGTTGTTAATGTCGATGTACCATAATATCGAGTCCAAAATATCGATGGTACGAAATTTCGAAAACAAAAATATCGTCGTAGAAAATATCGATTCATGTGTGTGTCAAAAATATCGAAGACATGAATTTCGAAATCAGTAATATCGATGCTGAAAATATCGATTGTCAAAAATATCGATATGTAAAATTGATGTTTTAAAGTATGTTAAGTAATGATTTATTTAAATGTTGTTTATATATAAGATAATTTTTACATTTAATTTTATTATTTTTAGTTAGAAGTCTAGGAGCGGGATGTAGAGTTTATAGGGGATAAGGGTGGGTAGTGTATTAAAAAAGTATAGTGTAAATATGGAATAATAAATTTCGCATTTGAAGTAAATTTATAAATTTGCGAAATTTTAATCAAAATATTTATAAATGCGAAATTTTATATAAAATTATTGAGTATTGTTAAATTATTTGTTCTTTGATTTTGGATATATACTATTAAATTATGTAAATATATCTAAATATTTATTTTTTTACTAAATAATTGTATATTAATGTTAGGAGCGGGATGTAGAGTTTATAGGGGATAAGGGTGGGTAGTGTATTAAAAAAGTATAGTGTAAATATGGAATAATAAATTTCGCATTTGAAGTAAATTTATAAATTTGCGAAATTTTAATCAAAATATTTATAATTGCGAAATTTTGTATAAAATTATTGAGTATTGTTAAATTATTTGTTCTTTGATTTTGGATATATATTATTAGATTGTTTAAATATATCTAAATATTTATTTTTTTACGAAATAATTGTATATTAATGTTAGGAGCGGGATGTAGAGTTTATAGGGGATAAGGGTGGGTAGTGTTTTAAAAAAGTATAGTGAAATTGTAAAATTTTAAATTTCGCATTTCATTTAGATTTCAAATTTTCGATATTTATAAAAATTGTTTGGGAGTAGTCAAAATTTGATCGCAATTTAGGGAGTACATTAAACATTATGAATAATTTTTGTGTATGTATAAAAAATAATTATAAACATGAAAATATTACATTAAATTTTTATAATATTTGTACTATAAATTTAGGAGCAGGATGTAGAGTTTATAGGGGATAAGGGTGGGTAGTGTTTTAAAAATATATAGGGTGATTATATAAATTAAAATTTCGCAATTTCATATAAATTTGCGAAATTTCAAAAATTGCAATTAATATTTCGATATTTGCGAAATGATATCGATTTTATTCGAATATAGTACTTATTTTTTAAGTTTGCTGTTGTCTATGTACTAAAATATATTACTAATTATAATATTTTCATATATTTTCTAAAAATATTTGTCTAATTATGTTATGAGTGGGATGTATATTTTCAAGGGGATAAGGGTGGGTAGTGTATAAACAAAGTATACTCTAATCATAGAAGTAAAAATTTTGCCTTGTATTTCATTTTAGTTTAGAATCGAAATTTTACATAAATATTATTTAAATACGAAATTATGAACACTATTAGGTTGTTGTTCTAAATTGAGGTATTTTGTGTATGTAGTAAAAAGAATCAAAAATATATAATGTAGTAGATATTAAATAAATAAATGTATCATATTTTTAGGAGTGGGGTGTAGAGTTTATAGTAGATCAGGGTGGGTAGTTTTATCAAAGCTACATTTTGTGCGTTTAGGGTCTGTTTTTTGTGTATGTGCGAAGGGGTATTTTAAGTGTTCAGGGTCAGTTTTTGGTTTGTGGGTAAAGGGGTATTTTTATGTTTTTGGGTCAGTTTTTTGTTTGTGGGTAAAGGGGTATTTTTAGGTTTCAGGGTCAGTTTTTGGTTTGTGGGTAAAGGGGTATTTTTAGGTTTCTGGGTCAGTTTTTAGTTTGTGGGTAAAGGAGTTTTGTGAGGTTTCAGAGTCAGTTTTCAGTTTGTGGGTAAAGGGGTATTTTTAGGTTTCAGGGTCAGTTTTTAGTTTGTTGGTGAAGGGGTTTTGTCTGGTTTCAGGGTCAGTTTTTAGTTTGTGGGTAAAGGGGTATTTTTAGGTTCCAGGGTCAGTTTTTAGTTTGTTGGTGAAGGGGTTTTGTCAGGTTTCAGGGTCAGTTTTTAGTTTGTGGGTAAAGGGGTATTTTTAGGTTTCAGGGTCAGTTTTTAGTTTGTGGGTAAAGGTGTTTTGTAAGTTTTCAGGGTCAGTTTTTAGTTTGTGGGTAAAGGAGTTTTGTGAGGTTTCAGAGTCAGTTTTCAGTTTGTGGGTAAAGGGGTATTTTTAGGTTTCAGGGTCAGTTTTTAGTTTGTTGGTGAAGGGGTTTTGTCAGGTTTCAGGGTCAGTTTTTAGTTTGTGGGTAAAGGGGTATTTTTAGGTTTCAGGGTCAGTTTTTAGTTTGTTGGTGAAGGGGTTTTGTCAGGTTTCAGGGTCAGTTTTTAGTTTGTGGGTAAAGGGGTATTTTTAGGGTTCAGTGTCAGTTTTTAGTTTGTGGGTAAAGGTGTTTTGTAAGGTTTCAGGGTCAGTTTTTAGTTTGTGGGTAAAGGGGTTTTGTGAGGTTTCAGAGTCAGTTTTCAGTTTGTGGGTAAAGGGGTATTTTTAGGTTTCTGGGTCAGTTTTTAGTTTGTGGGTAAAGGAGTTTTGTGAGGTTTCTGAGTCAGTTTTCAGTTTGTGGGTAAAGGGGTATTTTTAGGTTTCTGGGTCAGTTTTTAGTTTGTTGGTGAAGGGGTTTTGTCAGGTTTCAGGGTCAGTTTTTAGTTTGTGGGTGAAGGGGTATTTTTAGGTTTCAGGGTCAGATTTTATTATAGGGGTACAGGGAAAACATAAATTAAGATTCTATTTAAATTAAAATTATTATATTCAAATTAATTTAATGATATTACATTATTCATTTTTTAACATTTGATTTTTTATAGTTATTAATTATTATTTAAGGTCCAGCAGTTACTTAAATTAATTGTTAATTGGAGTTGGAAGAGTAAATTTAATATGTTCTGTGTCCTGCACTTACTATAATTAAATGGTGATTGCATTTCGAATTGTAAATTAATTACGGTTTTTGAGAAGCAATTACCTAAAGTAAATGGTTATTGGAGTCGGAATATTTAAAAATTTAATTATGTGTCTTTCAAATATTGATATTATATGTATATGGGTGTATGATTAATATTTTTTATAACTTCAGTGTATAGTATGTTATTTATTTACATGTGGTATATAGAAATAGATAGAACATTACAGTTATAATACATTTGCAAAAATACATAAAAATGATTTTGTCATAGGTAATACAAAATAATGACACCAGTTTTCTTTCATGTAAATTTTTTTATTCAACACTTGAAATATACGAACATATATACATTTTATTAAGCTATCTTTGGTATACATATAAACAAAAATGGAGGACAATGTCCTTTTAATAATCACATTTTACAGTAATTTTCTTGACAAGTACTTTTAATTTGTAGAGAAAAAATGGTTAGTTCACATAATGCAATGTATGATATTATACATACATAATACTATTATTGTTTCTTAATAAAATATCAACATGTGTAATGAAAAACATAAGTCACAAATTTTTAATACATATAGTGAGATACTGATGATGATATTAACATATGAACACTTTTAAAATTATAATATAATATAAATATTCTAATTAGAACATGTACATCATCATCAATGATTCTTTTAACATTACAATATTCTTATGTATGATTATTATTATTAATAAATACGTTTTAATAATAACAATTTTCACATATTAGTCATATTGTAAACAATTAAATCTGATAAACAAAAACAATATTACACATTTAGTTATATAATAATTTTAATAAATATTACATTAAATATTTTTATATTTTTATACTTAATGTAATAAATATTAAAAGTATGTAATATATAATTAATATACAGGCAAAAACATTTTCTATTCACAATATACTATACAATTTTTTTTACATTACACATAATTTCGAGCCATATATATAACAATAATCGACATTTATAGTAGTACTTTTCACAGTTACATATAATTTGGATCGTTTATTTTGTAACCACTCTTTGTCTTTTTGCGTTATTTTGGTCAAGGGAAAGTCGCGGTTGGAAGCAGGTTCACTTTTGAGTAGGTACGAATCTACTTTTATATTGTTAAAGTATTGTAAATTATAATTAAAGGTTATATTTTGTTATTTTGGGGTTGAGAATTAAAGTATGACTATTTACATATAATGGAGTGGAATCAATACGTATTTTCGGTCACGAATTTTTGAGCCATTTAAAATAGTTGGAGTTAATGAGTATGTGGTATAATTTAATTAAATTATAAATAAATAGGAATGTTATGTTTATATATTCTGGGATACTCGTTAGTGTTATGTCGGTGGGATTGTTTAGCTGGTTTTTTTTTCTCGTATTTTGAAACAGCTATTTCCGTTTCCGATTAATTTTTTTTAAGGGAAAGGAAGTGTGTTTCAGTTGTTAGAACGGAGATGATTTACGTTCTTCCTTTATATTTTGAGTTCTGTGAAATATTTATCACACTTTAAGATAACAGTCGTTATTTTAAATGGCATTTAAATAGTCGTTTAATTTGGATGATGGATAGTTTTTGCAGAGTTAAAGAAAACATAATTAATGATTGGTTGGATTAAGTCTTTGATATTTACACATTGTATTCTCGGTAAAGGATTATCTTTATGATGTTCTATTTAAAGGTAAGTTAGAAATTTATGTTATTTTATTTGGATGGAAGCAGTTTTTTAAAACAAATATTGTGATATAATAATATATTTATTTAGTCTTTTTAGAATAGTGTTAAAAAATAAATTAGACTAAATAAATATTTTTTTATTATATTAAAATATGTGTTTTTTTAAATTAAGGATATTGTTTGATCTCTATGAATTAATTTAGTTATAGCAATTAGTTCAATGTTTTGGCTATCATTTTTAAATATTCCAGTCCTCTTGTTGTAGGATATAGTTGGACTTGCTGTTGAAGATATAAATACATTTGAGCAGTTTGTCTAGAGAGTTTTGGTTTCAGTTGTATGACTGATTGCTGCATACGTAGTTCCTGAAAGCTTTGCTCTTTTTGTATAGCTGAGACTAGCTTGTGTAATGTGGGTGTTGTACGTCCAGTAGAAGAGAGGAAGGCATTGTGCCAACCTTCAACAGCATTGTTCGTTTTTGCTTCTTGGTTGAGTGTTGGTAGATAGACATTCCACCAGGGAATTGCACATTTTGGCTGGCGTCTGTGGCCTGACCTATGTAGTCTTCCTACCCAGTTGTCCTCAAAGTAATCTAAAAGTGGGGCGAGTCTTTGCTCATTTTGGGTGTAGAAAGGACTTTCAATTAACAAATGGTAATGTTCGGCCACATCAGTTACTGGTACATATGCCAGAGCAATGAGATGTTTGATCTGGTATGCAAAATTTATATTTGTTGCATACTCAACACTAAGGGCAGATTTTTGTAAATGTCTCCAGAGACATTGAAATGAAAATAACATCCTTGAATGGATGTGTGTGGGTAAGTTTTCAAAATAGAATTAATCATAGCTTGCTCGAAGTCTATGATGATTTTCATTGGGAAGTAGTCAGAACTTTGTTCCTTAATTTTTTGTAAGATTTCTGAGTAAGTAGTGGCTTGTTTGTTTGGTAATAAACAATATATGAAGGGGATACAGGTATTATGATATTGCCCATGAATTGTGTATAACTGGTAGAAAGGTTTTGGACATATAGAAAAAGTACCATCCATCATCCAAGTAGTACTTTCAGTTAATTTTTTTATATTGTTATTAGTTGCAAACATGATTATTCTTTTGTCCTTGCTATGATTATCATAAAATATAAATGGCTCGTCATTATGAGTAATTACAAGCTCTGGCGGAATTATGACTTCTTCAAAAGTTTTAGGAGTTGGTATATTGGGTCTACTTGCTTTTTTTGTTCTTGCTATTGTTCTTTTAATGGTAGCAATAGATGGTAGCTGACCTCTTGCTTCTTTGGGAACTTTAGGTAGTAATTCTTTAAGAATTACGTTGGTAGGTAGTTCAGATCTGGTACTTAATTCCTTGATATTTTCAAGAGTGGATCTCACTTCTATTTCCGAGATGTTTGGTGGGTGATTATGTTCAGTGGTATTTATAACACTAGTTTCCCTTGTTGTAGCACGGCCATAGCATTTATTGGAGTAATATTTTGTACACTTCCAATTCACTTTAAGGTCTTTTTGTTTCTCTTGAGTATAAATGTAGCCCATATAGCATAACAAAAATTTCCCTTTCTGAGATGTAATAAATCTTGCATCATCAGTCATTCTTTACTTCTGGTATCTAGAAAAGTTAATATACAAATATTAATACAATCTGAATTGTATAAAAGATTTTAAATAAAGCTAGTATTCTTCTAGTAATGTACTTACCACCAGTAATGTTCTTTTTATCGAAAGTAGATGCTTGTTCAGTTAGATGTTGTTCTTCTATTGCCACGGTCTGTTGAGAAATAATTGAGTATGTTATAGGAAAAGTTACAATTTTTTTCTTGGTAAGTTTTGTTTTACGTTATAACGTCTCTAAAAATAGTTTTGTTTATTTGAATTTAAAAAGAGAAATTTCCAAGATTATACTAACAGATGCATAAAAAGAGTCATTTTTATTTCTAGTACATTCTATAGAGTTTATAAAGACTAGTTATGTTTTATTTATGAACTTACCAAGAGAATTATAGTAGTAGCAGAATGTTTGATCTTTGATGTGAATTATCTGTTTTCTGTACCTTTGAGTTCTGTTTAGAGAGAAAGTTGATGAAAATTACTAATGCGTTTATATGTAATATAAATAATACACATTTGTTATAAAGCATTGTTACTTAATTGCTAAAAAGAACCGGGGATGATACATGTATTATAAGTAAAAGCACAAAAAAACATATTTAAGAACAGGAAGATTATAGTAACAGATGCATAACAAGAGGCATTTTATTTCTAGTACATTCCATAGAGTTTATAAAGACTAGTTATGTTTTATTTATGATCTTACCAAGAGAATTATAGTAGTAGCAGAATGTTTGTTCTTTGATTTGAATTATCTCTTTTCTGTACCTTTGTGTTCTGTTTAGAGAGAAAGTTGATGAAAATTACTAATGCGTTTATATGTTATATAAATAATACACATTTGTTATAAATCATTGTTACTTATTTGCTAAAAAGAACCGAGGATGACACATGTATTATGAGTAAAAGCACATTAAAACATATTTAAGAACAGGAAGAAAATATTTTTTACACAGCATTGTAACTTTTGTTCCTCAAAAAATTCTGGCTGCACACTATGTATTAAGATTTTCAGGCTAAGAAACAAAGTATAGAGTTTTAAATTAGGCCAATAATTGGCAAAGAACGTTAAGTAAATGTTAAACATATGTAGATACCTTTTTTAAATTTAAAGTGTCCTGTATCTTGAAGTTGAAGTGTAACTTGATTTGTTTGTAGAGTCTGTTTAAAGGTAAAGTACATAAAGAAATAACAAATTAGGTAACAAATCTTTGTCTATAATTAATAGACAAAAAAATTAGAATTTATTAACAGAGCTATATGATTACTTACTTGTAGTTTCAGGACGATTTTTCTTGAAGAGAAGAATATAGATGGTGCTCCCAAAATTGGCAGTATGTGGTCACGAAGAATATTTCCTGCAACTTGTATGGCTGTTTGTGATTGGTTTATATAGTCTATGTGTAATTAAGTTTGCCATCTGATTGGTCAGATATGTAAAGACGAGTTACTATTGGTTAGTTTGAATTTTTTTTAAGTAAAACATTTAAGATATATATTCTTATATAGTTTATGTTGAGGATTTGAAATGATATATTTATGTAAAATAAAAGTCTTGTAATAATTAAAGATTATGTAAAATGAGTACTAAGTATTAAATAAGTATGTTTACAAAGAGTTTATATACAAATTTCGTCAGTTTGCGCAAACACAATATTGTATACTAAATGTTACTTAATAATTTGAAAATACATTAGTGAAGTCATTAGAAATGTGTGTATTACTTAGAGAATAGATTTATTGGTGTAATATATAAAAAATGGAGTCTAATTTAGCTATCGATATTTTGATATTGACGAAAATAGTGCTATCGAAATTTTTGTATTCGATATTATTGTAGTGTGGTATATGTAGTATTGAGTGTCGATATTATGGTATTCGAAAATAATGCTAACGATATTTCTGTAGACGATATTTTTGTGCATCGATATAGTTTGCTCGATATTATTGTAGTTTTCATGTTAAGTATAGGGTGTCGATATTATTGCTATCGATATTAGAGACTCGATGTTATAGTAGGTCGATAATCTGTCAGTGATTCATCTGGGCCACATCATTCCTCTTAAAAAAAAGTAAAAAAAGAAAAAGGACTCCTTGCACAAAAAAATACAGCCAAATGTCAATCTGAGGAATTTTTTTCATCCAAATCATCATTTTCGAGTAGGTTTTATGCTGCTCGAGAGATATTCTTCACTGAACTGTGCCGGATGTCTGATGGCACGCCCGAATGACGTGTTCGTGGTCACACGCTCTTGCGGGAACGTGCGGCCGGCTACCAAATCTCATGGTGCATGCAAACTGATAGGAAATCTTAGCAGCAAACAGGGGGATCCTGGTAAGTTGCTACAGCGCATGCGAAAATGCATTTGAAAGCGCAAACAAGAAAACAACTCTGCTCCGCTGTGGAGCGCGGAGTTTTCAGTAACCCCGCATTCTACCTGGAGTTGCAAATAAATCTGCAAACTACGCGAGAGGAGCGGATTTTAACGCCTAGGGTTAGTGCCATGGGGAAACTTCACAAGAGGCCGGGGAACAGGCCATACAGATTGAGGACACAGCGTCACAGGGGACATATGGTCCCTACTGCTAGTTATCAAGACCAGCCTCAAGAATATCGATGCTAAACTGGATAACCTGACGATACAACTGGACCTGGTTAACCAACGTGTTGACAAAAATGAGGGTCTGATCACCCAAGTGGAAACCAGAATGTCAGAGGTATAAGACACTCTCACTGAGGACAGACAGCATCTGTTAAATATGGATAAAGTGCTGGAGCTAATCCGGGCAAGGAATGAGGATTTGGAATCCCGTTCCAGTCGGAACAATATTCGCATCATATGCATTCCTAAATCCACTGCGATCACCAGAATGGAGGACTTTCTTTAATCTCTGCTTCACAAACTGTTTGGGGCAGACCAGTAGCCGATTTTCATTGTAGAACGTGCCCATGGGTCTCAGGGTCCGAGCGTGCACCTGGTGCACCTGCACGCCGAGAAATGGCTTGTCTGCTAAACTACCGGGACGTGATTATTAGGAGGGCCAGAGAAATGGGAGAAGTCAGACATCAGGGCAACAATTTATCCTTTTTCCCAGATTTCACCCTGGCGGTGCAGGCAGAGTGACAGGAATTCCTGCCGGCCAAAAGAAACCTCCAAAAGCTTGCGATCCTGTATGCTCTTCTCTATCCTGCCAAGTCACGTGTCAATAGCGATCGGAGGCCGCAATTCTTTCCAGACCCAAATGCCGCAATGACCCACGCCAAGGGGATCAGTCGGTACAGCAAATCCCGGTCTAAGTTGCCAAGAACATCAGAGGAGGGCCGCACAAGTGACAATGATTAAAACTGCGACCAAATGCCACGGTGGACCGCAACCTGCGGGCACCAGACAAAGGACAGCTCCGAACCGCAAAACAGCTGCAAAACAGACCTGCACTGTTGAACTTTCAGGTTGTCCCCGTGTGGGGGGCTGTCTATTATCACCACATTACCTCATAAGCTTATATAACCTTGCATAGGATATTGTTCGGCCACCCTGACCTTGAGTCAGGAGTGCCCACCGGGTGGGATCAAGGCTCCATGGGATAATTCTCACAAGTATCTAGTTTTGGTTTCTAGTAGGGCCTGTAGGGAATGGGAGGGGAACATGTCTCAACCTGTTTGGGGGTTTGGAGTGGGTGGTGGGGGGATTGTTAATTCTCTAAAGTCATTTTTCACTTAGGGAAGTTTTGAGTTCTTGCATGGGGTGGAGGGAGGGGGGTTGAACGGGGAGGTTACATGATTTGTTTCTGCAAGGTTTATTCCACAACAGCACTCAAGTTGGGAGCACACAAAGACAGCAACAGTAACATGCAGCGTACACATGTCCAAACCAGTAACCCCATGAGCTATGTAGATTCTTATGCCTTAAGCAGCCCTTGACATGGCGAGGGTGTCATGCTTGACATAGAACATGATGGGCCTACATGACCACCTCATTACCTGACTAATACAGGCCTATTTAGTGCACCACTCTATATACGTCTGTTTTCTACTAGAAACCCACTTATCCAGCAACTGCACAGCCTGGCTTAAGGCCACATGGTGGAGTGAATCATACTCCTCAGTCTACTCCAACTATGCACGGGGTTCAATATACTTATCAAGAAGGGATTACCATGGCCCACCACTAACTCCCTCATAGATAACAATGGTAGATATGTCATCATGGTGGGCACACTAAACGCACAATCAGTGATCATGGTGGCAGTATACGAGCCAAACACTGATGAACCTGATATTTTCACCAACATTTTGAGACAGATGTTAGACTTTGGGGCCAGACCGGTAGTTTAGGGTGGGGATTTCAACGTAGTACTACACGAACATCTGGGCCATTTAGTTGCCAAGCTACAACACCAGCGCGCCGCTGAGGCACTAAACACACTCATTGCGTACTAAGCGCTGGTGGACATCTAGCGCCACAAACACAAAAACAAGTGCGAAGGGACATGCTATTCATCTGCCCATGGCTCATGGTCCTGCATAGATTTCTGATTGATGTCTAGAGAGATAGCGGCTTGGACTGTGGATGTTGAGCATCTGCTGTGCATCCTTTCTAATCATTCCCAGGTGCACTTATCTCTATGAATCCCTCAAACTGTGCCACAGATATTTTTGTGGAGAATTCCCTGATATGCTTTGCGAGATGCAGCCTTCAAAGAGGAGATCCAACAAGATATTTACGATTATTTTTCCTTGAATGCTGACTCAGTGGAATCATGCACTTCACTCTGGGAGGCCTTCAAGGTGGTGATTTGTGGTGCATTCATTGCCAGGCAATCAGGGGTGTTAAAGTCAATCAGAGGAAACTTAAAAAAATTTGAGGCTGAATTCCAACAATTACAGCAAGAATATAGGGAAGATCCCAGGCCAGCTACACTAGCAGATATCAAAGCCACACTATCCAAGTTTCAGGCGGTGGAGGAGAGAGAGGTATTGTACATGGGGTGGGAGACACAGGCCCTAATGCATGGGGAGGGCGACCACCCTGGCAGGACACTTTCGGGGCTGCTACGGAAACCACACACCTCTGCCTATGTATCTGAACTAATGGACAGGTCTGGCAGGCTAGTCACCCAACAGAATTGCCTGAGGTCATGTCGACCTTTTTAACCCAGCCCTATACCACTAATGGGAGAGGAGACCCAGTTGCCTTACGACAATATTTTGATTCCATAGAACTACTCTGGCTTGATAATGGGCACATAGGCTACCTGGATGCTCCTTTTACGCAGGAGGAAATCTTGTAAATCATTGCCAGCCTTCACGGTGACAAAGCTCCTGGATCGGATGGACTCACATCTGCCTTCTGCAAGCAATATGCCACATTGCTTATTCCACACCTCGTAGAGATGTTTCAGGACTCATTGTCAGCAGGCCACCTTCCTCCAACCATTTGGGAAGTAATAATCATAACCATACTCAAGCCAGATTAGCCCGCTGAACTCTGTGATTCCTATCGCTCCCTATCACTAATAAACGTAGACAACAAAATATATGCGGAGCTGCTGGCAAACCAATTGCTGCCCCTCATGCCCACAATTGCACATCCAGACCAGTCCAGAATTATCCAGGGGAGATCCAAATCACACAATCTCTGCAAAATATTCTCAGTGATGCACCATATACACCCCTCCCTGCCGACAGTTGCAGCACTCCTCGATGCCACTAATGACCTTTCCTTTCCCACTCCTAAAAAGCCTAGGTTTCAGCGCACCCTTCACCCAAAAAATCAGATTACTGTACACTCGCCTTTCCGCGTGCATCAAGCTGAATGCACAGGTCTCTGAACCCAACACGTTCTCATGTGGTACTAGGAAGGGCTACCTCCTCTTCACACTTTTATTTGCAGTAGTGATGGAACCAATGGATGCAAGATTACGCCAACACTCTGCAGAACGAGGCATAAGTTTCACCACTTGGGGACTGGTGATGTCCCTGTATGCTGACAATGTTACCCTTTACAACCATGAACCCTGGGGAAATCTGGTTCCCATGATAAGGGAAATGGTCCGCTTTGGGGACTACCCTGATGTCCAGAATAACAGGAGCAAATTGATTATTTTTCCACGTATTGCTGCCGCGTTACCCTTCCAAACTGACTACCCATTAAAACGGGCATCCAAACTGACTAAATATTTAGGTATATGACTGTGTAGAGTCCCTGAGGAACTGTTGAAAAATAAATTATAGCGGGGCAGGTGAATGGCTCGAGACATGTATTCAGGTGTGGAATAAGCTTCCACTGTTGATTATCGGGCTCTTAGCGAAAGGTAAAAAGGTGGTATTGCCGACACTCTTATATCTTTTCATTAATTTGCCACTGCCTCTCACCTCAAGGTTCTTTAAAAGACTGCGCTCCAACATGATCTCATTAGTATGGGCAGGCCAGCAACCCAGAGTATTGTATGAGATCCTTACATTGCCTCTGTCACGAGGTGGATTGGGTGCTACAGATTTAAAGTAATACGCCCTCTGTGACAAGGTGAGCTCTTTGCATTTTTGGCTACACCCATACCGTTTCAGCCACATCTGGAAGTAGAAAGCGATCAGACCCCCCTGGACATTGAGAATGGCTTTGTTCCAATCATATACTGTACCCAGGGCCAAAATAAACATAATTGAGTGCTTGAGATGGGCATGGGAGGGTATTCGTAGACAGATTGGTGCTGGCAGGTTCTATGTGCCATCCGCTGCGCTAGCAGCTAATCCCTCCTTCCTCCCTCTGCAGGACCATGGCATGGCGCGATGCGCCACAACATTGGGCATCAAAACATACTCCGACCTGTACCCGAATAACCAGTTCCTCCCCCCATTCACTAGTATATACATTTGGACAATAACTTTGATGAATACTTTTTTATACTATCAAATTAGAGCAATGTGTAGAACTGTTAACAACTCTTTCCCTGCCCCCCTCTAACTGCTGCAGCACAAGAATACGTACACATGACCCCTACGCCACAGAAACGCATTACCAGACTTTACTTCTTAACATTGTCAGCGTCCCCCGTCGGACACCCGGAGGGCACGCTGTGCTGGGTATTGGAGGTGGGCATGGACATACTGGACCAGCAGTAGCTTTACTGCAGTTGACAAACGCCTCTCCCTCAACTATAGATTGCGCTTGATCCATTTTAAATTTTTGCACAGAATGTATCATACCCCATACACTTACATGAAATCAGACTGTCTGATGACGCTAGATGCTGGCGCAGGGCACTGCCTGAAGCCACTTTTCTGCATCTGGCCTGGACTTGTCCAAAGGTGGCTAGCTACTGGGGGACGGTGTGGGGACGGTGTGCGAGACTATAAGCGCCATCACAGGAGATCTGACCTCACCCAACCCATTACTGTGATTGCTCGGGTATGTTAAGGAAACTGCGAATGTGCACCAAAAACCCGTAGCGATACTGCTGGCTAAGCGGCAGGTACAATGGGTGCCTACAAGGAAGGCATGGCTATCTGATGTAACACATTGCCAAATGCAGCTGACTGCTTACTGAGACCTCATGTCGCAGGGGAGCTTCCCTAGATGCATTTGTGATCCATTCACAACTTACCTCCACCTACACACTGATGACTCGGTAGACTCACCCATTCCCATACCTATCAGCAGCCAGACTAACTCCACACGAATGCCCGAGCCATGTTACCTGGTGTGCCATATTCACATACATCACAAGATACAACAGAGTGGCCACTGGCCACGCATGTTAATGCTCTTGCATGTCTGGCGGTGGGGAATTTGTATAAAGTTCCAATGTTAGGCGCATATTAAGACTGTGGTAAACGCTTGAATATACATGTGGCTTATAAGTCAGATGTTGTTTAATACTCCCTCCCAGGAGTGTACACCTTGTGTATGTCAATAAAGTTTTGTTTAAAAAAAATATATATATTTTTAGTTGTGAGCACTTTTCTTTGACTTGCGATGATTCTTGAGTGCTATTTTGTAAGAGGCCAAGTTCTAAGTGTAAAGCCCATAGAAGTGACCGGCCTCAGTTATAAAAAAACATTTTTGATGATAATAATATCATGAAACATAAAATCACAAGTAATGATACTTTGTTAAAAAAACATCACAGTAGTAAACATAGTTTTTATAATATTGTATGTAATATCTGTTATTCATTTGTTTTATAAAGGTGTGGAATTCAGAACCTTGGAGTCCTTTAAAAGCAATAAGAGGCTGGCACAGAACTCTGAAATATCAAAGGACAATTTATTACACTCATGTGAGGTGAGGCTGCGTCGCCCAAAAGCCATGACAAATGAATGAGGCAGTCTGAGGAAGTCAGAAGGCTGATGCCTTATATACATTTCAGACTTACACAGTAAGCATACATGAAAGGGGGCAGTCTTGATTCCTGTGAGCACACAAGGAATACCAAATAAGGACATATAGAACCAAGTGGGAGGAACTAACAGTTTCAGAACGTAGTGAACACATTCCTATGTAAAACTTAATCAGTAACAGATGTAGACTCTACCAGGCATTTCTGAGCATGCGTGGAAGTGGAGGAGGCTAAATATATCTTGTTACTAGGCAGACTTCAGGCGCAGCTAAAAGGAAGGTAGGACAATACACATGGTGAGCACATGGCAGCACATGGTAGCCAAGATGGCCTCCAGAAACTAAAATGGCTTCTAAAAAGCGGATAAGATAACTTCTAAATGCAAAATGGCTTCTGCTAACGCTAACCCATTTATGCTAGTTTACAACAGACGGCCGTTTTAGCGTTTGCTGAAGACATTCGTATTATTCAGTAGGAATATGGGAAACAGGTGCTCATTAATTTGAACATAATTTCGTCAATTTTCTAATTCATTGCTAGATAACCATTTCCATTCTAAACATTTCAGCAAGGGTATGACCAGGATTACTAAAGAACGGGACATTAGGTCATAAGCATACATACAAACAGTAGGAGGAAATAATGACCACTATTACAGAGAAAATTAGCATTTTCACAACCCTAAGCAATAGCAAATCCTAAAATCTTTCAGAAAACACTATATACTCATGTAAAATGGTGGCATGCAATCCTTCAATGCTCTCAAATGGGATAAGAACACTTTTCCACAGAGAATGAACTTCTATTCTACCTGTGCTAAAAAGAATACTACTCTAAAGTACTGCAGGCAAAACAATAAAAATTAATTCCACAACACCCAGAATCTCAATATTTCAGGAATCACTTCTATAACCACGACTTATGCCCAGAGTCCAATTCCAAGTCTCTCTGGCAGACTTTTATTGCTCATCGAATCTCTTCATCCATCGCTGCAAGGGCCTCATCATTTCAGGCCTTCCATAGAATTCATCTTTGTCATTCGTTCTGCAGGTGTCACTCTCCCTTTGACTCTGGGGAATCCTGCAGAACCTATCAATGTAGAAGATATGACACAATTGTTAGTTTCCTTCAATTGTTGTACAAAAACAATTCAATATTTAACAAGGGGATTGCAATCAGTTACCCTACAATCTTCAAGAGAGTGGTCATACACTATGAGACTTATCATAATCTAAAATGCATTATCATTCTCATAGAACGCAAAGCAATGACTCTAGCTTCTTCAATTGTGTTTCCATATGAGAGCATGTCTTCTATCATCTAGGGGTAGACAATTACATAAACATTTTATCTGAGTGGAAGTCCTTACATATAGGGGCATCATCTAATGGGTAAACATTTTCCTAAATGAGAAAATCTAAGTGTTCCTAAATCCCTCACCTAAAACATTTCAAAAACGAAATCACATAAGAGATGGTCAGGGGCATTCAGACAATGGCTAATTTATCAAAAATGTGAAAACTGAGAAAAAACAAGAGTACAAACTCCTAATGTTTCCATCATTAGAACACATGTGGTCCATCAAACATTAAAACAGCAGCTAAAAGAACTGAGAACCTAATTAGAATGGGCATTACATTTTTCCCACATTCAAGAATGAACATACAGTGTCTCCTATTGAGATGAGAAAGCTTTCCTTATTATATTATTAAATCAGTTAACCAGTCTATCACTAAGCTGACAGTCAGACTGGAAAGCATCAAAAATATAGGCCTAAAGAAAAATTCTAAAGAGAAAGAAACAGTCTTGTCAGGTCATACAAAAGGGAATTATGCATAATGTTGTTGTTCCTATTACATCTCTGCAGTCTGGACACAATGCAACATCTGGGGAGAAGCGCTACACCATACACAATAATCTCAGTTAATGGTCCAGTTCCTCCTTCAAGGGAAAACATGAAAAATGTAGAAAAAATGAAAAAGTTAGGTCACCTTTTAACAAGAGCCACAAATCTATAATTACATCCTTAGGTCCAATCAAGGATATGTATATAAATCTAGGCCTGTCTGTTCCTTAAGGGAGAAGAGCAGTATCTGTATTGTGGCTTCTTGTATATCTCTTTTATTTTACTTCAATACTATTATGTCCAAATTTTAACATCCGTTGGTGAGGCGAATGTACTTTCATGATCACAGTATGCAAACATCATATCTGTGAAATTTAGTATGAACAAGAATAGTAACCACGTGGTGTAGAGCGACACATACCGTCATACATGTCTCTTCACAACACAGGCAAACTTGTAATAATATCAAAAAGCAGCTAATAAAACAGAACAACATGTCATTACGCTATCATCAAATATACATGCATATATAGTAAGCACAAAAAGCATAAACAAAGCACAATGGTACTTGTAATCAAGCAGAAACGCGTGCATGCATGCAACCCAAAACCCAGAATCCAGGCCAGCTTAATTTGTCAAAATCAAAAATTACACCAAAATTACGCTTTCATTTTACTCACACCCCGCTTTTTGCCAGGTTATCACCAGTTGCTGGTTATCAAAACTGGCAAATACAACGTACAGTGCCGTTTGTGACCCATAGGATGAGCAAGAACCATTCATAAGGGAAAAATGCAAAATCATGAAAAAAACACACAAACATTTCATTTCAAAGAAGTCATAATAAAACCCATCTCTTTGCAACATACTACTAACACAGCGCATAACAGAGTAAATCTCAACTATTAACCAACCATCCTTGTTTTAAAACATGCTAACCCACTTTCACATTGACTGTAAAACTTTTTCACAGACACACTGCATCCCTTGCACCAGCCTTTCCACGTGGCCCCTTCAGACCCCCTGCCCTCAAGGCCCTGAGAGCCTGCGGCCCCTCATGGCCCTGGGAGCCTGCACCCCTTCACAGCCCTGGGAGCCTGCGAGCCCCACATGGTCCCCCCTCTCCCCAAAGCCCCTGAGGGCCTGCTTTTTTCCTTTCTTTAGGGCTGGTCAAGAATGCACTTCTCAAAAACAAAAACCCTCATGTAACCCATCTAATGTGCAAGCTTGAAATTCTGCTAATCAGAGAAGCTTTTCACCAAGCAGTCGTTGCTCCATCTGTTCACTTACTTACTCCTAAATCCCCTTTTCACTGACCTTAAGGTCAAATTCTGCCAGGCGTACCGTGCGGTCCTCTCAGGCCCTAGATCCTATTTCCTACCTTAAACTTACAAAGCCAGAAACCATTCCCCACTCATTCTAAGCTACAAGATCAACCCTGTTGAAAAACACATGTTATATAAATGACTTCTTTCAGGAATAAAATGCATTTAGTAAAACATTTACTGTGAACAATTTGCAGAACATGACAACAGAGCATACCCGCATTATATTAAATGTTTGCTACCACTCTATACAGGGGTACCCAGTTATCAACTCTAAAAAGATAAAAGACAGAATAGGCCCTGCCGAAATTTGAGTTTTTAATCCTGATATTAAACATAACCCTCTGCACCAGGCACAATAGGTCACTGAGCTATGAAGAACAACCTCGACTAATAACAACCCACAGTTTGTAATATACACAAATATGCATGTTACTGAAAGCCAAAAAACACTGCAATGCTATGGTAAATGACTAGAATGCTTGTTAAAAGTCAATTTTAACTAGATTTCGACTTTTGACTTTGGGGCACTTAAAAATGACAATCCTACACTTGCATTACATATTAATCACCCTTAGAATGTGCTTTACATGTTGCAAAACGCGAACATGAGGCATAGGCATGTGATGCCTTACAAAAATGAGCTGTTACGCCTGCGCCAAGTAAAACCCTAACACGCAAATGGCCAAATTATACAGTCATACATTACTTTAATCAAATTTTAATTTTAGGAGGTCATAGTATGAGTATTAAGCTTTATGAATATCCAAAAACGATTTTGAAAAACACATATTTTTTTTTTTCAAATAATTTTTCCATGTTTAAGAATTTACTCATTTCTTTATTCTTTTTTTTTCTCTCAAACCCAATCTAAATTGCTAAAAACCACATTAAAAACCCAAACTGCATCTTTTGCCTACCAGTTTAAATGCAGTCATGTAGGAGCCTATGCGCAGAAGCCTTACTGAAAACATGGCAGATTTTCGCGCCAAAATTTAAAAGAGGACATTGAGCAACATCACCAGAGATAAACCCCCTTTTCATTTTACTGTGTTTTAAAAAAAAAACAGAGAACAACCCTCAATTGAAATGCCTTCCTGTGATATAAAATAATGCAACTTACTTTTGTAACCCTTTAAAACTCTTATTCTGAGTTCCTAAATTCAGCCCGTGTTAAAACTACCAGCTTGTCTCTGGCCTGAATAAACATTCCAGTGTCTTTTTATTGCCTTTCAAAAACAACACATACTGTTCTCAAGGCAGGAAATAGCATGCACGAAGCTGACCCTAGAGCTTTCAGGAAACAGACATTTTTTAGAAAAGTGTGTGCCACAAAATACATTTAAACGTAGCAAAAATTCACTTTTAACTGAAACGTTAACATTTTACATGTATGAAAATGCATGTAAGCAAAGGAGGGCTTCAAATTCGTTTTTCCCTACAGAGCACACAATTTAATTTTGAGGCCTTTTCATGTTCCTAGTGAATGTAAATTTTAACTTTATCTAATTTAAGCATTTCAACAGTTTGCAAATATATGCCTTTGTTTAGTCTATAATTTAAAAAAGCAACATATAGCGATTTTTGCAGGTAACATGGCAAATTACTGCATTCTTATTTAATTTTCACCTAATATCAATTAATGCAACATTTTCCTTAACAGACTGAAAACATCAAGAAATCCACATTCACGCATTGAGCTCATTTCACACAGAAACAGAAATATTTCAAACATACAGGACACAC
This sequence comes from Lissotriton vulgaris, assembly GCF_964263255.1. Classification (NCBI taxonomy): domain Eukaryota; kingdom Metazoa; phylum Chordata; class Amphibia; order Caudata; family Salamandridae; genus Lissotriton; species Lissotriton vulgaris. The sequence goes on from NC_141685.1 coordinate 1,577,232,107, forward strand.
AATACAGCGCTCAAGGCATGTGTTTCATAAATTCGCGCCAACGCTATTCACAAGCAGAAATTACACTAACAGGAACAAAAACCCTACATTTAAACGCACATTGAACCCACAGATCAACACATAGGACTGAAACAAAAACAAGCCACAAACAGATCTTAAACCAAACCAATTGTAAATGCTAGTTGTACGTCATATTTACAAGGAATGTTTGGCAATGATGTTTCAATTCACAAGTTTTAACTGGCAGAGCACCAAAAAAAATCGCTCTGCATTCCCCATTCATAAAAGTGCACAGAACAAAAGGATCCTTACATGTTTTATGGCCATATTTTAGTTCCCTGAGAATACAATATCACCAAGGAAGAAATATGTTTTCACACCTAAACCTATTTAGGTATCCCTTCTAAGGGAAGCCGGCTCATTTACTTCACATCAAATTATGGTACCGTTCACAAAAGTAACACATTTTAACATGTGAGCTTAACCAAGGACAACAGGCATGCCAAAAAATAGTGCAGCGTATACACTACTATCAAAGGTGGAGGAAATATCCTCGCATTACCTGCCTATATGAGTTGCAACACATACATATCAAATCAAATCACGTCAAATCATATTCATATCATATTCTTCGAAGATCACACACAATTCAAAGTAGACAAGTCTATCTCAAACTCAAATATGCCACAGTAAGCGTTACAAAGGCATTCAAAACTTAGAACAGGCGCCGCAAAATTACTTTTACCAAACATAAGCTGTCCAAATTCTAACTGCCAAGTCTCATCTAACAGTCTATCTTTTTATGTTACATTTTAATACTCACGCCAAAAGTGTTCTCAGTCAGGGGGGTGACATTCTTGGGAGGACCAGAGGTTAGGAAGGGCAGAAAACACACCGACCTGCAGACACAAGGAATCACCAGAGGCGCGCCGTGCACAGCATACCTTTTGCAGAACCCAGTCCCATGCTGTTCAGTAGTCTTCTGCCTCCTAGCAAATTGATCACTCCTCCAGACTGTCACCTCTCTGATGAGTCCCTTCGTCGCGGTCGCCAATTGTGGAATTCAGAAACCTTGGAGTCCTTTAAAAGCAATAAGAGGCTGGCACAGAACTCTGAAATATCAAAGGATAATTTATTACACTCATGTGAGGTGAGGCTGCGTCGCCCAAAAGCCATGACAAATGAATGAGGCAGTCTGAGGAAGTCAGAAGGCTGATGCCTTATATACATTTCAGACTTACACAGTAAGCATACATGAAAGGGGGCAGTCTTGATTCCTGTGAGCACACAAGGAATACCAAATAAGGACATATAGAACCAAGTGGGAGGAACTAACAGTTTCAGAACGTAGTGAACACATTCCTATGTAAAACTTAATCAGTAACAGATGCAGACTCTACCAGGCATTTCTGAGCATGCGTGGAAGTGGAGGAGGCTAAATATATCTTGTTACTAGGCAGACTTCAGGCGCAGCTAAAAGGAAGGTAGGACAATACACATGGTGAGCACATGGCAGCACATGGTAGCCAAGATGGCCTCCAGAAACTAAAATGGCTTCTAAAAAGCGGATAAGATAACTTCTAAATGCAAAATGGCTTCTGCTAACGCTAACCCATTTATGCTAGTTTACAACAAAGGTATATTAGTTTTAGTGTTATAATTTAATATTCTTTTAATAGTAATGTATGTGCAATTATTTTAGTACAGTTTATTTCTTTTTAGGGGTTGTAGATATATATTTAAGTAATTATTTTTTATTTTAATATATTCATTTTATTTATTACCTGTTAATTGCTGTTTATATTAATTTTGTTTATTCTAATAATTGATTTATTTATATGTAAAACTAAACATTTCTAATATAGTATATGTAATATTTTATTACATATTATTTCTAGTGTAGTAATTTGTTTTTGCTTTTTATCTCACATAAAGTTTTAGAAAGCGTTGTAATTTGATTTTGATTGTATTTATTTATTAAAATTGCACATTATTTAAGTATTTGATTGTATTGTATAATTGTTAAATATATAGTTAAACATATATTTTAATGGTTGAGCTATGTTCTATTTTGTGTTTTTATGACACCTCTGAATGTCCCTTTAAATCAATGACTACATTATTAAACATGCTGATAGAAAGTTGAGTCAAGCTGCAGAACAAAGGAGATTGAACATGTGCTGGAAAAACATTAAACCAGCGAAAGAAATGAGTTAAGCCCTAGTTTCCATGGAGAGGAAAAGGAATAAATATGAGTTAAACATTCAAACAAGAAAAGCAAGAAATGTTAACTGAGATAGATCAGACTATGCAAATGGGAGGATTGACACTTTCACTAGAAGATTTGACTTTATGAGGACTATGGAATATCTGCATAAAAGCATGAGAAAAGAGATTGTCCATTACTGAGAAAAGCTTTGAAGTCAGTTCTACAGATGAAGGTATATCAGCAACCACCTCTAACCGGGATTTTTTAGGAGAAATTAAAATTTTATCAGATGTGCACCAGGCAGAGAGGGAGAGGAAATTAAAACAAAAGGAGAAGAGTGGCAACCAAAACATACAAAAGACAGAAAAGAAATTGAAGAAACAAAAAGGAAGAGATAAGAAAATAATGTGGATAATAATTTGGTAATGAATCCCTCCACCAAATTATTGAGAGAGAATCATTTGAAAGTACTCACAAAGGGTTTAACCTTCTGTCCAGCTGCTAACATGGATTTAGCAAATAAAATGATTGAGTGATATGTTTTCAAGAAAACTAAAACTTATGAACTATTTTGCAAAACACAGAAATAGAACATCTCAGAAAGAAGAGTCAGTAGTATTGATATTGACTATGCACGATATCCCCAATATGAGAGGTTTAGTGACCTTCGAGGAAGAGCCTGAAAGTACCAATAATAAAGAAGGAGTTGATGAAATAACAGAAATGTAATTCTTTTAGTAGTGGGTATACAAATTGGGGAATCATCAGGAGGTGAGTGCAAACCAAAGTCTGCTTTTTGCCCTCAATTGCCTCCGTTGAACAAGATTATCTACCTCAAGAAATAGAGAGTGAAGGGATAAATCAATTAGTAAAAAAAGAGAGATGAAAAAAAGCAATCAAATATAACTAAAGAAAGCTGGTTGCTTTTAAGGTACCTTCAAAATGATCATAGTATAATAATGAAGGCCTGGGATAGAGGTGGCAATATTATTATCCTGGACCGCTGTAAGTATATTTTGGAGGATGAGAGACAATTAGAGGTGCAACAACTCTATGTCAGATTAGATAAGCACCAAGACATCACTGGCTAAAGAAAGCTGTAAGCAGACCCAATCCACACAATCTGATATGGATGTCCAATAGTCCAATGCAGACAGAGCAGAGATTCTCTGAAATATAGAATGAATATTCTGCAACCTATTTGAGACAGTAATCCATGAATTCTGACAATGTTAAATTCTTAATTAATATAAATGTTCGGATTTCCTTGGTAGTAAAAATCATATTTCACGTAATTGCATGTCAACAGGCGCATATTCCTGTTCAACAGAGCATCACAATGCATTTCAGGTCACTTGGCTCATTCATCAGGGAAAAGTGTGAGAGTTGACCTCTGGTGGAAGGCCTGCAGGTGGTTAAACAAACCCCCCTCTGAAGATCTAATTGATTATAATGAACCCAGTTATTTGACAAAAGAGATCCAGTTACACCCACAAACTATTTCCTTCTAAATGTTACTAAAAAGTATTGGTAATCCACCATTTCAACCAATTGTAAGTTCCTTTGGCTCATTTTTGGAGAACACCGCCAGGTTAATTGACACTTTTTTACTTCAATTTGTCATCACATTGCCATCACACGTAAGGTACTCAACTGTCTTCATGAATAAGATCAATGGGATACCCAGAAGGTCAGACTACCTAATGGTTACCATTCTGCAATGTTGATTGACATGATTGAATTCTGCTTAAAACATATTGTCTACATTTTTAATGGCTCATACCTTTTACAAAACAAGGCACTGCTATAGACACATCCTACACTCTAACATTCACCAAAATTATGTGCAGTTGGTGAGAAGCAGAAACAGTATGGAAAGAGCAGAGCTAAGAGATGCTTGATCATGTCAAATCTGGATTTACTTTATTGATAGTCTCTTTATTGTTTGGGAGGCAAGTAGATCCAGCTTGGAGTCTTATATTACAGTGTTAAACAATTTTGACTACAATTTGAGATTCTTGCACTAGATAATTTTTGGACATTGAGACTTACAATAAAGATGGCAAAGTATGCACAGAGATTCATAGAAAAGCTGTGAAATGTAATAGCATACTCCTTTCTAATACTGGATATCTGAAGGCCCTAAACTGGACTGTGCCCTATTTGGAACTATTGCATGCAAGGTAATATTGTTCTAAGTAGGAGGATGTTGAACTTCAGTTGAATAAATGAGGTGTTGGATGATGCTATACACAGAATGTGTTATAACAGTAAGAATAAGGAGAACATGCTGGAGAAAAATGATGAGAGATATATCATGGAATACAATTCCATGCTGACTCAGGAAATATTGTCAATGAGAATTAAAAGATACTCTGCCTGCATGAACACTTTTGTGAGATTTTACCTGATCATCCACAAATAATTCATAGAAAGGTAGTTTCTCTTAGTGATTCATTAACACAAAGTTATATGGCCCCAGTTAAATCCAAACAAGCCAATTGGCTAAGCACAAGACAAATAGATTTCTGGAAATGATCTAAGGCATGTGAGTATGAAGTAAATAGGCTCACCTAGAGACTCCATACTGTACAAGAAAGAAAGATTAAAGCTCATATCACATGTGAAACAACATATATGGTGTATACCTTAGAGTAGACCTGTGGAAAAAGATACATAGATAGCACCATAAATAAAGTGAAACTGAAGTTCTTGCAACATATCCCTGCAATAAAGAACAGAGACATATCTTACGCTCCTGCAAAAACACTTTTGGGAAGTACATCATGGAGATATAAAAGGGCGGCGTTATTTTGTAATCCACCATCCCCTAGATTCATCATCGGCATGTTTTGCGAGTCTGTAATAGCGATTAATACGGAATCGCTATTACAGACTCGCAAAACGGGATTCATGTAGGAATCGCAATATTATTTGCGATTCCTACAGCTTCCTTATTTGCGATTAGCTAATTGCTAATCGCAAATAAGGAATAACTCCCCATTCATTCCTATGGGCCTAAAGGCCCATAGGAATGAATGGAAAGACATATCAATGTGCGAATCGCTATTAGCGATTCGCATTTTGAGTTTGCGATTTCAAAGGTGCAGAGGTGTCCAAAGGACACCCTGTTGCACCCCTGAAATGATATTGGATACTGGTGTTATGCACACACATGCCCCAAGGACATGTGTGTGTGTAACATACAACTTAGAAAAATGCACTTAAGTGCATTTTTCTACGTTTCCGCTATTTACCACGAGGTTTGACTTTGCGGTAAACAGCGGCCCAATATAGCGAATTCGCAATTTTTAAATGTTTCATGAATTGCATTTAAGGAATCTCAAATAGAGATTCCTTAAATGGAATTCCTCGCAGATTTGCGAATTCTATAATAGCGATTTTTGCATTTGGGATGATAAATCCCAAATGCAAAATGTGCGCTCGCAAAGGGCCAGATTCTCAGAATCTGGCCCTTTGCGAGACGATTTTACGTTGACGAATCTAGCTGCATATTTTCAAACATGCAAAAGGAGAAAATTGGGAGCAAAAGCTGAGAAAATAGGAATCTAGGCTGATTATGCTTATGTTTTTTTGTTTTTTGTTTTATAGTTTATTGCACAATTAATTAAAACCAATGTGATACAGTAACACAATAAAGAAGTTAAGATGTTGCATAAAAGACATGCGTTTAAGATCAATGCTATACTATAGTAAGCTAAGCATAAACAATTCAGCATAAAAAGTGATTTTGTTTGCAGGCCGCCTACATTGCGCCGTACTGTACTTCCCATCAACTTTGTAGGCCTGCTAGTCTATTCGTGTTTTCCATAAAATTCATTAAATTTGCAACATAGATGGTTCCACAATGTAAGTTAAAACAGATGTCCTATTTTGTGGATTTTTCATGGATCAATTTTTGGTAATTTATTTTCCACTGCTTTTAAAAATTTCACGAAGCTGCAGCTCAGCTGAGGGTCCTGTGCTGAGAAGCAGGTTAGCACTGCGCTCCTTCGTGTGCGTACCCCCTGTAGAATAAAATGGCGTTTCAGCAGGAGCTTCCTTTCTTCTTGCAGTTCCTCACACGAGCATAGATGGGGCAGCATGTCTTCTGCCCCGATGCCACATAGCCTGCATAGTGTTCCTGCGTTCGATCTCAGCCAGTGAGGAAGGTGTTGAATGCATGGTAGCAGGCCCAGTCTGTATCTTAAGAAGGACAGTTTTTTTTTTTGCATAACCTAGACCGAGATAAGGCTGGGAGGCTTGTGTCTGGTATGTATTTAATACTATCCATGCGTGAGATCTTTTTGATAGGATGGCTTTATCCTGGACCCATGACTGTAGCTTGATCGATTTCTTTACCAGTTTGTTGAGTGATTTGTGATCTGCAGGGGACGCCCAGAGCTCTGCGAGCCCGGTGTTCACTTTGCTTTTCGCCAGGTATTTTGCTGCTGGTGAGTTTTGGGTCTGCTCTAGCTCTTTCCATAAATATTCATTCAGCGTTCCTTCGGTCGTTTTTCTTACTTTATCCCATGAGCAGATATATGCCCCCTGTCGTGCCAAAAGCTGTGACCGAATTCCAAACTCCAATCTAATCTGTGCTGGGGAGGATTGCTTTGGGAGGCTGAAGATGATTCTATATGCCAACACGATTGTACTGTCAAGTGTTATGGCATCTCTGCCTTGGTGAGCCTCACTCCCATAAGTTAGTGTTGGTAACAGTTTGGCGCCTATAACATGTAGTAAAGGAGTCAGAGAAGGGCCGGAGAGGTTGTTGTTTAGTGTTTTTAAGGCGATTGCTAGAGCGAGGCCTTTGCCTCTTATACTAGCCCTTTGTGCGCTGAATTGGCCACCACTGTCTATCTTCACACCTAGATATTTGTACGACAAGGTGTCTTTGATGCGGGTGTTATTCCAGTACCACAAGAAGACTTTCTTCTTTTTGTTCTTGCTGATTGTCAATGTTTGCGTTTTCTCGAGGTTCGCTGTTAAGTCATTTGACTCAGAATATCTCTGGGTCGTATTTAAGAGGTTTTGGAGCCCTACTCTTGTATGGCTTATTAGCACCAAGTCATCTGCATATAAGAGGCATGGTAGATTGAGGCCTTCTAATTTTGGCGAGTGTGAATTACAGTTGTTTAATAGGGGCACCAAGTCCCCCAGAAACAGGTTGAACAGTGTGGGGGCCAACACGCAACCCTACTTAAGGTCGTTGTTAGTTTGTATCTGCCTTGATTATGCTTATGGGCACAGATGTCTCATGGGGTCATAACTTGGATGCAGAATTGTATGTTCACTTCGGAAAGGGAACTGACACTCCTTCACAGTGAAAGCTCTAACGGTTATGTGCAGTACAGATATAGGAAGGGAATATGCCTGTTTAATCTGCATACCATCCTGCATGCTGTCACAACGCAACGACCGCGTTGTGACAACACTTGCAATTACCCCGAAAGTCGCTGGATGTTGGAATAGTAAAATTTACTATTCCAACTCCAGTCTGTGCGGACTGTAGGAAAGGTGTTAGATTCATAAATCCAACACCTTCTCCCCCTCCGCAAGTCGTTGTAACAACTTGCAGGGTAATGGTATGCGTTGAAAGGTTGAGTGCGCTACTGGGGCGTAGGCGCATCCCTGCTTTTGGGCACACTCGTTTGGTTCGTTGTTTGAGACACAACAGACTCCAAGAAAGTTCAACAAAAGTTCCAAAAGATCAAGTTACTGTATTTTATTTTGGATATTTCATTTTCAATTTTTTACGTTTTCCATGTGTAACATCACGTAATTCATTTTTGTCAACATGATCGAAGTTTATCAGAAATGCTCCAATCAACCGCATGCATCAGTGTTTGAGCATGCACAAACCCTGATGCATGCGGTTGATTGATTTATGTTGGTATCATTGTTAATTTATGATTCAATTGGATTCATGGTACAATCATTGATTGTTCTTTTTGCAGCGCTCCTTGATAAAGGGCCCTTCGGGTCCGAAATGCATTGGAGCATTTCTGATAAACTTCGATCATGTTGACAAAAATGAATTACGTGATGTTACACATGGAAAACGTATAAACTTGAAAATGAAATATCCAAAATAAAATACAGTAACTTGATCTTTTGGAACTTTTGTTGAACTTTCTTGGAGTCTGTTGTGTCTCAAACAACGAACCAAACGAGTGTGCCCGAAAGCAGGGATGCACCTACGCCCCAATAGCGCACTCAACCTTTCAACAGTCTTGACGCATTAGGTCAGTTGCGTCACCTGCAGGAGCACCTTTACCCTTTCCAAAAAACCATTAACCATCAAACTAAACTATCTTTCTGAACACAAGCTGTGCGCCACGCCAACTCCCCTGTCTTAATGGTATGCGTTGTCACAACACGATCATTGTTATGACCGCGTTGTGACAGCATGCGAGGTCACAGATGCGGGGTGAAGGTAGTTTACCATAGGGAGGTACTGTTTACCGTACAATTTTAATATCAAATCATATGAGAAAGTCTGAAAGAATTCTGATAAGGTGGACTGAATTAGAAAAATATGTTGTAATAGTTTATCATGTAAATTAAGATGACACGCACAGAGAACATACCCGCTATGGGGGACACCAACAGACTAGAACTCCAACTCCCGGCTGTTACCACGCCAAGGAAACCACCGCGATTACTGCTCTGGTGGAGGATTCCATAGTACTAAAAAGTGCAGAGAGCAATCCAGCTATGTAGAACACCAATGGGCCTGGACTCCAACTCCCAGCTGCTACAGTGCCAAGGAAGGGACCAGCAAACCCTGCCCTGGGGGAGGAGCCCAAAGAGCTATAAAGTGCAGACAGCAATCCCAGTGTGCAGGATGCAGGCTGGGTATGTCAAGACCAAAGGCGGGCTCATCCACGCCTGTCTGAACCAGGAGGAATCTGTACTGGGCAACCCCCTTGGGGCCCTCATTTAGTATTTAGTGGCTGTATGTTGGCTTGTTTGGCACCTCACTAGTTTTTGCTTATTTGTTGTTGGTCATCAATGCCTTACAGCTTATTACTTTGACATTGGTTTGCCACAGTAGCAAAACTTATTATACGGAGGAAGAAACCTCTTAAGGACAATGTAGCTCATACCCCTCCAGCAAAAAGTACTTCCATTGATCGCATGTTGGCAAGATCTATGGGGGCCACTTAACACTGAAAGTGTGCTCACAGAAAGGAGACACTCGCTGAGTAGAGACTGTTCTAGCAATGATGTGACTGGGTCTTCTTCACTTGGCATGGGCTTGGCACCTAGCCCACCTCAAAAGGCCTCCTGGGGGATTGTGTTTATGGCAGGCATTCCGGATTTATATTTTTAACAGAGACAGACTATGGTGTAGATCACCCTCCCGAGTTTCCATGAATTCAAATGTGGTACCCAAAAAAGAGCAACATTTTATCAACAAGGATAACTCAGGCTACTCAAACTTGATTAACATTGCTTTCAGAATTCTCTGTCCCTGACTTGTTCAGTCTTCCTTCTGAACCTCATTTAGGGGCTATAGGGGGCTCTTTCCCGGCTTTATTTTGATGTAGCAGAACTTATGGGCACAGGGTATGGTAAAATCAAGGAACTTCTCTAGGCAAAGTTTCCCCAATTTTTGAGTGGCTCCAAGCAATTGAACGGCTAATTGGCCAATACCCAGTCAATATCATCAATCTGAGCAGGTGGAAACTGGGATTAATCTTGACAGATTTCTCATGCCACATCTGCCATGCTGCACCACAATGCAGCATGCTACAAGGCCACAGGATGGGCCTCCTCACAGTCTGCCAAATGCCACTCTTCCTACTCCCGTTACTGTGAAGAGTACCATATTTCAGCAGCACCCTCATGATAATTTAATGGCTAATCCACTTTCGAGCAGAGTTAGATCTTCCCTTAGCCAGTCCCAGTAAAGGCTATCCCAAGGTGAGGTGTATTCTACTCAGTCAAATTTGTTGTATTAATGGGAATAATGTTGTATATTTGTAAATATGTAAATTATGAAGCCAACTTCATATGATTGATACATATGGTTTGATTTACAGCCCTGATGATGTCCGTAGGGAGGAAATGCATTGGCTGGACTTGGTTGACTACTTTTGATGAAAAGCATTGATTGAATTAAATTTTTGGGGTCCATTAAGAAACACAAGACTCGCAAGTGGTTATTTTTTTTAATGAACTGATGATAATTAAGGAATGAGCAGTATGGGATGCCTCATTGCTGAGGCAGCCATGCACATTACAAATCTAAATAAATAAACAAAAATGATTCTTTGAATTTTGGAAAGATAAATCAAGTATGGACATTTACTCGCTCCTTTTCTTTAAAAATTGGATTTTGCATTAACGTGGCCCTGGGGCAGTGTGACCACTTAAAGTTGAGCATGATAGTATGGTAATTGAATTGTCCTCATATTACACCAGTGCACCCTTGTTCTTAGCACACACTGCCAGTTGTAGAATTGCAGCAAAAAATCAACCTGTCTCCAGCTACACACCCCTATGTAGCTGTTCTTATTGGAGTTCCTCCAATATGCAGAGGGCAGGTGGGGTGCAATGAGGAGCTCAGCAATAAAGTCTTACGGGGTCATTAGGATGGCGGGAAGTCCACCACCGCTGGGCTGGTGGTGAGGACCGCTGGCCCGGCGGTGGCAGACTTCCCGCCATCACCCTGAATATTCCCACCACCAAATTAGGATGGCGGTGGGAATGGGTAAGGTACCGTGGCGGATGGAAAGACTGTCCGCCTTGGTCCCGCAAGTCGGGCCTTTTCAGCCTGACTTGCGGGACAAGGTACAATGGGACTATGGCGGCGTTGCCATGCAGGCACCACCGTGGGCATTAGGAAGCCTGTCTTTTTTGGCGACGATACAGCTGCAAAAAGACAGGCAGAGAAGGCCTTTAGGGGCCCGTTGCGGGCCTACAGGGAGGTGGGGGGTGGGTGATGCACGTGGGGGTACCTATGGTACCCCCCTGCATTTGCATGTAGAAGGTGGCAGGCACCGCACAGTGCCTGTCACGTTGTACATATTAAAGCAAGACATGTATTTTAACATTGTAGTAGGTGCTGTCACCCGCCGCAATGGCAAAATACAGGATGCGCCCGCCAGTGTGGCGGGCGCATCCTAATTCGTATGTTGGGAATGCCGTCCCTACGGCGGGCGGTCCCTTTTGCAGCTGAGATGGCGGGCGGACTTTGTCCACTCGCCATCGTAATCAGCCCCTTAGATTGGCCTGAATAAAAATACAAGATTTTCCTTTAAAAATTGCAAAAGATATCTTGATGACATGCAGAGTTGGGTGAATTTGACCAGTTACTCCTGTTCTAGAAGGCAACTGTGATATTATAAAGTTTAGAAGTTTAGATTCCCCTTTTTAGTTTGGAGCCTCTTGTTTGGACATTTGAGGAACGGGACCAAGGAGGGTAACATCACTCTGGCTTCACTATGTTTCTTTTATAAACCTCATGTATCGATCCAGCAATCATGTCACCCTCATTTGGCTAGCTGGGTTGTAAATAGATCTATGAGTGCCCAGGGGGAACTTTTGTGTGCCCCTAATGCTACTCCTACTTCAGCGCAAGTATGTAACGCATGTTTTTTAGTCAGGAATCAGGGTCCAATACCTATTTTCAACTCTTTTGATGTTCTCTCCAGCGCGGACTGCCTTCCAGAAGGTAAATGGTACTTATGTTCTTACATCTATACCATATTGTTTTGTCAGTCCCAGTGTTGCCAGGCTTCTTTTAAAGGATCCCAAAAATGCAAGCACGGGGGCTGCTTCACCTTGCTGAGTTGAAACATTGCTGCGCTAAAGGATAAGGTGATCAATCGGCTTGGCTGCACTTAATTGGAAAATATGATATTGTTGTTCTGCAAGAAACCTGGGAAATTAGTAATCCATCTTGCCCTGGTTTTGCATGTTTTTCCTGACCGCTATTCCCTCTCCATCTGGTAGATCCAAGGGAGGTCTCTCAGTTTGATTAAATTTAAATCTTAAAGTGAATGTTTCATTTCTAGATAGCAGAAATGCAGTTTTCATGGCAGTGCTTGTCAAGGATGAACGTAGTACGTTTTATTTAATTAATTTTTCAAATAACTATTTTACAAACTTAGCTTGTACCAATTATGAACATTTGTTTGCTTTTCTAATGGATATAAAGTCATTGGGCTCCTGCAAAACATCACAACCTAATTATCTCCTCTGCAGGGATTTCAACGCAAAATTGGAGGTCAAGAAGAGGATTCAGGGGTAGGTATTTTTGCCTCCTCACTGGGGAAAATTTTATCATAAAGGTAGAAATCTGGTAGAACATGATCTAGTTGACCTAGACGAGATGCTTAGTTCTTTGAAGTGTAGCGATGGTGCTCAAGAAACCAAGGAACACAACCCTGTCTGTTCCTTTAAGGGCAAATCCTAAAATACAAAACACGAAATGTGGAATCAGCACCCATCAAAAAGTCTCTTCCATAGTCTTTAGTGTCCTTCAGTTAATTAATAAAATTCATTCCAATTAAACAGGTCCGAACTGGAATGTAGTTAGCTTTCAATTCTTTATTATAGTATTCAACAGTAGAAAAAACGATCCAATATTACAGCAGATTTGTCTTTTTTTAGCCTCTTTTTAAGCCAACGCGTTTCGTCTCATGAATGAGACTTCTTCAGGGCTAAAGATAATAAAACACATAAAACATTACAAATCCACATATATGTACAAACATAAACTATTTACAAAGAGAATTCATTTTTTTATATATATACAGGTTTAAAAACAAGTTGGATCAGTCCGAGTTATTTCAGGGTAAAGAATGGATTGTATTTTGCTTCATTAAAAACAGATTCGATATTCATATGTTTGTGTTCCAACATTCAGAAATTATAAAGTTTCTACACTAAACTTTATTGTCAAATTCATAATAGGCATCAGAGAAGAGAATTCCATAGAAAATGGTGAAAAATGTAATCAATCTAAGACAGTTCATGGAAATGGCACAGATCAGAAGCATGAGTAAAACCAAACCTTATGAAGCTGTCTTTGTGAAACTAATACAAACAGGAAAGTTCCTTAGTTCAAGCACAATTTAGATGATCTGAAAATATACATAGATTGTATTAAACAATTGATACTTATACACACATAAATGTCACAAAATTGGTGTATCAGTTTGGAACAGTTTCCAAAGTTGTTTTATTGTTAAAACATCAAGAAGGAATCCAAACAATGGAAGTGGTCAGTGCATTTCAAAATTCACATAAAAATGAGCTTTATAAATTCGAAGATAACCTCAAGATAGCAATAACTGTTGCATAATAGTACATTTATCTAGGCAGGTATATTGAAAAATTTTTTTGAATAAATGTCATCATTTATCTAGAATCATATAAGGAAAAAACAGGTCCAAGCCGAAGAAAAGAAATTATTCCTCTGAATTAATATAGTGTATCAGCACCAGTCAGCACCGAAGACACCACCCGCACGATGAACACCATCCACTCCGGATCCCCAACCGACCCCTGCCCCCACCACATCTTCAACAAGGCCGACTCCATCATCGCACCCCAACTCCGGGACATCATCAACGCCTCCTTCAACACCGCCACCTTCCCAGAAAGCTGGAAGCACGCCGAGATCAGCGCCCTCCTGAAGAAACCAACAGCGCACCCCTCCGACCTCAAGAACTTCCGCCCCATCTCGCTCCTCCCTTTTCCTTACAAAGTCATCGAGAAGACTGTCAACAGACAGCTTGCCGCCTTTCTCGAGACAAACGGATCCCTCGACCACTCGCAGTCCATCTTCCGAGCCAACCACCGCACCGAGACCGCCCTCATCGCAGCCACTGACGACATCAGATCCCTGCTCGACAATGGGGAAACAGCGGCCCTCATCCTCCTGGACCTCTCCGCAGCGTTCAACACTGTCTGCCACCGCACCCTAGTGCAGAGCCTCAGCAACATCGGAATCCAAGAGAAGGCACTGGAGTGGATCATCTCGTTCCTCGCCGGAAGAACCCAGAGAGTCCACCTCCCCCCGTTCAGATCTGAGGCCACCGAAGTCATCTGCGGAGTACCACAGGGATCATCTCTCAGCCCCACGCTCTTCAACGTCTACATGAGCCCCCTCGCAGCCATCGCACGCCAACACAACCTCAACATCATCTCCTACGCCGATGACACCCAGCTGATCCTCTCCCTCACCAACGACCCGGCCACCACCAGAACCAGCCTACACGAAGGGATGAAAGACGTCACCGAGTGGATGAAGAACAGCCGTCTGAAACTGAACTCAGACAAGACGGAAGTCCTCATCCTGGGTTCATCACCCTCCGCCTGGGACGACTCCTGGTGGTCCCCTGCCCTGGGCACCACTCCCAAGCCAACGGACCACGCACGTAACCTGGGCTTCATCCTGGACTCCTCCTTCTCGATGACCAGACAAGTCAACGCTGTCTCATCATCGTGCTTCAACACCCTGCGCATGCTCCGAAAGATCTTCCAATGGATCCCCACCAAAACCAGGAAGACGGTCACCCAGGCACTCGTCACCGGCCGACTGGACTACGGTAACACCCTCTACGCCGGAACCACAGCCAAACTTCAGAAAAGACTCCAACACATCCAGAATGCTTCCGCACGACTCGTCCTGGACGTCCCCCGACACAGCCCAATCTCCGGCCACCTGAGAGACCTGCACTGGCTCCCCGTCAGCAAGAGGATCACGTTCAGACTCCTGACCCACGCACACAAGGCTCTCCACGACTTGGGCCCAAAGTACCTCAACAACCGCCTGACCTTCTACACACCCACCCGCCATCTCCGGTCAACCAGCCTCGCCCTTGCCGCCGTCCCAAGCATCTGCAGAGCCACCGCCGGAGGAAGATCCTTCTCCTACCTGGCAGCCAAGACTTGGAACTCCCTCCCCATCCACCTTCGGCTAACCCAGGACCACCTCTCCTTCAGGAAGCAACTCAAGACCTGGCTCTTCGAGCAGTAACGGACCCCTCTCCCCCAGCGCCTTGAGACCCTACCGGGTGAGTAGTGCGCTATACAAATGTCTTGATTGATTGATTGATTGATATCGATTGCTACTCAAATAAAAATTATACTCCATTAATTACAAACATGGCCTACAGATCGACTTCATGTGTTAAGGGATTGTCTCGAGATGACAAAAATTCCTGTTCATAAATTTAAAAGATAATCTGAAATTGACAAAACAATAACACAGTGGTTGAGTTTGTCAAAACAAAATATATATAAAGATACACTACATGAATGCAAGCATAAATATGAAATCATATGTGCAAACACAATTCCAAGACCGAAAAATTTCAAAATGGTTTGGTGCATCAATTACTGCTTGGATAAGAAAGTGCTATGTTTATTGTGGACATGGCATACAGAACGACATTATGTATTAAAAGATTGTCCCAAGATATCGAAACCAATAACTAATAACATCAATTAATTTGATGCTTCATATATGAAAAGGTCACCTTGAGGTATTAAAAGTCAATGACATGGTGGTTAATGTAATTGGCTTGGAGAATAGGAGTATCAAAATTAATATCTCATTGTTTTAATATGGGAAAAGAAACAAATATTGTATGGAGAATGTGTTAGAGAAATGTAATTTAATTGTAATTAAGTCATTATTTATTTTAGGGATGAGTATTGATAATTTAATTATTGTTAATGAATTATTATTGGTAATAAATGTTTAATAATTAAAACATTGTATTAATTTATTGTTCATTAATTATTAATTGGTAATTACATTTGATTATTTATAATGTATTGGTATTTATCAATAATTTATTGTTAATTATTTTTGTGCTGCATGTTTTTTGATATTTATTGTTTTTTGGGATTGAAAATTGATTTTTCTTTTCTTTTATTATTATTTGGTAATACATTTTAATAATTATTATTTAATTGTATTTCATTTAATAGTTACTTAGTTATCAATTGGTAATTATTTTTCAATGATTGTTTATTGGTATTCTTAATTAATTAGTTGTAATTTAATTATTCAATTATTATTTAAAAAAAATATATATTTTGATTATTAGTAAGTTATTTTGATCCCTACGCTATCCAACACTTTTCCTACTGTTGCACCCTCTGGAGTTGAAATAATAATTTTAACCCCCTACCCTATCCAAAACTTTATTTACTGTTGCACCCTGTGGAGTTGGAATAGTAATTTTAACCCCTATGCTATCAAACACTTTCCCTACTGAAGCACTCTTTGGAGTTGGAATAGTAATTTTTACCCCAATGCTATCCAACATTATCCCTACTGTTGTGCTCTCTGGAGTGGGAATAGTAATTTTAACCCCTACGCTATCCAACACTTTCCCTACTGTTGCACCCTCTGGTGTTGGAATAGTAATTTTAACCCCTACGCTATCCAACACTTTCCCTACTGTTGCACCCTCTGGAGTTGGAATAGTAATTTTAACCCTTACGCTATCCAATATTCACTGTTTTAGTTAATGTAGTACATCATTTATTTAAAGTTGTTTTTTATAATTTGTCATATGTAGTTTTGATATTTTTATTTATATTCATGTTGTATGTTTACGTATGTATTTATAATTTATAAAATGTGCTTTAATAATTTATAAGTTATTAGAGTAATTAATTGTACATAATATTAAGTAAGTATGTATATTATATTTTATATGTAAATATATTTTTACCCAATATGTATTACTTATAATTTTTAACATATGTTTATTTTAATTATATGTATTATTTATCGAAATTTTTATTATTTGTAAACATTAAAAAACTCGATATTTTTTACAACAGTAATTTCTTTTGCTATTTTTGTACTTACCTTAATGTCGATAGGATTTCGATATTTTTGACGTCTTTATTCCACCTCCAATATTTTTGACGGTGATATTTTCGACGGCGATATTATGTCAGACATTCGTTTGAATGTATGGAGTAGTTGAGAAACATTTTTTCTTGATTGTCTTTCTTATTATCGGAGAGGGAGAAAGTAGATAATCGCACCTTTTTCATTTTGAATTTTATACTCCAAATAATTGCACCAGCATTCAGACTAAGATGCATTGTCCAAAGCTCAATTTATGTGTCACACAGGAAAATAGCACTTTTACTATTTACATTAAAAAGATTACACCTGTTTACTCATACTTTAGGTTGATTGTAATGTATTATACTTACAATAGAAGATATCTTTGTTGTGTAATATAAATTGGTGGATATATTAGAGAAACTGTGAATTATTAGAGCGGTCTAGTTGATTTTATAATGGTATGAGGGTTTAATTGCACATTTTCACTTTAAGAAGGTACAGTTTGGTTTGAGGAATCTATGGTCCATTCAAAGGCTTTGCTGAAAAATCATCAGCCGTGCATTGCACTTTCACACCTTGTGATGGAACAACGATAATTAAATAAAACCAGTGATTGATTGTATGAACATGAGTTGCTGTGCTACCTTTCTTTCTAATGCATAGCTTAGGTATGGAGAATAAACTTGTGAAGGAAACATGGGGGCTGGGAAGTCTCCATTCCCAAACCTTCATAGGCTGCAGGGACCCATCTCCCAGGGCCTGAATGCATTATAAAGGGGAAGACCTTATTAGGCCCTGGAGACCTTAACCCCTGGGCCTGTTATTAGAAAGGAGAGGGTGGCCATACGCCACCTTCCTGAGATTATAATTGCCCAGAGGTCCCCATCCCCGGGACCTGCCTTAAATATAGATGGGTGCCTCAATGCACACCCGGGGTGCCTGCCAACCACCACGTTGGGGACTGCGAGGGGAGCCCCAGGGCACCAAAGCCCCAGCTGGCTCCCTGAATTGTGCAGCAGCCGGCATTGCTCCTCTCCCACTGGACCACCAGGGATGAGACACAGGCAGTAGCCTGCGGGTGGAGGAGGGCCTCGAACCTAAGGCCAAACGGAGAGCCCAGGGCTCACAGGGCAGCACTTACTGGTGGAGCTGCACAGGGGGAGAGCTGACCAGGTCAGTGGCCTAGTTCTCCTTGCCGAGCAGCGGGCACCATCATTTAGGGGTTGGGGAAGGGCAGGAGTACGAAGGACACACTGGAGGGGGGAGGGACCGCAGGGGCAGCAGCGGCGGGGAGCAGTAAGAATGGAGAGAAGAGAACAGAGAGCAAATAGAGAAGAAAGAGAGTAAAAAGAGAGCAAACAGAGAAAA
Source organism: Lissotriton vulgaris (assembly GCF_964263255.1). Lineage (NCBI taxonomy): Eukaryota > Metazoa > Chordata > Amphibia > Caudata > Salamandridae > Lissotriton > Lissotriton vulgaris. The sequence continues at coordinate 1,577,250,523 of NC_141685.1, forward strand.
AGAGAGCAAAAAGCAAAAAAAAGAGGCACAGAAAAAAGTCAAGAGAGGCGGAACAACAGAAGAGCAGAGTGCTCTCCCACTGGACCACTAGGAATGAGGCCCATGCAGGAGCCTGCGGGTAGAGGAGGGCCTTGAACCTATGGCCAAACAAAGAGCTCAGGGAGCACAGAGCATCACTTACTGGTAGAGCTGCATGGGGACAGATGACCAGGTTAGTGGTCTAGCTCTCTTTGCCACGCAGCAGCTTCCATTAAGTAGGGGTTGGCAGGAGCAGGAAGGACAAACAAGAGGGGCCACTGGGACAGCAGCGGTGGAGAGCATGAAGAATGGGGAGAAGAGAGCACAGAGCAAACAGAGAAAAAAAAGAGCAAAGAGAGAAAAAGAGAGCAAAAAGTGAAAAAAGAGGGCACAGAAAAAAGCAAAGAGAGGCGTAACAGCAGAAGAGCAGAGTGTTCTCCCATTGGACGACCAGGGATGGGGCGCAGGCAGGAGCGTGGAGGTGGAGGAGGGCCTCAAACCTACGGCCAAACAGAGGGCCCAGGGCTCACAGGGCATCACTTACTTTTGGAGCTGCACGGGGAGAGCTTTCCTCAAAAGAGAGTGTAGAGAGTGGGCTAATTGCTTCCACTAAATATTATGCTGTTAAGAAACACATCTTACTCACCTGTACTCCCTACTCCGCAGCTACTCATTGGCGTGGACCTCAGCAAATTTCAGCTATTCTTAATCCCATTCAAGGACTCCATCTCCCAGCTTAAAATCTAATCAACTCTCGGAACATGTAGGACATTTCCAACATAATCACGATCATGTAATTCAATGCTAGAGTCAATTAGAACATTTTAAACAATAGATAGTGTCCAGACAGACACAAGACATCAGACATCAAACATTAAGTCCAGATTTCAGTCAGGACACTTGATAGCCAGAGTTGTGATAAAAACCTACAAAAAATGGTGCCAGATATTGCAAAATTCTCTGCTTATTCCTAATGAGGCCAAGCAATCAATCAGCATTTCAGTTCAATGTCCTCACGCATGCCTACAAAGTGGTACATGATCAAGGACCATCCTACTTCTAACAGCGACTGAACTACTACTTGCCAGCATGACACAACCATGGTGTGTCTCCCTCTCCCTAGCAGACACCATCTTCATCCATCGCAGCCACAGCAGATACCTCTCCTTCTACATCGCCACCAAGACCTGGAACAACCTGTCTCTCCACCTCCAAACACATCTTCCCTGTTGGACTTCAGGAAGAAACTTAAGACCTGGCTTTTCGACAGCGACATGGTACCCTCAGTAAGCGGCCGGATACCCCTGGAGGTGACAGTGTGGCACTATACAAATGCCGATTGATTGATTTATTTGACCAGCTGATCAATACAATGGGAAAGCAAACTAAGTCTAGCTCAACCAACACAAATTTAAATGCTTCTCCACGGATAGATTTACTAGTATTGTCAACATCTACAAAAGAACGTAATAACCAATATAACATTCATCCATCCCCACAGCTACAACTGCTCACATTAAGGGGCTGATTATGAAGGTGGACGGATTTCAGTCCGTCCGCCTTCATATCGGGGAATGGGCCCGTCCTCCTACAATGCGGCGGTCCCACAATAGTCATTACAATGCAACCGGTCACAATGCAATCGGTCACAATGCCTATCTTTTACATTGTGGTCGGTGCAGCTGCCTGCAGCACCCGCCGCAATGCAAAAAAGTGGCATGTTACATATCCCTGCACTACACGGCAGACACCATGTGGTGCCTGCCACATGGTGCAGTGATATGTAAGGGGGCACCCTAGGTGCCCCTAGTCCCCATGTCTGGGAGTCAGGGGGCAAAGTCTCTTTCTACCAGCCTTTTCATGGTGGGTTAACCGCCATGAAAAAACCAGTGGAAAGGGACATTGTAATCCCTATGGCGGAGCCTGGCAGGCACTGCCACCATTGTAGAGTATTCAATTCCCCCGATGTACCGGTAGGCTCAAGGAGCCCGTCGGATGTGTGGTGGTTGGACTATTTGATGCCATCGCCCTTAATTTGGACTTATCGGTTCCCACAATTAACAACACAAACAATGTTACATTAGATGAAAACCCTTTAATGCAACAAGTACTGTCAAGTTCACAATGAACTCTGTCAAATATATTTTGTTCCACCCCAATAGGCGAGACAGCAGGCAGTAATGGGATGGAGAGAGACAATTCACTAACTCCCACCACCACACAAATGCCAACAACTGGGGTACACAGGAGCCAATGCTTACTTTTGATTTTCAAGCTGTCTTGCTTGCCTGCGATTCAGTCACTGACCTGCTTTTGAACATTAGTACATGGCAGCAGTTATTTAACTCACTACATATTACAGCCAAAGCCCTGGAATACCAGTCCAACAGTACGATATTCAAATCTCCCTTTTAGAGACTTTAGCTCAATATATGTAAGCCATTGACTCTCACTTTGAACGCCTACACTGTAACATCAGCAGTTTATTGGCAAATGTTCATAAACGATCCGCCTCATCTGTTCTTAACACACAAGAGTGTGTCTGTGCCATACTTAAGGACAGGTTAATTGCCTTGTCCTTCCATGGAGAGTGATCTAGTTCAGGAGGTGAAAATGGTCAGCAATGAGCAACAGCCAGGCCCCAAGCTGCAATTGACTCAATCACATGCAGCGTCCTTTTGCACCACTGAACTGGCATCGCCTCTGCCAGTCCAATTGGAGGCTCAAAAAAAGGAGCTCATACCAAAAACATTCCCATCTGCCAAACGGAAATAGATTGCACCCCATGTAATCCTGAACTCTCAAATAACAATGAGACAACACCACCAACAGAGGCCAGTTCCACAGCACCTAGCACTGAATGTAATCCATCAAAAAATCCTGGCAATTAACTAATTCTAAACTGTGACTTTTCGCTCAATCAATTGTCGAAATGCCAAAGAAAGCCACTTAAAGAACTGAATGAAAAACAGGAAAAGTTTATGAGAGCCGCAAGGCAGGCTACCACGATTTAATTTTTTTTCAGATTGTTAAAAAAATCCCTCCAGCAGTAACGGATGTTGCATTCAACACGGATCAGCTAGCAACAGACTTTAGTAAATCGCCACAAGGCTCAAGCGTCTCTTTAACTACTCCAGTGACACAGCCCAAACAAATTGAGTCCTTGCAAAATCAAAAGAAGCTAAACTTCTCCAGCCAGTCATTCCAGGTCCGCAACCTAAGGCAGAGCTCAAGCGATCCACATCAAACAACGTGCTAGAAGTAACCCTTCATCCATCAAGTTCTCCATCATCACCAAGGCAGCATCCAAAAAGGCATACCTTCTCCATCCCAATATTTAAATCATAGGCAGCCTGAAGCCACATCAATACTTCAATCATGCAGAGGAAAATGGCACGCCCGCAGTCAAAGAACATTAGTACCCCTAGCTCAACCTGTCACGGATACAATAAACATACTCCAAGATGTAATAGCTCTGATAACAATTTGACACCCTGAGTATACATTGAAAGGCAGCAGTGACATACTGAATGATGGTAACATCTCTAAATGTCTGGCTTTGCATCTAAATCTCTGTCATTGAAAGGTTAGTAACAACACTTTCATACAATTAATTCCCTCGAAAATATTAGCTCACTAGGAAGCAACTGTGGTAACATGGTCATCCCTATCTGCAGTCAATACAATTGGGGACACCAAAAAATGTTTGGAAGACTGGGAATGATTGATCACTTTCCATCAAAGGTTCGCTGTCCAACAGTTTTCCTAAAAAAGGAACTCAGCCTCCACTTAAGCCAAACGCAACAAACCTCAGACAACACCTACAGTCCTTCTTAAAAATTGCATTTGGCTCTCTTTGAGCAGTAGGTCCTTTTGAAGCTCAAACCCTAAACATTTCTTGCCACAATCAGGCTGGTAGACGTTGAAAGTTCATCACTCTCACCACTACAAAGTGCTAGGAGGATTGGGGATCTTGCCCCTACTATAGTCAGGCCCTAATCAAACTGATGTCACTCTAACAACTACCCTATATCAAGCCCACATTTTGAGAAAAAACAAACAATAATTTCCCCTGTTTCCTCGAATGTAGCAGGATGAGAAAAACTCTGCATGGACACAAATGCTATGTCTTTCTTAAACTCGCATGACATCATTTGAATTCAACAATCTTGGCGACACAGCAAACCCCCCTTTGAAGGTTATTATGAGTTTTTCTTTCCCGACACCATATCCCATCTTAAAGGCCATGCAAATGGGGGTCTCTTCATCTATCTATAAACGTATTGGGAGTTTGCCATCACTGAGCCATATAAGGTTGTGGGAGGGGGGGCTACACAGACTCCCTGCATTTTCAGCCTCTGCCTCTAAGGGTCGGGGTCCCTGGAGCATCAGTGTTGCTTGGGAGGGGGGGCCATGTGGCCCCTTCTCCAATTTACAATATGTGCCCTCCCCTGAACACTGGCCTACTCCAGGGAGGGGGGCTATAACAAGCATGGTAGTCTGTGCTTTAACAATATATATTTTGGTTATGGATTTGCAGTTCCTCTGCAAATTTGCAGTAACATTTAAAAAAAGATTTTGGTCCCTGGCAGGGTTCCTCTGGGACCCTACCACCAGGCTTAGGGGGTCAGGGTATCTCAAACAACAGTGGTGTGAAATATACAAAATATTTGAGCATTCATTGCTCAAACATGGCACACCAGATTTACACTAAATCACATAAAGCACTCTTTCTGTGCAAAGATCTAGCTTTCCACTAAATTTTGGGTCAATCCATTCAGTGGCTTGGGCTGTATCTGTGTCTACATTTCCTATCTGATTGACGAATCCCCATGGATTTGTTGGTAAGATGAAATAAATATTATATGCAATAAAGAAGATAAAAATATACAATTTGGGTGGTGTAGTATCCAGTCGATGCATAACAATAACAACCTACTCCAGGGAGGGGGGGGGGGCTATAACAAGCTTGAGTTCACAATTGACACTGCCTGATTACAAATCCGAAACAAATGAAACATCACAGATATCTATGTACTTTTTCCAGCATGGAAGGCAGTCTGCTGTGCAGTGCTGATTGCATGTCACGTGTCAAAATGGTTGATGGGCCTGTGGTCATCCATGGCTATAGGAAACCACGTGATCATTTATTTTCGAGGACAGTATTGGAGGAAGTTGGAAGAGGGTGCTGCATTCATTTGCTACTCAGCAGCAGGGTTTATTAATAATAATGACTTGTTCCATATATAGTTCTGCCCTTTTTGTAGCACTGAAATCATCAGGCTTTTCTATAACATAGTTTACTCGCACTCAATTTACTCACTTCTGAAGGATGAGTTCGATTTCCTGAATTCAAACTGGTGATTTGCGGATCACAACAGATGTTCACAGCACATGACGGCGTCCCACGGTTAAATCTGCAAAATGTAGCCACGGATCTCAGGTTGCCTGAAAACGTCATGACTGTAACATCAGACCTGCTAAGTCACACAGTGTCACACAATATCCCTCCGGTGAGGAGTTGATATCACACGGTGGCAGACAATGTAAGTTGGAACTCCTGCAGGGAGTGATTCTAGCTAACATTGTCTTGAGGCTGAGCACAGCTGATGTGCATGGGGGTTATCAATCTCTTCGGAACATCAACAGCAGCCTTTGCAGCCTCCTTTGTGGATTTTTTGGGGTGGGTTGGGGGGATTTACAGTAGGTCAATGACAGTGACCTCCACAAAGCCCTGCCCCCTCTTACTGGCCACACCCCCTCCTAAACACTTGAATTGCTGCATGGCTATAGGTTCAAGGTCCTGCCCACTCCCCAAGCTCTAGCCCCTCCTTGTGTCATCCCCTCAAACAGTGAGCCTTTGTTTGAATTTGACAGGTCTATAACATTCACATCAGTATATTGAATACAGGTTACGGAATGTAAAGCTCTGACAAGATTTACCGTGCTAGATTTATACCTAACCTACAGTGCCAAATGGCGATGCAGCCCGCGCAATGTAAATCTTTTTATTTATTGATTTATTTACCTTCCTTCGTTCAGCTGTATGGCAGAGTTTACTACCCCCCTCCCTGCGACTCCCCCGCCCCTCCCCACCACCTGCAGCACTCCCTCGAGGAGCCGCTACTGCTTGTATGTGCATTTGCAAGGCAGATAATCAATGTTATATAGAGTGTAGAGGTGCGTATTGTCCTCAATGATGACAGGACAACAGGTCGATTAAACACCACTCTTTATTAACAAAATGGCACTATCACAGAGAGCGCCGAGCTGGCTACCGTTCAGCCCCGCTCCAGCAGCACCCGATCTTGTGCCCTTCGTGCGCAACCCAAAATCGCAGCCGTTCATGCTACGTGGTGACGTAGCGTGAACGCTAGAATGCCAACTCTACATATGTCCCCCTTTTTGTATCACATGAATAAAGCAGTCTTGGGGTGTTACTGTCCATCACCCATCTCATAGTCCCGGAACGTGGAAGGTCTCACAATCACTCGCCCACCCCTCGTGCATCTTACCGGGGTGGACATCACTTCTCTCCCGCTGGCCATCGTGGACCCCTTCGCTCTACCTTCTTGGGTACACGGACTCTCTCTGCAAGATGACTCTCTCCTCTCTTAACTCTGTATCTCTGCTCGGGAGTTTCACTGCCACCTTGCTCCAACCCTGGGTCCGCACCTTCCATGTCTCCTTCCTGGGTGAGCTCATTCTCTGTTGTGCTCTGGTCTGTCGCTCCCTGTTCCCGATCTTCAAGAGCCCATTGTATGATCTTGTTGCATCGAGCCATGTGATCCTGGGACCACACATTTCCATCACTAAGCAACGCTGCTCGATCATAAACCTCTTTGACTTGGAGGGGCCGGCTGTATTTGCTGTCTCCCTTTTTCTGCAACACTGCCAGCTTGATCCTCACCCATTCTCCTCCTTCCAATGACGTGTCCTTTATAAGCATGGGCGGAAAATCCGTTACGCTCGCGGATTTTGCGGATTTTTGGTAAATTCGCAATCCGCGAGATTCGCGAATTTCCCGCAAAATCCGCAAATTCGCACGCAGCGGATTTTTTTTCTTTGCGGTGTAAGTTCGCAATTGCGGACATGTAGGTGCGGCGGGCAGCAACAATCTTGCACTCGCAAAATTACAAAAATTGCAATTCTGCACAAGAAATCTACTAGCAAGCAGCATAGACCTTCTGAAAATGATTATTTTTATCGGAATAACTCCTCAGGTTGACATTTGCCTGCACTTTTTTAGATTTGAGGCCTTTTGATTTTCTTTGGATAACTTTTGGATTAGAAATCAACTTTCTCATATAAGCTTGGTGGGGCATTAAAGTTGCTGTAATGCTGCTCTGCAGAAAAACGAGTTTTGCAAAAGTGAAAGCCGGTTCAAAAGTTCAAACTCATCATTAGTAACCGTTCCCTGTAGTGCTTCCTGACAAGGGGCCCTCCAAAGTTCAGTTGCTAGTTGCAACAATTGTTCAGTTGCTAGTTGCAACAATTGTATGACCCTGCTCTGACCCTCACAGCAGGCTCATAGAATAGCTACAAGTAGGCCACAAAGGTCCTGGAAAAAAAATTGCACTGCAACAGAAAGCAAATTACAGATAAGGATGCAGGTGCCAGACTGGAATTTTAAAACAGTGACACATTAATAAATCAACCCCAAATTAATTCATGTCAGTTGAAGCAGGCAGGTGTGCTTGCTTTTTCCCCCCATAATCTACAGTGATGATGAACCAGAGGGTGGCATAAGGCATTGATGTACCAGAGGGTGGCATGGGTAAAACAGAGGGTGGCAGGGGTGAAACAGAGGGTGCTGGGAACCTATGATGATGAACCAGACGTAGAAACAACATAATCGTGACCGTTGCGAGCCGACATGTAAGTTCGCGATTGCGAACTGTTACAAAACCCCCGCGAACTGTCAGAAATCCTTGCGAACTGGCAGAAATCCTTGCGAACACAAAAAAAAAATCCGCATATTCGCGAGAATTCGTGGATTTTGCGGATTGCGAGTTCGCAAATTCGAAAAATTCGCGAATGCCAGATTCGCAAAATTCGCCCATGCTTAGTCCTTTACATTTTTCCTTTTGTTATAATGTTCAGTATATATGGCTTGAGCTTGTTCCAAATTTCTCTGTACTACAGCCCTAGACCATTTACTAGTAACTGTCCTTTCCTTCCATGCCAAATTGTCTTTAGTAAAGGGATCTCTGCTTCTGAGAATCTGGAAGGGGCTGTACCCTGTACTGGTGGGCGTGATGCGGTAGGCCCAAATCATGTGTAAAATCTCTTTTTCCCAGTCCTTCCCTATCATGATGGCTGCCTGGATGGACCCCATTAGTACTCTATTAAATCGTTCCACTTGTCCATTCCCCGCGGGGTGATTTATGGACGTGTGTTTAGTGATGATCCCATTCCTCTCCATGTATTAAAGCCATTTTTCTGATGTGAATTGAGAACCATTATCGCTCAATATAGACTTGGGAATGCCTTCCCTGAGAAAGGTCGCCGTGAGGAACCTAAGTATGGTTTCCGTATCCATCTCATCTTGGACATGAACGACAGGCCATTTTGAGTATCTGTCTACTAGGACATATAGTTATTTTGGGGTTCCTTGTTCATCCAGTATAGGTCCCAGTATGTCAATGGAGAGTTCCTCCCATGTATTCTTCGGGGCAGCAAATTTTCCTAAGGCCGGCCGCAATGGTGTCATGGTTTTGTCTGCACGCTGGCATTGGTCACACTTTCTTACATGTCGTTCAGTGTGTATGTCCATGTCAGCCCACCAGTAGCCTTGTTTGGCCCTCAGTTTAGTTTTTCCAATACCTAGATGACCCTCATGCAGTATTGCCAGTAGCCTCGGGATTAGCCCCTCCGGGGGTACCACCTTATCCCCTCTGTATACAAACACACCTTTGTCATCCAGGGACAGTTCCTCTCTTACTTCATAATACTTCCTCAGGTTTCCATTTAAATGCCTTTTATCGGGCCATCCTCCGACCATGTTTTCTATCACCTCTTGGATGTTCCTGTCCGCCTTCCATTATTGATTGCTTATGACCTTCTCCGGGTCTTCCATCAATGCCACCATCTCCTTACACGCTTCCTTCTCTTCCTCGGTTTTTTCCATTGCTGCAGCCCTGCTCAGGTAGTCAGCCACCTTGTTCCTGCTGCCCGGGATGTATTCCACATTGTATCGATACTCCAACAGTTTGAGGGTCATTTTTGCAATTCTGGGAGTGGCGCTCGCATGTCTGTTAGATGTGAGAACTCTCACCAAAGGTTTGTGGTCCGTTTTACGTTGGAACCTTGTGCCCCACAAAAACTGACAAAATCTGCCCATGGTCCACACTACTGCCAGCGTTTCCTTTTCGATGACGCTAAACTTCTTTTCAGTGTCTGTCAGGACTCCGGATGCGAAGCTTAATGTCTCCATCGTTCCTCCACCCCTGTCTTGCATTAGGACTGCTCCCAGCCCCTTGTCGCTGGCATCCGTTGTCAACACTGTTTGACCCTGTGGATCGTACCCCTGGAGGGGTGTGGCCTGGACAACATCCCTTTTGATACATTCAAACTCCTTCTGCGTCTCTTCCGTCCATGCGAATGCCGTTTTCTCTCTCGTAAGCTGCCTCATGTGGCGAAGTGTTGTACGAACATGCTGTAATATTCAGCCATCCCTAGAAAGGACCTAACTTCTTCCTTGCTGGAGGGGGGGGGGGGGTGGAGCATCACCTATTGCTCTCACATTCTCCTTCTTTGGTGTGGTACCCTGTTCACCAATTTAATGTCCCAGATAGGTGACAGAGGCCATCCCTAGACGGCACTTCTCCCGCTCTGCGGTCAGTCCTTTATTCTGCAGCACATTCAGTACCCTGGACAATTTGGTGTCATGGTCTCATTGGTCCCTACCCATCACCAGGATATCATCTTGGAAGTATTCGATCCCTTCCATGTCTTTGAAGAGCTGGTGCATGATTTTCTGGAAGACGGCCGCTGCTGAGGCCAGGCCAAAAGGCATTCTGCAGAATTGGTAACACTCGAAGGGAGTTATAAATGACGTCAGCTTCCTACTCTCTGGGTGTAACGCTATCTGGTGGTACGCCAACGTCAGATCAATGGAGGAGTACCATTTTTTTCCTTAGTTTTCACCAGCATTTTCTCAATGCGGGGTAACAGGAACTTTTCCACCATGATGCTTTTGTTTAGTTCACGTAGGTCCACGCACAACCGGACCTTGCCGTTAGGCTTCATTACCACCACCAGGCACGCAAGCCACTCCGCACACGTGATGGGCTCTATTATTCCATTCCTTTCCAGCTCTCGCAGTTCTCGTTGCACTGCTTCCCTCACTGAGATCGGCACATTCCTCACTTTGTGTGATACCGGCGTGGCATCCATCTTGAGGATGATCTTGTGAGAGAAGCTTTCCAATTTCCCAACCTTTCCGCCGAACACCTTTGGGAAGTGTCTTTTCTATTTTTCTAGGTCTGGCCATTGTTCCAGCGCCGTCATCAGTACCTGTACCACTCCGCCGGGGTCCAGCTTGATGCCCAGGTCTTCTTGAACCAACCAGCCTAGGACCGACGGGCCCTTTTCTGCTACATATAAATTACAAGCAGCACTGCATCCCCTGAACTCGAATTTCAACGGCCTAAACCCCACCATTGGGATGCGGTCTCCAAAGTAGGTGACCGGTCTGATGTCTGGCGGTTCCAATTGCGGACCCAGATGAGGCGTGAATTTCTCAGTCCATACTGCTCTCTGGACCATCGTGTATGGCGATCCTGAGTCTGCCACGATGCTTATCATCACACCGCCTATTAGCATGTCAAGTAATGGTTTGTTTGTACTACTGGCGTCCACACTTAGAACTTGATCCTCAATACATAGCACCTCATCCTCTTCCTCTTGACATCTTCTTTCTATGCCTTCTTGGTCTTGTCCACATACTTCACCGTGTTGCGGCCTGCTTTCCTCCGGCATACCTTTTCGTAATGCGCCATTATGCCACAAAACATGCACTTGGCACGGAATGCTGGGCATCTCTTGTCGTGTGCTTCATGAGCCGAAATGTCACAGTGGTAGCAGGGATTCTTAACTCCCTTCGTCTGCTTCCCTTGTTGTCCCAACTTCCCAGGCCACCTGTTGTGTCCTCTGTAAGCCGCACCCATGTTCTTATTCCCTCCTTTGAGTTCTTCTTCATCTATCTTATTTACCATTGGCCTCGCTGCTGGTTCTCTTTTAGCTGCGTCTGCAAATCTCCGCGCCAATTCCGCCTTCTTCACTATCGCGATCACTTCTTTCAACGAGGCATCTCCGCTTGCCCATAGTTTGTCTTGTACCATTTTATTTGTTGTGTGCATCACAATTTGGTCCTTGATGAACTCATCATGGAGTGCGCCGTATTTGCATGCCGCCACATACTCGTCGATAGATTCTTCCGTTTCTTGTTTCCGCTGCTGAAAGTTGTAGCGGTATATTGACACTCACACTACTGGCCAGTAGTGCTCGTTGAGTTCTTCGATTGCATGAGCAAAGACATCGTCATCTGTATCTTGCCAATGTTTGGGTACTAGGTTCTTAAATACCCTGATCCCTTCCGGGCCTAGGTTGTGCAGTAAAATCCTCCTTTTCCTTGTACTTGTGAACTCCTTCTCATTTTGGTCTTCCAGGACCTCAATGTTTTTTAGTATGTACTCTCTCCAGTCATCCCACTTCATCAGGGGTTTTCCCGGCCTGGGCAGGAATGGTATCGGAGCCGTTGCTGAGGATGCCTGCGCGCACATGGCTTCACGCTTTTCCGACACTGTGTTCAGGCTCTTGAGGCTGCTCTCCTCTCCCTGTTCTGGGTGGAGTTGGGGACTTCCTGCGTCTCCTCTGTCACTGCCCCTTAATTCCGCCAGTGCTCCTGCTCTATAGGGCTCTTCCCTCGCGGTATGGCCCCCTTGTGCGCTTCCTGGCTCCAGTTGGGACTGGGTTGGCTGTCTTCCTACTGCCTCACCCTTCCCGGGTATGCCTATTCCACCCTCTTAATACTGGTTGCGTGGTGATCTGGTACCTGGATTCTTTGATCCTTATCATAGGAGTTGGTGTCCCACCGCTTCTGCTGCGCTCTCCGTGGTCGCCTGACCACCTCCTGTGGCCAGTCTTGTAGTGCTGTCTGGCTGTCTTCTCCTGTTGTTGCTGTGGGTACCTTTTCCCAATGTCTTAATTTTTTTTTTCCTTTGAGCCCTAGCCTCGTCGCCACTGTAGAGGTGCGTATTGTCCTCAATGATGACAGGACAACATGTTGATTAAACACCACTCTTTATTAACAAAATGGCACTATGACAGAGAGCTCCAAGCTGGCTGCTGTTCAGTCCCGCTCCGGCACCCGATCTTGTGCCCTTCGCGTGCGACCAAAAATGGGCACCGTTCATGCTACGTGGTGATGTAGCATGAACGCTAGAATGCCAACTCTACATAGAGAAAAGCCAGTTCATTTCAAAGCCCGGTCTTTCAATGAGTTTGCTTTTTTAAAGTATAAATTAAGAAACCTCAATTCACCGTTAATTTCTCTGTTTGGAGCGACTCTTGAATGGACTTGTGCTGTCTCTCGTTCTGTTTAACAAGCAGCGTGATTTGAGTGAGAGTGAGGCTGCAGTCTTGCGCCTGTTCTGAGCAAAGATATTGTGACTGGTGCTGCGTCCGTGTGGTGAAGCCATCCAGTGTACGTGGACCTGTCACCGAGGTCAATGTTGGTGGCGCCTTTTGAAAGCAAACAACAGATTCAGTGGAAAACAGCGGGAAAACAGGAAGCAGTCCTGCTCCCAGTAGCGGAGGCTACTAGGAGTTGTGGCCTTGTGGGGGTGGAGGGTCCAAGGGAAGTCCTGTGATGCGGAAGGGGGCAGCCTGTAATAAGGGCTTACTGCAGAAAACAGCAGGAAAACAGGAAGCAGTCTTACTCACAGTAGCGGAGGATGCTGAGCATGAGGAACTGCTGCATATCTTCCAAGAAATGCTATCCCCTTTAACAATGTATATAGTTGAACTACATCCCGCACATCTAGGGTTATGACTCCTATAGCCTGTTCCCTACCAGACTTGAATTTATAACTTGCAAAAGTCTGAGAGTCACAATAGTGTAGACACTATAAAGTTATTTTCAGGCCTGGCCAGAGTATGTGGAATTCCGTCACAAAGTAACCCGAAAACTCTGCTGCACTACCCGGTGTTCGACAAGCAGCGGAGTGCATTAGGCCACCCCACTTGTGCAGATTTTAAGTGCCGGGTGATTGTCAAATGCTGGAAAATGACTGTGTATGGCACCATATGCAGCAAAAGAGAACACTGATTCTTTCTGCCACTTGAGTAGATGTTCTACTCAAGGGGCTGCTTCCTCAAAGCACACGCAAGTTTGTTCAACACGAGTGGCAGTGGCCATTTGTGACTACGCACATTGAGAAATCTCGCCCGTAGGTGGTTGGGAATAAGATTTCCCAGCTCGCACTTGCCATCCTAATGTTGGTGAGCGTGACTGAGGAAAAAGAAGAACTCCCCCACCTATACAGAGTGCGGAGTGGAAAACCTCACAAAGTCCACAAGGGTAGCAGAATTTCAAACCAGGACCTAAATATTTTGCTTTGCTGCCTATGTTGTTTCCGTTAAATGTTACTTTTGTCTATGGTTTAACTTAAACATTTAAGGTCTTTATTAATTTTAGTAGCCCATCCTCACCCAATGTCATATTTAATAGAACTTTTATTTAAATTGACTAAGGTGCAACTTGGCTTCTCAACTATAAGAATCACTACTGGATCACAGTATAATACATTTTAAAAACAATTCTGAATATATGACTATTACTAATGTCCTGCTTATTTAGAATAACGAAAAACAATAAAAAAAAAATTTTAAATCACAATCTCTATTTCAATCAGCAAACCTATACAGTGCAACTAAGAATCTACTGGAAAAGGCATTAAGAATGAACCATGATTCTTCCATCTCAAGTCACTGTGGTCTGAAGTCCATTCTGGCTCTCATACTTTGATCTTTTCAGTGGTCATCAGTTCATCAAGATGTTGTAGATTATTTCCACTCCAATCCAGGTGGTGCTGGTTGATGTGGCCTCAATATAGTTGAGTTTGGGTAATTGACCTCCAGCAGTGATAATACTGAAGCTCCTTCATCTGAAACTTGGCAATTCCTTGGCAAATAGATGTGAGCACTATGAATTTTACATTTTAATAACATCCTCCACTTCTAAATGGGGTGTGGTTACAGTGAGTTTGAAGAGGTGGGAATCCTAACAGTTCACAGTGGATTCCCCACAATCGAAAACTCTAGATGATCCCCAAAGTTATCCTTAGGGCACTGTAGGACAGTTAATTATTATTTTGAGTGACCAAGTGTCCACCTCAAAGGATAAGGCCATCACCTTTGGGATATCACACAAATTAAGTAAAATAAACCCCTGTTCAATCCCTGGTGATGTGAAGCACAGTAGCCAGGCTTACATCAAAGGCAATGTGTAAAGTATTTCAGCAGTCCATACACAATAGAAAAAGTCACACAAAGCACAATACAATTCTGCATGAAAAAGCCTCTATTTTCATGATCATCTTCGTATTCTTGAACTAATGCTCCTAGTTTTTTTTCCTGTGTGCACTAGTACTCTCTTAAACAGACAACAGTACATGTGCCCTAACCCCTCAAAACATGGCAAAATTGGCTATACTGTAACCAGGGGCAGTAAGTTAAATTTCCCTACTGGACTGTAGCACCCATTATGCCACCACTAGAATAAATGTACAAAACATGACAGCGCAATTTTAAAACTGCAAATTTAACCGGTCAAAATAACCTATTTTTGACAGCTCTGAACCCTCCTTTTAAATGTAACTAGGTCACCCCGAAGAAGGCCCTAATGCCCAATAAGGCAGGGTGCATGTCCTACTTAAAAGTAGGACATGCAAAAGTTTAATGGAAACATGCTTACAGTAACAGGACCTCAAAAGTTGTTCTGGCTGTAATAGGGTAGCTGTTCCATAGGAAACATGGGGCGATACTATTAAAATAAAATAATGTTATACCCACCTAAGAACCAGCTAAAAAAGTGAATTTTTGGGCTTTTTAAAATATCTATTACAAACCCATTTTAGTGGTAAAAGTCAAATTTGAAACAAATATTTAGCAAAATGTATTATTACCCCCTTCCGTGCTCCCGTCAGCCATTGGCCGACGGGAGCACTTCCTCCCCAGTGCTACCGTCGGCCAACAGCCGATGGAGCCCCGCTCAATAGAACGCCCGCACCGCGGCAGAAAAACCGCCGCAGTTAAGGCGTTAAAAAGTCACATTTAACCTACCTAAAGCCTCTAGAAGCCCATTCACATGAGCTTTCAGTTGTCACCCAGAAGCTGAAAAGCTCCTTGATGAAGTGTGAAGTGGTGTCCTGTTCCTCTGACAGGATGACCATCTGGGCTGTTCCCAGGAACTTAATTAACTTCAAAGAGGCCCACCCAGTCACAGGCAGATGAAACTATCAGCTGGGCCTGCCTCCTCTTTTATCCCTCTAGCGAGCCAGGCACATATCTAAGTGGGAGAAGAGCTGTCTCCAGAACTGGTTTTGCGTGACCTCTCATTTATATTATCACATGTCTAGGGTGGGCACAGGAGCTCTGCACAATGGAAGAAGAGTTCAGCCATGTGATTTTGGTAGAGAGGGACACTGTGGGATCCTTTGAAGTAGGGCACATCGGAATCGTCGCAAAAAATAGGTAGGGTTACCCATGGAAGCATTTTCCCTATTGGTTAGAGAGTGACCAGGCATGAATATGCTGCTCTTTGATCCCCTCTCTAGAACACTACAGGAACTATGGAAGACTCAAAGGCCTGGACCTGCTCCCACTTGTACCCAGGACAAGGAAGTGGACTCCAAAGGACATTTTGCTCATCTCGTATTAAGCTAAAGGGGCATAAAGCTGAAAGAGGACTGCTTTCCTGGAAGAGTCCAGCTGACTAGTTTCAACTGGTCCTTCCCTGCACCCTGCTAATGGCTTCTGTTGGAGTGAGTCCTGACCACCAAGTGCTGTTCCCGAGGTCCTGGAACCTTGGCCGGTGTCAGATTGTATACCTTCTGCCTAAACGTAAAATTTGGGACTCAAAAACTTTTTCGTAACTTTTTACCTTGAGACAGTTGAGCGACTGGGAACATCTTACCAGCAGATCTACCAAAGGGCTGTTTTTTTCCACAGCTCCCTCTATGTTCTTCTTTTCAGGAATAGATTGATTTCAGTGGAACTGACATCTACTGGCATCAGATGATTTTGAACCCTCTTCAGCTATAGGTTGCAGCTTTGCTTGGCTGAGGAAATCCAACAACCAGAAAAGAGTAAGTCCAAAGGTAAAAAGTTTCACTGGGTTTGATGTCAAACAGCATCAGAACAACATTGACAGCTTCCTTGGCACAAATTTTGGACTCTTTCCACTCTGACCCTTTCCCTCCTTTATACACATCTTCCCTGTGATGGAGCAAGGATTTGCATGAAAAGCGAATTGCTTGTATCATGAGCCTCAAATAACCCTAACTGTCTAATCAACATGTTTGTTTACTAAATTATTTATCTGTCCCTTTGACATCGGGTATCCGAGAGAAGCTTGCTTATGTTTTTTTCTAATCCTAATACGCTTGCGGCTAAGATGGCTGCTGCTACGTGGGAATTTCTACTGCGCATGCGTCTGTCATACCCACGTGACATGACATACTCGCATTTGTGGAGGGAAGTCTGTCGCATCTGCGCACTAGTGTTAAAATGGCTGTTCTGTGTTCTCACATGCAAGAGGCTTGCACTGCTGCTTTTGCTAAGATGTTCATTCAGCTTAATCCTAATGCTATAGTTTATTATAAAATAATGGGTATAGTGTAGAAATTCATGGTATACAGTGTAATCATTTATTTCTGTGTTCTAAAATGTTTCCTTTTACTTTTCATGTATCGTATTCTTTGGGCCTGGGAGGTGCTTATTACTCCATCTTGGAAGCCTTTTCCGCGCATGACAGTCTGCCGCGAGAAGTTGAAAACATTTGACATTGAATGGGAGCCAAGAAAGCCACAGCCAAGATGCGCCTGGGAAGCTAACTCATCACCTGCTAGAAAAAGCTGAACTGTACTGAAATTATTACATTTTATTTAATGTTAAATTCACCATTGTTAGATGGAAGGAATATGTCATGAGAACCTGAAATTTAATGGGCGGAAACGAAATTTGAATGAAGAGACAGAGAAAATCTAAAATTTAGGTGGTGTGATTACCTGTCCTCCTCCTTTGTCCAATCAAAATTGGGGATCCTTACACTTGCAACATTGGGGGGTGGTACACTGACCTGAAAAACAGTATAATTAGCGTAGGTTTAGCTAGAGAAATTGTCCGACTTGTCTGAATAGCTGACCTATCACTGACCCAACGCACTCCGTAGGTGACTAAGAGCAGAGAGCTGCAGAGCACTCTGTCGGGAGGTTCGAGAACCAAGTCGGGTTTTGGGAAGTGAAAGTGCTGGCGAAGCACTTTGTTGGTGAAAGTTGTAACCCAATAGGGGTTCTGGCAGATTCCTTGCAGAGAGGGAGTAGCGCAGGCATTGCAACCAAAACTGCGGGTGCTGGTCTTAACCTTTGGTGATCCGGTCCTGATCCAAATTTGGGTGTTATCCTGTCCTGATTGTCCATGAGCTGCACCTGCTTGCCTACTGGCACTGAAGTCTTTGAGGTTTCTCCTGTCCTTTCCAACTGGCCCGTGGCCAGGGTTGGTCTTCACACTATTCTAGGTAAATATAAATCTGTGTGGGTAATTATCTTTCTAAATTGCGTCCTTTTCTTACCTACCCCGACATTTGCAAAGCTTTGATTGCATGTTTCCTTTTTCTTTCCCATCCCTTGGTAAACAAGATTTTCAGTATTACTATCTATTCACGTGATCCAAATTTTAACCCACCTTTAGTCAATGCTAAATGTTTCTATATTAGTATACGTTCCTTTTCTTACTCTCCCTTTTTAGGAGATAATCTGAATTATAGTATGTTCCAATTCTTACCTTCCCTATAGATATTGTGTTAAATCTAAATCTCGAATTCCATAATTGTGTTCCCTTTTCCAAACTACCAATGAATTACGAAAGTTCTTGGGTTTAGTATGTTCGCTTTCTTTACCCCCTTTAATCAAGTTGCGAAAGTCTGTTTTCTAAAATTAGCGTGTTCCTTGTTTCTACCTTCCCTTTATTTCAAGTTTGCGAAATGGTTGGTATAATCTATCTTTTACATAGCTGTACACTGTTTCTGATCTTGGTTATTGATAGTTTAATTGTTTTTAATCTATGGCTTATGACTTTTGATGATGTTTAGATAAAGTGTTTGAACCTACCCTGAGTCTGTGGTTATTATATAAATGCAAATGTTATGGTATTTTTGAGTGCCTTTCTTTATTAAACTCCCTGATTCATCGTGTTTAGGTATCTAGTGACAAGGAGTGGTAAATTACTGGTATTATTACTGGCACAAACTGATAATAGAGCATGTGTCACCTGTCTGAGGTATTTAAATTGAAGTGCTTTTGAAGTATGGGCCCAGGCGAGTATTGGTAAGATCCTCGTCGGGTGACCTGCGCGCTCCATCACCTGAAACAATGTCCTTGATCAATCCGTTGTGGATGAGCCCATCTTTGGATCGAGCCTGTATCCATGCACAGCTGAAGACACCACCTTCTTGAAAAAGTTTTAAGAGGGACAGTTAATGATCTTTCTGATGATTTTTGTTGTTTTGGTGCCATTTTGTTCATTACCATTGTCTCTAATTTTATAAATTAGAGTGAAATTTGTATTATGCTGTGAATTTATATTTTTTACTGTTTTGATACACCTAAATGCTTTACACATTTTCTTAAGTTAAGCCTATCTACTCTGTACCCTAGCTACTAGGGTGGTGCTCCCGTTTAAATTCCTGGTACCTTTCTGGACCTAACAAGATTAGTGACATTATTACTTGTGGTGGACTACCATCCAATCCAACTAGTTAGCCACTTTCATACAAATTCTACAACTAATTTTAAAATAAAGAGAACATTTTATGTTGGAAATAGGACCAAAACTACAAAGACCCAATAAGGAATAGTCGAGTTATGATTTTTTAAACATTTGAGTGAAAAATCCATAAAAAAGCACACATTCTACAGAAGATGCCACTGGAAAAAAGCTGAAATTAAATCAGATGCCATGCACTGCCCGTTGGATACTTTTTCAGGCAGCTTCTCATGAAGTTCTGGAGGACACATTTTTTAAGGTTTGCAAACTTTCTTTTGGTGCCCAAAGAGCAAAAGGGGTACACTTCTAAGGCCACCAGGACCTCAGGGAGGGCACCTAGATATTTTCAGGGTGTCAGACAGATGCCCACAGCAAAGTCCAGACCATGTCCAGTTGCCACTGGTCATCTGGGTATTTGCAGCAAAAGGCCACTTGCAAATTTTAGTGTCCCTGTAGCCACACTGGAGTTCAGCTAACTGACCCATAGAGCCCACTTCTTTGTCCTGGATACAAGAGGAGCAAGGCTCATCCTAGAGGGCTCTTTTCAAGATACAGTAGTGGCTTGGATCTGCTTCTGATCTTCCACATGTCCAGAAAGTGATGTGTGAAGTTGCGTGGTGGAACTACATAAGCTAGTGATTGGGGTTGACTTCTGGGCACCACATAACCATTGTGTTAAAAGTCTCTAGGCACAACCCTCCGCGTTCTTTCAGAGGTTCCTGTTTGCCCTGTTGCAGATAATTCCACAATGCCCAAAACATTTAAAAGCTACGAAAGGGAAGCTCTTCTTCCCTTGTGCAGAGCCTATGTCCCCATCCAGCAGTATGGGCAGGGAGATGAGCAGACCCCTTCTTTGTGGTATCTTAAACCCAACTCTGAGGGTAGCATTCCTCCCACTGGGCTCGGTACCAATCCGACTATGTGGACAAAAGCTTGGGCTTTCCAAGTGTCACTTAACATTTGCTTGTGACAGGGCAGGCCCCTTTATAGTTAATTAGGTTTCTGGGCATACTCGATCTTCTTGCTAGGGAAAGAAAAGACCTCCCAACTCCTACACTATCTGGAAACAGTTTTTATACCTCTTTCACACCTAATTCCAGTCAAGGACAGACTAGGCAGTTGCTGGAGAGCTATTGCAAATTAGCCCGTCTGCCACTTTAGGTGAGGTAAAGTTAACTTTCTGAAAGTTACCTTTCCCATATATTTAATAAAAATCAAACTTTACTATTAGGTCGGATTTTTTTAAAATAGAAAAATACGTTTTTGAATTGAGTCTTTCGTTGATACAGGTCAAAACATATAAATTAAAGTGTATCATCCATACTTTGACTTTTTCTATGTGCTGTCATAGCCTGGCCAGTGACAATGTTGTTTTGGGCCTAGACACTGGGTGAACATAATATTTCTAATGGACACATGTTCCATTTCATGCACCCTACCTTGTGAACAACAAGTTTCACTTAGGGGTGACTCATCTAATATTTAAAATCAGATTGTCCTATGTGTCAAAAGAGTGGTTTCTGCAGGACCATTGAATCTGCTCCTGTTAGGCCACACAGGGTAGGCTTGAAGACATTCTTTCACTGCCACTATAGTGGTTTGCACAATAGGCGTTGCAGTCTCCAAATGGTATTTCCATGTCAGGGGTGTATTTTTACACCATTTTGTATGGTAAATTAAATGTGCAATCTCTGTTTAAGCCAATTTTGACCTATGTTAGGTCTAGCACCATTACTGCACCACTATTCAAGACCTCAGGTGAGTCCCAAAAAAGAAAGGATAATTGGGGGTGACCATCCAAAAACTTACATGCATGATGCACACTATCATACTGATGGTGGTAGCAATGAGACAACTAGCATGGAACTCATAGCAGATGTGCCTCCTGTAGGGCCCCATAGCATTATGTGAGAGGCAGTCTTATATTTTTTATTTCTTTCTTCAGTCTTCATTTTAGCAGTAAGTATTACCTAATTCTAAATTAAATGTTCTCCTTTCACTTACATATAGTATAGTTTCATTTTCACTGATGACATCTCTTGGCATCATGAGATTTTAAATCAGTTAAAGCTCTTCAGGGGTGTGAGGCCGTGGAAGGTTTAGGTTACTTTGAATGATGCAGAATATTTCAAAAAGTAGAATACCCAAGTTGCTATTCCAGGGAAAAAGCAACTCCCCAGTGGAGGTAATTGTTCCCCCTAGGGCTTTGCAGAATAAGGTGGCGTATGAATAAAGCTGCTGCCAGGTCCCTGCATTTCTCCTTCAAATCCATAGTTCCACATGTCTGTGAAATTGGTGAATAACTTTCTGCCACTCCGTGATGTCTCAGAAGGAAGGCCTTGAAGCTCCATTGACAACTAACGGTTTGTTACGTCTAAAAGCTAGAAAGAAACAGTTGGCTCTGCCAAGAAGCTGGAGAGGCACAAGTGGTCATAATGATAATAACGCAGACGCCGCCCAGCTCACCTTCTCACAATCAGAAAACCCTTCCACCATGATGTCCAAATTCCACAGGTGCATGTCAAGTGTCACTGAAACACAAAAATTAAGTGCTAATCTTCGGGAACAACACCTCCCTGTGGAACAACTCCTGGTGGCCTTCCGAACTAAAACCCTCACCCATTCTGACGGTCCATGTCTCCAACATTGCCATTATCCTGGACAGCAAGTTCACCATGAAAAGCCAGATCAACACAATATCTTCTACCTGATTCCTCACTCTTTGCATGCTCCGTAAATCTTCAAATTGCTCCCCCTCAACACCAGACGAACTGTAACTCAAGCCCCAGTCAGCAGCCAGCTGGACTATGGCAATTCACTTTACAAAGGAATCAGCACACAACTCTTTAAGAGACGGCAGACCATACAGAATTCAGTGCCCAAACTCATTCATGACCTCCTGAATATACTCACACCACCCCCACTTCAAGAAGCTCCATTGACACTGGCTCCCCATTCAGAAGAGAGGTCAATTCAAGATGCTGATCCACATCTTCAAAGCCCTTCACAAACAAAAACCAGCATACATCAACCACAGCATGAACTTCCACCAACTCACCCAACACCCCCTACCTTGTTGGGAAGTCCTGGAACAACCTCCCTCTTCACCTCCGGATCTCATCCTCTGTTCTGAAATTTAGGAAAGTACTCAAGAGCTGGATGTTCAATTGAACCCTCTCAAAGCACCGCTTTTTTAAATCCTATGTGATTGATTGACAAGTGCTTCTTATGTTCTAGTTAGTTCTGTCCTGTACTCCCTACATGCACTTGATGAGCACTCATGGTGGTGTTTTTCTCTGCTTGGAAAACTTGAGTGGATTAATCATTTTATTGCATTTCAGGTGGCATTTGCTTCTCTGCCAGCTAACATTCCCTTATTTTTATAATTGTCCTTTCCATGTATAAAATACAACCTTAAGAAGGTATGCAAATTCAAACATCAGATTCCTTTATTTACTTCTGGACTCGCCCCAGAGATTTATATGTTAAATCTTCAAAATGTTCCAGAATTTGCTGCGCAGTCTTTTCCTAATCTGTTGTTATGTATCTTTCCTAGACTTAGACCATTAATTGATGATTTGAAAAACGCTGACAATAATTGGATTTTAAAGATGATAAATGGCAATTGCTCCATAAAATAAGAGAAGTGTCTCCACCAATGGTGTTACTGGGGAACATAGCAGCCATGTGTGTTCTTTTATTATGCAAATATTTCAGTAGGTTTGCAGTCACTTCATTTGCTTTGCCACTGGCATATTAGCATTTTGCATATGAAAATTGGGCCATTTGACTATTCTGCCCCTTCCACTCTTCCAAATTGTTACTAATGTGGCCCTTGTGCACGCCTAACCTGCACATTTGTATGGGCAATAGACATTTTGTTAAAGCACACATTGATTATCTGTTCTCTCATCTATCCCTTGTGGACGCAGGATTGCCTTTGTGAATAAGACCCAGAATATCTGACATGCAAATTAATAGTTACTGGTCTATACACCACCACGAGGATTTATTGTCAAACATTCCGCACATAACTTTGACCCTAACTTAAAATAAACATGTATTAGTATAGTATTCTTAGAAGCTACTAAACATGCATGTCTGCTCGCTTTACCGTGCACGTTGCCTTACAATATTTAATCTTATCTTATTGCCTGAAAGCGCACGGGAACACACTGATCTCTATCCTATCTGGTTGATCTTTATTCTATGGGAGCTCACAGATCTGATCTGGAACTTAAGATGTCAAAATTACTACAAAGCACTGGAACCAAATTATATCACCATATTCGGCATGTGCATATGGATACAGTTAAGAATACACTTTGCAATTAACTATACTATCAAACACTAGGTTTTTCAATTAAACAATGTGTCATATTTTATGCGATATACCCAGATGTCATTAACACACAAGTAATTGTAATTATAGCTTATAGGGTAGGAGACATTGAGTCAAGGTGAAGTAATCATATAAGTGATAATTGCAACTGAATTTCTTGGTGGTTAAGTTGCAGAATTTTATAATACTTTTTATATTACAAGATCTATTTCAGATATATTTTCAAGAGTGCGAACAGATGGCTTTATGCCACAGATACGTTACAATAAATTGGAAATAACGAATCTGTGATGTTTTAGGCAAAGGTGTACTAGTCAGGCACAAATCGGAGGTTATTGACTGCAGCTGATAAAAAGCCCCTAAATTGAAAACCAGAACGAAAATTAAAACAAGACAAAAGATTGCAAATGAATGACCCTCCGATTGCTCATGAAGAGCGGACATCAGAACGGAGCATCATCTTAGCTACAGTATTGAAAGTTACTAATACAAATTTAAAAAAATCGAAATTCCAAAAGTTGATTTTTAAAAACAAAAATGATGCGAAGCACATTAAACTTTCGTTTTTAAATTATTTAGTTTTTATGAGACAAGGATGACCACTGGTAGTAATTGAGCAAATCTGAAGCAAAGAGATTACATAAAGAGCTGTGAAAAACACTAGTATATATACTCATGTTGGAAGCGTTATTTGTCTGAGAAGAATAACCTACAGGATAACTAAGATCACATCGAAATTCGAAACAATCAGGCAGTCAAGCAGAAATTATTATTTAAACAATGTTGTGTTCTGTTGAGGACATAGGCAGTGGTTAAATTTCTCTGTCAAGGGTATTAACATTATTATTATTATTACCACCCTAAAATAATACTCCAATTTCGTATTAAAAGTATATAACAGATTTGGAAGTGAAAGTACTACTTCACCACATGGAAAGGGGCAACCACTCGGTCCCCCCGAACGTATGGTAGGGGGCCCGGATCCCCCCGGGAAACCATTTTGGGCGGGGGGCGTGTCTCGGCTGGTATGCCCGAAGCGGCGTAGCCGGGGCGCGCCTTTTTCCCGCCCAAGGAGGGTTGTCCTAGACACTTACACTGTCGGCCACGCCCCGTAGGCGTACCTGAGGAGGGTACACGCCCTCCCGAAGAGGAATAAAAGGAGCAACAATCCAAAGAAGCATTCTCTTGTTCCTGTGCTTGGAAGCTGCACCGTCTCGTTGCACGTGAGCCCTCGACGGAACAAGGAGCAATTTTTTGAGAACTTGTAATTCTTGTGTTTCTCTTTCAGCGACTCCGTGCTTTCGGATCCGGATCTCCAGGACCTCGTACGCAACAAGGATCGAATACCTGACAACGATGCCTGGAAAGAAGCCCGGAAAGAAGGCAGGGACTGACCAGATGCTCCGCATGCTAATGAAGGAAATGGCGAGCATGAAAAAACAGATGGCGGCAATGAACAACTCGGGCAGGCCGAAGAAGGTGATCGGCCCAGCATTACCGGGAGTAGTACCCGCTGGGAGAGGTAAAAGGGCCAGGAATAGGGCGGCAGGGGGGGAGGCCCCAGTTCTCGAGTCACCCCCGGCAAGTCCGGTTACTCCTGTAGAGACCCCGGTTCCGATCCCCGACGCAGGCCAACCGATTCCGGTTGTAGTGACGCCCACTAACGAGGAGGATATGCCTCCGGAGCTGGCCGCCCAGTTAGCCGCATGGCTCGGCAAAAATAGCAAAAGTGCTACGGCACCAGGAGACACGGCCGAAGAGGCCAGATTACTAATGAAGCAGTTGCGGCAATCGAGAGATGCTGCAAAGGCGAAACTCCCTGTTGTCCCCCCACAGGTTCCCTCGGAAGGACCGTTGTCTGGCGTTGGAAAAACAGCTGGACCAGCTACGGATTCCGTTAAGCAGCCATTGCCAATGGCGAGGGAGGGCTCGATACCCTCAAGAAGGGAAAAGGTGGTCCAACATATTCCGCTGGCCTCCAAAGAGTTGATTTGGGCAGATAAATATGTAAATCTGTTTTCTCTGTTGACCGACCACCACGAGGTGGAGTATGTTAAAAGTCAGAAAGATTTGTGGCACCCGAATGTGTGGCGCGCAAAAATGGCGGGGTTCAGGGTTGATGAAACGATCTCAAATTGAGCCAGGGCATTTGCGATGTTTACTGCTATCATGGGGGAACGTAGGCCCGAAGTGTTGTCCGAATTGGCCTGCTATCAGACACGTATAATGGATTTCTATGAATCATATGAATTCAATGAATGGTTGGGTTATGATAGTAAGTTTTGTAAGGCCAAGGAGCACGATTCATCTCTGACGTGGGATTGTCTCGACTCCATCTCTTGGCAGAAGCAGCTCCTGCCGGGCCCCACCAAGTCATCCTGGCTTGGCGGGAATGGGTCGGCGCCCTCCCGCCAACATTCGGCGGCACCCTGGTGACCACCAACCAAGGAGTGGTGGGAACGGAGGTAAAAAGGGGGTTTGTTGGAACTTTAACAGAGGCAAGTGCACGCGGCCACAAGGGACATGTAAGTTCAGGCATGAGTGTGCAGGGTGCGGACACTCTTCGCATCCTGAGAGTTCGTGCAGAGCCAAGAATGGTGATACAGGGGGTAGAGGAGGGACCAAACAGGTCTAATGTCGACCCAGGGGTACCGCTACCTACCCCCGTAGATATCATGGCAATGATCCCCTGGCTAAGTGAATACCCTGATCATGTCTCCGCTGGGGTGTTGTGGGATGGCTTCTCGTTTGGGCACCCGCCGGTCCCTAATTTTGTTTGTTCACCGTTGGGAGTAGTCCCCAAGAAGGACCCGGGTGAGTTTAGGTTAATTCATAATCTGTCGGCCCCAAGGGGTCTTTCGGTAAACGATGCGATTGATCCAGGAATTTGTTCGGTGCGGTATGCATCTTTCGATGAGGCCGTCGCCATGTTGAATCGCCTGGGGCCAGGAGCGCTGATGGCTAAATCGGATATCGAGTCAGCGTTCCGGTTGCTCCCGGTACACCCGCAGGATCAGCGTCTGTTAGGCTTTGTGTTTCAGGGACACTACTACATGGATAAATGTATGCCAATGGGTTGTTCTATCTCTTGTGCCTATTTTGAAAAATTCAGTTGTTTTCTGCAATGGACGTTCACCAAAGCCACCGGCCATACCCAGGTTATGCATTACCTAGACGATTTTTTGTTCCTGGGGGCTGCTGGCGACACAAGCTGTGCACGGGCGTTGCAGGAATTTTGCACTATCATGAGGAGGTTCGGGTGCCATTGGCGCCCGAAAAAACAGTCGGACCATCCACTTCACTCGAGTTCCTTGGAAAAGAGCTTGATTCAGTGAAAGGATGTTTCCGTTTGCCAGAGGGGAAGGTAGCGAAGTTCAGGGCCTCCCTAGAACTATGCATCAGCAAAGAGAAGGTTACTCTCCATCAGTTGCAACAAACAGTGGGCCAGCTTAACTTTGCCCTACGAGTGATGCCAATGGCCCACCCCTTTTCCCGCTCTATTGCTCAAGCCATGGTCGGTCTCAAGGAAGGACACCATCGCACCAGACTGTCTGCAGAGGTTCGCCAGGACATGCGCATATGGTTGGCATTTCTGGCGGACTTCAACGGTCGAGTGGTGTGGGGCAAGGCACCAGCGTCTTCGGACGAGCTGGGTTTGTGGACCGACTCGGCAGGGAGCGTGGGATTTGGCGCCATATTCGGTAATCGATGGTCGGCACAGACATGGCCGACGTGGTGGCACACCAGTGGGCTCACAGGTAACATTGGGTTTCTTGAGCTGTTCCCTATTTTTGTGGCTCTGAAGGCATGGCCGGACGAGTTTCGTGATCGCACAGTGGTGTTTTGTCCGACAACATGACCGTTGTTGAATGTATAAACAGTCAGGCAGCACGCTGCAAGTGGATTTTGAGATTACTAAAAGAAATTGTACTACTTTGCATGAGACTGAACGTACAGTTTAGGGCGAGGCACGTGCCGGGTGTGTTGAACCAAGCGGCTGATGCACTCTCTCGTTCCCATATGCAGGCCTTCAGGGGTTATCTACCTTCCGCGGACCTAGTGGCAGCACCATTTCCCGAAGCTCTCTGGTTACTCGGTGCCCCGGATTACAGGACCTCGTGGGAGCAAGTTTAGCCCCCAGGACAAGGAAGGCATACGAAGGGGCGTTTCGTTCCTATTGTGCATTTTTGGGTCCAGCGGGAGGGGATAATTGGGGCCAGGAGGAGTATGTCCTGAAGTTTTTAGTGGCACTCCACAAGGCAGGCCGATCTGCGGCAACGGCCAATAGGCACCGGGCCGCCATTGCATTCATGGCACAGGCGCATGGCATCAAGGACCCCACATCGTCCTTCCTGGTAAAGAAGGCACTACGTGGGTGGCAACGCCTCGAGGGTCATAAAGCTGACGAGAGGCGCCCGATTGGGTTAGAAAGATTGTCTTGTTGATGTCAGTACTCCCCGCAACATGTTCTTCCCAGTCCGAGGCAGTGCTGTTCCGGGCCGCTTTCGCATTAGCATTCCACGGGGCTATGCGGGTGAGCGAGCTGGTGGCAAAAAATAAGCAGGATGTAGGGGGAGGACTGTATCGGGAACACATTTTGATCAAGGGTGATTCTATGGTAATCACAATAGCCATGTCCAAGACCGATCAAGGTGCTGTAGGGGACAGTATTGTTGTCCACCGTATGCGGGGGTCCCCCATGTGCCCAGTGAAGTGCGTTGAGGAATATTTAGCGCAAAGGGCTGTAACATGGGGGGGAAGCTTGCTGAGACACACCGACGCCACCCCACTGACTAGGTTTCAGTTTCAGCGGGTGCTTACAATGGCAATCGCGGCAGCGGGTTTGGACCCGGGCAATTTTGGGACCCATTCCTTTAGGATCGGGGCTGCTACAGAGGCTACAGCCAGGGGTCAAAGTGTGGAACAAGTGAAACAATTGGGGCGTTGGTCCTCGAACTGTTATAAAAGGTATGTGCGGTTGCACATGTTGTGAAGCAAATGTCATGCACTCACGCTTCTTGTCTTTTGTTTGGTTTACAGTTTCGCAAGCATACGATGCAGGGCGTACTGTGCAGTCGACCCGACACCTGGGGACCAGCGGTCAAAGATCACCGACTGAGGAAAGAGTGGTGTGGGTCGTGGGTCACTCATACGTGAGGCGTGCCGCGGACGTATTCAAAGCAGGTGACATGATTCACGCAGCTGGGGAATACGGGTGCAGGGTGACCTTCTACGGAAGGGATTCACAAAAGGGGGTGGTGATGAACAGAGTGTCTGAATTGAGCAGACCACTCTTACCCAGTCCAAAGATCAGGGCTTGATCCATCACCGTTATTTATCTCACTGCCCCATCCCAGCTCAGAACCTGGCTATATGCAAATCAGTCTGTCCCTGGCCCAGTGCATCATGGGAACAGGGCAGACTAAACTACCAAGCCAATTCTTCACCAGAAAGGAGACAAGCTACCGGGGACCGGTTTCTGGCATTTCAGCCGTCTTCGGCCCGGCTTGCTTGAATCCTGATGGAGCAGTGAGAAAGGGACTCATGTCTGAGTATACCCTGCCACACCTATAGTGGCCAAAATCGATTCACAAAAGGGGGTGGTGATGAACAGAGTGTCTGAATTGAGCAGACCACTCTTACCCAGTCCAAAGATCAGGGCTTGATCCATCACCGTTATTTATCTCACTGCCCCATCCCAGCTCAGAACCTGGCTATATGCAAATCAGTCTGTCCCTGGCCCAGTGCATCATGGGAACAGGGCAGACTAAACTACCAAGCCAATTCTTCACCAGAAAGGAGACAAGCTACCGGGGACCGGTTTCTGGCATTTCAGCCGTCTTCGGCCCGGCTTGCTTGAATCCTGATGGAGCAGTGAGAAAGGGACTCATGTCTGAGTATACCCTGCCACACCTATAGTGGCCAAAATCGATTCACAAAAGGGGGTGGTGATGAACAGATTGTCTGAATTGAGCAGACCACTTTTACCCAGTCCAAAGATCAGGGCTTGATCCATCACCGTTATTTATCTCACTGCCCCATCCCAGCTCAGAACCTGGCTATATGCAAATCAGTCTGTCCCTGGCCCAGTGCATCATGGGAACAGGGCAGACTAAACTACCAAGCCAATTCTTCACCAGAAAGGAGACAAGCTACCGGGCACCGGTTTCTGGCATTTCAGCTGTCTTCGGCCCGGCTTGCTTGAATCCTGATGGAGCAGTGAGAAAGGGACTCATGTCTGAGTATACCCTGCCACACCTATAGTGGCCAAAATCGATTCACAAAAGGGGGTGGTGATGAACAGATTGTCTGAATTGAGCAGACCACTCTTACCCAGTCCAAAGATCAGAGCTTGATCCATCACCGTTATTTATCTCACTGCCCCATCCCAGCTCAGAACCTGGCTATATGCAAATCAGTCTGTCCCTGGCCCAGTGCATCATGGGAACAGGGCAGACTAAACTACCAAGCCAATTCTTCACCAGAAAGGAGACAAGCTACCGGGGACCGGTTTCTGGCATTTCAGCCGTCTTCGGCCCGGCTTGCTTGAATCCTGATGGAGCAGTGAGAAAGGGACTCATGTCTGAGTATACCCTGCCACACCTATAGTGTCCAAAATCGATTCACAAAAGGGGGTGGTGATGAACAGAGTGTCTGAATTGAGCAGACCACTCTTACCCAGTCCAAAGATCAGGGCTTGATCCATCACCGTTATTTATCTCACTGCCCCATCCCAGCTCAGAACCTGGCTATATGCAAATCAGTCTGTCCCTGGCCCAGTGCATCATGGGAACAGGGCAGACTAAACTACCAAGCCAATTCTTCACCAGAAAGGAGACAAGCTACCGGGCACCGGTTTCTGGCATTTCAGCCGTCTTCGGCCCGGCTTGCTTGAATCCTGATGGAG
The DNA here is from genome assembly GCF_964263255.1 of Lissotriton vulgaris. Taxonomy (NCBI): domain Eukaryota; kingdom Metazoa; phylum Chordata; class Amphibia; order Caudata; family Salamandridae; genus Lissotriton; species Lissotriton vulgaris. The sequence continues at coordinate 1,577,280,840 of NC_141685.1, forward strand.
CAGTGAGAAAGGGACTCATGTCTGAGTATACCCTGCCACACCTATAGTGGCCAAAATCGATTCACAAAAGGGGGTGGTGATGAACAGAGTGTCTGAATTGAGCAGACCACTCTTACCCAGTCCAAAGATCAGGGCTTGATCCATCACCGTTATTTATCTCACTGCCCCATCCCAGCTCAGAACCTGGCTATATGCAAATCAGTCTGTCCCTGGCCCAGTGCATCATGGGAACAGGGCAGACTAAACTACCAAGCCAATTCTTCACCAGAAAGGAGACAAGCTACCGGGGACCGGTTTCTGGCATTTCAGCCGTCTTCGGCCCGGCTTGCTTGAATCCTGATGGAGCAGTGAGAAAGGGACTCATGTCTGAGTATACCCTGCCACACCTATAGTGGCCAAAATCGATTCACAAAAGGGGGTGGTGATGAACAGAGTGCCTGAATTGAGCAGACCACTCTTACCCAGTCCAAAGATCAGGGCTTGATCCATCACCGTTATTTATCTCTCTGCCCCATCCCAGCTCAGAACCTGGCTATATGCAAATCAGTCTGTCCCTGGCCCAGTGCATCATGGGAACAGGGCAGACTAAACTACCAAGCCAAGCCAATTCTTCACCAGAAAGGAGTCCCTCACCACCCCTTTTTGTAAATATTTTTGTCCACCCTAAGCGTGGAAGGGTATTCTCAGATGTGAGACCCTTGCTCATTGCACCATCAGGATTCAAGCAAACCGGGCCGAAGACGGCTGTAATGCCAGAAACCGGTCCCCGGGAGCTTGTTTCCTTCCCAGTGTAAGAATTGGCTTCTGTAGTTTGGTTTGTCCTGTTCCCATCATGCACTGGGACAGGAACAGACTAATTTGCATACAGCCAGGTTCTGAAACTGGGATAGTGCAGTGAGCTAAAAAACGGTGTTGGATCTAGCCCTGATCTTTTGACTGGGTGAGAGCTTTAGCTTAATTCAGAGACTCTGTCCCTCACCACCCCTTTTTGTAAATATTTTTGTCCACCCTAAGCGTGGAAGGGTATTCTCAGATGTGAGACCCTTGCTCATTGCACCATCAGGATTCAAGCAAACCGGGCCGAAGACGGCTGTAATGCCAGAAACCGGTCCCCGGGAGCTTGTTTCCTTCCCAGTGTAAGAATTGGCTTCTGTAGTTTGGTTTGTCCTGTTCCCATCATGCACTGGGACAGGAACAGACTAATTTGCATACAGCCAGGTTCTGAAACTGGGATAGTGCAGTGAGCTAAAAAACGGTGTTGGATCTAGCCCTGATCTTTTGACTGGGTGAGAGCTTTCTGCTTAATTCAGAGACTCTGTCCCTCACCACCCCTTTTTGTAAATATTTTTGTCCACCCTAAGCGTGGAAGGGTATTCTCAGATGTGAGACCCTTGCTCATTGCACCATCAGGATTCAAGCAAACCGGGCCGAAGACGGCTGTAATGCCAGAAACCGGTCCCCGGGAGCTTGTTTCCTTCCCAGTGTAAGAATTGGCTTCTGTAGTTTGGTTTGTCCTGTTCCCATCATGCACTGGGACAGGAACAGACTAATTTGCATACAGCCAGGTTCTGAAACTGGGATAGTGCAGTGAGCTAAAAAACGGTGTTGGATCTAGCCCTGATCTTTTGACTGGGTGAGAGCTTTCTGCTTAATTCAGAGACTCTGTCCCTCACCACCCCTTTTTGTAAATATTTTTGTCCACCCTAAGCGTGGAAGGGTATTCTCAGATGTGAGACCCTTGCTCATTGCACCATCAGGATTCAAGCAAACCGGGCCGAAGACGGCTGTAATGCCAGAAACCGGTCCCCGGGAGCTTGTTTCCTTCCCAGTGTAAGAATTGGCTTCTGTAGTTTGGTTTGTCCTGTTCCCATCATGCACTGGGACAGGAACAGACTAATTTGCATACAGCCAGGTTCTGAAACTGGGATAGTGCAGTGAGCTAAAAAACGGTGTTGGATCTAGCCCTGATCTTTTGACTGGGTGAGAGCTTTCTGCTTAATTCAGAGACTCTGTCCCTCACCACCCCTTTTTGTAAATATAATACTTCTACGGAAGGGGCGGGCTCTGTATTGACCAATTTCAATGATTTGTTGAGGGACTGTTAGAGCGGACAAGGTCACCGCCGTCTGTAATCATAGTACACCTGGGGGGCAATGATCTGGTGCCACTCGGTAGGCGAGTACTACTCGAGAGAATTCTATCCACTGTTAGCTGGTTGGCAAATAGGGTAACGGGGTGCATGATAGCATGGTCACACATGATCCCCAGGAAGGTGTGGTGGGGGGCCCTCTCAATATCAGCTCTGAATCATTCTGTAAAGAAAGTCAATAATAAGCTTGGTAGGTTGTTCCACTCGGCGCAGTTGCACTGTATTCCGCATGGATGTATTCGGGGGGATCACATGTATCTCGAAGATGGGGTCCATTTGTCCCGGGAGGGGAATGTCTTACTCATAGGAGACTTCTTAGCATGGTTAAAGGGTTTGTTAGAACATGACCTTTAGTAGGAGTGTGGGGGGGCCGGATAGCCGGTGAACTATCCGGCCTGTGGCGGTAGGGTCATGATCGGTGAGCAGTAATTTCAAGGTCCCTAGAGGGGGGCGCCACCCATTATGGATGGGAGCGCCCGGGGGGAGGCGGCCATTGGCCCCTCACCCGGGGAGGCGGCACCCACTAAGTATGGGGTCGCCGAAGGGAAGGCGGTCATAGGCCCCTCCCAGGGGAGGAGGCGGCGAGATGCCCCTCCTAGGAATTTCCCGGGGCCAGGATATCCGCGACGGCGGATGTGAGAAGCAGTGTGAGGTGGGAGGGGGGTCCACGCTACCTTCTAGACACCTCACACGAGTCCTCGGACGACCATTAAGATGGCGTCGAGTTAAAGAAGGGGCCCCCGCTAAGACAAGGGAAATTGGAAGTTGGCACAGAGGTACAGTCCTCTGTGCGCCCGCCCCTCACACCGTGAGGGGGGAATTTTGTAGTGGGGACCTGACACCGGTTACGACCTTGCCGTTGGCCCATAATGTTAGGATGTACAATTTTATTTAGAAAGCATGCATTTGCAGGATGCTTAGACTCGGCTAGGAGAACCTTTGTATTAGAGATTTGTTAAGGTTAGCCAATGAACATGTCTGCATCGTAATGTCATAAATATAAAATTGTACATAATATGAAACTGTTATTTTAATGTTTTAATTTTGTTTCATATTTTTATTAAATACGGCCGGGAGGGTAACTCCCTCCCGCCTTCCAAAAGTTCAGAACTGCGTCCGTCTTCCCATCTTTGGGGATTGTGTTGGGAGGGGGTGACAGGCATCCCAGCCATACTAGCACAGTTCACAAAAGTGAGTTGACTTAGGTGCTTCATTCCGAGGTTCAGCTGCCAAATAACCTCCTACAGTACACAAATTTCACAAAAACAAATCATAGAGGGTCACTCAAAATTATGTATAATCCTCAATCACTTCATCTAATACACTGCAATTTTATCCGTTCATGATGTGGTTGCTGCTGTAGAGGTGGGCGCACCAGGTTGTATTGTACAACGTGTTTCCTACTAAGTATAAATGATTAGGGAGGATAATGTAAGATGGCACCTATGTTGGAAATTCTTTAGGAATCTGTAATCTAAGGTTAGTAACTTAGCTTCAGTAGAATTCCTGGTGTAACAGCATAGGATGCATTTTTATAGAAGGTGGGAGTTTTAAATTGTTGAAGTCAGAAAAGAAAAATAAGTGTTGATATAAGTTTGATAAGCTCTTTCTTTGCTTTAGAGGTCAAATGCCAATTGACAGTTGTAAATTGATGGGTCGCATTATAGTTGTTCAGTTTATGATATATTTCATTGAAGTGGGAAAATGTGGAATACTATACTAATTATTGGTTCTCAATGTATGAATTGTGTGGGTAATAATATCGAACAGTAAAGCATTATGTAAATCCTGGTTTAAATATGGTCATTGTACAATCAATGGCTAGTGAGACAATTAGATGGGTCCTCTTATATGTAATGGAATGTAATTATGAGTCAGTGGATGGGCCTGGAGCCCAGGGTGCGAAGGGAGCGCTCCACTAGGAACATAGGGGAGAGTTCCAAATCAAATATCTTTCTCAGCAGTCCTTCCACAAATTGCTCCATGTTGTTTATGTTAGAGGACTCTGGCATGCCCTTAATGCATTCAGTGATCCTTCTCAACCTCATTTCAAGGTCTTTGTTGCAGGCATTGCTAACCTCCAGCACCTTGTCCATTTTCAACAGGCATCCCAGCATCTCCTCCTGCATGTCTTCCGAATCCAACACCCGTGTCTCCAACGTGTCAATTCGGCTTTCGTGCTTGTCCACTCTCTGGGACACATGGTCCATTCTTGTAGCCAATGAGTTGAGCTTTGAGTCGATTGCACGCAGGCTGCCCCTGACCTCCTGCATCAGGTGCCTAATGTCGTCGTCTGGCTCTGGGTCTAACTGCATTTCTGGCACTATAGTCACTGGTGTGGAGTCAGGGTCTGGAAGCCGCGTTGCGCTCTTCTCAAAGGAGATCTCAGATTGACTGTTTTCTGCTTTGCCCATTGTGGTTTTCCAGTGTTGCTTCTTTACCCCCACGTGCAAAGCCAGTGAGGCCAACCCAGCAGGGCCAGTCTCTAAAGGTGCTGGTGGAGAGGCAAAGGTGGCATGCGCCACAGGAGCCAATGCTGCTTGCACCAGCACTGCCGACGGTGCGTGGCAGGTCAAAAGCCGGAGAGTGGGTGTGAAGTCAACAGAGCGCTTTTCCGCTCAACCATCGTTTGCCCAGATTCACTAACAATGTGGCATTCTCCTGTCGCCCCCTAGGGTGTGCATCCGATGCTAGGTTTGTGGCCGGAGTCTGTTTGGTCAGCTGGGGCACCCCTGCAATCTGCCACCCCGGTGAGGTGCACTCAACTTGTGTCTCTCTTGTCTCCCCTGGACCTCCACACATTTGTATGCGCACCCCCCCCCCAGTCAGAAGGGGTGATATCGGCCACAGCCTGCACGAGCACCTCTCTGCGAAAGCTCAGGGCGTCCTCGCTGTGCTCAAGTGCTGCACTGTGGTCTTTCTGTCCCCAGTGCTATTACAAATGAGTCTCGGTGTGACAAGGCCTCCACCTTCACAGCCTGGCATCTGCATCGCTCCTCACATCGCTCTGGAACACTTGCTGGGCCCAATAATGGGATCCGGCAGGCCACGTCCCTTGGCGCAAGCCCCTTCTACGTGCCAGGCCAGATCAGCGCTTCCCCAAGCTAGGATTCGGCTGTGTCTGCCTCGGGAGCGGGTTGGCCACCACTGGTCACACACCGCTCACACTGCCGCACCGCCCAACTCATGTATGGCAGGCCATGCTGCTCACTCTGTCCTCCGCAGGCCCTCACACTTTTCTGGAACAGCTCCTGCCAGAACGTCACTCGCCTTTGGGTCTCTGTCGACCAGAAGGATTGCCGTACACAGGAGGCCCTCTGCGATCGTTGGGTGTGTGCCTGTGTTCTGTCCTGGCGGCTACGTTGCTTCCGACCACCACTCTCCGCCATTTTACCTTGCTGTTCTCACTGCCTACGTCACACTTTTCTAATCTAAACTTCGGTAATTGTAATATAATATATATAATCCATTATTATTAATAATAATAATAATAATAATAATAATAATACTAATAATAATAATAATAATAAGAAGAAGAAGAAGAAGAAGAAGAAGAAGAAGAAGAAGAAGAAGAAGAAGAAGAAGAAGAAGAAGAAGAAGAAGAAGAAGAAGAAGGAAAATAATAATAATATTAATAATAATAATCCTTGTGAGGGTGAATAACAGAAGTCACTAAATAAACCTGTGCTTAACCCTCTTGTGGCACGGCACAAAAGCAGTCAGGGTTAACCTGGAGACAATGAATATTTATGAAGTACACAAACAGTAATAATAGGAAAACACAACACAAGAAAAATCCCAAACCAAATATAAAAAATAGAGTATGTTTTAAGAAATAAAATGACACCCAAACCACAAAGGTATAAAAAGTAGAACCTGAGTTCTGAGTTTTTAAATGTTATGGTTCAAATAGCGCCAAAAACACTAAGAGCGAAAAGCATTCATCTGATGGCGCCTGACTTGAGCAAAGTCGAAAGTTAAGGCCGATCTAAATGGAGCATTGGTCAGATACAGGGTTCAGGGTTGGCCCAGTAAAAGGTTTGATCTTAGGACTTTGGGCCAGATTCAGAGTTTGGTGGATGGGATTTACTCTGTCAGGGAGACTTATTTAGGTACTGTCCATCGCCCTGAGGGAGTACCCTTGTGCTAAATGTATAGGTGTCTGCCAGGCTGAGGACATGTCTTGCATTGGCAGGAATGGCCATCATAGCAGTTCCTGTCAATGCATTGCAGGTTTGATGGTTGGTTTCATCAGCATGAGGGAGCGGTATGCCAAACTTTCAGTGTTCATGTTGTTATTTCTAAAAACAAAATACCAAAGCGGAATTTCGTTTTTGAAAATAACAAAAACAATGACCTTCTGGCCATAGAAGTATTTTCCCCTGGAGTGGGGGTCATTTTGCATTTTCTTTGCCCATTACCACCATGTTTCACCTGGTAGTCTTGGACAGTGAAAACTTGCCATTTGTACGCTCACTCTAAATAGGGCTGGCTAACAAATGGCAACACCTCCTACAGCCATTGCTCTGTTGGTCGATCGGAAAAGTGTGCCGGTGGTGTAGGCAGAGTTGTCTGAGCCGTTGACATACTTAAGTTCTGCCCAACTCTAAATCAGGTGGGCAGAGCACTCTATCACCCATGTGACTCAGTACCCTCTCCAGCAAACTCTCAATCTGGGCCTTAGTGGCTTGGCTCAGTGGCGATACACCTTGTTGGATTAGCTTGGCAGTTTGGTCCTAGTCCCCCATCCATTCTTAGAGCTAACAGTTGGAATAAAGTTTCTAAGTCGCAGTTTTTGGAAAACCTTAGGAGGAGCAGAGTTTGACACCAGACAAGGGTCCAGGACCGCGGGGACAGCACTTGAGGGGTCAAGACTCACTCCAGCAAAGGCTAACACTAGGGTTCAGGGTAGGTCTATTTTGAAATGGTTAGCTGGATCTTTTGCAGGAAAGCCTCTGGACGCTTGTTGCTTCCCTGTAGCTGTGACAAGAGGTCAGCTAAGTGACCCTTGGAGTCACGTTTGGGTCCTAGTTTCAAGAAAAGCAGGGCCAGTATTTCTTAAGGTTCTTCAGACACGAGGGCATTCCTTCATGTGATTCGCGGCAGGTCCAGGTGTGTTCTGAAACAAGAACTGAGGATGCCACTTTTATGCTCAGTGCCTGCCTGTCGGTGGCGGGGGGAGCTCCTGGCAACTCCATAACCAACAGGAAAAATATTGACAGGGGGTACCCTGCCTATGATTGAGCTCTTCCTGTGTGTTCTACTATCAACTATCCAACAGTGCCCTTCTCTACCTGAATCAAACATGACTGAACCTTTATTCCGCTAAACAGAACTCCCTGTGCCCAACAGGAGGAGTGGCTATGATAATGGACAACCCTTTCTTTGTTGATAACTTCAAAACAGTTCTGGGCAGCTCTACCTCCCACTGTGTGATGAACCAAGCTGACTAGGAAGATACAGGTTGGTAAGCTTAGGTGTGAACTATATCTGCCGGTGGATAGGCACCCTTTGAAGCTCTGGAAAGTGCTGGGATCAGCCTTGAGGCAATCCTGCTCAAGGAAGAAAAACACCTATCTGTACCAAAACCTTTCATCTATTGTGTGGGAATAATACACATGAATTAAAAGATTATACCTCGGCACTCATGTTATTTGACATCACATTTAGCACTCGTAATAAGAACATCTGCTCTACATATATTTAAGGGAGCTTTAAGACAGGAAAAACAAGTCTTTGCAATTTGAAAAATTATATTTTATTTTAAGTATTGTTTAAAAATCATACAGACCAAAATATGATCATGTATACTTAGGTTTTAGACATTTAATGATTGTACATATTTATACACAATGAAGCAGCATGGTCCGCAGGTGAGGAGATGAAATACACACAACAGCAAACATGTGTTTCGTTACAAAAGTAACTTTTTCAAGACTGTAAATGATAATAGTTACATATAAAAAATACCTTCTAGACACCTCACACGAGTCCTCGGACGACCATTAAGATGGCGTCAAGTTAAAGAAGCGGCCCCTGCTAAGACAAGGGAAATTGGAAGTTGGCACAGAGGTACAGTCCTCTGTGCGCCCGCCCCTCACACCGTGAGGGGGGAATTTTGTAGTGGGGACTTGACACCGGTTACGACCTTGCCGTTGGTCCGTAATGTTAGGATGTACAATTTTATTTAGAAAGTATGCATTTGCAGGATGCTTAGACTCGGCTAGGAGAACCTTTGTATTAGAGATTTGTTAAGGTTAGCCAATGAACATGTCTGCATCGTAATGTCATAAATATAAAATTGGACGTAATATGAAACTGTTATTTTAATGTTTTAATTTTGTTTCATATTTTTAATAAATACGGCCGGGAGGGTAACTCCCTCCCGCCTTCCAAAAGTTCAGAACTGCGTCCGTCTTCCCATCTTTGGGGATTGTGTTGGGAGGGGGTGACAGGCATCCCGGCCATATGGAAAGGGGCGACCACTCGGTCCCCCCGAACGTATAGTAGGGGGCCCGGATCCCCCCGGGAAACCATTTTGGGCGGGGGGCGTGTCTCGGCTGGTATGCCCGAAGCGGCGTAGCCGAGGCGCGCCTTTTTCCCGCCCAAGGAGGGTTGTCCTAGACACTTACACCGTCGGCCACGCCCCGTAGGCGTACCTGAGGAGGGTACACGCCCTCCCGAAGAGGAATAAAAGGAGCAACAATCCAAAGAAGTATCCTCTTGTTCCTGTGCTTGGAAGCTGCACCGTCTCGTTGCACATGAGCCCTCGACGGAACAAGGAGCAATTTTTTGACCCACCCACCAGGCCCTTATGGCAACGTTAGTATTGCAATAAAATTGGTTTTTGCGTTGATAATATCCTTTTCTCCTGATGTAGTGGTTAATAAAGATGTTGATGTCTGTACTGCAAAAAATGATTTGCTGCACAACCTTTTTTCTCCCCAGTGAGGCAGAGTATCACAGTCTAATAAAAAGATGTGTGGAATGTTTAAGTTAAAGACGTAAATACTGCAGCGTAAAAGTTTAATGTTCTCTTTCCAATAGATAGTTTAAAATGTCGTATTTATTTTTGGTCGGGCGGTAAGGTCATGATCGGTGAGCAGTAATTTCAAGGTCCCTAGAGGAGGGCGCCACCCATTATGGATGGGAGCGCCCGGGGGGAGGCGGCCATTGGCCCCTCACACGGGGAGGCGGCACCGACTAAGTATGGGGTCGCCGAAGGGAAGGCAGTCATAGGCCCCTCCCAGGGGAGGAGGCGGCGAGATGCCCCTCCTAGGAATTTCCCGGGGCCAGGATATCCGCGACGGCGGATGTGAGAAGCAGTGTGAGGTGGGAGGGGGGTCCACGCTACCTTCTAGACACCTCACACGAGTCCTCGGACGACCATTAAGATGTCGTCGAGTTAAAGAAGGGGCCCCCGCTAAGACAAGGGAAATTGGAAGTTGGCACAGAGGTACAGTCCTCTGTGCGCCCGCCCCTCACACCGTGAGGGGGGAATTTTGTAGTGGGGATCTGACACCGGTTACGACCTTGCCGTTGGCCCGTAATGTTAGGATGTACAATTTTATTTAGAAAGTATGCATTTGCAGGATGCTTAGACTCGGCTAGGAGAACCTTTGTATTAGAGATTTGTTAAGGTTAGCCAATGAACATGCCTGCATCGTAATGTCATAAATATAAAATTGTACATAATATGAAACTGTTATTTTAATGTTTTAATTTTGTTTCATATTTTTAATAAATACGGCCGGGAGGGTAACTCCCTCCCGCCTTCCAAAAGTTCAGAACTGCGTCCGTCTTCCCATCTTTGGGGATTGTGTTGGGAGGGGGTGACAGGCATCCCGACCATACTAGCACAGTTCACAAAAGTGAGTTGACTTAGGTGCTTCATTCCGAGGTTCAGCTGCCAAATAACCTCCTACAGTACACAAATTTCACAAAAACAAATCATAGAGGGTCACTCAAAATTATGTATAATCCTCAATCACTTCATCTAATACACTGCAATTTTATCCGTTCATGATGTGGTGCTGCTGTAGAGGTGGGCACACCAGATTGTATTGTACAACATGTTTCCTACTAAGTATAAATGATTAGGGAGGATAATGTAAGATGGCACCTATGTTGGAAATTCTTTAGGAATCTGTAATCTAAGGTTAGTAACTTAGCTTCAGTAGAATTCCTGGTGTAACAGCATAGGATGCATTTTTATAGAAGGTGGGAGTTTTAAATTGTTGAAGTCAGAAAAGAAAAATAAGTGTTGATATAAGTTTGATAAGCTCATTCTTTGCTTTAGAGGTCAAATGCCAATTGACAGTAGTAAATTGATGGGTCGCATTATAGTTGTTCAGTTTATAATATATTTCATTGAAGTGGGAAAATGTGGATTACTATACTAATTATTGGTTCTCAATGTATGAATTGTGTGGGTAATAATATCGAACAGTAAAGCATTATGTAAATCCTGGTTTAAATATGGTTATTGTACAATCAATGGCTAGTGAGACAATTAGATGGGTCCTCTTATATGTAATGGAATGTAATTATGAGTCAGTGGATGGGCCTGGAGCCCAGGGTGCGAAGGGAGCGCTCCACTAGGAACATAGGGGAGAGTTCCAAATCAAATATCTTTCTCAGCAGTCCTTCCACAAATTGCTCCATGTTGTTTATGTTAGAGGACTCTGGCAAGCCCTTAATGCATTCAGTGATCCTTCTCAACCTCGTTTCAAGGTCTTTGTTGCAGGCATTGCTAACCTCCAGCACCTTGTCCATTTTCAACAGGCATCCCAGCGTCTCCTCCTGCATGTCCTCCGAATCCGACACCCGTGTCTCCAACGTGTCAATTCGGCTTTCGTGCTTGTCCACTCTCTGGGACACATGGTCCATTCTTGTAGCCAATGAGTTGAGCTTTGAGTCGATTGCACGCAGGCTGCCCCTGACCTCCTGCATCAGGTGCCTAATGTCGTCGTCTGGCTCTGGGTCTAACTGCATTTCTGGCACTATAGTCACTGGTGTGGAGTCAGGGTCTGGAAGCCGCGTTGCGCTCTTCTCAAAGGAGATCTTAGATTGACTGTTTTCTGCTTTGCCCATTGTGGTTTTCCAGTGTTGCTTCTTTACCCCCACGTGCAAAGCCAGTGAGGCCAACCCAGCAGGGCCAGTCTCTAAAGGTGCTGGTGGAGAGGCAAAGGTGGCATGCGCCACAGGAGCCAATGCTGCTTGCACCAGCACTGCCGACGGTGCGTGGCAGGTCAAAAGCCGGAGAGTGGGTGGGAAGTCAACAGAGCGCTTTTCCGCTCAACCATCGTTTGCCCAGATTCACTAACAATGTGGCATTCTCCTGTCGCCGCCTAGGGTGTGCATCCGATGCTAGGTTTGTGGCCGGAGTCTGTTTGGTCAGCTGGGGCACCCCTGCAATCTGCCACCCCGGTGAGGTGCACTCAACTTGTGTCTCTCTTGTCTCCCCTGGACCTCCACACATTTGTGTGCGCACCCCCCCCCAGTCAGAAGGGGTGATATCGGCCACAGCCTGCACGAGCACCTCTCTGCGAAAGCTCAGGGCGTCCTCGCTGTGCTGAAGTGCTGCACTGTGGTCTTTCTGTCCCCAGTGCTATTACAAATGAGTCTCAGTGTGACAAGGCCTCCACCTTCACAGCCTGGCATCTGCATCGCTCCTCACATCGCTCTGGAACACTTGCTGGGCCCAATAATGGGATCCGGCAGGCCCCGTCCCTTGGCGCAAGCCCCTTCTACGTGCCAGGCCAGATCAGCGCTTCCCCAAGCTAGGATTCGGCTATGTCTGCCTCCGGAGCGGGTTGGCCACCACTGGTCACACACCGCTCACACTGCCGCACCGCCCAACTCATGTATGGCAGACCATGCTGCTCACTCCGTCCTCCGCAGGCCCTCACACTTTTCTGGAACAGCTCCTGCCGGAACGTCACTCGCCTTTGGGTCTCTGTCGACCAGAAGGATTGCCGTACACAGGAGGCCCTCTGCGATCGTTGGGTGTGTGCCTGTGTTCTGTCCTGGCGGCTACGTTGCTTCCGACCACCACTGGCCGCCATTTTACCTTGCTGTTCTCACTGCCTACGTCACACTTTTCTAATCTAAACTTCGGTAATTGTAATATAATATATATAATCCATTATTATTATTAATAATAATAATAATAATAATAATAATAATAATAATAATGATAATAATAATAAGAAGAAGAAGAAGAAGAAGAAGGAAAATAATAATAATATTAATAATAATAATCCTTGTGAGGGTGAATAACAGAAGTCACTAAATAAACCTGTGCTTAACCCTCTTGTGGCACGGCACAAAAGCAGTCAGAGTTAACCTGGAGACAATGAATATTTATGAAGTACACAAACAGTAATAATAGGAAAACACAACACAAGAAATATCCCAAACCAAATATAAAAAATAGAGTATGTTTTAATAAATAAAATGACACCCAAACCACAAAGGTATAAAAAGTAGAACCTGAGTTCTGAGTTTTTAAATGTTATGGTTCAAATAGCGCCAAAAACACTAAGAGCGAAAAGCATTCATCTGATGGCGCCTGACTTGAGCAAAGTCGAAAGTTAAGGCCGATCTAAATGGAGCATTGGTCAGATACAGGGTTCAGGGTTGGCCCAGTAAAAGTTTTGATCTTAGGACTTTGGGCCAGATTCAGAGTTTGGTGGATGGGATTTACTCTGTCAGGGAGACTTATTTAAGTACTGTCCATCGCCCTGAGGGAGTACCCTTGTGCTAAATGTATAGGTGTCTGCCAGGCTGAGGACATGTCTTGCATTGGCAGGAATGGCCATCATGGCAGTTCCTGTCAATGCATTGCAGGTTTGATGGTTGGTTTCATCAGCATGAGGGAGCGGTGTGCCAAACTTTCAGTGTTCATGTTGTTATTTCTAAAAACAAAATACCAAAGCGGAATTTCGTTTTTGAAAATAACAAAAACAATGACCTTCTGGCCATAGAAGCATTTTCCCCTGGAGTGGGGGTCATTTTGCATTTTCTTTGCCCATTACCACCATGTTTCACCTGGTAGTCTTGGACAGTGAAAACTTGCCATTTGTACGCTCACTCTAAATAGGGCGGGCTAACAAATGGCAAAATCTCCTACAGCCATTGCTCTGTTGGTCGATCGGAAAAGTGTGCCGGTGGTGTAGGCAGAGTTGTCTGAGCCGTTGACATACTTAAGTTCTGCACAACTCTAAATCAGGTGGGCAGAGCACTCTATCACCCATGTGACTCAGTACCCTCTCCACCAAACTCTCAATCTGGGCCTTAGTGGCTTGGCTCAGTGGCGATACACCTTGTTGGATTAGCTTGGCAGTTTGGTCCTAGTCCCCCATCCATTCTTAGAGCTAACAGTTGGAATAAAGTTTCTAAGTCGCAGTTTTTGAAAAACCTTAGGAGGAGCAGAGTTTGACACCAGACAAGGGTCCAGGACCGTGGGGACAGCACTTGAGGGGTCAAGACTCACTCCAGCAAAGGCTAACACTAGGGTTCAGGGTAGGTCTATTTTGAAATGGTTAGCTGGATCTTTTGCAGGAAAGCCTCTGGACGCTTGTTGCGTCCCTGTAGCTGTGACAAGAGGTCAGCTAAGTGACCCTTGGAGTCACGTCTTGGGTCCTAGTTTCAAGAAAAGCAGGGCCAGTATTTCTTAAGGTTCTTCAGACACGAGGGCATTCCTTCATGTGATTCGCGGCAGGTCCAGGTGTGTTCTGAAACAAGAACTGAGGATGCCACTTTTATGCTCAGTGCCTGCCTGTCGATGGGGGGGGGGGGGGCTCCTGGCAACTCCATAACCAACAGGATAAATATTGACAGGGGGTACCCTGCCTATGATTGAGCTCTTCCTGTGTGTTCTACTATCAACTATCCAACAGTGCCCTTCTCTACCTGAATCAAACATGACTGAACCTTTATTCCGCTAAACAGAACTCCCTGTGCCCAACCGGAGGAGTGGCTATGATAATGGACAACCCTTTCTTTGTTGATAACTTCAAAACAGTTCTGGGCAGCTCTACCTCCCACTGTGTGATGAACCAAGCTGACTAGGAAGATACAGGTTGGTAAGCTTAGGTGTGAACTATATCTGCCGGTGGATAGGCACCCTTTGAAGCTCTGGAAAGTGCTGGGATCAGCCTTGAGGCAATCCTGCTCAAGGAAGAAAAACACCTATCTGTACCAAAACCTTTCATCTATTGTGTGGGAATAATACACATGAATTAAAAGATTATACCTCGGCACTCATGTTATTTGACATCACATTTAGCACTCGTGATAAGAACATCTGCTCTACATATATTTAAGGGAGCTTTAAGACAGGAAAAACAGGTCTTTGCAATTTGAAAAATTATATGTTATTTTAAGTATTGTTTAAAAATCATACAGACCAAAATATGATCATGTATACTTAGGTTTTAGACATTTAATGATTGTACATATTTATACACAACGAAGCAGCATGGTCCGCAGGTGAGGAGATGAAATACACACAACAGCCAACATGTGTTTCGTTACAAAAGTAACTTTTTCAAGACTGTAAATGATAATAATGACATATAAAAAATACCATAAATATATGTATTTATAACAATTCATATGATATGTAGATTTCAGCCCATTTTGGAAAGGACCCAACGTGAGGAAAATATGACCACTACCGTTTTCTTTTATGCTGTAAAAAAATACACATGACACTGGTGCAGAGCAGGAATATCGATGGAGAAATATCGTGGGACATTAATATTCCTTTTTAAATTAAATGTTTTAAGAGTTACCACTTTATTTCCATCACGATGGCTCCAGGTGTGCTATACCTTTGTAGTAAGTAGGACTGTTAGCGCTCTAGTTGTTCTTTAGAACACTCTGGGACATTCTGTCATTGGGCTATACTTGGGCTACATCTGGGTGATATTTGGGCTACATTTGGTCTCTTTTGTATCTGGTGGCCATTTTGGGAGACTGCATGTCAGAATGCTTTAATGAAATAGAAAAGGATTTGAGAAGTCACTCAAAATGTGCCCTAAATTTTCATTCTGCAGCACTAATCATACTTTCTATGGCAAAATTTACCCCCTCATGTTGTTTCTTTTTAAATTAAATGTTTTAAGAGTTACCACTTTATTCCAATCAAGATGGCTTCAGGTGTGCCATACCTTTGTAATGGAAAGGGGCGACCATTCGGTCCCCCCGAACGTATGGCGGAGTACCACGATCCCCCCGGGAAGCCATCTTGGGCAGGAGGCGAGTCTCGGCTGGTATGCCCGAAGCGGCGTAGCCGGGGCGCGCCTTTTCCCGCCCAAGAGTGGGTTGGCCTAGACACTGACGCGACGGCCACGCCCTTCGGGGCAGGCAGGGGCGGGTTTACTCCCGCCCTGAAGACGGATAAAAGGAGCAACAAACCAAGAAAGCATCCTCTTGTTCCTGTGCTCTGAAGCTGCACCTCCTCGCTGCACGTGAGCTCGAGACGGAACGAAGAGCCATTTTTTGAGCGTGGTAATCTTTCTCTTTGTCTTACAGAAACTCTGTCGGAGAATGCCTAAGAAAGCCGGAAAGCGAATGACTACCGATCAGATGCTGCGGGTACTCATGAAGGAAGTGACCGATCTGAAGAAGCGGATGGCGGATAGAGATGGGGAAGAGGGACCGAAACGGCCTTTGGCAGGAGCAGCTCCGGGAGGAAAAGGCAAGAGGCCCAGAAGGGGAGCAGCTGGGGGGGACATCCCGGTTCCCTGTGCTCCACTCGAGGAGCCAACACCGGTGCCGGCAGAGGGAAATCCGATTCCCGTAGTGGTCACCCCCGTGTCCACAGAGGATATGCCGCCTGAGCTCGCAGCTCAATTAGCAGCGTGGTTGGGAAAAGATGGCGAGGGCACCACGGCTGACGACGCACGGGCTTTGATTAAGCAATTGCGTGTAATGAAGGAGGCGGCGAAGGCCTCATCGCCAGTTATCACGCCGGTTGCGGCAGTAGAACAATCACCAGGAGCAGGTTCAACCGCAGATACAGCCTCTGGTTCAGGTAAGCGGCCATTGCCGATTGCGAGGGATGAGTCTGCACCTTCACGGAGGGAAAGGTTGGGTCAACATGTCCCTCGGGCTATTAAGGAAAAGATATGGGCAGATGAGTATGTGAACATTTTTTCATTGCTTACTGATCATTACGAGATGGAGCATGTTAGGAGCCAAAAGGAGCTCATGCATCCGGGTGTGTGGCGCGCAAAGATGGCCGCCTTTAAGGTTGATGAACACATTGGCAATTGGGGCAAGGCGTGGGGGATTTTTACATCCATCGTGGGCGAACGTAGACCCGAGTTGCTGTCCGAATTGCCGATTTATCAGACACGGATCATGGAATATTCCGTAGCGTATGGGGGCACTCAGTGGTTCTGTTACGATAATATTTTTAGGAAAGCAAAAGAGCACGATAAAAACTTAACTTGGGATTGTTACGATTCTGTTTCATGGTCAAAAATGGAAAGTACTGGTATGTTAAAGGTGCCATTAGTAGGGAGCGGCGGGGGGGAATCCTCCCGCCAAAATGCCGGGACGCCCTTTCGATCAGGTTCAGGTAACGAGTACCACTCGAGGCCGAACAGCAACACAGGTAAAAGGGGGGTTTGTTGGAACTTCAACAGGGGTAAATGTACGAGGCCCCAGGGGTCATGCAAATTCCGCCATGAATGTGGAGGGTGTGGGCAATCATCCCATCCGGAGTCCATGTGCAGAGCCAAAACGGGTGATAACGGGGGTAAAGGAGGCGCCAAACAGGTCTGAAATAGTCCGAGGGGCGCCTTTACCTACTCCGGTTGATACCATGGCAATGATTCCTTGGCTCAGCGAATACCCGGATCATGCTTCCGCTGGGGTGCTGCGGAACGGGTTTTCATATGGTTTCCGCATCCCAGTGGGGGAGTTCCAGGGTGTAAGACAATGTAAAAATCAAATATCGGTCTTGAAACATACGACCGTGGTACAGGAGAAGATTGCGAAAGAGGTTGCTCGAGGTCGGGTGGCCGGTCCATTTGTCGAGCCACCATGTGATAACTTTGTTTGTTCTCCTTTGGGGGTGGTCCCTAAAAAGGACCCGGGTGAGCTCCGACTGATACATAATTTATCAGCCCCACATGGTCGGTCTGTGAATGATGCAATAGACCAGGATGTATGTTCGGTGCGGTACGCATCTTTCGATGAGGCCGTCGCCATGTTGAATCGCCTAGGGCCCGGGGCGCTGATGGCGAAGTCAGATATCGAGTCAGCGTTCCGGTTGCTCCCGGTACACCCAGACGATCAGCGTCTCCTTGGTTTCATGTTTCAGGGTCACTATTACATGGATAGATGTATGCCAATGGGTTGCTCTATTTCTTGTGCCTATTTTGAAAAGTTCAGTTGTTTTCTGCAATGGGTCTTCACAAAGAAGACGGGTTTCCAACATGTCATGCATTACCTCGATGACTTTTTGTTTTTGGGGGCGGCCGGGGTTCCGGAATGTGGACAGGCTTTGAATGAATTTTGTACCTTAATGACGCATCTCGGTGTGCCATTGGCACCAGGTAAGACTGTGGGACCCTCGACTTGCCTCGAATTCCTAGGGATCGAGCTCGACTCCGTGGAAGGTTGTTTTAGGTTACCTAGAGAGAAGGTGGTCAAATTCAGGGTAGCCTTGGAAGCGTGTATTAGGGAGTCCAAGGTCAGATTGCATCAGTTGCAACAATTGGTGGGACAGCTGAATTTTGCCCTGAGAGTCATGCCGATGGCCCGCCCCTTTTCCCGCTCGATCTCTCAAGCCATGGTCGGCCTGAAGGAGGGTCATCATCGCACAAGGTTATCGGCAGAGGTTCGTCAGGACATGCGCATTTGGTTGGCATTTCTGGCGGATTTCAATGGTCGAGTTGTCTGGAACAAACCGGCGGTGTCCTCCGAGGAGCTGGGACTGTGGACAGATTCGGCAGGGAGCACTGGTTTTGGTGCCATATTCGGCACACGATGGTCGGCTCAGAAATGGCCGTTATGGTGGCATGAGTGTGGATTGACGAGTAACATTGCCTTCTTGGAACTGTTTCCCATTCTTGTGGCCCTGAAAATTTGGCCCGAGGGGTTTAGAGATCACTCTGTGGTGTTTTGGTCTGACAACATGACCGTGGTTGAGTGTATCAACAGCCAGGCAGCACGATGCAAATGGATTCTGAGATTGCTTAAGGAAATTGTATTATTGTGTATGCAGTTGAATGTCCTATTCAAAGCGAGACATGTGCCAGGGGTGATGAACAAGGCGGCTGATGCACTTTCTCGTTTTCGTATGCAGGCCTTCTGGGGTTTTCTGCCCACAGCGGACCCGGTGGCGGCACCCTTTCCCGAAGCTCTCTGGTCTCTCGGTGCCCCGAATTACAGCACCTCGTGGGAGAGAGTTTAGCCCCCAGGACGAGGAAGGCATACCAAGGGGCGTTCCGATCCTACTGGGCCTTTGTGGGGGAGGCTAGGAGGGAGCTTTGGGGTCAGGAAGAATTAGTAGTTGATTTTCTGCTGTCCTTACATCAGGCAGGCAAATCAGTGGCTACAGCCCAGAGGCATCGGGCCGCCATTTCCTTTATGACGAGGGCTCATGGGATCCAGGACCCGACTACGTCTTTCATTGTGCAAAAGGCGCTACGTGGGTGGCAACGCCTTGAGGGTCGCAGAGTAGATGAAAGGCGCCCGATAGGTCTGGAGAGGTTGGCTTTGTTGTTATCTGTACTGCCTACAACATGTTCATCCCTGTATGAAACAGTCTTATTCCGGGCCGCTTTTATGTTAGCATTCTATGGGGCTATGCGGGTAAGCGAGCTAGTGGCAAGGAACAAACAGGATACCCTGGGGGGATTGTGCCGAGAGCACGTTCAGATCAGGGGGAAGCAATAACTGTCTCGTTTGTCAAGTCCAAGACCGATCAGGGATCAATGGGGGACTGCATACTGATACAAAGGATTCCCGGGTCATCCATGTGCCCGGTGAGGTGCATTGAGGAATATTTAGCGCAGAGGGTGGCATCATGGGGGGGGACCTTGTTGAGACATGCTGACGCCACCCCACTGACGAGGTTTCAGTTCCAGCGGGTGCTTGCGATGTCAATTTCAGCCGCGGGCTTAAACCCCGGCGAGTTTGGGACCCATTCCTTTCGGATAGGGGCTGCTACAGAGGCTACAGCCAGGGGTTTGAATGTCGAACAAATTAAACGTGTGGGGCGTTGGTCCTCCAATTGTTATAAGAGGTATGTGCGGTTGCACATGTTGTGAAGCTGTATTGATGTACTCACGCTTCTTGTTTTTCTTTGGTTTTCAGTTGCGCAAGCCTACGAGGCGGGGCGGACTGTGCAGTCAACCCAACACTGGGCCAGCGGTCAGACATCACCGGCTGTGAAAAAGGAGGTGTGGGTCGTGGGCCACTCATACGTGAGGCGTGCCGCGGACGTATTCAAAGCAGGTGACATGATTCACGTGGCTGGGGAATACGGGTACAGTGTGTCCTTCTACGGAAAGGGCGGGCTCTGTATTGACCAGTTTCGATCATTTTTCGAGGGTTTGTTAGGGCGGACGAGGTCACCGCCGTCTATAGTCATAGTACATCTTGGGGGCAACAATTTGGTGACCACTGGTAGACGACTTCTTCTTGAGGCGATGCTTTCCACTGTAAGTTGGTTAGCGAGAAGAGTTCCAGGGTGCACAATTGCATGGTCCCATATGATCCCACGGAAAGTGTGGCGGGGGCTCTTTCGGTTTCTGCTCTGAATCATTCAGTAAGGAAAATTAATAATAAAGTGAGTAGATTGTTCCGTTCAAATACACTGCATTCTATTTCGCATGGTTGTATTAAAGGGGACGGTATGTATTTGGGGGATGGTGTTCATTTGTCCCGGGTGGGGAACGAGTTACTCATAGGAGACCTGATAGCTTGGCTAAGGACTTTGTGACATGACCTTTAGGCAGGAGTGTTGTGGGGGGTCCGGATAGCCGGTCAACTATCCGGCCTGTGGCGGTAAGGTCATGATTGGTGAGCAGTAATTGGAAGATCCCTAGGGGTGGGCGTCACCCATTACGGATGGGAGCGCTCGAGGGAGGTGGCCATTGGCCCCTCAACGGGGGGCGGTCCCGTCTAAGGATGGGCCGCCGAAAGGTAAGGAAAGGCGGTCAAGGCCCCTTCCTTGGTAGGAGGGGCTACAGCCCCCTCCTGGGGAATTTCCTGGGGCCAGGTCATCTGCGACGGCAGATGTGGTAAGTTGTGTGGGGTTTGGGAGGGGGTCTACGCTACCTTCTAGATACCTCACACGAGTCCTCGGACGACCTTTAAATGGCGTCGAGTTTATTGGGGCCCCCGTCAAGTCAAGGGAAATTAATTGGTAAATGCACTTGAGGTACGCCTCTGTGCGGTCGCCCCTCACAAGTGAGGGGGATATGTCTGGTTTAGGGGATCTTGACACCGGTTATGACCTTGCCGTTGGCCCTTAAACGTTAGGATGTACAATTTCAATTTAAAGTTTGTAGGATGTTAGATCGGCTAGGAGAACCTTTGTATTAGAGAATATGTTAAGGTTAGCCAAACATCGCAAATGTGGAAATGAAATTGTACATTAATATGAAACTGTTATTTTAACGTTTTAATTTTGTTTCATATTTTAATAAATACGGCCGGGAGGGTCACTCCCTCCCGTCTTCCAAAAAGTCCAGAAACGTTGCTGGTTTCCCATCATTGGGGATTGTGTTGAGAGGGGGTGGCGGGTATCTCGGCCATATGGAAAGGGGCGACCATTCGGTCCCCCCGAACGTATGGCGGAGTACCACGATCCCCCCGGGAAGCCATCTTGGGCGGGAGGCGAGTCTCGGCTGGTATGCCCGAAGCGGCGTAGCCGGGGCGCGCCTTTTCCCGCCCAAGAGTGGGTTGGCCTAGACACTGACGCGACGGCCACGCCCTTCGGGGCAGGCAGGGGCGGGTTTACTCCCGCCCTGAAGACGGATAAAAGGAGCAACAAGCCAAGAAAGCATCCTCTTGTTCCTGTGCTCTGAAGCTGCACCTCCTCGCTGCACGTGAGCTCGAGACGGAACGAAGAGCCATTTTTTGACCCACCCACCAGCCCCTGAGGACAGCAGGTTGTTTTGAAATAAAGTTGATGTTATAACACTATTTTTTGCAGGTTGTAAGGATTATCGTGATACCTTTGAATATACAATAAAGAATGGATAAATTCTAGTATGTTTTTGCAAATAAAATGATAATGAACTGTTGTTGACCAGTAATCATGCCTTTTATAAATAGTAATTGTTACTGTCATTAGTAATTTAGTCATTTAGTAGTTTAGTTCGAATTGTCGTATTTATTTTGGTAGGCGATAAGGTCATGATCGGTGAGCAGTAATTGGAAGATCCCTAGGGGTGGGCGTCACCCATTACGGATGGGAGCGCTCGAGGGAGGTGGCCATTGGCCCCTCAACGGGGGGCGGTCCCGTCTAAGGATGGGCCGCCGAAAGGTAAGGAAAGGCGGTCAAGGCCCCTTGCTTGGTAGGAGGGGCTACAGCCCCCTCCTGGGGAATTTCCTGGGGCCAGGTCATCTGCGACGGCAGATGTGGTAAGTTGTGTGGGGTTTGGGAGGGGGTCTACGCTACCTTCTAGATACCTCACACGAGTCCTCGGACGACCTTTAAATGGCGTCGAGTTTATTGGGGCCCCCGTCAAGTCAAGGGAAATTAATTGGTAAATGCACTTGAGGTACGCCTCTGTGCGGTCGCCCCTCACAAGTGAGGGGGATATGTCTGGTTTAGGGGATCTTGACACCGGTTATGACCTTGCCGTTGGCCCTTAAACGTTAGGATGTACAATTTCAATTTAAAGTTTGTAGGATGTTAGATCGGCTAGGAGAACCTTTGTATTAGAGAATATGTTAAGGTTAGCCAAACATCGCAAATGTGGAAATGAAATTGTACATTAATATGAAACTGTTATTTTAACGTTTTAATTTTGTTTCATATTTTAATAAATACGGCCGGGAGGGTCACTCCCTCCCGTCTTCCAAAAAGTCCAGAAACGTTTCCGGTTTCCCATCATTGGGGATTGTGTTGAGAGGGGGTGGCGGGTATCTCGGCCATATAAGTAGGACTGTTAGCGCTCTAGTTGTTCTTTAGAACACTCTGGGACATTCTGTCATTGGGCTATACTTGGGCTACATCTGGGTGATATTTGGGCTACATTTGGGCTCCTTTGTCTCTGGTGGCCATTTTGGGAGACTGCATGTCAGAATGTTTTAATGAAATAGAAAAGGATTTGAGAAGTCACTCAAAATGTGCCCTAATTTTTCATTCTGCAGCACTAATCATACTTTCTATGGCAAAATATACCCCCTCATTTTGTTCCTTTGCAAATTAAATGTTTTAAGTGTTGCCACTTAATTCCAATCAAGATGGCTTCAGGCGTGCCATACCTTTGTAATAAGTAGGACTGTTAGCGCTCTAGTTGTTCTTTAGAACACTCTAGGAGGCTGCAGTAGAACACAAAGGAATCAACTGACAGTCTCTGTCCTTGTTGGATGTACATGTTTTACTGAGAATGACTGAGAAAGATAATGTGAATTTACAGAAAATATGCTTTCAGTTTAGCTTATAGATGCCCTTCCAAACCACTGTGGGAAAATCATGAGATATTAGTTTTCTTTCAAACAATATTCATGATATCACAGCAGAAGGTTTTTTCACAGGGTAAAATCACCTTAGAACCCACCACAATTCCTAAAACGAGTATGGTACCATCAACAAATGATTTATAATGTAACTAAAGTCCTAAAACCCTCTATTAACTACAATGCTTTTTAATGAGGTGCTATCATGTATATTGGTCCCAAGATGGCTACCAACACTTCTTGGATGAAGTGCTGACAGCCAATCAGATCAGATCTGTGGTTAGGCTCCGCCCAGATCTATATCTTTTTTTGAACCTAAATTACTCAAAATCCACTGGAGCACATATATTGAGACCTAGCAAAGGCACATTGGGCTAACAGTCCCTACAATTTTGCCAAGTTTTGTGCAAATCCATTCAGCCGTTCGAGCTAAAAGTGAGGCCAACCGCCCTATGGAAATTACCATGGGAAAAACGCGTTTTGGGACCCCCCTTTTTTCTCGGCCCCCCCCTTGATGAAACCCCCCCAAATTGTCAGGGGCTGCTCAGAAACAAAATGTTCCATTCTCCTGAAAATTTCAGCCAATTCCGTCCAGAAACGCCAAAGTTATTAGACATAGAATTTTCAAAAATCCCATAGAGAAAAAATCCTAACTATATATACCTACTGGCGACCGCCAGTAGGTAAATATAGCTAGGATTTTTTTGAATAGGGATTTCTGAAAATTCTATGTTGAATAACTTTGGCGTTGATGGACGGAATTGGCTGAAATTTTCAGGAAAATGGCACATTTTGTTTCCAAGCGTCCCCTGGAAGTTTGGGGGGGGGTTTTGTCTAGCGGGGGTCGAGAAAAAAGGGAGGTCCCAAAACGTGTTTTTAACATTGAGTTTTCCATATGGCGGTTGGACTCACTTTTAGCTCGAACGGCTGAATGGATTTCTATGAAACTTGGCAAAATTGTAGAGACTGTTTGCCCGATGTGCCTTTGCTAGGTCTCAAGATATGTGCTCCAGTGGATTTTGAGAAATTAACGTTAAAAAAAATATATATATCTGTGACAGCGTCCCCGGTTAGCGCCCCGGTTCGCGTACCAGACGCGTAACGGAACTTCGCGAGGAGAAGCGGATTGGCTCTCCGGTAACTGTCAACATTCTAAACAGTCCAGAGCGGCCGCCATCTTGTTTCTCGGTAGGATCGAGAGACAAGAGGTGGAAATAAACGAAGGGGGAAATGAATGAAAGGGGGCAAGGTAGACCCCTCCTGACCCCCTAGGATTGATGTGGGGGCTATTAAAGGGCCCCAGGGGGCAAAAAAATAAAATTATTTTTTTGTTTCGAATTTTCGCGGTGGAAGCGCTACCCGGTACGCGAACCGGATGGCTCACCGGTAGCGTAACAGGGGTCCGCCATCTTGTGTTTCGGACGAATTTAGTCACAAGATGGGGGATAAACAATGTTGGGAATGGGTATAAGGGGGCACGGGAGACATATCCTGACCGCCTAAGTTTTCTGAGGGTGGCTGAGGAGGCCCATATATGTAAAAAAAACCACCTTTTTTTTTCAAATTTTCGCACGGTTAGCGCCCGGTCCGCGCACCGGGTAGCGTTCCGGAAAGCGTACCAAGGGGAAAACCAAGGGAAATAGTAAAATAATATTTTAGAGTGCTTTGAGGTAGGGTAGCTCTGAATAGAGCTGTTGTGTTGTGTGGGTGATGTAAGTACCAACATGTAGGTACCAATGAAGAGTCTAAAATTCAATGTACACCGTCTCCTCTGTAGATATTTTGTATGTTCTAATATGGGTTATTTAAATGTAAATGTGTGGAAAAGCACTTCATGCTTTAAAGCAATTGTATTTTTGAACTGATTGTTCTTTCCTCTTAGTCCTCCTCTTTGGTTTTTTTCCCCACACTCTTCTTCAGCATGACAGTTGATAAATTTGTTCCCTCAAAAAATGTATATACATAAAAAAATATATTAAATACATATAAAATATATTTTTCCTTTAAAAGAAGAATACATTTTACAGCTTTTGATATTTGCTATTAAAAAACCATTGAAATTCACTGAAAAAACCATAGGTTATAGACCATATATAGTTAGGAATTAGCATTTACAAAACCTTGGAAATTCACTGAAAAAACCATAGGTTATAGACCATATATAGTTAGGAATTAGCATTTACAAAACCTTATTTTACTCACACAAAACCATTGAAATTTGCATATATAGTTAGTTGCACTAACTATATATCACGCACCCGCAATCCACTGCTGATCATGTCACATATTACATCATTCATGACATGGTCAGTGACATCACTGATGACATCACTGATGACATCTCAAATGACATCACTGATGACATCACTGATGACAACATCCAGTGACTGTATGTTTCTGTAAAGTTAAAATATTTCTTACATATTGAAGAATAAGTGGATGTATAAGTGTCTGGATGAAGGATTTAGTAGGTGCATGACTGACTGTATGAGTGAGTGATTAAATGTGTCTCACTGAGTGCATGGGTTAGTGACTAAACTGTCTTAATTTGTGCATCATTATGTCTGTTGTTCTGTAAACTGCTGCATGTGTTGATCAGTAGCTATATGAGTAACTATATGGGTTATTGATTGGTTCCCCAAGTATTTGTATGGGAGACTGAGTGTGTGTGTGGGTGGCTGGGAGGTGTATGACTCTGTGCATAGATGTGTGAGCAGTTGATTCACTAGATGTATGAGTTCAAAAGTGCATGTGGAAACAGCTGTATGGGCGGTTGACTGTGTGCATGAGTGTATTGGTGAGTGAATGGATATCTCAGTGCTACATGTCAAAGTAAGTACATATGTAAAACACAGTACATGTGAGAGTTGACATATATATAAATAACTGTGCATAAGAGCCAGTGAATGTGTGAGTGGCTGTATGGATCATTGTGAACTTGTATCAGGGATTGTATAAGAGAGTAAATATGTGTTAGTATATGTTTGAATAAGAAAGGTGTGTATAACTGTATAGTTGAGGAAATGGAGGTGTGATTGATTCTTTGCATGACTGACTAGGTGCGTGAGTAACTCCATGGATGAGTGACAGTCTGTGAGTGTCTGTTTACACTGAGTGTATCTAAGGTTATATTAGAGTCTGAAGAGGTTCATCGTATTATCACATGAATGATGTCATCAGTGATGTGATCAGTAATGTCAAATGAGATGTCATCAGTGATGTCATTTGAGATGTCATCAGTGATGTTATCAGTGATGTCATTTGAGATGTCATCAGTGATGTCATCAGTGATGTCATTTGAGATGTCATCAGTGATGTCATTTGAGATGTCATCAGTGATGTCATCAGTGATGTCACTGACCATGTCATGAATGATGTAATATGTGACATGATCAGCAGTGGATTGCGGGTGCGCGATATATAGTTAGTGCAACTAACTATATATGCGAATTTCAATGGTTTTGTGTGAGTAAAATAAGGTTTTGTAAATGCTAATTCCTAACTATATATGGTCTATAACCTATGGTTTTTTCAGTGAATATATATATATATATATATATATATATATATATATATATATATATATATATATATATATATATATATATATATATATATATATATATATATATATATATATATATATATATATTACCTACTGGCGGTCGCCAGTCGGTAGTTATAGTTAGGATTTTTTTCAATGCAAAATCTCAAAATTCTATTGTGAATAACTTTGGCGCCGGTTGACCAATCTGCCTGAAAAGTTCCTCAAATTTGCCTTGCGGAGCTTCGGTCCTTCCTTGAAAGTTTGGGGGGGATTCGTTAAGCGGGGCCAAGATAAATGGGGGGTCCCAAAATGTGTTTTCCCCATGTTAATTTCCATAGGGCGGTCAAACTCACTTTTAGCCCGAACGGCTGAATGGATTTCCACAAAACTTGGCAAAATTGTAGGGACTGGTAGCCCGATGTGCCTTTGCTATGTCTCAAGATATGTGCTCCAATGGTTTTTGAGTAATTTAGGTTCGAAAAAATATATATATCTGTGGCAGCGCCCCGGTACGCTCACCGGGGCGCGTACCAGGCGCGCTACGCGTTTTGCGTGCGGAAAGCTGATTGGCTCTCGGGTGTCTGTAAACATTCCAAACAGTCCAGAGCGGCCGCCATCTTGTGTCTCGGTTGCATCGAGACACAAGAGGTGGCAAAAACAAAGGGGGAATTGACCATAAGAGGGCAGAGTAGACCCCCCCTTGACCCCATAGGTTTGATGTGGGGGCCATAAAAGGGCCCCGCGGGGCAAAAAAAAGAATTTTTTTGATTTTCGCCGGGGGAGCGCCCGGTACGCGCACCGGGGAGCGCACCGGGAAGCGTACCATGGGGGGAAAAAATGACAGACTTTTCAAAAAATGTAGGTTTATTAATAAAATTGTTCTTTTTGTTGTTGTTTTTTTTATTTAAGTACCAACATGTAGGTACCAATGCAGAGTCTAAAATTTTATGTCCACCTTCTCCTTTGTAGATATCTTGCATGTTGTTACAGAAGTGATTGTGGTATATGGAATTCATACCATAGTCTGTCAGGAAAGCAGAAACAACATGGAGGCAGGAGATGATAAAGAGATGTTAAATACACATTGGAGATAATATAGGGGGAGAAAGGAAGTAACTATGAGCAAAATTACTATGAAACATAATCAAGTTGCACAGTATACTATAAGTCTCACTTTATATTATATCTATTTTGGTACTATTTCATAATTTACATATAAAAAAGAATATTAATCTCGAACAATTTTTTAATTTTTAAATAAAAATTTATTGATGTGATTTTTCAAAATCTAAAAGAATTTCCAACATTATTTCATCAGGTATGTCCTCATTTGGATTCCATGATTCCATTTCTTCCACACAAATAAGTAAGTCTTGGTCCAGAGACTGATCCAAAAAGTCTAATTCATCAATCTCTTCCTTAGGATTGTTCTCCAGATCAATTTGAAATAAACTATTAATTTTACTTTGTTCTCCTTCCATTTTCTTGCTGTAAATTGCATAAACAATAAATATATCAGTAGAGATAGGGCACTGTTGGGTTTAAGTTTAGACAGGTACTTGTGAGTTTTTAACAGTGAAGTTATCTTTGGGCAGTGTATGGTATGAGGTAGGAAGTAGAAATATAAAAAAAGTGTATGTGAAGAAGCCTAATAAAACTCATAATTATACCAGAGAAGCCTAATTCAATCTATAACTATAACAGAGAAGCCTATCTCAATCTGTAATTATAACAGAGGGACAGTAAATAACTGTCAGAAAACGTTTTTACAAATGAACTTAAAGTGCCCCTTCACAAATGTATAACTTACCTTATAGAAAGGTGATGAAGATAAATGAGAAAATCCTTTAAAGATGTATCTCAGGTAGTTGTAGTCAAAATGGCCGTGTTTCCCTCTCATTTTTCATTTATATTCATGTACATAACCAATCAAATGTCAGGAAAAAAAAGTAGGAAATGAAAGTAACATTTTAATTGGTTGTAAATTGTAACACTTCATATGTGTTTTTGTCATGTAATTTACCTCAGGACATTTAGACAGGGCTACAGCCCAAATGGCTCAATGGAATACCATCAAATGTGGGATAATGGTAGGGACTGGTATGTAGTAGGGTCTATTCTATATTTGGTGAAAGTCTGTCCAGTGGTTTTTATGTAATTTTGTTTCCCACATTTTTTTTGGGAGCGCTCACCGGTGCGCGTCCCGGTACGCGTACCGGGAGCGCTCCAAGACAAAAAAAAACAAAAAATATGAACAATATACATAAATAAAATTGTATTACATAAATATACAACATAGGATTCATTTTAAAAAATATTACATTTCATAGCTATAGACATTTGCTATTAAAAAACCTTTGAAAGTCACTGAAAAAACATAGGTTTGAGGCCCTATATATAGTTAGGAATTAGCATTTAAAAACCCTTTTAAATTCACTGAAAAAAACAGAGGTTTCACACCAGTTATAGTTAGGAATTAGCATTTAAAAAACCTTTTAAATTCACTGAAAAAACCAGAGGTTTCACACCAGTTATAGTTAGCTCGAAATTTTACTGACATAAAACCATTGAAATTCCCATGTTATAGTTAGTTGGACTCACTATAACTTGCGCGCCTGCAATGCACTGCTGATGACGTCACATATTACATCACTCATGACATGGTCAGTGACATCACTCATGACATCACTGATGACACCATCCTTATGACAGAGTGAGAGACCACCTTTCAGTGTAATGTAACCCTTGAAACACATATTCAAAAATAGAAACTAACATTTTCAAAAAAATGGACATACCCATACCAGTTACAACAACCAATTCAGTGATTCCACCATCTATATACACATCCACTCATTCACCAACAGTTCTATATAGTCACTCATACATATACCCACTCATCATATGTAGTGATACACATATACATCCTGTTACACACCGACAGTCAACCAAAAGTTAGACACATGCAAATAAACTATTGAACATCCATTTATTTGCATATACAGCTATACACACACTATCACCTTACTTCTAAGGATGAAGTACTGGGTTTTTAAGAACCCAGCGGTGCTAGGGAACACACCCTAAGACTTCGAGTCCTTCCTGTTCTAGTCTACAGAAACACAGAGTCTTCTTGGTGAAGTCAAAGATCGTATTTATTGGCTGCAGCCAGTAACAGGTGTCCTAGAAGTACAACACGGTGTATATTCTCAGGAGACTGCTCAATCTAACAAAGCCATCCTTCTCTTTTTATACAAAATGTTATGCTTTAGGCAAACATTCCTTATTTTACAGTTGATCATTCACATATTTTCACTACAAAGAAAAAGCAGAGTCATGATGACAAGCCCATATTTTTGTTTGTCTAGCCCACAATTAATTACCCGGCAAGACCCAGTATTTTCATCAGATATCGACAGACCCCTAATAAAAACCTCCTCCTCGTAAAGCAAGTCATAAAGAAAGAAAACAGGGACAGGTGTGCGTAAGATTAGGCATGGTTTGTGTGCGATGAAAGGCTTATGATATGTTGTGCCTTGATACTAATCTTGTTCGGCCACTGTGAAAGGAACTGGCCGAACAGGTTTGGCTTCAGGCAGTGGAGTCAGCTTGCCCAGGTCACAGAGGAGTCAGCAAAGGTGTACGTGTCCTTCAGACTCGGTTTTGGCCTTAGTCATTTGGCCTAAGTGAGGGCAATCACAAAATGGCTGCCGTTCACAAAATGGAACCCGAGGGTTCAGGACGGAAACTCTGATTTCAGGGTGATTTCGTCCTATTACTTAGCTCGTTTCTTGATATAGGTTTCCCTACACACGAGGTAGCACAGAGGCCACATATTGCAGGAGCACACTGTACACACAGACATAACAGGAAAAGAATGGCTAAGATCATCCCAATGACTATCAGAATCTTCCATCCCCAGGCGGATATCAGTTCCCAGAACCACCCCATCAATGACCAATCTCCTTTATCCACGTGAATAGAGATCTTATGCAGTTTGGAAATGGCCTGGTAGACTGTCGGAGCGTTATCTGGGATGAAAACACAGCAACTTGATTGGATCACTTTACATACCCCACCTCGGTCTGCAAGTATGACGTCTAATGCGACCCTGTTCTGAAGAGTCATAAGGCGATCCGACTGGAGCTCAGCCGTCAAATTACTAAGGGCACCAGCGGTTTCAACTACAGTGGATTCAACCACCCTTGTCAATTGCCTTATGTTCCTGCTCTTAACCATAGGTCCCCAAAACGGCAGAAAACCCTTTACGAAATCTCCAAATTCTTGTCCTGCAGTATCTTCTTCACTGATGACACCTCTAACTATCCTTGTCTTGTGGTAATCTGCCGCGGCCGTGTAGGTGGGAGGCAACAGGAACGAAACAAAACATGTGCTCGAGAAATCCGGGGGCAACCATGTATAGGCTCTATCATGGCAGATGAAATAGGTACCCTTAGCTGCTAGAAACGAAGGGGAAATCTGAGACGCAAAAACATATGGGCCGGGATGCCCGCCACCCCTCCCAACACCAATTCCCCATGGGAGGAGACAGACACAGGTTTTAACTTTTGGAAGGCAGGGGGGAGTTACCCCCCCGGCCGTATGTATTCAAATATGAAACAAAATTTAAAACTTTAAATTAAAACGTTTCATGAGTTATGTACAATTTTATCTTTCAATACATTTTGATGAAGACAAGTTCTTGGCTAACCTTAACAAATCTCTAATACAAAGGTTTCCTAGCCGAGTCTAGCATCCTGAAAATGCATAACATTCTAAATAAAATTGTACATCCTAGCATTAAGGGCCAACGGCAAGGTCTTAACCGGTGTCAGATCCCTACTACCAAACTCCCGCCCTCACGGTGTGAGTGGCGCATGCGCAGAGGACTTTACCCTCGCAGCCAACTGTAACTTCCCTTGTATAGGGGCCCCCTTTCACTCGACCCCATCTTAAGGTCGTCCGAGTTCTCGTGCGAGGTATCCGTAAGAAGGACAGCGTGGACTCCCCCCCTTCCCCACACTCTCTTCCGCCGGAGCGGATATCCGCCCCCCGGGAAATTCGTAGGAGGGGCATATAGCCGTCTCCCCCTGGGAGGGGCCTATGGCCGTCTCCCCCTAGGCGACCCATCCGTAGTGGGTGCTGCCCCCCCCCGTGGGAGGGGCCAATGGCCGCCTCCCCCCGGGCGCTCCCATTAATACTGGGTGGCGCCCCCCCTAGGGACCTTGAAATCACTGCTCACCGATCATGACCTTACCGCCCGACCAAAATAAATACGACAGTTGTTTTACCTACTAAGGAAAGAACATACGCCTAATCTGTAACAGCTTGACAATTCACCAACTTTGACATTGCTACAAAGGGAAAAAAGTCCTAACGCAAAAGACAATTTTTATCATTTAATACATTCCTCTATGTTTCTACAAAGGAGAAAAAGGCCTACAAGCATTTATCTAATTAAAGGCATACATCCATGATGCAAAATTGACTGTATCTTTTTATTACATTCGAATAATCACCGACAATTACTTTATTCCAAAAACATTGCAAAAAGGGGCTGGTGGGTGGGTCAAAATTGCAGCTTGTTCCCTCGAGGGCTCACGAGCGACGAGTGGTGCAGCCTTCAGAGCACTGGAACAAGAGGAAGCTTCGTTGGATTCCCGCTCTATTTATCCATCTGCGGGGGGGCGGGAGCCCGCCTCAGGTACGCCCATCCGTGCGCGGACTTCCGGGCGGGTGTTTAGGACAACCTCTTCTGGGCGGGAGGGGCGTGCCCCGGCTACGCCGCTTCGGGCATACCAACCAGGACACGCCCCCCCACCCACAATGGTTCCCGGGGGATCGGGGCACCCATCCATACATTCGGGGGGACCAAGTGGTCTTCCCTTTCCATATGTTTCAGTGCAGATACTTTTCCCTAACTGAGCTCTGGGATTCTTGCACTTACCTTGCAGACATAGGTGACCCTGATGGGGTACAATCCAAATCGGGGAGGATCTCTTTGCTCACTGGTTCTCTCTCAGAGTAACTCCATATCCTGTTACATTCCATCTAAAGTAAACTTGTAACTCATCTCTGGGAATCGTTCTATACGAGTCAATGTTTATGCTCATATTTGTGATTCCCACTACCAATGCCTGGTTGCTCGAGTTACTTCTCGTGGAACGGGGGGGATATGGTTCGATGGCATAAATGAACATCGTCTGAAATGCCCACAAAGAACCATTGTAACTAAATGGTAAGACCAAGTATGGGATACCCTTATCTGTTGTATGTGGCATAAGACCACACACCCAACAATTAGTTGTGTTCACTACTAATTGGTGTTGGTGTAAGAGCTGAATGAAGGAGTTATTGATAAACTCTAATCTTCTAGTGGACTCATGCTCAGGCAGAGGGTGAAAAGAATGCGAGGAAACAGTAGAAGGAGGTATGGGCTGTGTAGTGGGTGCAAAGGTCACTTGAAAAGAGAATAAAACATATCCTATTAAAAACATCATTACACTAAGCAACATGAAAATACATAATATCAAAAATCGTTTTTTTGTCATCAATATACACATTCTGGCTCTAAAGTCCATCTGTTTGGCAGGTCTCTCCAGCTCAAAAAACTCCATCCTCTCTAATTACTGCTCGCGGCGGTAGGGTGTTCTATGCTAAGGAATGCCTCTGTCAGACCAGGGCAACTCCCTTAGACCGTCAAGAACTGTCGACCTAACGTCTTCAGGTGCACTCCAAAGACTTGGGCAACCACGACCCTAACAGCTGAACCCAGATGACGGTTCGAAAAACAAAAATAAGAAAGTTTCTCAGATGAGAGAGCTGCACTTTCAATAATAGAAAAAAAGATTTTTTTTATTTGTCCATAGTTCTCGGCCTCAAATTATACTGGCTTTTACCAGGTACTGTCTGGTTCTGGAACAAGAGTTCAAGCTCTGTAGTGTTCAATCAAATTGACGGTGGCACAGCTTCATGCAAAAGATTGTCACTTTCTCATTCAGAAATTTTTCCTTTTACACGTGCATCGCTAAAAGGCAGAAAACGAGGCACAGTCTCAGTCTCAGAGTCAGCGATCCCCTCCTGGACCCACCGGTCGTACGGTAGAGGCAAAGGGACCCTCTTGCAGTGTACGCCGTGGATCCAGTGCTTTTTCCCTTCCACTCGAACAGATGATATTATTGAGAGAAGGACGAGGTGAGGGCCTGTCCAACGGGGCTGGTCATTCTTTGTCCGTTGGAAGTTCTTGACCAGCATCCATGATCCAGGATCGATAGGATGTCCTGGAGCTTCAGAGACCTGAGGCAGAGTATTGTGAACCTGTTGGTGTAAAACACGCAATTTAGCCGTCAATTCATACAAATAATCAAGCAGTACAGGGTGTTCGATCTCACTGAATTTTGTCAGCCTTGGCACTCCCCATATGTTGGCCGGGCGGCCAAACACAATTTCATAGGGACTAAGTCCCACTCGCGAATGCACAGTCATTCTTGTTGATAGGAGTGCTAAAGGCAGAGCGTCAGGCCATTTAAGACCAAAACTCGCTTGGATCTTGGCCAATTTCAGTTTTAGTGTGCCATTATAGCACTCTACTAGTCCAGCTGATTGGGGGTGATTTGCAGCATGGAATTTTTGTTGGATACCTAGCCCTTCACATACTTTCTTCATCACTCGACCCACAAATTCACTCCCATTATCACTCCAGACCATTCTCGGCATTCCAAACCTAAGGAAGAATTCTTTGTGAAGGGCTTTAGCTGTGGATATGGCAGTGTTGTCTTTTAAGGGATATGCTTCTACCCTTCTCGAAAAGGCACAAACAACAACGAGTACGTATTTCAAATTGTTGCACCTTCCCATGTGGATGAAATCTAGCTGCAAAATTTCGAACGGATACGTTGGAGGCGCAAAATGACCAGCTGGAGTTGGGGTTCCCTTACCAGGATTGTATTTCAGACACACCATGCAATTCTTGACCACATTCTCTGCACACTTAGGAATTCCAGCATTTTGCCATACGGGTGCTAACAACTTACAAATCCCTTTCACATCGATATGAGCCATTCCATGGGCCATTGTCACCACTGCAAGCACATAAGCATCGGGTAACAACCATCGCTGATGTTCTGACAATTCAACCCAACAACCATTTGCATCCAATTTACCCGTACTCTCTCTCCACACACTCAACTCTTTCTCTAAAGCTTCAGCTTGAATAGACTTCACACTCTCTATCGTATCTTCACACATTCCAACGTCACCAACCCATCTTGCAGGGCCTGCAACATATATTCGATTCATTACATCTTTTGCTGTTTCTTTTGCGATTTTGTCAGCAAATGCATTTCCACGACCAACATCATCAGTAACCTTTTTGTGTGCACTGCATTTCACAATCGCAACTTGGAACCGCAAGGTCAGTGACTCAAGAAGCTCATTCACCAACTGACCATGTTGTATCTTAGCTCCATGCGAAGTCAGGAACCCACGTTCTTTCCACAATCGTCCAAAACTATGAGCCACACCAAAGGCATACTGGCTGTCAGTATATGTGGTCACTCTCATTCCTTTCGACAACACACACGCTCTCGTAAGTGCAATCAATTCTGCTGCTTGAGCTGAATTATGTGGGATACGTGCAGTTTCAACAATCGTATGCAAAGTTGTGATAGCATATGCCGCAGTTGTATCACCATTCGGAAGCTTGAAGCATGAACCATCCACCCATAAGGTTCCGTCACATTTCACAAGAGGAGTATCTTTTAGATCTATTCTCCCTTTCGTTTCTTCTTCTGTCCTGAGAAAACAATCGTGCTGTTCGATATCATCTGTCACTACTGAAATCGGCAATAGCATGGCTGGATTCAGCGTATTGCACCTCTTTATGTGCACATGGCTCGCTAACAGTGTCAACTCGTAACCTGACAAACGAGCACTAGTTAAGTGCTGTGTCTTGGTCCTGTTTAACAAAGTGTCCACCGCATGTGGAACCATCACAATCAACATATTATTCATCACTAATCCAGCAGACTGTCGGATAGAAAACGCTGCTGCCGCTGTGGCCCTCAAGCAACTTGGCAAGGCCTTAGCTACCGGATCCAAAGTCGACGAAAAATACGCGCATGGACGCTGTTTGTCTCCGAAAGACTGTGTCAGTACTGGCAATGCACAACCTTCTTTCTCATGGACATACAGTGTAAAGGGCTTACTGTAGTCGGGGGTACCCAACACAGGAGCCGAACACAATGCATCACGAAATTCGGAAAAACGTTTCTGACAATCTTCAGACCACGGAATGGGATTCGGTGTATCTTTACAAGTTAATGCCACCAAAGGTTTGGCCAACAAAGAAAAATTCGGTATCCATTGTCTGCAATATGATGTAATGCCGAAGAAAGCACGTACTTCTCTCTGTGTCCTTGGCACACTCAATTTTGCAATTGCCTGAAATCTTTCTGGGGTCAGTTTCCTTCCCTCCTTGCGATAAGAGGTGACCTAAGTAGGTTACTTCTTGTCGACAATATTGCAGTTTTGAAAGAGACACTTTGTGATGCAAATCATACAAATGACGCAACAACGACAATGTGGCTTGTTTACAAATCTCCTCAGTATTTGCAGCGACTAGCAAATCGTCGGCGTACTGAATAAGGGTAGCGCCATCAGGAGAAACAATCGTATCAAGCTGTGTTTTTAAAGCCTTACAATCGTATCAAGCTGTGTTTTTAAAGCCTGACTGTATATCGATGGACTTTCACAGTAGCCTTGAGGAGCGCGTTTGAAGCGGAAGCTTCGGCCTCCTAAACTGAAGCCAAAAATATCCCTGCTCTCCTCGGCAATCTGGATGCTGAAGAAAGCATTCTTCAAGTCAATCACCGAGAACCAAGTGGCTGAAGCTGGAATCATAGTCAATAGGGCAGTGATATCAGGGACAACGGGAAACTGTGGCACAACTATTTTATTTACCTCTCTAAGATCAATCACAAACCTGTAAACAGGTGGCTGGGAAGGGTCGGTACGCTTCAAAACAGGCAGAACAGGACTATTACAAACGTTGCCTCTTGTCTCTTCAATTACATCTTTTTCGATCGGATCATAAATGATCGCTAACAACGCCTTTTCACCTTCGTTAGAGATCTTGTATTGGGGAATGCGCGGCATTCTAACATTGGCTTTCAATGTTACAATATATGGTGGTATTTCCAAAAGACCCACGTCGTTAGGACCAGTAGCCCAAAGAGCATCCAGTAGAGAAGACAATTCTGTCGGAAGTGTATCCTTTGACAAATACATCGGGGAGACCACTCTCTTGCCCAGTGTAAGTTGTACTCCCAAAGGAGAACAATACAACGTCGCATATAGTCTATTAACAGATCTAATCCTAGAAGGTTCTCCCCACAACCTGTCGTCAGAATAAGGGGTGCTTCAAATTCATAAGGTCCAACAGAAAGAGACATAGGACTAGAAATCGGGTTCCTAACCGGGGCGCCAAAAAAACCTACTGAAACATTCATTTCGCCAGACAAAGGTGCGCCAGGGAGTTTTGAGTGCATAATAGAAGTCTTTGTAGCACCAGTATCCAACAGAAAAAGCTCTGACACACCTGATGTAATCACCTCAACATAAGGTCCACTCTGATCTACTGGAACTGAGACAACTCCCTCTCTTCGTCCATGGCTGTCCTAACAATCATTACCATTCATTTCCTCACCTTCATTATAGTAGTCGTCCGTATAGTACTGGGCGGTCTTACCAGATGAACCTCGCTGTTGATCAAAATTATTCATCGAGTTTTGTGGAGGCAAAGAAAGTACATTCTGTCCACGACCTCTACCTCTAGGCTCTTGTTGAGCACCTCTACCTCTTATACCAGAAACACCATTCGTACGCTGCAGCAAAACCGGACAACTATTTGTGTAATGACCCTCTTCTTTGCAATACGCACACTGATTAGGACCATACGGAAAACGCTGTTGAGAAGACTCGTTTCTTTGCAAGTTTCTCGAATACTGCTGATTCTGCTGATAATCACGTTGATTATTAGTGCGGGGTGGTAAAAGAACTTTAGTTTTCAATTCCTTAGTCTTCTTATCCGCTTTCTCTAACTCATCTTTGTGCCTATTTTCATAGTACTGGGCAGTAGCCAAAATTTGTGCTGACGTGGAAACAGCCCATGCACTTTCAGAATCCTTCAACTTATTGCACAATTCAGGAAGCAAATTACGTACAAATTTGTCAACAAACAATCTCTGACTGCCCTCTGTAGCCATATCCTGACCACTATGGTCGACGAAGGTCTCTTCGAACCTCATGAAAAAGTCAGACACCGTTTCGTCTTTCTTCTGCTTACATGCAGACAACTTGTCCCAATTTACATGCAATTCGGGCATTAAAGTCTTCATATACGTAATAATCTTATCAGGAAGTTCAGTAATCAAATCCTCAGGCTTAGCACCGCCTACTTGCCTATTGTCGGCATCTCTAAGATTAACCCATGTATAACCCAATTCAACCGCATGATCCGTAAGACGAATCTTACTCCAAATAGGTTGTGGAACAACATTGCCAAACAACATGTCGATGTCTGCCAAATTCCTAATACACGAACCCACAGTCTAAGTCAACTCTTTATAGTACCCTGCTGGATTTTTGCGTGGATCAGGCAAAGACTGCTTAATAGCTAAAACTTCAGCACGTGCACCCAGACACGCTGAAAATGAGCCGGTAAAGCTGGCGGATCATTATTTGCACCAGCAACCACTGCTTCTTTCCACACCGGAGGAACCTCTCACATTGGATATTGTCGTGCCTTTCTCCCAACTGAAGAATCAGGCCCGAATAATTGTTGAGAAGGAGACTCACTCCTAAATGACAACAACATCGCGACCACTTTCCCAACATCAGATGGACTTACAATAGTTCCTTTCGCAAATTCGGAACGTATGCTGTACAACTCATCAGGAGCTTGCCCCACTTCCTCATCCCATTTTTCAACAAGAAAAGTACACATCATATCGAAAACGTACCGTTGCTTCGGTGCTTCCCATTGAAGGAAAACATGCATAACACCCTCAAGATTATACTGTGTATCGTATATAATCCATTTACGCGCCATGTGGTCCAAAATCGTACGCTCATCCATATTCGGCAACTGACTACGTGACTGTCTACGCTCAGTAACAGGGGACATACCCAATTGTCCCAACAAAGGAGAAAATAAACCAGTAACTGCAGTAGTCATTCATTGTCTAGCAGAAGGAGAAGGTGAAAGAATAAGAGAAGACGGAACAATAGCAGAAGAATTCGAAGTCGGAATGGAGGGAGCATTAAGAACAGGCATAGGAGTTGCAGATGAAGAAGGAGGCAAAGGTGGCGGTCCCTGAGGAGGCTGCGCCAAAGGAATAGTAGCCAACGGAAAGGGAGCTGGCTGTGGTGGAATCACAGGTGGCACAACAACTGGGTGTTGTGCAACCACAGCTGGTGGAGGTGGTGCCGTAGCATTTTGTGCATAAGGGGGTGGCGAACTCAAGAGATGCGACATTAAAGGATCTTCCTCAAGATCTTTCTTTTCT
Source organism: Lissotriton vulgaris (assembly GCF_964263255.1). Classification (NCBI taxonomy): domain Eukaryota; kingdom Metazoa; phylum Chordata; class Amphibia; order Caudata; family Salamandridae; genus Lissotriton; species Lissotriton vulgaris. The sequence continues at coordinate 1,577,319,763 of NC_141685.1, forward strand.
TCCTGTTCTTTACACGGCAAAACTGGGTAGCATCTATCTACCGCTAACTTCTTCACCCTAAGCATCTGTTCACTTTCTTGCTCTTACTCATTATCCTTAAACGCAACAGCAGCTTGTACCATTGACATACCTCGTTCTCGTTTATTTTTCTTCGCTAATCTCATTTCTCTCTGTTTGGCTTCTTTGCGCCATATGCGAAAAGAGTCAAACATTGCCAGAGGGGCTTTCTTCTTAAAATGTTTAACCTCCAGATTTTCCAAAATCTCCGCGTCAAAACTACCATATTGGGGCCATTTTAAAACACCATCTTTCCTGGTGTATCGGATCCATACTTCATTATATGCGATGGGGCCTATGCCATGTTTCACATAAAGTTCATAGGTTGGAGTTCCAATCGGAGGAACCGGACACGAGTCCTCCAATCGGGAATCCCAATTACAACCAAGACAAAACAGATTTCCAAGTCTGCTAAGACCAGGCATCTTCGCTCTCTTGTCTAGCTTCAAACTTCAAAGGATTATCGAATACAATAGTCTTGTGAATACACGAGTCCCTCGGCTTTGGTACTTGCAAGTTCCAAATTAAAGCGATCCCAAGGGGATACCAAAAACTAAGAACCAAACTAAGGACTGAGAGACGCTCTACTCATACTTAACTGAGGTATCCATGACGTCACCAGAAGACTTGTCTAATGTTTCGCTCTACCAATCATCAAGGGTCCAAAACAGGGCGATAGTCAGGGCAGCAGTCCTTCGTAGCCATCGGGAAGCGGGGAACCTCGCAGCAAAGACTTTCGGACCACGTCGACATACAGGGGTCGATGAAGTGGTGGCCTTCCTCCAGAATTTTCACACAAAGCGCCTCATGAACCTCTGGCTTGGACCGGTACCGCTGATATCGCCCCATGTTGGGCGCCAACTGAAGTACTGGGCATTTAAGAACCCAGCGGTGCCAGGGAACACACCCTAAGACTTCGAGTCCTTCCTGTTCTAGACTACAGAAACATAGAGTCTTCTTGGTGAAGTCAAAGATCGTATTTATTGGCTGCAGCAAGTAACAGGTATCCTAGAAGTACAACACAGTGTATATTCTCAGGAGACTGCTCAATCTTACAAAGCCATCCTTCTATTTTTATACAAAATGTTATGCTTTAGGCAAACATTCCTTATTTTACAGTTGATCATTCACATATTTTCACTACAAAGAAAAAGCAGAGTCATGATGACAAGCCCATATTTTTGTTTGTCCAGCCCACAATTAATTACCCGGCAAGACCCAGTATTTTCATCAGATATCGGCGGACCCCTAATAAAAACGGGCAACTCCTCCTCGTAAAGCAAGTCATAAAGAAAGAAAACAGGGACAGGTGTGCGGAAGATTAGGCATGGTTTGTGTACGATGAAAGGTTTATGATATGTTGTGCCTTGATACTAATCTTGTTCGGCCACTGTGAAAGGAACTAGCCGAACAGGTTTGGCTTCAGGCAGTGGAGTCAGCTTGCCCAGGTCACAGAGGAGTCAGCAAAGGTGTACGTGTCCTTCAGACTCGGTTTTGGCCTTAGTCATTTGGTCTAAGCGAGGGCAATCACAAAATGGCTGCCGTTCACAAAATGGAACCCGAGGGTTCAGGACGGAAACACTGATTTCAGGGTGATTTTGTCACCCGAATATGACGAAAATGCTTGTGCATAGTATTCTATTCATTCTTGGTCTGCTGATACCAAAATCGTCATGATACGACGATGTTTATAACACGGGTCCAGAATTTTCAGTACCACAGACCTTCCTTTTGCCCTTACATAGGCAATAACCTATACTCATGCTAATCTGAGTCCAGGTCTATATTCATAAAGTCATTGAGATGTTGCTGTAGCATCATCCTATTACTTAGCTCGTTTCTTGATATAGGTTTCCCTACACACGAGGTAGCACAGAGGCCACATATTGCAGGAGCACACTGTACACACAGACAGAACAGGAAAAGAATGGCTAAGATCATCCCAATGACTATCAGAATCTTCCATCCCCAGGCGGATATCAGTTCCCAGAACCACCCCATCAATGACCAATCTCCTTTATCCACGTGAATAGAGATCTTATGCAGTTTGGAAATGGCCTGGTAGACTGTCGGAGCGTTATCTGGGATGAAAACACAGCAACTAGATTGGATCACTTTACATACCCACCTCGGTCTGCAAGTATGACGTCTAATGCGACCCTGTTCTGAAGAGTCATAAGGCGATCCGACTGGAGCTCAGCCGTCAAATTACTAAGGGCACCAGCGGTTTCAACTACAGTGCATTCAACCACCCTTGTCAATTGCCTTATGTTCCTGCTGTTAACCATAGGTCCCCAAAACGGCAGAAAACCCTTTACGAAATCTCCAAATTCTTGTCCTGCAGTATCTTCTTCACTGATGACACCTCTAACTATCCTTGTCTTGTGGTAATCTGCCGCGGCCGTGTAGGTGGGAGGCAACAGGAACGAAACAAAACATGTGCTCGAGAAATCCGGGGGCAACCATGTATAGGCTCTATCATGGCAGATGAAATAGGTACCCTTAGCTGCTAGAAGCGAAGGGGAAATCTGAGACGCAAAAACATATGGGCCGGGATGCCCGCCACCCCTCCCAACACCAATTCCCCATGGGAGGAGACAGGCACAGGTTTGAACTTTTGGAAGGCGGGGGGAGTTTATTGATAAACTCTAATCTTCTAGTGGACTCATGCTCAGGAAGAGGGTGAAAAGAATGCGAGGAAACAGTAGAAGGAGGTATGGGCTGTGTAGTGGGTGCAAAGGTCACTTGAAAAGAGAATAAAACATATCCTATTAAAAACATCATTACACTAAGCAACATGAAAATACATAATACCAAAAATCGTTTTTTTGTCATCAATATACACATTCTGGCTCTAAAGTCTATCTGTTTGGCAGGTCTCTCCAGCTCGAAAAACTCCATCCTCTCTAATTACTGCTCGCGGCGGTAGGGTGTTCTATGCTAAGGAATGCTTCTGTCAGTCCAGGGCAACTCCCTTAGACCGTCCAGAACTGTCGACCTAACGTCTTCAGCTGCACTCCAAAGACTTGGGCAACCACGACCCTAACAGCTGAACCCAGATGACGGTTCGAAAAACAAAAATAAGAAAGTTTCTCAGATGAGAGAGCTGCACTTTCAATAATAGAAAAAAAGATTTTTTTTATTTGTCCATAGTTCTCGGCCTCAAATTATACCGGCTTTTACCAGGTACTGTCTGGTTCTGGAACAAGAGTTCAAGCTCTGTAGTGTTCAATCGAATTGACGGTGGCACAGCTTCATGCAAAAGATTGTCACTTTCTCATTCAGAAATTTTTCCTTTTACACGTGCATCGCTAAAAGGCAGAAAACGAGGCACAGTCTCAGTCTCAGGGTCAGCGATCCCCTCCTGGACCCACCGGTCGTACGGTAGAGGCAAAGGGACCCTCTTGCAGTGTACGCCGTGGATCCAGTGCTTTTTCCCTTCCACCCGAACAGCTGATATTGTTGAGAGAAGGACGAGGTGAGGGCCAGTCCAACGGGGCTGGTCATTCTTTGTCCGTTGGAAGTTCTTGACCAGCATCCATGATCCAGGATCGATAGGATGTCCTGGAGCTTCAGAGACCTGAGGCAGAGTATCGTGAACCTGTTGGTGTAAAACACGCAATTTAGCCGTCAATTCATACAAATAATCAAGCAGTACAGGGTGTTTGATCTCACTGAATTTTGTCAGCCTTGGCACTCCCCATATGTTGGCCGGGCGGCCAAACACAATTTCATAGGGACTAAGTCCCACTCGCGAATGCACAGTCATTCTTGTTGATAGGAGTGCTAAAGGCAGAGCGTCAGGCCATTTAAGACCAAAACTCGCTTGGATCTTGGCCAATTTCAGTTTTAGTGTGCCATTATAGCACTCTACTAGTCCAGCTGATTGGGGGTGATTTGCAGCATGGAATTTTTGTTGGATACCTAGCCCTTCACATACTTTCTTCATCACTCGACCCACAAATTCACTCCCATTATCACTCCAGACCATTCTCGGCATTCCAAACCTAGGGAAGAATTCTTTGTGAAGGGCTTTAGCTGTGGATATGGCAGTGTTGTCTTTTAAGGGATATGCTTCTACCCTTCTCGAAAAGGAACAAACAACAACGAGTACGTATTTCAAATTGTTGCACCTTTCCATGTGGATGAAATCTAGCTGCAAAATTTCGAACGGATACGTTGGAGGCGCAAAATGACGAGCTGGAGTTGGGGTTCCCCTACCAGGATTGTATTTCAGACACACCATGCAATTCTTGACCACATTCTCTGCACACTTAGGAATTCCAGCATTTTGCCATACGGGTGCTAACAACTTACAAATCCCTTTCACATCAATATGAGCCATTCCATGGGCCATTGTCACCACTGCAAGCACATACGCATCGGGTAACAACCATCACTGATGTTCTGACAATTCAACCCAACAACCATTTGCATCCAATTTACCCGTACTCTCTCTCCACACACTCAACTCTTTCTCTAAAGCTTCAGCTTGAATAGACTTCACACTCTCTATCGTATCTTCACACATTCCAACGTCACCAACCCATCTTGCAGGGCCTGCAACATATATTCGATTCATTACATCTTTTGCTGTTTCTTTTGCGATTTCGTCAGCAAATGCATTTCCACGACCAACATCATCAGTAACCTTTTTGTGTGCACTGCATTTCACAATCGCAACTTGGAACGGCAAGGTCAGTGACTCAAGAAGCTCATTCACCAACTGACCATGTTGTATCTTAGCTCCATGCGAACTCAGGAACCCACGTTCTTTCCACAATCGTCCAAAACTATGAGCCACACCAAAGGCATACTGGCTGTCAGTATATGTGGTCACTCTCATTCCTTTCGACAACACACACGCTCTCGTAAGTGCAATCAATTCTGCTGCTTGAGCTTAATTATCTGGGATACGTGCAGTTTCAACAATCGTATGCAAAGTCGTGATAGCATATGCTGCAGTCGTATCACCATTCGGAAGCTTGAAGCATGAACCATCCACCCATAAGGTTCCGTCACATTTCACAAGAGGAGTATCTTTTAGATCTATTCTCCCTTTCGTTTCATCTTCTGTCCTGAGAAAACAATTGTGCTGTTCGATATCATCTGTCACTACTGAAATCGGCAATAGCATGGCTGGATTCAGCGTATTGCACCTCTTTATGTGCACATGGCTCGCTAACAGTGTCAACTCGTAACCTGACAAACGAGCACTAGTTAAAGTGCTGTGTCTTGGTCCTGTTTAACAAAGTGTCCACTGCATGTGGAACCATCACAATCAACATATTATTCATCACTAATCCAGCAGACTGTCAGATAGAAACCGCTGCTGCCGCTGTGGCCCTCAAGCAACTTGGCAAGGCCTTAGCTACCGGATCCAAAGTCGACGAAAAATACGCGCATGGACGCTGTTTGTCTCCGAAAGACTGTGTCAGTACTGGCAATGCACAACCTTCTTTCTCATGGACATACAGTGTAAAGGGCTTACTGTAGTCGGGGGTACCCAACGCAGGAGCCGAACACAATGAATCACGAAATTCGGAAAAACGTTTCTGACAATCTTCAGACCACGGAATGGGATTCGGTGTATCTTTACAAGTTAATGCCACCAAAGGTTTGGCCAACAAAGAAAAATTCGGTATCCATTGTCTGCAATATGATGTAATGCCCAAGAAAGCACGTACTTCTCTCTGTGTCCTTGGCACACTCAATTTTGCAATTGCCTGAAATCTTTCTGGGGTCAGTTTCCTTCCCTCCTTGCGATAAGAGGTGACCTAAGCAGGTTACTTCTTGTCGACAATATTGCAGTTTTGAAAGAGACACTTTGTGATGCAAATCATACAAATGACGCAACAACGACAATGTGGCTTGTTTACAAATCTCCTCAGTATTTGCAGCGACTAGCAAATCGTCGGCGTACTGAATAAGGGTAGCGCCATCAGGAGAAACAATCGTATCAAGCTGTGTTTTTAAAGCCTGACTGTATATCGATGGACTTTCACAGTAGCCTTGAGGAACGCGTTTGAAACGGAAGCTTCGGCCTCCTAAACTGAAGCCAAAAATATCCCTGCTCTCGTCGGCAATCGGGATGCTGAAGAAAGCATTCTTCAAGTCAATCACCGAGAACCAAGTGGCTGAAGCTGGAATCATAGTCAATAGGGCAGTGATATCAGGGACAACGGGAAACTGTGGCACAACTATTTTATTTACCTCTCTAAGATCAATCACAAACCTGTAAACAGGTGGCTGGGAAGGGTCGGTACGCTTCAAAACAGGCAGAACAGGACTATTACAAACGTTGCCTCTTGTCTCTTCAATTACATCTTTTTCGATCAGATCATAAATGATCGCTAACAACGCCTTTTCACCTTCGCTAGAGATCTTGTATTGGGGAATGCGTGGCATTCTAACATTGGCTTTCAATGTTACAATATATGGTGGTATTTCCAAAAGACCCACGTCGTTAGGACCAGTAGCCCAAAGAGCATCCAGTAGAGAAGACAATTCTGTCGGAAGTGTATCCTTTGACAAATACATCGGGGAGACCACTCTCTTGCCCAGTGTAAGTTGTACTCCCAAAGGAGAACAATACAACGTCGCATATAGTCTATTAACAGATCTAATCCTAGAAGGTTCTCCCCACAACCTGTCGTCAGAATAAGGGGTGCTTCAAATTCATAAGGTCCAACAGAAAGAGACATAGGACTAGAAATCGGGTTCCTAACCGGGGCGCCAAAAAAACCTACTGAAACATTCATTTCGCCAGACAAAGGTGCGCCAGGGAGTTTTGAGTGCATAATAGAACTCTTTGTAGCACCAGTATCCAACAGAAAAAGCTCTGACACACCTGATGTAATCAACTCAACATAAGGTCCACTCTGATCTACTGGAACTGAAACAACTCCCTCTCTTTGTCCATGGCTGTCCTAACAATCATTACCATTCATTTCCTCACCTTCATTATAGTAGTCGTCCGTATAGTACTGGGCGGTCTTACCAGATGAACCTCGCTGTTGATCAAAATTATTCATCGAGTTTTGTGGAGGCAAAGAAAGTACATTCTGTCCACGACCTCTACCTCTAGGCGCTTGTTGAGCACCTCTACCTCTTATACCAGAAACACCATTCGTACGCTGCAGCAAAACCGGACAACTATTTGTGTAATGACCCTCTTCTTTGCAATACGCACACTGATTAGGACCATACGGAAAACGCTGTTCAGAAGACTCGTTTCTTTGCGAGTTTCTCGAATACTGCTGATTCTGCTGATAATCACGTTGATTATTAGTGCGGGGTGGTAAAAGAACTTTAGTTTTCAATTCCTTAGTCTTCTTATCCACTTTCTCTAACTCATCTTTGTGCCTATTTTCATAGTACTGGGCAATAGCCAAAATTTGTGCTGACGTGGAAACAACCCATGCACTTTCAGAATCCTTCAACTTATTGCACAATTCAGGAAGCAAATTATGTACAAATTTGTCAACAAACAATCTCTGACTGCCCTCTGTAGCCATATCCTGACCACTATGGTCGACGAAGGTCTCTTCGAACCTCGTGAAAAAGTCAGACACCGTTTCGTCTTTCTTCTGCTTACATGCAGACAACTTGTCCCAATTGACATGCAATTCGGGCATTAAAGTCTTCATATACGTAATAATCTTATCAGGAAGTTCAGTAATCAAATCCTCAGGCTTAGCACCGCCTACTTGCCTATTGTCGGCATCTCTAAAATAAACACATGTATCACCCAATTCAACCGCATGATCCGTAAGACGAATCTTACTCCAAATAGGTTGTGGAACAACATTGCCAAAAAACATGTCGATGTCTGCCAAATTCATAATACACGAACCCACAGTCTAAGTCAACTCTTTATAGTACCCTGCTGGATTTTTGCGTGGATCAGGCAAAGACTGCTTAATAGCTAAAACTTCAGCACGTGCACCCAGACACGCTGAAAATGAGCCGGTACAGCTGGCGGATCATTATTTGCACCAGCAAACACTGCTTCTTTCCACACCGGAGGAACCTCTCACATTGGATATTGTCGTGCCTTTCTCCGAACTGAAGAATCAGGCCTGAATAATTGTCGAGAAGGAGACTCACTCCTAAATGACAACAACATCGCGACCGCTTTCCCAACATCAGATGGACTTACAATAGTTCCTTTCGCAAATTCTGAACATATGCTGTACAACTCATCAGGAGCTTGCCCCACTTCCTCATCCCATTTTTCAACAAGAAAAGTACACATCATATCGAAAAAGTACCGTTGCTTCGGTGCTTCCCATTGAAGGAAAACATGCATAACACCCTCAAGATTATACTGTGTATCGTATATAATCCATTTACGCGCCATGTGGTCCAAAATCGTACGCTCATCCATATTCGGCAACTGACTACGTGACTGTCTACGCTCAGTAACAGGGGACATACCCAATTGTCCCAACAAAGGAGAAAATAAACCAGTAACTGCAGTAGTCATTCATTGTCTAGCAGAAGGAGAAGGTAAAAGAATAAGAGAAGACGGAACAATAGCAGAAGAATTCGAAGTCAGAATGGAGGGAGCATTAAGAACAGGCGTAGGAGTAGCAGATGAAGAAGGAGGCAAAGGTGGCGGCCCCTGAGGAGGCTGCGCCAAAGGAATAGTAGCCAACGGAAAGGGAGCTGGCTGTGGTGGAATCACAGGTGGCACAACAACTGGGTGTTGTGCAACCACAGCTGGTGGCGGTGGTGCCGTAGCATTTTGTGCATAAGGGGGTGGCGAACTCAAGAGATGCGACATTAAAGGATCTTCCTCAAGATCTTTCTTTTCTTCCTGTTCTTTACACGGCAAAACTGGGTAGCATCTATCTACCGCTAACTTCTTCACCCTAAGCATCTGTTCGCTTTCTTGCTCTTACTCATTATCCCTAAACGCAACAGCAGCTTGTACCATTGACATACCTCGTTCTCGTTTATTTTTCTTCGCTAATCTCATTTCTCTCTGTTTGGCTTCTTTGCGCCATATGCGAAAAGAGTCAAACATTGCCAGCCGGGCTTTCTTCTTAAAAAGTTTAACCTCCAGATTATCCAAAATCTCCGCGTCAAAACTACCATATTGGGGCCATTTTAAAACACCATCTTTCCTGGTGTATCGGATCCATACTTCATTATATGCGATGGGGCCTACGCCATGTTTCACATAAAGTTCATAGGTTGGAGTTCCAATCGGAGGAACCGGACACGAGTCCTCCAATCGGGAATCCCTATTACAACCAAGACAAAACAGATTTCCAAGTCTGCTAAGACCAGGCATCTTCGCTCTCTTGTCTAGCTTCAAACTTCAAAGGATTATCGAACACAATAGTCTTGTGAATACACGAGTCCCTCGGCTTTGGTACTTGCAAGTTCCAAATTAAAGCGATCCCAAGAGAATACCCAAAAACTAAGAACCAAACTAAGGACTGGGAGACGCTCTACTCATACTTAACTGAGGTATCGATGACGTCACCAGAAGACTCGTCTAATGTTTCGCTCTACCAATCATCAAGGGTCCAAAACAGGGTGATAGTCAGGGCAGCAGTCCTTCGTAGCCATCGGGAAGCGGGGAACCTCGCAGCAAAGACTTTCGGACCACGTCGACATACAGGGGTCGATGAAGTGGTGGCCTTCCTCCAGAATTTTCACACAAAGCGCCTCATGAACCTCTGGCTTGGACCGGTACCGCTGATATCGCCCCATGTTGGGCGCCAACTGAAGTGCTGGGCATTTAAGAACCCAGCGGTGCCAGGGAACACACCCTAAGACTTCGAGTCCTTCCTGTTCTAGACTACAGAAACATAGAGTCTTCTTGGTGAAGTCAAAGATCGTATTTATTGGCTGCAGCCAGTAACAGGTATACTAGAAGTACAACACAGTGTATATTCTCAGGAGACTGCTCAATCTTACAAAGCCAGCCTTCTCTTTTTATACAAAATGTTATGCTTTAGGCAAACATTCCTTATTTTACAGTTGACCATTCACATATTTTCACTACAAAGAAAAAGCAGAGTCATGATGACAAGCCCATATTTTAGTTTGTCCAGCCCACAATTAATTACCCGGCAAGACCCAGTATTTTCATCAGATATCGGCGGACCCCCAATAAAAACGGGCACCTCCTCCTCGTAAAGCAAGTCATAAAGAAAGAAAACAGGGACAGGTGTGCGTAAGATTAGGCATGGTTTGTGTGCGATGAAAGGTTTATGATATGTTGTGCCTTGATACTAATCTCGTTCGTCCACTGTGAAAGGAACTGGCCGAATAGGTTTGGCTTCAGGCAGTGGAGTCAGCGTGCCCAGGTCACAGAGGAGTCAGCAAAGGTGTACGTGTCCTTCAGACTCGTTTTTGGCCTTAGTCATTTGGCCTATGTGAGGACAATTACAAAATGGCTGTCGTTCACAAAATGGAACCCGAGGGTTCAGGACGGAAACTCTGATTTCAGGGTGATTTTGTCACCCGAATATGACGAAAATGCTTGTGCATAGTATTCTATTCATTCTTGGTCTGCTGATACCAAAATCGTCATGATATGACGATCTTTATAACACGGGTCCAGAAATTTCAGTACCACAAGGAAACTTGCACATACTTACTCTCCTAAATAATCACTTATAGAAACACATACTTATTTAAACAGGAACTCTTACAATCTCTCACTCTCACATATACTCACTTATATACATCAATACTCACATATACTAGATTAAAACATATGTAGCTACTGATAAAGACACTTGTGAGACAGTCATTCACTCACTAACACACACATATACACACTCATCCACCCATACAGTCCTGAACATATGCTGTCTTCAAAACACATACAGTGAGTCAGTCATTGATGCATCTATGTGCTAAGTAATACCCCCACCAAACCATACAGACACTCATACTGATACTAAAAAAACATCTAATAACCCATATACACACACATGTAGCTACTCACCAACCCATGCAGCCACTTATACACAAAGTGAAACACTGATACATATATTTAAATATTTAAACATTACTCGCTAATATATGTATTCACTAAGATACACTTAATAAGCCAGTTAACCAATCAATTTTTTTTTTAAAAGACATCCTTTTAGACACTTATTTAAACATTTATTCTTCCATCGACCTTTACATATACATATATAAAACATATTTATTTTTCAGAAAGACACACATTCACTGGCTGGTGTAAACAGTGATGTCATGAGTGATGTCACTGACCATGTCATGAGTGATGTATTATGTGACATAATCAGCAGTGCATTGCAGGCGCGCAAGTTATAGTGAGTCCAACTAACTATAACGTGGGAATTTCAATGGTTTTATGTCAGTAAAATTTCCAGCTAACTATAACTGGTGTGAACCCTCTGTTTTTTCAGTGAATTTAAAATGTTTTTTAAATGCTAATTCCTAACTATAACTGGTGTGAAACCTATGGTTTTTTCAGTGAATATATATATATATACATATATGTCACCTACTGGTGGTCGCCAGTAGGTAGTTATAGTTAGGACCTACTTTCTATTGGAAATTCACAACTTCTATTTGGAATAACTTTGGCGCTGGTGGACGAATCGTCGCAAATTTCTCCAAGAAAATGGCCTGCTCGGTTCCGCTCCTTCCCAGAAAGTTTGGGGCTGATACGTCAAGTGGGGACCGAGAAAAAGGGGGTCCCAAAAGATGTTTTCCCCATGCAATTTTCCATAGGGACATTTAGCCAGGGCTACAGCTCGAACGGCTGAACGCAATTACACCAAATTTGGCAGAGAGGTAGAGTTTGGTTCGTAGATTTTGCTTTTTGTTAAATGGTGTAAATCCGTTCAGTAGTTTCTGAGAAAATTACAAGTGAAATCATAGCGATATCTAGAGACAGAGTTCACACGTGGACGGAGAACCATTCAATTACGAGCGCGAGCTGCATGTTGATTGGCTGTCAACTGTCTGTCAACACTCGAAACCAGGAAGTGTTGGTGGCCATCTTGTGCCTCGGTAGAACCGAATGCCAAGAAAACAGTAAAACAAAGTTCTGAAAAAAGGGAAGGGGGCAGGCTAGAAACATTTTGACCCTCTCGGGTTGCTCAGGGGGTCGAACATGGATGTTTAGGTTCTATTTTAATTTTATTTTTTAAAAAGGAAAATCCCAGCGTACACTTACGGAAATCCGTACAATTATGAGCACGAGATGCATGCTGATTGGCTGTCAATACTACTAACCAGGAAGTGTTGGCAGCCATCTTGTTTGTCGCGAGAACCGAGTCACAAGAAAACAGTAAAACAAAGTTGAGAAATTAGGAAAGGGGGCAGGGTAGAAACATTCTGACCCTATAGGCTTGCTCGGGGGTGGTACGTGGATCTTTAGGCTACATTTTAATTTTCATTTTAAATAAAAAATCGTGGGGTATTCGTGCAGTACTCATACGCGGTGGAAAAGGTAAAAAATCTAGAAGTCCATTTTATTCATTAGGTCCCGGGGGGGCAAAATTACGGGGGCATTTTCTTTCCATACTGGGGGGCTTGTAAGATGCCCCGAGCACTGGGGAACGCCACTCGTCTGTTTTTTTTTTTAAGTATGCGGGGGTTACGGTTATACTCCCCGCAGTCTCGGGGAGCGGCGCCCCTCGTGGCTTTTAAAAAAAATATGTTTTGAGCTCTCCCTCCCTCTCTCCCCGTACACCTTTCTGGGGCAGTAATATGTAAAATGACCTTCCAGCTTCGGGTACCTGCACTGTCTGGGTTTTTTTATTAACGTTGGGAGGGCGTCGCGAGGCCCTCTTAGTGGAACCATTGATGGTCCTGGGGAGCACCATTTCTCAGGGCCGGCTCTTGCAGTGTGTCGGGGTGCATACTCCCGGGACACTGCTGTTGGTATGGTAGGGCGGTACCGTCACCGCTCCCACTTTACCACAGTAAACCGTTTTTCTATTTGAAAGAGAGAGCAAGTTAATCTGCTCTCTCTTTCAAGTAGGAAAGGAGATTGGTAGGATGTGGGGAGCCGTCTGGGATCGTGGGGGCATTGGGGCTAAAAGAAAAAAAAAAGAGGGCTATATTATCAAGCAAGGGCGATACATTATCGCCGCTTTTATCAGCAGGAAACTGCTGCTAAAGCGGCGATAATGAGCTTGTTAATATGGCCTTGTTAATTCACATAGAAGCTCGTGTTCTGGTGTTAGCATGGGCTTCTATGGGAAATAACAAGGCCGTATTATCAAGCTCATTTCCTGCCAATAAAACAGCGATAATTTTAACACCGGTCCTTGCTAATATGCAGCTAAATTTACTGGTCAAAAAAAGAGGTATATTTCTATGATAGTATGTAAAACTTTCTGTTTGTTTTTTTGTGCAGCAGTTGTACTCTCTACACAAGTGCAGCCTCTTTTTGAAACCCACGTTTGTTTATTTTTCTTCAAGTTCAACAAGCAAACATTTCTTTATTTCAGGTATTAAATGTACCGCTTTCTTTTTCCGGGTTGTGTGTGTCATTCGCTGCTGTACTTTTGTAATATATTAATAATCATACTTTATCTATATTTATTTGAAACGTAGTGCTGAGGCTCCAAACGTTAATTACGTACTCTGTCCACCGCCATTTTAGTCGTTTTTCACCGTTATTTTAATTATATCTGTTACTTTCATTTTACCGTCCTCCTATTTTCTCTGTGATCAATGAGATTTCCTGCCACAGACACCACGGTGTTTGTCCTTGGCCTCTAATGTTATCAGAGTTAGTCACACGTATACAAAAAAAACTAATTTGAAGGATGTAAGCCACAGCCATTAAAACGCATGTCCGTCAACACAAAGGCATTATTAAGATTATGTGTTTATCATGTGTGGTAAATGCATAGTAGTTTTAAAAGCATGCGTGGTAGAGGCATGCGTGGTAAAGCTATATGCATGCTAATGGCTTCGTGGTGACGATCACGCGTGCTTATGACCGCATAGTAATGGCTGTTTCCCCCCAGGACACTGCAGCAACCGGGTCTGGGCATCGTGGACTCCAGGGTAGTAGGCGGAGGACCACGCAGCTCCTCATACAATATAGAAATCTTTGTGGGGTGATTGTTTCCGTGGTTTGAGGGGCATGATTAAGGTCCACACATTTAATTTTGTAGTGGGGTAGGTTTTGCATGGGAAAATGTGGCATGAGGTTTGAAAATGTGGTACACATTGCTTCGTATTATTTTGATTTCTTTTGTAAGTTGTAGTCTATCCAGAGGAAATGTAACTCAGTAGTTTTCAATCCAAGTCTTGAACTATAGCATTTCAACATTATTTTTATTGTGGACTGTCATACCCACCCCCACAAAATAAAAGAAGTATATAGTTTTTTTTATTAACTTTTATTAAAACAGTAACTGTAAACAAAACTTAATTTTATTTATTTATTTTGGTTTTTCTAGAGCGTGTAGTCACCCAACGGGTATCCCAGCGCTAAACCTCGTGCTCCTAAGGGATGAAGGTCGGGAATGACGACGACTCAGGGGAAGAGTAAGGTTTTAAGAGACTTCCTGAACCGTAGGAGATTTGGTTTTGCTCTGAGGTTCGAGGGGAGTGTGTTCCATTTTTTTCCAGTATTGACTGCGAAACGGCGGCCACCTGCACGGGCCTTCTTCACCCTGGGGATCATGATGAAGTTTCCATGTTCGGATCGGAGCGCTCTCGTGGGTCTGTAGGGTGTGATCCAGTTGTTGAGGATTGGGGGGCCTGCATTGTGCAGTACCTTGTGGGCCAGACAAAGGGCCTTGAAAGTTACCCTTTCCCTGATTGGGAGCCAATGCAGCTTCCTCAGTGCAGGCTTGGCTGATGTTCTGGCTGGAGTGGTCGTAAGTAGTCGGGCTGCGGCATTCTGGGCTTTTTGCAAAGTTTGGAGAGTGGATTCCGGAGCTCCCAGATAGATGGCGTTGCTGTAGTCCAGCCTGGATAGAATTAGGCCTTGGATCAGCAAAAGATGCGACTGGAATGGCAGTAGGGGAAGTACCTTCCTGCAAGATCTGAGCAGTCCGTAGCATATGCCGGCCGTCTTTCTCGCCTGTGTCCTGAAGGAGAGATCTGTCTCCAGCCACACTCCCAGACTCTTAACCTCCGTCTTGGGGGTGGGGGGTTCACCCATGCAGGCGGGCCAGATGTTAGGGGGAAGGTTCGTGGTGTTGTGCCCTAGGAGCAGGATCTCTGTTTTGGATCCGTTTAATTATTAATTATAACTGTATTAGAATTATTAATTATTCATTATTAATAATTATTAATTATAACTGTATTAGAAGCAACTAGAAAAATAACTTTAAAAAAAGAACAATAATATAAACAAATTGTTAAATGGACTCCAAAAGATGTCCGATTGGTAATCTGCAAAACAAAAAAGAAAATTAGAGTTTAGAATTATGTAGATGTGAGTAAATGAGCTGAAGCATTACAAGTATGGTAACTTCATGGTTTTACGTGTGCAGTGTGCCTGGTACAATTCACTTCTGTTATAATGCCGCCTTTAAGTGGTGTCTATATGGAAGTGCCTGCTGCGTTTCTGACAGAAAAGTGGCACAACAGGATTTTAAAGATCTAGGCCTCTGTGCTTACCGTTGTATAAACACTGCGGCCAAACGCTTTGGCCAGTTGAATTCACAACTTGAGTTGGGCTGTTCTCCTGCAGGTGCAAGTAGACAGCAGTGTCTATCAGTTTAAGAGAGAAACAGAAATGATGTCACAGAGAGTGTGAGAGAGAAAGAGAAAGAAAAGAACATTAAAACTGTCTCGCAGAGTCTGGAGTTGAGATTTTTTCTTGAAAAGTGAGAGGTAGATTTACAAGCTCCTTGCGTCACTTTACCCATGTTAAAAGTGACTCAAAAGTGGTGTAATAAGCTTGTAGATCTGTTTGTCAGACTGTTGTAACCTATCTGTTGTCACTGCTTGGACTTAATTATAGGTTTTACAGAGAGAAGCAGCTGCACACTACGCATTCTCTCCTTTCACAAATAAAGGTAACACTGCGGTTTTATGAGTGCAGTGTGCCTGGTACATTTCAGTTGTTATAGTGCCGTGTTCAAATGGTGTCTATATGGAAGTGCCTACTGCGTTACTGACGCAAAAGTGGCAGAACGTGGTTTGTAAATATTGCGACTTATTTCTAATGCATTGCTATGAAGTCATTGTATATGTAGGCTGCTGTGCTTACCTTGTATAAGCAGTGCGGCCATCGGACTTCACAACTTGACTTGAACTCTTCTTCTATACGTCAAAGTATATTCAATACGTTGCAGAGAATTCCATTGCTGCTGCTCGATAGGCCGTCATTGCTTCTGAAGGATGTTTGGTGAAGGAAACAAAAGGATATTTTGATTAATCATCGTAAACTGAGTTGCGAATCTACTGCCAACAGTGAATTTTAATGTGGGTTCTTAATATTCCGTACTTAGACTGTTGCAGCCCATTGAGTCGCAGAGTTTGGAGTTGAGAGTTTTTCTTGAAAAGTGAGACACAGATTTACAAGCTCCTTGCGTCACTTTCCCCATGTTAAAAGTGACAGCAAAGTGGCGTAATAGGCTTGTAGATCTGTTTGTCAGACTGTTGTAACCTATACGTTGTCACTTGTCGGAGGTGATTATACATTTCTACACTGTGAATCTGCTGCAGACGACAGAGTCTTTCCTTTCACAAATAATTTGTTGTTGTTTCGGAAAGAAAGGGCCATGTTATCAAGCAACGGCGATACATTATCGCCTCTTTTATCGGGAGGAAACTGTTGATAAAGCGGCGATAATGGGCTTGGTGATATGCCCTTGTGAATTCCCATAGCAGCCCAGGTTAACACAAGAAACTGATCTGCTTTGGGAATTCACAAGGGCATAATATCAACCCCATTATCGCTGCTTTATCTGCAGTTTCCTGATGATGAAAGCAGCGATAATGTATTGCGATTGCTTGATAATATGGCCCTCAATTCTTTGTCACCTAGTGCCATTGGGGTGATTGAAAGATGGTGCTGTACGTATGGAAGAAGTATTCACTGTTATCAAGATAGTTAACTACTTGAATTCAGATAAGGTTGTTTACAGCAGAGTGGAGATAGTATTGTCAAAAACTTTAAAAAAGAGAAACAATGGGAGAGAACAAGAAAGAGAAAGAGAAAAAAGGACTTTAAAACGTGGGAGGCACAGACACACACATACGACAGGGGTGGTGTACGTGAAGACAGAGGCCCAACCACAGTCAACATTTTCGGGGGGGCTGAAGTTTAAACAAAAAGAAGAGTGGAGCTGCAGGGGCTGTAAGTGGGGGGATCATCAAAGCCTCATTAACAAGCAAAATGTCTTTAAAAGACATGTGACGTACTCGGGTGTGACTGTGTGTGGGCGCAGGAAGGTATGTCATCCTAGCTGAAACTTGTTAGCCCAATGTGTGTTTTGCGTGCTTGCTGCATACGATAGAGTGTCTCCTTTTACAGGTAAGTTGTTGTTTCAGAAACAAGTTTCTTTGCTTACCTTGTGCTATTGCCGTCGTCATTGTAACATGATCCATCGTGAAGTTGTACATCTAAAAGGAATTAAAAGAAAGATGTTATGATTGATAATTGTAGCTATGTTAATTTGCAGTTAGATATTATTGCGGTTTTATGGACGTTCATTGTCATATTTGTAGGTACCAAGGGGCATATTATCAAGAACCGGTGATAAAATTATTGCTGTTTTATCGGCAGGAACCTGCTGATAAAATGGCGATAATGGGCTTGATAATTTGCCCTTGTTAATACCCATAGAAGCTCATGTTCTGGTCTTAACATGAGCTTCTATGTGAATTAACAAGGACGAATTATCAAGCCGATTAGCAATGTTTTATCTGCAGTTTCCTGCCGATAAAACGGCAATAATTTTAACACCGGTTCTTGATAATGTGATCCTGTTTGTATTGTGAATATATTCCGGACATGGACACTTGATACTACTTAACCATTGGTTAAGTTGGGACACTCTCATAAACGCGGTGTTGTTCGTGCGGTGTATATCTTTCTTCCGCCCCTCACTCGCGTTTGGAAAGGGGCGACCACTCGGTCCCCCCGAACGTATGGCAGAGTACCACGATCCCCCCGGGAAGCCATCTTGGGCGGGAAGCGAGTCTCGGCTGGTATGCCCGAAGCGGCGTAGCCGGGGCGCGCTTTTTCCCGCCCTAGAGTGGGCTGGCCTAGACACTGACGCGGCTGGCCACGCCCTTGGGGCAGGCAGGGGCGGGTTTACGCCCGCCCTGAAGACGGATAAAAGGAGAAGCAAGACCAGAAGGCATCCTCTTGTTCCTGTGCTCTGAAGCTGCACCTCCTCGCTGCACGTGAGCTCGAGACGGAACGAAGAGCCAATTTTGAGCGTTGTAATCGTTCTTGTTTGTTTTTCAGATACTCTGTTGGAGAATGCCGAAAAAGGCGGGAAAGCGCATGACTACTGACCAGATGCTGCGCGTTCTCATGAAGGAGGTGACCGACCTAAAGAGGCGGATGGATAAAGACGAGGAAGGGGGGCCGAAACGTCCTTTGGCGGGAGCAGCCCCGGGAGGGAAAAACAAGAGGCCCAGGAGGGGAGCAGCTGGGGGAGACATCCCGGGTCCCAGTGCCCCGCTCGAGGCACCCACTCCCGTGCCGGAGGAAGGGAATCCGATTCCCGTTGTGGTCACCCCCGTGTCCAGGGAAGATATGCCGCCCGAGCTGGCAGCACAACTAGCAGCGTGGTTGGGTCCCGGGAACTCCCCTCGCGCTGTCTGGGACCAGAGAGTCCCATAGCCGCCTGTTGAAGCTTAATACAGCTATTAGATGAGAAAATTTCCAAAAAGGCAACATTGGAAACAACTTTTGAAACCACATTACTACACAAATCGTGCAAGTAATTTCTTCGTTATTTGTTGTTTTTTTGTTACGTACTGTCCTGACGAATGCTCCGTAGACCCGGCTGGGCAACATGGAGCAGAAACATGTTGACGCTGTAGTTTATAAGGTATAAGGAGATTCATTAACACGACCTCCAGTAATACCGCAATTTTTTTAAATAACAATACTTCACCTTTTTCATTAAAATTCACCACTGGTGCAGTATATGTTTTTTATTAGTTTTTTCTGGGTGCCCTTTCCGTCCTTTTTATCTCTGGACACTGCTACTTGCGCCAGAGGTTGCCTCTGGATGAGGCTTGGCATATAGCACGTTGTTGGAACACTCGATGATAAATGCCACAACGCGAGTGAGGGGCGTAAGAAAGATATACACCGCACGAACAACACCGCGTTTATGAGAGTGTCCCAACTTAACCAATGGTTAAGTAGTATCAAGTGTCCATTCTTCTTTTGATTAATCAAACTACTGTTACTGGGGTGATGAATGGACCTTCTACCCTCCTCCCTACATTTTGATTATCGCGTATATTCCGGACATTTCAGCGATTATAAAAACGTTAGTGCTATTGCGAAAAAAAATTATACATGTAAATTAATACATGATATAGGAGTGCGCTCTATAAAATATAAAGTCGCATTTTTGTATGTAGTCAGCTACAACCCTTTGACTCCTTTTGATGCGTACTCAAGTGTCACTGCTCACCTTTTGGGGAAACAACAGTTTCTTCATGATGTAGTCCCGATCTCCAAGAAAGACGTCTCGTATATGGTGCAGAGTCTTGATATCTCCATTACTAAAGATATACTCGTGCTCCCATCATCATCATTAACGCAGGTTCTTGACCCACTCAGTGCTTCGGGCACAACTAACTGACCAAAGAGGCCACGCATGAAGTAGTGGGCCCCTTGTTCGGTGCTTTGGGAACAACTCTAAAATGGCGTACAACACGTGCGCTCCGTCTTTTTTATAGATAGGGTCACATGTGTAGTGGCGGATGCGCTGAATGGGTGTGGTGTGGGCGTATACCAGCCATGAGGGACTCTGTGTCGATCTGACAACTAGACCTGCAACTAAGAAATGACTACAATGGAAGTTTGGGCCTTGTACTTTTATTGTGTTTTCCTGTTAGCGTAAAAGTGGCCTTCTTTTTTCTATGTGACGGTATAGAGTCACCATGTATGTAGCCTATTTTCAAAAACTAGTTGTGGTAGGGTGTTTTAAATTAAACTGTGTACTCTGCTTAGGAGTTTGTTGAGTGTAGAAGTATATATATTTTTTTCTATTTTCTATTCTATCCTAATTATGCTGACTTTTCTGCTTTAGCGTGCAGTAGTATAATATTTTATAAAATGTATAACAAACATGTTTGAAATTAGAATGGAATCATGTAAGGTGCTGTCTGTGAGGAATAGCAATGCCGAATCCCGCAGGAAGTGGGGAGCTGGCTGGGATCGTCGAGGCCTTGGGGATGTTCCCACGGTCCGCAATGTTAGATTTGAGCCCCAGGGGATGGTGTCCTCAGGAATTATAGAAAATTAGTGATGAAGGTTATTATTTTTTTTACGGTATATTTAGTGTGCGCGTACAGTGGAAATTCTGAAAGTTGTTCCATAAGCGTACATGAGCCAAAACAAATTTTGTTCTGTGCCCTGCATCGCATTTTGCGATGCAGGGCGCGCTACGAAATTCACTTTATTAATTTAATTCTTTATTTACCTGCAATCATCCAGATCCTGTGGTTTATCACCCCCCACCCTGTCTGCCTGTGCCTCCGCAACTCCCTCCACGGGCCGCGGCTGATTCATTATCGCCGTTTTCTCAGCATTTTCCTGCTGATAAATCAGCGATAATTTTAACACCGGCCCTTGCTAATATGCCCCTATATTTGTCCCTTTTTTCAATAATTTGTAGCCTCTGTTTTTATACTTCCCTCTCTCTCCTTAAACTTCTTTCTCTCTCTTGGTACTACTGTGTTTTTCGTATATTGTCCTCTGTGCTCATATTGTCATTCTTTGTGTTTATATTTTCTTGTCTCTCCTCTTATTTCTTCTGTCTGTTCATTTTCTTCTCTCTGTCTTCCTATTTCATTTTTGTCTTGATACTGCCTGTTCTGTCTTCTTTCTCGTTTCTCTCCCTCTGTATATAGTCTGGGCATATTTACAAGCCCCTTGTGCATCTTTCTTGTTTTAGGGTGTTAGTTTTATGATGCAATAGTGGCAGAAAAAATGTAGTAAAATTCATATGTATTTGGAAAATGAGTCAGTGTTGTTCATTGATATGTAGTAATTATATACATAGAATATGTATAGCCAGTTAAACGTTTTTCAGTAGTAAATGGTAAAATACATGGTCTAATTTTTTTGTGTAATATCACACTGTGCATGTGCGTACGTTAAGGATTGATGGGGCATATTATCAAGGACCGGTGTTAAAATATTTGCGTTTTATCAGCAGGAAACTGCAGATAATACAGTGCAATGGGTTTGATAATACGCCCTTGTTAATTTCCATAGAAGCCCATGTTAAAACCAGAACATGGGCTTCTATTAGAATTAACCAGGGCGTATTATCAAGGCCATTATCGCCGTTTTATCAGCAGTTTCTTGCCGATAAACAGCGATGATTTTAACAGCGGTCCTTGATAATATGCCCCTATGGGGCATATCATCTAGGCTGGGCGTTAAAATTATAGGCACTTTATCGAAATGAAACTGCCGATAAAGTTGCGATAATGGGCTTTATAATTAGCTGTATGGAATTCTAATCGAAGCTGATGTTAGATTTTCTTCACATCCAACATGAGCTTCAATTGGAATTTCATAGAGCATATTATCAAACCCATTATCGCCACTTTAGCGGCAGTTTCCTGACGATAAAGTTGCGATAATTGTATCACCCAGACTTGATAATATGCCCCTATATTCACCACTTTTTGCATATTTTTTACACTGTCTTGTCATACTTCCTCCTCTCTTGTCTTAGTCCTTCCTCTCTCATTATACCATCTTCTTTTTCTTATATTCTGCTCTCTTTTTATCCTTTTTTTAATACTTGGTCCTATTTTTGCATATTTGTGCTACTGTTTATATTGTCTCTTGTCTTTATATTCACTACTGTCATCATAGTTGTTACTGTCATCTCATAGTACTCCCTCTCTGCTTATACTGTCAGTCTTCCTTTATATTTGTCTTTTCTCCATATTTTTGTTTCTGTGTCTTTTTACATTTCTTTGCCTTTCTTCATTTATACTCTTCTGTTGTTATATTCTATGTTTCTTCTTATTCTTTCTGTTTTTTGCAGGTACTCCCTATTGTTTTCTCATACTTTTCTTTTTCTTCTAATAATCTTGAGTCTGTTCTCACATTTCTTCTGTCTTTTCTTATGCTTGCACTCTCTACTAATATTGTTGTGTTTTCTTATTGTGACATTCCTCTCCTCATTTTACCCCCGTTGTTATTCTGCCCCCTGTTTTCATATTCTCCTCTCTCTTCTCTTACTTATCAATGTGTCCTCTTACTACTGAGTTTTTCTTATATTGCCTTTTTTCCTATATTCCTGCTTTCTGTGTTTATATTTTCCACTGTTTCTTCATATTTGTTTTCTATTTTCCTTTTCTGTCCTCTCTGTTTATACTTCTTAAATCTGTTCATATTGTTTGCTCACATCTGTTACTGCTCCTTAATTCACTGTATACACAGTCTGCAGCACTTTCCTCATATTCTCTGTCTTTTCATACTGACCTCTCTCTTTATATCTATTTGTCTTGTCATACTTCTGCCTCTTTCGTCATACACTTTTCACTCTTTATAATCCTCCATCTGTTTATATTTCTTCTTTTCACCTCAGACTGTATCCTCTGTTCTTGTTTACCATTTTTTTCCTTTTGCTCCACTTTTTCTCACATTCTTCGTGCTTTCTTCTGGTACTGTTCTCTCTGTGCTTATACATACTGTCCTTTGTTAGTATTCCTTTTTTGTTCTTATAGTTGTGTATCTTTTCACATATTCCTTCTTTTTTCTTTAGAGTCTTTCTCTCACTTCTTATAGTGCCCCCTCTGTCCTCTTACTCTCTTTTTATTCTTGTTATACTGTTTCTTCTCCCCACAGTTCCATTTTTCTCTTCATACTCTCCTTTATCTATTTATACTTTCTAGTTTATTCATACTTCCTTTATTTCGTTATATTGCAGTGTCTGTTTATACTCCCTTTTTTGGTTATATTTTCCCTTGTTTCATACTCCTTCCTCTTTTATTTTAAGTGCTTTTATTTTTATAGTCCCACCTTTGTCCTCATAATCCTCCCTCTGTTCTTGTAAGTAATATAATAGAATATTTGCTATATTTACTTTTGTAATGTTATATATTTTTTTATTATAGATTCTGTTTATTGATACTGAAAAAACTGTATGATGCCGACTAAGTTACAAAAGCAGAAACAACGAAAGAAAGGTGTTTATTTGAAGAGAAGTCATCAACAAGATTTACATGAAGAAGAATGTGTTAGCAAAGACAAAACAAGTGCTGGTAAGACAAGCACACTTTTTGAGGAAAATATTAAAGACTAAGAGTAGTGTGCAGAAACAGAAAAATGTTATTAGTGTATCTGCAACGAAAAATAAAAATAAAGAGAACAATCATGGAAAATCAAGTGCAGAGAAAACTGTATATAGTAAAAGGAAGAACAATCAATTCATGGAAATTAGGAAACAAATGTTTTATAATAGATTTGTGACAAGTTTAATTAAAGAAATTAAGGTATGTTAGAAAAACACAGTATTTTATAAGAAGAAGAAAGCTATAGAAAACGTAGTTAAGAAAGCTTTGGAAATGAAAAGAAAATTGTTTATTTTAGTAATCAATAGAGTTAGATTACTCGATAAGCCAATCCATTTAATGAAGGGAGATAATAAGTGGAGAAGATTAATTAACAGAAGTAATTTTTATGAGGTTTTTTTGGGTGAATGGAAACATAGTTCAAGTTCTGAGCCTTTTTTAATGAAGAAAGTTATCTTCAGAGTAATGATTTGTTGCATGCAGTTGACACTAGTGGCCATGCTTATGAGGTTAGAAATGGTTGTCCTATTGAGAAAGAGAAGATTGTTCCTAGAAATGCAGAAGAGGTGTTAGCTGGTGAAGTTTTACGGAGACGTCCTAAAGCTCCAGTGTACGCATGGAATTGTAGTAGTATTTGCAGTGTGCGGGAAGAATCTATTGATTTTTTATACAATTTGTTACGTAACTATACTAAGAAAAGTGTTAAACAAAAGATTAAGATGTTGCAAGGACTAGACCCTTGCAGAGTGAGAGAAAATACTGGTTTGCATGGTCATTCTCTGGCTTGTCTTTCTAAAAAAGTATGTCGAAGTGTTTTTCACCATTTCAGGATGTTAGCAGTACATCATTCTGAAATGAGGAAATTTGTGAGAATATTGTATTATGCAAAAAGTCCCGCACTAATGTTGAAAAAGTTGAACAGTGCTCTTTTGCGTGGATCTGTATCATATGTAACAAATGTTTGTGATGAAATTCAGGTTAGTTACTTTGGTCCTCAGGAAGACAGTGCATAAACTGAGACATTAATAGAAGAAAATGTGGAAGAGAATGTAGAACATTGCGGTGTAGAACATTTTGAGCAAGAAATTATAAAGTTTAAGGTGATTTCAGGTGAAAGGCCAAATTTGTCTTGTATCTGTTGTCGACAAACTCATTATAAAAATCAGACTAGGAGTGTTGATTTGTATTTAAAAAGTGAAAAGGAAAATAATAATGAGTGGAAGGAATTTGCAACTTATTTGTTGGTTGCGAATTGTTTTCATTTGGGTTCTGATCAGCGTACTTGTAAATATTGTTATAACAAATTAGAAGAGAACAAAATGCCTGCTAGAGCTGTGCATAATAATCTTGAGTTGGTAAATATTCCTTCTGAACTGATGGATTTAAATACCTTTGAGTCTATTCTTATTCAATGTGTGCTTCCATTTCAGGCTATTGTTCGTATGGAGCCTAAGACATGAAAATTGCCTCCTTCAGATTTACAGAGAGGATTAAAGGGAAGAGTTGTATATTTGCCTCTAGATTTAAATAAAAATATTGAAACTATTGGTGTGAAAATGTAGAGAATGAACCTTTAGTTATTCTTGTTAATGGCGTAATTTTACGACATAATTTGAATGTGGAAAAAGGTTTAGCAAATGGAGCAATGGGTAAAATTGTTAATTTTGTTAATTATGTAAATAGAGATGGTATTGAATTTTTGAAAATCAAATTTGATGAAATTGCTGAACTACAACAATTTAGTCGTTGTTCTCGGTTTTTGCTTGTAAAAGATGTAATGGTTTCCAGACTGGTTCCGCAGGAGCGTCAGGAACTTGGAGAGTAGTCCTCAGTCGTCCCCCACGTGCCGTCTGACTCCAATAGATTCTAGAGTATCGGTTGGCAACCCCAGGGAAAAACAGGGAAACAAAACAAGGAAAGGTTTGGGGAAAAAGATAGTAGATCCTGAAAGTGGCACCTCCGTGTGGACTCTGGATGAGAAGACAGGCTGTAAGGAAAGAATAAGGTTACAACCTATACTCTGCTATATGTTTGTATATATCTCAAATGCATATCTAACACCTACCACAGTAATAGTCTGAGTTTTGAAATGTCAAAGGTGGGTACATCTGGTGTTGACTCCCTGTGCAATAAAAAAGGCAAATATTATGACATTCGTCCTCGAACATAGGCTAGTATGTGTAAGAATATTTCTGTAAATCTCCCCACGTGAATTTTGAGGAACACTTGGCTAGGACCTCACCCTATTGCAATGTATAT
This sequence comes from Lissotriton vulgaris, assembly GCF_964263255.1. Lineage (NCBI taxonomy): Eukaryota > Metazoa > Chordata > Amphibia > Caudata > Salamandridae > Lissotriton > Lissotriton vulgaris. Next base: position 1,577,345,518 of record NC_141685.1, read on the forward strand.
ACACAGCGTACCTGCCAATAGTATCACAACCTTGTTACATCCATCAATCATCACTGATAGGAATATAAGAGAGGCAGCGCTACGCGCTGTTACCGTGATTCTGGTAGCTGAGAAGCACAACACACCAAACACTGGTCTACGCAAGTGCCCCGAAGGAAGGATCACAGCAAACGGCCAAAGGGAAGGCTAAATAGGGAGGTTCACTAAGCGGGAGGCAGCTACGGCCAGTGAACCTAATTCGAATGTGCAGCAGGCAGTACTCAGCCAGGTGACGGGGTAAGACCCGGCCGTCGGGCGGAGCAGCAAGGCAAAAGGGTATGGAGAAGGCAGCACCCGGCCGGACTACGGAGTGAGACCCGGCAGTCAGGCGGAGCACCAGGATAGGGGAGAGTGGATAAAGCAGCACCCAGCCGGGCTACATACTGAAGAGAAGGGATGCACATATGAGACTACAAGCATACAGACACACAAGTGTAATACCCCTTCCTTGGGCGGAGAGCGATTAAAAGTTCCTTTTATATGCATCATTCCCATCTAATTTACCCCACAAATCCTTAAAGTGAAAATCTCACAAAATACGCTTTAAGGTACTGTTCAATTTTACATCCTATTAAGACAATGTGCTTTAACATGCTATCATTTTCCTGAAAATGTGCTTCCCAGGTGCTACCAAAATTAGCAAGTGATAAAGCAGCTAATCCCATTTCAGGAATGTAAGAAATTGAATTATTAGTTGAGAGGGCTGGAAGCCCGACTCAAATAATAAACAACATTTTTGTGAAGCTGAACCACCGAAATTTAACCAACACTTTACTTTCTGGTAGCTTGCAACAAAGACAGTAAGGTAACTTAAAAGTACTGTGCAAAGTATTTATGAGCACTCAAACAGTAATAAAGTGAAAACATGGCACGAGAAAATCTTAAACTAATTTAGAAACATAGAATATATTTTACTGAATGAAATGGCAGCAATTCAGGAAAAATCAAATAAGTAAAAATGGAGATATGAAACTTTAAAGATTCAGGCAAAAGTAGTGCCTAAAAGCACACGTGGTTATATGGTTGCACTGGACACAAGTTAAATCAAAATTTCAGGAAGATCAAAATGGGGTGCAGGATGGATACCGTGACCAGGTTTGTCCTATTCAAGAGTTCCCTTCTCAAGTCCACGCGAGAAGCTGCTGTTCACGTCAGCGGGGGCCAGAAGGAGGCTATTTTAGGGGAGAGGAGCAGGCCGGGCATCACAGACAATTGGGGTTGTAGCATGAAGACCTGGTTGTTGCTGGCGCTTTGTATTGCTGGTCTACATGGGCTGATACTGTCGGCGTGAAGTACAGGTCTTGCTGAAGCTCTGTATTGGCCGTCGTTGAGAACGACCACTCCTGACACAAAGTACAGGTCTCACGGGAGCTCTTGCCCAGTTCGATTTCTGGTACGCTGTGTGAGCCACTGCTGCGTTGGTGTGTTGTTGAGGCTGCCTGTAGGACCCAGGGTACCGCAGCAATTAAGGGCACTTGGAGCGCATGCTTTTCCTCCCTTAGAGGTTACATAGAGCCTGGTTATATGGGTAAAATGGGCAAGCAGAGTTGAGTAGACGGGATACCCAGAGAGTCAGGGAAAGTGATATCTCCTTGTGTAAAGAGTGTGGAGGAGCGAGCGCTGTGGCTCCTTACATTTGGGGCGGAGAAGGTCGGCATTAGGCCGGTGCAGCTTGTGTCCAAGTAGGTCCGCTAGCTCTTGCATTTGGACCCAGTCCAATTCCATTGTTAATGCCCCTGCAGAGTTGGGGGCGCTGCAGACCAGTGGCACCAGGAGGTAGCCCTCTTCCTTTTCTCCTGCAAAGGTGAGGCAGCAGCTGTATCACCTTTAGTAAAGCATTTTCCAATACAGCTGTCTACAACGGTTTTTCATTGCTTCCTTGCAGGACGGTCCCGCACAAGTCTCTGGCCCCTTTTGGTTTGTTCATGCTTCTGATGTGCTTGTGCCCCTCCCCTCCATTAACCACTAGAGGATACGTGATTTGAATACAGTCTACACTGCAAAGGAGGAGTGGCGGCACCCAATGTCTCAAAACATATGTCCACTAACCACAAAATATAAAGGTTGATCTTAGTGGCATTGAAAGAAGCCAAGACTGCTTTCAACAACAAGGGCCCCCTCTCTTTTGTTCATGAGCCAACAAAGGAGCCCGGGCTGGAAATGCAAACAAGGAGTTTGTTACTCTTGAGACCTCGCACATCAAGGCCTGTAAAACAACTAGGGGGTAGATCAAACCCTACAAAATGGAAACCCAGTAAGCTACCAACTCACAAACAAGGGGTAGATATGGTGTTTGTAAAGAGTCAGGCCTTGGGTGCTGAGTTATCTCCCCTTGCCGGACTAAAGAAATACTATAAACCAAAAAATCAGATACTAGCATTATCAGTGGTGGAAGGTGAAGATCCAGTTGCCACGGACCAACACCAGCATTTTGAACAAAAGAGCTGTCCTGCGAGCTTTTCTCCTGGAGACCACATGTCAAATGAATGTGCCCAAAACATGGGGGCGGGATGGCCAGCGCTGATCTTAGAAGTGACTGACTACTCAACCTTATTCCACAAATAAGGAACTGCAGCCTTCCCTTACTTACAGTAAGGATGGCCATGAACTCGGAAGGCCCCCCGTCTTTTCCATTCTGGCCCCTCTCACCTGAGATTATAATTATTGCAGCGTTTACAGATTGACCCCCAACAAGTGACCCAAAGGCCGGACCCCAGATTGTCCAGATCACCAAATTGGAATAGCAGGACATTATAGATTTGCAGCCTCTAGACAATCATGTGTCAACATGCGCTAATGACCCTGTAAAAGTCCTTCATTAATCTTTTGAAAAAAACACAAGTAGGGATGCAAACAATTTCATTCTTCCATGGAATGGCCAGGGTAGTCATCTGATGCAGTCAGGAAAAATAGAAGAACCCTATATAAGGGATTAGGAATTGCTAAATGCAACCAATCCATTTGATGTGCCTCCCTGATGCACAGCTGCAGAAAAAAGTATAGTTAACTTGGCAGCCCCAGCTATTGACGAAAAGCCCACTAAGGACACACTAATTACATACTTACAGATACAGAATTGGTAGTCTTTAATGGACAGCCCATTAACAAATATGAGCCAGGTGGCAATGAATTATGCTGATAAAATTGACTCTCATATTTTAATTTTACAATATTTGGCAAACAATGTGAAGAAAATTGAATCCCGTTTAGATAACTTAAATGCACTTATAATAAATGCCCAGCAACCGGTTGATACGCCACTAGAGTGATGTTACTGGTCCTTGCTTTTCAAAATAAATGTAGACCTTACAGAAATGTTGTTGGATCTTCTCATAGAATATAAATTAAGAAATACATTAAGCAACAGCTTAAAACCCACCTTAGGAAACGGCCATCATAGTGACAAAGTATCTCTTGCTTAACAAAAAATGGATGATCTAACCCCTGAATCAAATTTTGAGAACTTGGAAGTGGATGTAAGTGGACGTAAGTGTGAACCAAAACATCCCAAACTCCACCCTAGATCTCAATATAGAACATGAAGGATCTTTAGCTCCTAATTGCATCTCTAAAGCGGGCATTGAGCCATGAGCCTGCAATTCTGCCAACCAACTTTAAAAAAAGAATTGACAATGTCTGAAAAAATTAAATAAGAAGCAAAAACAAAAATTGAAAAAGGAATTCTACCCCATTTTTAGAAACTCCAGAGGGAAAGCGTCCATGACCTCAGGGAGCCGTGCTAAGTACATGGAAAAGACTCCATCAAGTAAACATTTTTATCCCTTGGAATTTGTTGAGTCTCCTACATCCCTTACTCAAACAAGCAAGAAAGCAAGAGGTTACAGAAGCATCAAATAGAAAACAAGATCTGAACCAACAGCCACCTTTTCATTCTCCCATCAAGGCCTGAATCTGTGCTCTCCTCTAACATCAACTTACAAAGACAACAGGGGCACAGACAGAGGCAATAGAACCCCCAGAAGTGGAACGAGTCAATGCTCCTCAGTCATCCTACTTTTATCCCCTTTGATACCCTCAAACAGATAGCGGCATTTTAGACATCCAGAGCCAGGGCAGCTTCACGTGTCCAAAGACAGAGCTCTGTGTTACACCTATAGGGGTGGAGTCCTTTCTAGCACCAGGAGGGTCCAACAGTCCAGATATGTCTCACCGAATCCCACAGCTTCACAGTCTTGCTCCAGAGCATCCATTCATATAGGTCCTACATTCAAAATCCGGAGCAGCGAACTAGAGAATGTGGAAGATATCCTAATATTACAATATGAATATGTCTCTCGAGGGCCGGAATATTTGTTAAATAGGAGCAATTTCCTAAAAGTATTGTCAACCTGTCGGAGTAGGGGGCATTGGATTCTAAAGATTTGATTTACCTTATGTTTCTCCCTGGACTTAAAGAGACACCACAGGATGTCACAAAGACATGATTTAGAAATAAAGAGATCACTAGGCAGATAGAAACGAATCAAAAGATCTTGGCAGAGTGGGGCATAAACAAAAGTAAGCCTGTGAAACCAAAATATCCCTTGCTCTTGTAAACCTCTTGTAAACCTTAAGGCCCTGTGGCAGCCTGATTCTGTACTCTGTGCCTCGAGGAGACTGACCTTCCCACAATCATCAGTAGAACATATTACAATTTCAATGGTGAATAAAATAAAAGAGTCTGCTTGCTGTCCAGGCAAGATCTGCTTGTTGTCCTGGCAAGATCATAATGAATTTTGTACAATGGCCCCCCCTCCAATAAAGGGAGACATGTCTCTGGGGGTGTCTCAATTTTGGTCCACAAAGTGTTGGAAACAGATGGGAAAATCCTAGCACATAGTGCCGAATCTGGTATCTTTTTGAGACTGACAGCTTCTTCATTGGGTGATCGGGAAAGTCCTCTAATGCTCATTAGAGGTAACATTTATATAAATCCTAAGCAGCCAAAGAAGAAATCAAATAGGTCTGATATTTTAAAATTAATAAAGACCATATGCCAGCAGAACATTAATGAAATATGGGCTTTGGTAGGCGACTTTAATATGTTTTTGCTTGAGACCCCCTAAATATTCCCAGGGCAGCAAGAAGAGGAAGCCTTATGGTGTATCCCGGAGATCGTGCTTGATTACAGGAGGAGAGACAAAGTCAGCCAGAAGTTGGCCACTGGTTTAAATAATTTGGACTTCTGAACCTTAAATGGAAGTAGAATTAATGACCAACCAGCCAGCTACATACAAACTACTAGCTGCTCTTACTCATTGATTGTTTATATTTTGATATCTTCCCAGTATTTCAAGTGGATAAGCAACTTTCAAGTGCTTCACTCTCAAGCAAGTGACCATGCATGTTTGTCACGCACCCTGCCATAGTGCGACCCCAAAATGAATCCAACTGCAAGTACTTGGCACATAAGAATGCACCTATGGGCTGCAAAGAATATAATGGTCAGCACCACTAACCCCAGAGGCCCTGGTGGAGTTGAGAAAAGTGCTGCAAAGTGAGATATCCAATGGATTTCTCTCTACTCAAGTTGGTAAATATTATTGCTCAAAATATTGGAGAAGTTGTTAGGCAAGCCCCAAAATATAGTTCAGGCTTTAACTCAGAAGGAACCTAGCATCCCAGTGTTGAGGTCCCCGAAACGTGAACTAAATAAATGTTGAAGGTTGGTGCACAAAGACACTACTACTTCTGCAGAGGTAACTGAGATCAGGAGGGTGATGAAGGCTTTTAGATCAAAAGTGTGGTGAATAGCTCATCCACATGAAGAACAGGCATGAATGGATCTTCACGAGGCCTTGAAAACAAAAGATCCTGTGAAGTTTAGGAACCTTGTTAAAAAAGGTTGAATCATAATATTTCAAAAGAGTCGCCAGCAGTTACAGTTTCTAAGTTCTGTTGAATAATGGGCTGTCCTCCTCAACCCACTCTTTAAAATTGATTAATAGAAAGCACAGTTCCGGACAGTTGGGAAGGTGCCATACTGACTCCAATACACAAAAAGGGAGTGTATGATAACCCTGCCAACTTCTGACTTATTTCCCTCTTGGACATGGAGGGTAAATGGTTTGTAAAAATTCTAAACAAGGAACTCAAAGATTGGTGTAGCACCAAGTCCCTCATTCCTATCACTCAATCAAGTTTTAGGCGTGGACAAGGAACTGTAGACAACCTGATGATACTTTCCTCCCTGATTCAAACTGCTAACAGTAAAAGATCCCCACCATTATACATCGCCTCGATAGACTTCAAAACTGCATTTGATAGAGTGGACAGAGGCAGGTTGTGGCAGAAGCTGTCAAGTTGGGGTATAGCTGAAGATCTTTTAAGTGCAAGTAGAAGCCTCTATACTGACACTTGGGAAAAAGTGAAGGTTGCATCCAACAGGATCACCACCCATACAATCAAGACAACAACTGGAGTAAAGCAAGGCTGCATTCTTGCCCCATTGTTGTTTAACCTTTATTTGGTTGATATCAACAAAGTCTTAGGCATCCCACATGCTGTACCTTCAAAGTTTGCAGGTCTGCATATACAATGTCTTCAGTATGCCGACGATACTTTGTTATTGGATCATACTGCAGTGGGACTCCAGCGATCATTAGCAGCCCTAGCAGGCTACTGCACTAAAAATAAACTTGAAATGAATTACAGCAAAATAATATTATGGCCTGCGAATTTGGAAACAAACGTACAGCCAAATTCAAATTCTCTATGAACAATGTGACCTTGGATCAAGTCATCAGTCTCAAATACTTGGGCTTTATTTTATTAATCATGATTCTCATGTTACACATTTAGAGCACCTTAAAGTCTCGGCGCTCTCAATGACGAGTTTAAAAAACCTGGCCTCAAAGATGAGCGGACATGATCTCATGGGCATTCGCAAAGTAATTGATACTAAATTTATGCATACAGTAACTTATGGCACTATAAATTTTAAAGATCATATTTCAGGCTGGCAGGATCAAGTTCAATTAAGGTGCTGCAGACAGCTTTTTAACCTTTTGGGTGCAAGTTAGCTTAGCTCAAGCTGAGGCTTGAATTTCGGCTTCACACAAACACATATCAAAAGCTCGATTTTTAGGATATTATGGGAAGCTCATTACTGCGGCTCCAGGGTCATTGAAAGAAATGACATGCCGAGGTATTCAAGACAGACAACTATCATGGGAACCCTACTTAAGGGATGCAATGGAAGCCCTGGACGCACCCGACATTGTACTACTGAATTTAATGCGAAAGCTGTTTGCAAAATTGCTGTTAAAAATGGCAAGGATACAATCGAGGGTCATGGACATTCAAGAATTGTCTCAAAAAGCTTACGCCACCTTATACGATTCATTGTACCAAGAGCCAGGGAGAGTCATGTATTTAGCCTCCCACATGAAATAGTCAGTCAAGAAAGAGCAATTGAGACTAAGATGAAGCCTAATTTCTCTAAAGGCTTCCAAATGTAGAAGATTATCAGGGTATATTGAGCAGCAGAATCATCTATGTAATTTTAAGAGAGAACGCCTCATAACAAGTGTCTACCCAATTTTGAAAAATTCAATATCCTTCTGGTTGAAACCTTTCTTATGTAAGCTTGGCATAAGACAATGCAATAAGGCCATCTTGGCATGTCTGAGTGCCCACAGTTATCAGCCCTCTGTGTAAAAACAGTCCTTAAAGACGCTCAAAAACTATTGACCCTAGCACCACCAGGCTCTTTATTATTTGTGTCATTCTGACTTTCATCTCTTTGATATTTTACAATGGGGTCTACTGAATTTTTATTATTTCTTTTTTATTATTATTTCTTCATTAATCAGCTATTTAAGTATGTATACAGGGCCGGAATAATGGTACTATGTTATGTTCATGTCCAACACTCGCAGGCTGTATCTTTGTACATCAGGTGTAATGGAAATGTGACAATGAATGTAGTATCGGTAACTGAGACCCCATTATTGGAGTTTCTTTTAAAATGGTTAAAGGTGTTCGGGAGTATGTGCTGTATCATATGCTGAATTTTTACATAGTTCTTTAGTCAAAATATGCCACTTTTTGTAGGGTGCTGGTTTTCCTAGCCTAATCTTCAGTAGGAAAGATGCTATTGTGACACAACATAATCAGAAATAGGGGATGTCTGCAGGGTTTGGTCGTTGTAACAAGCAACAGTAATTTGGATTAGTAGACATTTTAATGGTTCACGGTATAGAGCATTGCTTTTATAATTGTTTAATTGGTTTTTAGTTTTTGATAAATCTTTTTATCGCACTTCTCACTTTAGGAAAATTGGTCGCCAACAGAATTGAGTGTTGTATTTCTTGAATGACTGCGCAATGTACTGTACTGCAATTTGCATATTGTGATGGTTTTTAATAACTTGAAACAATACCAATCTTACTTACTTATTACTCTGCATTGCAGGACATCACTGGCAGTCATTGTTCAGAGTTCACATTGTGTTCGCAAGGAGCCCAAACTTCTGTAATTTTTACTTGGAGTTCAGAAGGAGTACACTCTGATCCCAATTGATGGCCCAGAAGCTTAGGGGCACCTGTTTGGAATCAGGAATCACTCCAGGAGAAGCCATTAGCAGGGCTCATGGAGGTTCAGGAAGACCCAGTTAGTAATGATCAGCTGAGCAGTTGCAGGGAGGCCTCTGGAGCTTGTTGTTTCACTGTAGCCCAAACAGATGGCCAGTCAATTGACCCTTGGAGTCACTTCTCGGAAGCCTGGGTTCAAGAAAAGCAGGTGCAGTCTTACTTCTTCAGATAGCAGGCAGCCCTTTTTATGAATTTACCACAGGTCCAGGGGTGTTTTTTATTGAAAGTTCGAAAGATGCCACTTTTATCCCCAGTAACAGCCATTGGAAGGGCAATGCCCTCTCTGTCTAACCTTCCCCGTTCCTGGGTGTGGCTCCAAACTGTCTAGGGAAAGAAATGTCAGGCAGGCCTAGGGGTGAGCTGCATATGACAGGGTCAGGGCAGACAGACCTCAAAAGTCAGGAACGGGGTGGGGGAGTAACACCCTGCCACACACCCAAGGCACCTCCATCCCCATGGCTGTAAGGTATACACAAAACACTACAGGGGAGTCATTCACTGTCATGTGGCACTGAACAGTGGCAGAAAGGCAGATTTGATTTAAGCAGAAAAATGTAAACTTTTTTAAAGTGACATTTTCAAAATAGTAACTTAAAATCCACTGAAGAGGATTTTAAATTATTGTTCATTTCAGTGAAAGCATCTTTTCTCTATCTGGCCCCAAACTACAATTATCACTTATTAAGTGTGATAAGGTAACGCATGTTGGTCTATGCGACTGATAGCCTTACAACAGTGAAAAATGACTTCAGGAATTTTTCACTCTCAGGACATGTAAAAGGTAAACAGATATGCCCTACATTTTCAATATTGTACACTTTGTCCTATGAGCTTTCAGGGCCTACTTTAGAGAATACTTATAAGTATTCAAAAGGATGTTTTAGTCCTGGCAAAAGTTTTATTCTACCAGGTCGAAATGGCAGTTTAAAACTGCACTCCAAGCTGAAGTGGTAGGCCTGAGACATGTTTTACACACCTACTTTAGTAGTGGTATAATGAGTGCTGAAGCCCAGTCGTTCCATTAAATTTACAGGACTTGGGTACATGTAGTACAGTTCACTAGGTAGTTACTAGTAAATTAACTGTACTAATTAGGTGTCAGCCAATTGTACCATTTTTAAGAGAGAGAGAAGAAGCACTTTACTAATGATAAGCAGTAGTAAAGTGCACAGACTCCTGAAAGCCAACCAAACAGATTCTGCAACAATCTATTGTAACCCTGCTAAAAGCATCAGGTCCAACAGGGTATCACTTCCTGCTTGCAACCAAAATGTAAATGCATGTTGTGTACAAAATATGCCTGATGTAGGAGTTTACTCTCACAAATTTCAGCAACCAAAACTTGCTGCAAATTGGGTTGACAGATTGTGAAAAACTACTAGGTAACACAAATCAGAATTGAAGAATTCACACAGAATATGCATGTAATCTTAGTTCTAATATCACAAACTCAGAATAGGATGTAATGCACATTGCACACCCACTTATTACCAGGGCCAGGGACAGGGCCAGTGCAAACAAGGAGTGGATGTCCAATTGCGTGCAAAATGTAATCAGGCCCTCATCAAGTAACAGGGAGAAATAAAAAAATTGCTCCTGGCTGCGCTTCTCCTGGGAAGGCATAGCATTTTGGTGCATTTCCAAGTTTACCAGAAATGGTACATCTGGAAATGCATCAACATCCATGGGTGTTGCCTTGGAATATACATGCAACTCCCATGGAATGCCTCCCTGGGTTAGATTAATAATATGGTGGAGATAGTCATCAATCTTGGGGTGAAACTTGACTTAACTCTATCTTTCTGCCCACGAGCATTATCAGTGGCTGGGAAGTGTTTTAAGCTGATTACATCTCTGAAAACCTTTTTTGACCTTCATCCAGTTACAGCAAAGAAAACTGTTACAGCAGACCTAATCACCTCCAGATTAGACTATTGTAATAACCTTTATGTGGGTGCCGACAAGGCAATTTTCAAAAAGCTCCGGACCTATCAACATGCAGCATTCTGCCTGGTGCTGAAACTGCAACCTTGCTCCTCAGCTTCCGCAGCTTTGAAATCACTGCATGGCTACCTATCCATAAAAGAGTGCTGTTTAAGAAACTCTTCATCACTTATAGAGCTTTCAGGGCCTAAATATCTAACATCAGATTCACACCCTATGTCACCACACATCCTCTGAGGGCATTCTCAGCTAATCTTTTGAAACCCACTGTTCAGATAAAAAACTAAGGGGGTGAGATCAGAAACCGTTCTTGGAGTAAAATCATAGAATATACTTCCCAGTTATCTCTGTTTCATCCAATCTGAATCTTAATCAGGAAATCTTTGAAAACCTGGTTTTTGAGCTTCGGACTCTCTCTGCTTCTCTCTTATTTGGCTCGCAGCAGCTGAGACAGCAGCACCTTCCTGTGCCTCCTGTCTATTTCTGCAAAGCGCCAAGATACTCCCGTGGAGTGAAAGTTGCTCTTTGGAAATAACACTGACAATACAATACAATTAATGTAATGCATCGATTTGCGCTGCGTTAGTAACTCCAAATTTATCAAGCCACTCAGTACCATGCATGGTGACTTTACGTTGCTTGATAAAACACATTTTGTAGTTGCGTAGGGCATGCACCTTGTTGTTGTTGCCTGGTGACAAGTGCAACACAACTTCATGATAAAGAGGGCCCACAGAGTTGCAGATTTTATGACATTGCACTGCAAAAAACATACTTACTGAGAAAAAATAGTCCACTGACTAAATATATTAAACCTTGGAGGTGCATTTCGACTATTTGAAACCTCCTAAGCAATTTCCACTGTAATACATTTAACAAAAATGCAGATTCCTTATAAAGTCAAAGTATATGATTAACATTTTTGAGAGTTATATAAAAAATCAAAAGAACCTGGCAAATTGCTGCCTGCCCAAATTGATAATTGGGTAAGTGAAGTAAATGTTGAATACAAACGTATACCAAACACAAAACACCAAAATCAAAGGAGGATCAGTCACGGCTGGCATTAATCGCCGGTGGTAGGTGCAGGGGGTCAGCGGGGAGGGGTTTAATTAAAAAACAACGTACATTTGCCTCCGGCCCCATGTTGCGTCTCCTTCTCTCTCTGCATCTAAGCCAATCACAATGCTACAATGGCAGTGTTGTGATTGGCTGGGACACTGACCACACAGGCGTCTATGGGGAGGCCGTTTTTTCCATGCAGGCTGCATATGACTGGTTTGTTTGGTGCGGCTGACCCAACAGTCAGCGCAAAAACAGTGGGCAAACCACTCCTCCCCTGCCCTGCAGTAGTACCACTCCCCCAAATAAACCCTTCCTCTGTCTTGCAATGCGAGAAGCAAAAACATAAAATGGTAGTCATAATACCATTTTATGTTTCTGCTTCTCGCACGGCAAGAAAGCAGTGAGGGGACACTACTCCGCCCACATGGAGGAGCCGCCCTTGAGAGGATGCACCATAGATCAGGGTTTGATAGCACTGCTTTTTAATTAGTGCATCGGGTGGTAAAATGTATCTGCATACACACACAATGTATTGCACATGGATAGGGAAGACATAAAACCTGTGTGCCTGTGCTACATGAGAACAGATTAGAGTGCGCCAACTAGGTAACATGAACTATTAACTGCAACTTGAAAAGTAACAACCTAGGCAGTTTTTGAATACTTGCCTTAATCAATGGTGGAAAGATGGGGGACCAATTGCAGAAGGAAAAACACAGTATTCAATTGTCAAAAGGATTAACAAAGAGGGGTGTAATTAAAAAATCCTTTTATTTCACAATTATCAATAAAAACAATCAATGTAGACATAAATTACAAATTAAAAAGAATCATACATTAGGAAAAAACAAATCAAATATGACAAAAGTTTTAAATAACAAAATTAAGAGTTAGTAATCGACGCGCGTTTCGGCGAACCAGCGCCGTCTTCAGGACAACTCTTTAATACCTAAATGCAAAAAAACAATACATAAATTTTAATTAAAACTAAAAAGCATCTCATAGAACAGTACAACATAATAATTTATACAGAATCAATAAATGTTTCCAATCATTAAGAGTAGCCAACCTGGCTAAGGACAATTATACACTGTGGAAAAACGCATACAATGTGTTCATAGGTCCCTTGAAAGACAAGTTTAAAATCCCAAAGGATAAGGATTAATTAAAAGAGAACTTCTGTGCTCACTTGGTCAAGGAAACAAAAAGCTAATAAGCTAGAGACAAACATTCATACTAAAGGAGAGAGGTGAGTATGAAGGCAAAGGCTAATGCAGAGAATATATTGTGCAGACCTAGGTGTGTGAAATCAACACCAAAGCTGAACCAAAAAACATGACAACCCCAAAAAGGGGGGATAAAATGTAATGCAGCTAGTAATCGATACAGCTAAAAAGGGTAATTAATACTGGTACTGGAGAAACTTTTCAAAAGGATATATGCTTTATACACCATATATTGGTATATAAGCACATGGAATGCCAGTCTTGTTGTTTCTACTTACTCAATATAATCGTCACGATGTATGTGAGGTGGATAATCTCACTGCGAAATGGTTAACCCTCCTGTGTGAGCGGCCCTACAATCGCCTGGCAGGTATTTAATTTCGACCCTGCTTTCGACCGTTGATACGTTTTTCCCGCCTTGATGTCCATCGAGACACCGGTGCCGCTGTGAGCCTCTGCACACTTTTTTACTCGTTACTTACATCAAAGGTTTGTTTGTTAACTTAGACTAGCAGCCCTCGCTCCCTCAAGGAGTTGCTTTTAAAGGGGGTGTTTGAGACGAGTTTTACACTGCTGCAAATCAGTAATGCCTCGCTTTCTCTATTGCAGTAGTGAGTTTATTCATTTTATTGATTGGCTAAGAGTGCCTTGAACTTGATACGGAGGCAAAACAAGGTTACGCCACCAATCAGGTAATGCTTCGAAATGATGTCTTTTATTTTTCCCGTATTATAAGGATTTTGGTGATTATTTTGACGGTATCCTTTATGTATTCGATCCTTTCACAGACTAATCCTTATGCTGACTCGTAGAACAAATATTCACTTTGCGTATCCAGATTTGAAACGGGACTCTTTGCCGTCATTAAAGAAAGCATTCTGTCCGTTAATGTAGGTGTCCCTCCCTTTTATGAAGGTAATTACATGAACGTCAGTCTGTTTCGCCTCTTTATAAAAAAAAGCCTCACGAGTCTTTTTCGTTGTATCTTTGTTTAGTTCGGTCAGTGTATTGCACCTGTAATAAAGAGACGCTTGTGGAACCTACAGCCGTGTTTATCGCTCGGAACCAAACTGAAATTATAACGTGAATCCTCTGTGGCGTCGAGGTAATTAATCGTGCCTTTTAATGTAGGTTGCTTTTTTCTCTCTTACATGCGAAATGACCCTCTGGCTAGTATTTTACCCTACTACGTAGTGTCTCATTAGTCTAGTGTTTTTTATGTATGTTGTTCTTCATTCAGCCTTTCCAGTGTATTGTGCGCATAATCAAGAAACGCCAACACTTTTGGAATACGCCTTCGTTGAAAGGTCATCAGTGATCATCGAAATTGGTAACTATCACTGATTGTTATAACGCTGTTTGTGAGAGCTTTTGATTGGACAGCTTTTTTTTAATATTTCAGTAGACTGTGGCGTGTAAAGGTAGTGATGTCCCTTTCCACATTATGTGCTTACTGCTATGAAGTCATGAGGAATTTGAGTCTAGAACCATCATAGATATGTTGCATCATTCGCTGCAAAACAATATAATGCTGGCTATTTTAGTACCTTCAAAATTGACCATTCTTTTTCCTCATTGTTTATTTTTATTTAGTTTCTGTTTGTATTTGTTTAAACAGGGATTGCTTTTTATCAGAATCACGAACTGCATTTCGCAGTGAGATTATCCGTCTCACATACATCGTGGCGATTATATTGAGTAAGTAGAAACAACAAGACTGGTATTCCATGTGCTTATATACCAATATATGGTGTATAAAGCATATATCCTTTTGAATAGTTTCTCCAGTACCAGTATTAATTACCCTTTTTAGCTGTATCGATTACTAGCTGCATTACTTTTTATCCCCCCTTTTTGGGGTTGTCATGTTTTTTGGTTCAGCTTTGGTGTTGATTTCACACACCTAGGTCTGCACAATATATTCTCTGCATTAGCCTTTGCCTTCTTACTCACCTCTCCCCTTAGTATGAATGTTTGTCTCCAGCTTATTAGCTTTTTGTTTCCTTGAACAAGTGAGCACAGAAGTTCTCTTTTAATTAATCCTTATCCTTTGGGATTTTAAACTTGTCCTTCAAGGGATCTATGAACACTATGTATGCGTTTTTCCACAGTGTATAATTGTCATTAGCCAGGTTAGCTACTCTTAATGATTGGAAACATTTATTGATTCTGTATAAATTATTATGTTGTACTGTTCTATAAGATGCTTTTTAGTTTTATTTAAAATTTATGTATTGTTTTTTTGCATTTAGGTATTAAAGAGTTGTCCTGAAGAAGGCGCTGGTTCGCCGAAACGCGCGTTGATTACTAACTCTTAATTTTGTTATTTAAAACTTTTGTCATATTTGATTTGTGTTTTCCTAATGTATGATTCTTTTTAATTTGTAATTTGTGTCTACATTGATTGTTTTTATTGACAACTGTGAAATAAAATGATTTTTTAATTACACCCCCTTTGTTAATCCTTTTGACAATTGAATACTACCCCCATCTTTCCACCATGGATTTAGACAAGTATCCAAAAACTGCCTAGGTTGTTACTTTTCAAATGTCTGTTTCCCTGACCTAGGAGTTAATATATCTATTGCTCAGGGGGTCCTTGTTTATTATGTGACTATTAACTACCACTGCCCTTTACAATCTGCCCAATGAAGGAATCGCAAGAACTCTGTTTTCCCATCTTACCTCTATTTATACTGCTTAATATTACAAACGACGGACTTCGCACCAATTATGCCAACACCGTGATTCTGCAAGAGAAATTGTTGCACAAAAATTGCATAATGCAGCCCAGAAATCAAGGGAGGAAATCATATCCATGTATGGAATTTACTTAGACAGGGACACAATGGTCACTACATGTTGGTTTATGTAATTTTAGCACATAGAAGGGCTCACAAACGTAATTTGCATCCCACCTTGTCATGTGCATTTTCAGGGTGATGGAAAGATTTTAAATCATAAATGTTCTCTACATATGTTCATGTTTAGTGTACTTACAACACATTAATGTTTGTGTGATGTTCACCTTCGATTAATTCCTCGTTCAAGTGCAATTTAAATTCAATTGTTTTAACTAAAAGGAATTACTAGCTAATAACCTCTATAGGAATATTGATGCACAAGTGGTGAGCCAACGCTATGCTGATTGTGACTTTTTCAGAACAGATTTAAATCAAGGGTGTACGAAAGTTTCATAATTAGTTTTTGCATATTTATGAAAAAATGTAGAAAACTATTGGAAAAATTCTGTGCAATTACACGAAATGCAAATCTGGCTTCTATCACTATATTTTAGTGCAATATTTGTCCTTGTGTCCATTTTGAACGCTAAGACACAGTTTGTTCCAGAAATAGTGAAAAAAACACAAATGTCGTGAGCAACAACCAAATTCTGTTCATTTGCTTTATTATGGTGCTCCCACAATAGGAGTTTTAACTGAAATTACACAACCTGTCTTGATTGAGTAATTTCTGAAAGTTTGGTGGGCAAACGCAAAGCGAAATGAAGGAAGGTACATAACATAAAGCCATTGTAAGGAAAATTTCTTCGAGGTCTCCCTCATTGAAATCTTTCAGCCACATGTCAGTGGGGATCCATAGCTGACATGGGAAATAGCAAATGGTGATGCAAGCATGCCCTCTGCATTCCATTGCCTTCCGTGGGTCTGCCAAGGCTTGATAGAGAAGGGTGAAATGTTGAGTCATCACCTGTTATTCTACCACATCCCCTGGTTCTCTGGAGATCCAAATGATGTGAGGTATCAGTTTCCAGCGCAACCTCGTCATCAGAGCCTGGATTGTCACTCCCCTGCTGTCAAATAAAATCAACTTTGCCTCTAGGAAAACATCTTTAACTCTTTTCTGATGAAACTCATATACTTTGGTCACAGAAAAGCAAGTTGTGCCAGCATGTCCACTCTTTCAAACTGGCATGCGAAATCCTGCTCATAAACTATAATGTTTGCACAAGTGTCGGTGACTATTGTAAAAGACGGAGCCCCATAATACTATAAGCTTTGCAACTGACTTGCGATTTGATGACTGCTACTTTTTTTCATTAAAGAAGTAATGTAGGTGACTTTCATCCAAGCACTGCAGACTTAGTGATGACTGCTGGCTCAGGTTTGAAGGTCGCAACTCCAAAGTTTAATGCATACAAAGCTGAGCACAACAGTGATGGCTGCCGTTTATGAAGCCTAAGGGCGCAAGGAGATGTGAGAGCAGTACCAGGATTGATTGAGCAGGCTTGCTAGATGCTCCTTCAGGCCCTGTAGACCTGTGCTTGGTCTCCACCCAGCTGTCCAAGACCGGTAGGTGGAGAGCTTCAAAGTGCGCATGTCACTTTGGCCAGTGCAAGACAGTCGGCTAAAGTGACATGCACACTTTGGAGCATTCAGCCAGCCACTGCTCCTGTCCTCTGCTGCCAATCGGTAACCGCATGTCTTTGGGTTCTGGATGCTGCAGTGTGGTGAGTGCGCACGTCGTAAAAATAAAATGGCAATGAAATCTTTTCATTGCCATTTTATTTTTCCTTTGAGGTTCGCAACGGGCAGGGGGTGGCGCTCCCCTGCCCAAATATAGGAGCCACCACTGGAGCACGAGTTGGAACACAATTCTCAGCGTCTCGAAGTCACAGCTAAAATCACCAGTATTAAAACTATATGTCTTTGTTCAGCAGAGATCAACATTGCTAACAGTAGGGTGAAATTCCAAAACTGACTCCCTAATTTAAATGACTGCAGCACCATATGACGAAATGGGGAAACTATGCTAACAGCACTGGCTGCAATTTATACTCCTGGTACTGAGTTAGACCTGGCCTTTTTTGAAGGTTTATCCCCAAACTTTTTGCCTTTTTCTTTCTATTTTTCTGGCCCTACCTTTGTAGCCTGTAGGACTCTGGGCACTTTACCACTGCTGATCAGTGCTAACGTGCATAAGCTCTCTGTATACATTGAGATTCTCATTGGTTATCCATGATTTCCATATTTGATTTACTGGTAAATCCCTAGTAAAGTGTACTGTGTGTGCCCAGGGCCTGTACATCAAATGCTACTAGTGGAACTGCAGCACTGATTGTGCTACCCTCACCAGTGTCTCAGACTTGCCACTGCAGTCTCTGCACATGCAGTTGTTAACTGCCATGTTGACCTGACAAGTGCACCCACTTGCCAGGCCCTATCCTTCCCGCTTCTGATATATATAAGTCACCTCTAAGGTAGTCCTGAGGTATCTCCATGGGCAGGGAGCAGTGTTTGTTAAAGGTAAGACATTTAATGGTGCATTTTACATGTCCTGATAGTGAAATACTGTGGTTTTCTTTACTTCACTATTGAAAGGCTGTCTGTCCCATGGTTGACATGGGAGCTTCCTTGTAACATCTTACTAGTGTAACTTTCCATTGTGACAAGATAGAGAAATGGAGTTTAGGCTCTCTGAACTCAGAATTTAATAACACAACTTTTAGTACAGGTGTTTTTTAAATTATGTGTTAGAAAATGCCACTTTTAGAAACTTGACATTTTCTTGCTTTATTATTCCACTAGCAGCCCGTCACGACGCTGGAGCAAAAGGGTGCTTCTGGGCCCCCGCCTGCCCTGACGTTAAGGCTGCTTAAGCTTTTCTGTTGCCAAGCTCACGTAATCTCCCCCACAGTTCCCAGCGCCTTGAAACCTTTGAGGGGTAAGATGTAAGCACTTTACAAATACCAATTTGTATTATTGTTATTCATTGCACCAAGGACGCTGTTCTCCTGTCCTGGATTTTTCACAACTTAATCAACTCTGGGAGGAGTCATCCCGGTTCACGTGACGTCGAGCAATCAAAGTGAACTAACTCACTCAGGCCTGGCACGGAGATGTCTGACTGCCGGTTGCTGTTGTGAAAAAAAAGAGTCTCGGCATGCATTAGCTAATCTGTGATCCTCTGCACAAAGCCCCTTCTTTCGGGAATTTACTCTTCACGGGGAAATCCCTGCGCGCCATCATCACCCCACAGCGGTGCGCCTCCATATGGGAAAAGCGTCTTTCATGACGTCTGAGACAATGCCTCTTTCTCAGGGTAACACCCCTTGCTCTGGGAAATGCCCTGTCTAATTAACCCTCCATTCAGATGGCCGTCCGAGGAACAGAGAGGGGTCTCTTTACTCAGGTCTGCATGGCTAACAAACATCGACAATGCGCAATCAGCATGCTCCTGTGATGACGTCTGTTTGGACTTGAAATACAGGTCGGGGACGTCATTACCCTGATGCCACCTGCATGGCTCAGGGTCGACCTCCGCTTTAAATGCCGGTAAATGACACGCTTGTGTTCAAAGTTCACAATCCTAAAAAACCTTGTTCTGTAAAGAAATGCCTGTTATTGACACACCCACTGAGCATAGATTAACTCGCACTCGTGCACGCCTACCTTCATGAGCCTTTTTAAGGTGCATACAAGGACCCTGGAACAGGCTACCTGAGGGAAAAGGGAATTCTTTAAACTGCTCTGTAGCCACTATTGCTGAAGTAAGAAAGAGACAGCGAGAGTGTACGCCGCTCCTCCCCGCGCTCCTCTGATGTCAGCACGCATGTCGCGGCTGGTGCTTCTTCCAAGAGACTACTTTTTTTTAGATACATTTTTTTAAATAACGTATATTTGTTTTTTTAATATAGCCTATGTCCATCTGCTTGCCCTGACGTTTTCAAAGATGTATTGGGTGTTTGGATTGGTGGTGTAGTTTTCGAGTTTACCTGGCTCAAAGGACACACTTCTCTCTTTATAATAGTAGTATAGATATGCCTCTGCCTGGTTGTGTATTAACTGTCTAGTTTTGGAGTGACCGGAGCTGGGGATGTGCATTCAGTCTAGACAGTCACAAAGGGAGTTGAGGTGTGTCCTGCCTTTCCTGGGTGACTCATAGCCAGGCTGAATAGACCTTTCTGCATTTACAGGGATGGAAGGAGTTTTCACTAGCACTTGAACATGCTTTGTCTCCTTTTCACAATTCTGTCTCCACCTCCTGTGGCCACTCCAGACCAGGGAGGACAGAACTGGTTTGGACTGAGCTCTGAGACCCATCCCATAAAGATAGCAATGAGAAAACGGGGTATAAGTAACACCACAGAACTTTAGATCACTTCTGGAAACAAGAGACCCCTGCCAAAAAGAAGAGCAGAAGAGCTGCCAGGAGGAGTGCTACCCTTTGATGTGTTGTTGCTTTGTTGGGTTGGCCTGCAGTTGCTGCTTTTGTGTGTGGGCAGAGAAAAAGAACTGACATGTTTTGCTCTGCTGTGGTATCCTGCTTGAGAAGGTGTCCAAGGGCTTGATGCAGTGCTTGCCTTCTGTTGGATGTTTCAAGGAAATCAAAGACTTCAAAAGATCCCTGCTGGTCCAAAAAGGAACCTGCCTGGAAGAGCTGGGATAACTGTGTGAGGAGCGCTGCCCCTTGATGTGTTTGGAGTGAGTCAGCCAGGAGAAGGATTGGCTTGTCCTTCACCTTAAAGAGAAGGAAGCATGTAGTGAGCACTTCATTTCCTGGTGCCCTGGAGCACGGCGTGCTACAGCCATGTCTCTAAGCATAGGCCCAAGTATGCATGTGGTGAGACCTTCATGACAGGAAGCATGTGGGGGCGTTGTGCCCGGGGTAGGAGAAGAGTGTGTGGAGTGCTGCCTTGTTCTCCCGTTTGGTAGCGTGGCAAAAAGAAGTTTGGGAGTGGCTGCCAGCAGTAAACGTGGACGGAGCCACCCTAGACTTGTTGCTACTGCAACCGAAGCGTCACCGCTGACATTAGCGCCACCTTCCTGCAACATTGTATTTCCGGGTAACATGGGGCTGGTCAGGCACACAGTCAGCCCGGCCCTGCCCCCAGAGCATTGCCAGGTGTATCTGGTCTGGTGCTCCACGAGCGACCAGAGTGGATCCGCATGGCCGCATGGACCACTCTCTTCGCTCTAGGAGCCAAGCGGGTAAGTGGGCCCAAAGACTCTGAAAGGCATCCCACACTCCCTCGCAGGCGGCTCTGCAGTTATCAAGGAGGCCAATGGGCCCTGGAGAAATATGAAGGCTTGCCCCATCCTGCACCTTGGCCTCCTGGTACCGGGCAACTACTTTGGCAACCACTACACCTTGCATTCATGGGTAGCTACAGGGGCTTCATTTAAATGTGCGGACACTGCGAGGCCCCCACCCCTGTTAGGGGTTAGGGCTTGTATCCCTAGATGGTGGCATTCCAGGGAGAGTCCTCCACAGAGGCCCCTGTTTCGTTGAGGAAATTGCCATATTGCCTGTTGTTGGTTGGGCAGGTGGCCCAGTAAACATGCAGGGAACAGGAGCACCACACACCCTATAGTAGGTGTGCAGGTTCTGCTCCTTGTGTGTTTATGGCATGGATTTGGGATTTCAAAACCATTGGGGACCTATGGTGATTTACGTGTTTTCCTCCAAACTGCTTTGTGCACATACCCTGATGTTGAGATGTAGGGTGTTTTTCCTCACATTGCCAGGATTTCCATAGGATACCCAGCGATGATGATTTATGTAGCTTATAACTTGCCTTTTATGCCCTGATGTTATCATGTATGTTGTTATATGCCTTGCTATGACAGGAGAAAGAGTATAATTTCAGGATCTGCATATTATTCACTGTCAGGGTGTTTTTATGACATGTGCAACATTTACCTTGTTGCACTAACTGTGATGTTATGACAATTGCCTATCTAGGAAAGAGATTTATGAATTATATGATTGTGGTCAATGTGTTATATACAATATGTGAGATATTTTTATATACTACTGTGTGGAGCCTCTTTTGTATTGTATTTGTTGTGTCACTAGTGTGTGTGTGTTGAGGAAATGCTTTACATATTGCCTCAAGGATAAGTCTGACTGCCCTGCCAAACTACCAAGGGAGTGACCAGGGGTTATCTTGGGTGTGTAACTCCCTTACCCTGACTAGAGTGGTGGGTTCTGCCTGGCTTAGGTGCATACCCTAGCCAACCAGAAACCCCATTTCTAACAGGCTGCATGTCAAAATTATACTTGGGCCACCATTTACCTTCTACAGAAGCAAATGCTCTTCCACTCTAGCAAAGGTAAACCCTCGAATGTGGGCAATTCCTTACTTACTGACTTGGGGTCATGTGCCTTTGAGCAGGCAGAATGGTCCTGGAAGAACAAGTTGAATCGGAACTATATGGAGGCGATGCACATTTTACCCCCCCAGGTTAAGAGGCTGAAAGATTGTCCTACCCTCAGGGAAACCCTTCATATTTAAGTTCAGTTACAAAATGCCCTATTTCATGCTATGGCATCCCCAGCATTCTTCGACTCGCAGGCCTAAGTTGTCCAGGCACGCAACACTCACAGTGCGAGAGGGTGATGCACGGCCAGTATCTGCAGGGACAGCCTGAGTCCTGGCCCCTGAGGAGCCCTTAAAAATACCACACACCCATCCTCCAGTGAGAATCGGAGGTTAGTGGGACATGAGTGAACTGCCTCTATTTATTTTTACTGCACACTAGTTGCGCTCATACTAATTCATTTAGTGCGTGCCCTGGAGACTGTGATTGTTTTTTGTCAATGGGACGCAAAGCCTCCTCATTCAGGTGACAAACCAGGTGCAGTTGCACTCAGGCCTCGTGCATACCGGAGTCATGTCATTATCTGGCCCATAAGGATAGCCCAATGTTAGACATTTTTTTGAAGGGTGCAGCACCCTAAATGCGTTTGTGTTGTGATTTAATTTCCAAAGGGTCATTATGCTAATGAACTGGTAGTCTTCAGCTTCCTCTCTCTTGGAATGTTCCCATTATGCTGCGATCATGAGTCTAAGGGTTGTAATTGCCTCCCCCTTTACAAACTAAAATCCGTTTTCTGTATTGGTACAAATTGACGACTTTACAGTATTTGATCATTAGACATCTTCTTTATTAGTCGCCTGTACGTCAGGAGGGATTAAAAAAACACCTTTACTTCAAAATACGTGCCTGTTGTCTATAAGAGGGCTCAAGGTCAAATGACATTGGATACCCTTCACTTAGAAAATTAATTTGAGGAGTGTGCCAAGTTTATCGATTTTGAGTTGACAAATAGCGGATATGCATCACATAACCTGATCTGCATTCTCTTGAATTAGAGAAGGATGTTGAGTTTGTTTACTTTGCATTAATTGTCCTGCTTGAATCAGTGAGCAGGTTTGTTCATGTAAAATCTTTTTGCATTCGCTGGGTGTTCGGTCTGGGCATTTTGCTTTATTTCTTTTTCAAATATGTGCCACAGACAGATCCAAGTAACCTTGTATACATGCATTTTTATAATGTCGATCCTCTACTGTAAGTAGTACCATAAGTGCACTTAAGTATATCCTGACAGAAAACACTTTTATATAAATCGATTTCATAACATTTTGGGTTATTTTAAGGAATAGGTAAGATGTTAAAAACAGTATTTTAGCAGCAGGGCTGCATCGAGTTACTTTAGGATATACTGCCTAGCGTTTGATCTTATTTTTGAGCCCCCTCGAACCCCTCCGCCCCCTTTACCCTTTAGCCAGAGAACATTGGCATGGGTTCACCGAGGGTACCTTGTTCATCTGACACTGAGTTGATATATGTGCAGACATTAAGCTGATCGAGCTTTCGCTGGAACCTCTTGAATTATGCAGCCTTTACAGCTGAAAGCTTTCCAACATACTTTAATATGTCAACCCATTTAGAAAGTTTGTTGCACAAAATAGTGATAAGAGCGCATAAGGCAGCCTTCCTTGCTGTAAGCTGCTGCTCCTAGATGCAGACCAACAGCCCCCACCACCTTAATCCTCGCGACCGGAAATCTTTCTTCCTTCGACGATGCCATCCAGGGCATGACTCTCTGCTGTTGCCCCGGTGATAAAAACCCCGCCTTCATTTATCTCTGAAACGAGTTGCTTAATCTCGGTGCAATTCCACGCCGCGCAGCAGCGGAGGGGGTAAATTGCTTCAGAATCGGCCTCTTCCAAGCGCAAGTGCAGCCAGTGAGTGATGGATGCGATTACATTCACGGCGGCGCTGCTCATCTGATGTTCTCAAACATGGCTGTTTAGAGCAGAAGTCAATTAGTGAGCCAGCAGCACACGTACAGTCTGATCAAACACAACAGCGGTGCACTGTAATACCACTCATAAATGTTAAATATCTCGTTTGCTTCGGTTTGCTTACTCATGCATTTATTAAAAGTTTGCCGTTGGCAGTTTATCTAAAATTAGGTCCTAAGTAATTTAGGCAGACTTGCTCCACCTAGGAGGTTCTGTGCGAAGTTTTATATGGCTGAGATACCCGCCACCCCCTCTCAACACAATCCCCAAAAGGAGGGAAACCGGAAACAGTTCTTAAAGTTTTTGGATGTGGGAGGGAGTGACCCTCCCGGCCGTATTTATTAAAACAAAAAATTAAAACATTAAACGTTTCATGTTATGTACAATTTCATTATCACATTGCGATGTTTGGCTAACCTTAACATATTCTCTAATACAGAGGTTCTCCTAGCCGAACTAGCATCCTACAAAAACATTCTCTAGAAACACTGAAATTGTACATCCTAACGTTTAAGGGCCAACGGCAAGGTCATAACCGGTGTCAAGATCCCTAACCAGACTTACCCCTCCCACTTGGGAGGGGCGACAGCACAGAGGCTTACCTCAAGTGCAACTACTAACAATTTCCCTTGACTTGACGGGGGCACTTAAGACTCGACGCCATTTAAAGGTCGTTCGAAGACTTGTGTGTGGTATCTAGAAGGTATCGTGGACCTCCCCCCACCCCACACAACTTACCGCATCTGCCGTCGCAGATGACACTGGCCCCGGGAAATTCCCCCAGGAGGGGGCTGTAACCCCTCCTACAAAGGAAGGGGCCTTGACCGCCTTTCCTTTACTTCCGGCGACCCGCCCTTAGACGGGACCGCCTCCCCATTGAGGGGCCAATGGCCACCTCTCCCGAGCGCTCCCATCCGTGTTGGGTGACGCCCACTCATAGGGATCTACCAATTAGTGCTCACCGATCATGACCTTACCGCCTACCAAAAATAAATACGACAATTCCTACTCGAACCTAAGAAAACAATGGTCGCTACGACCAAAAGAACATGCTTAAAATGCAACACTACATCAAATCATTTTAATCGTAACAACTTACACGACATTCACCATACTTTATTATGATCAACAACAAACTGATACTTTCACAGCCTGTAAACGAAACGTAAAACATACTTATAAAAATTCACTTTATTGCACAACGACTTGCTGTCCTCAGGGGCTGGTGGGTGGGTCAAAATTGGCTCTTCGTTCTGTCCCGAGCTCACGGGTAGCGAGGAGGTGCAGCTTCGGAGCACAAGAACAAGAGGACGTCTTCTGGTCTTGCGTCTCTTTTTATCCGTCTTCAGGGCGGGCGAGAACCCGCCCCTGCCTGCCCCTAGGGCGGGGCTGGCTACGTCGGTGTCTAGGCCAGCCCACTCTAGGGCGGGAAAAGGCGCGCCCCGGCTACGCCGCTTCGGGCATACCAGCCGAGACGCGCCTCCCGCCCAAAAATGGCTTCCCGGGGGGATCGAGGCACTCCGCCATACGTTCGGGGGGACCGAGTGGTCGCCCCTTTCCATATGGCTGAGATACCCGCCACCCCCTCTCAACACAATCCCCAAAAGGAGGGAAACCGGAAACAGTTCTTAAAGTTTTTGGATGTGGGAGGGAGTGACCCTCCCGGCCGTATTTATTAAAACAAAAAATTAAAACATTAAACGTTTCATGTTATGTACAATTTCATTATCACATTGCGATGTTTGGCTAACCTTAACATATTCTCTAATACAGAGGTTCTCCTAGCCGAACTAGCATCCTACAAAAACATTCTCTAGAAACACTGAAATTGTACATCCTAACGTTTAAGGGCCAACGGCAAGGTCATAACCGGTGTCAAGATCCCTAACCAGACTTACCCCTCCCACTTGGGAGGGGCGACAGCACAGAGGCTTACCTCAAGTGCAACTACTAACAATTTCCCTTGACTTGACGGGGGCACTTAAGACTCGACGCCATTTAAAGGTCGTTCGAAGACTTGTGTGTGGTATCTAGAAGGTATCGTGGACCTCCCCCCACCCCACACAACTTACCGCATCTGCCGTCGCAGATGACACTGGCCCCGGGAAATTCCCCCAGGAGGGGGCTGTAACCCCTCCTACAAAGGAAGGGGCCTTGACCGCCTTTCCTTTACTTCCGGCGACCCGCCCTTAGACGGGACCGCCTCCCCATTGAGGGGCCAATGGCCACCTCTCCCGAGCGCTCCCATCCGTGTTGGGTGACGCCCACTCATAGGGATCTACCAATTAGTGCTCACCGATCATGACCTTACCGCCACAGGTCCGGATAGTTGACCGGCTATCCGGACCCCCCACAAAACTCCTACCTAAAGGTCATGTTTTAACGATTTTAACCAAGCTAGGAAGTCACCTATGAGTAACTCATTCCCCACCCTCGACAAATGCACACCATCCCCCAGATACATACTGTCATCATTAATACAACTATGCGAGATCGAATGCAATGTCTTGGAACGGAACAACCTACTCACTTTGTTATTCAATTTTCTAACAGAATGATTCAAAGCAGGGATCGAGATGGCCCCCCGCCACACTTTTCGTGGGATCACATGAGACCACGCAATTATGCACCCCGGAACTCTCCTCGCTAACCAACTTACCGTGGAAAGCATAGCCTCCAGGAGAAGTCGTCTACCGGTGGTGACCAAATCATTGCCCCCCAAATGCACTATGACTATGGACGGCGGTGACCTCATCCGCTCTAACAAACCCTCAAAAAATTCCTGAAACTGGTCAATACAGAGACCGCCCCTTCCGTAGAAGGACACTCTGTACCCGTATTCCCCAGGTACGTGAATCATGTCACCTGCTTTGAATACGTCTGCGGCCCGTCTCACGTATGAGTGGCCCACGACCCACACCTCCTTCCTCACAGCCGGTGACGTGCGACCGCTGGCCTGGTGTTGGGTCGACTGCACAGTTCGCCCTGCCGCGTAGGCTTGCGCAACTGAAAACAAACAAAAGACAAGAAGCGTGAGTACATGATTACAGCTTCACAACATGTGCAATCGCACGTACCTCTTATAACAATTGGAGGACCAGCGCCCCACACGTTTCACTTGTTCTACATTAAGACCCCTGGCTGTAGCTTCAGTGGCAGCCCCTATTCGAAAGGAATGGGTCCCAAATTCGCCCGGGTCCAAGCCCGCTGCGGCAATGGCCATTGCAAGCACCCGCTGAAACTGAAACCTCGTCAGCGGGGTGGCGTCTGCATGCCTCAACAATGTCCCCCCCCATGATGCCACCCTTCGTGCTAGGTAATCTTCTAAGCACTGTACCGGACACATGGATGACTCGGGGTTCCTGCGAATGATCGTGCAGTCCCCTCTCCCATCTTGGTCAGTCTTGGACCTGAGAAAGGAGACAATCATCGCATCACCCCTGATCTGAACATGTTCCCTGCACAAGCCCCCCGTCACATCCTGTTTGTTCCTTGCAACTAGCTCACTAACTCTCATAGCCCCGTGAAATGCCAGCGTAAATGCAGTCCGGAACAAACAGGTCTCGAAAGGGGACGAGCATGTGTTAGGGAGTGTGGCCAGTAACTGGGACAACCTGTCTAAACCTATCGGTCGTCTTACGTCTACTCTGCGACCCTCTAGGCGTTGCCACCCACGCAGCGCTTTCTGTACTGTAAAAGACGCTGTTGGGTCCAGGATGCCATGGGCCCTGGCAACAAAAGAAATGGCGGCACGATGCCTTTGGGCCGTAGCCACCGATTTCC
Source organism: Lissotriton vulgaris (assembly GCF_964263255.1). Classification (NCBI taxonomy): domain Eukaryota; kingdom Metazoa; phylum Chordata; class Amphibia; order Caudata; family Salamandridae; genus Lissotriton; species Lissotriton vulgaris. Next base: position 1,577,373,225 of record NC_141685.1, read on the forward strand.
CAGCCCTACGTAAGGACATCAGAAAAAGTACAACCCACTCTTCCTGACCCCAAAGTCCCCCTCTCTCTGCCCCCAAAAAGGCTAAATAGGCCTGGAACGCCCCTTCATATGCCTTCCTTGTCCTGGGTGCTAGACTCTCTCCCACGAGGTGACGAAGTTCGGGGCACCGAGAGACCAGAGAGCTTCGGGGAAGGGTGCCGGCTCCGGGTCCGCTGAAGGAAGGAAACCCGAGAAAGCCTGCATGTGAAAACGAGACAGTGCATCAGCAGCCTGATTCATCACCCCTGGGACATGTTTTGCTCTGAATACCACGTTCAGTTGCATACACAGTAGGACAATTTCTTTGAGCAGCCTCAAAATCAATTTACAATGGGCTGCCTGACTATTGATGCATTCTACCACGGTCATATTGTCGGACCAGAACACGACAGAATGATCTCTGAACCCTTCTGGCCAGGTTCTCAGGGCCACCAGAATGGGAAATAGTTCAAGGAAAGCAATATTACTCGTTAGCCCCTTCTCGTGCCACCATAGGGGCCACCTTTGAGCAGACCACTTTGTGCCGAAGATGGCGCAAAAGCCTATGCTTCCTGCTGAATCTGTCCATAGCCCAAGCTCTTCTGAGGACACGGCTGGCTTGTTCCAGACGACTCGGCCATTGAAGTCCGCCAAAAATGCTAACCAAATCCGCATGTCCTGGCGGACCTCAGCCGATAACCTCGTGCGATGATGACCCTCCTTTAGGCCAACCATCGCTTGGGCAATTGAGCGGGAAAAAGGGCGAGCCATTGGGATCACCCTCAAGGCAAAGTTCAACTTTCCCACTAATTGTTGCAACTGATGCAGTGTAACCTTAGATGCATTCAAACATACTTGGAGGGCTGCCCTGAATTTTAACACTTTGCTAGCTGGTAAACGGAAACACCCCTCCCTTGAGTCCAACTCGATCCCCAAAAACTCGAGGCAAGTCGTGGGACCCATAGTTTTACCCGGTGCCAATGGCACGCCAAAATGACCCATCAACACACAGAATTCAGCTAAGGCCTGAGCACATTCGGGATTTCCGGCGGGACCAAGGAACAAAAAGTCGTCAAGGTAGTGCATTACATTTCGGAAACCCGTTTTCTTCGTGAACACCCATTGCAGGAAAGTACTAAATTGCTCAAAATAAGCACATGATATAGAGCATCCCATTGGCATACACCTATCCATGTAAAATGACCCCTGGAACCTGAATCCCAAAAGACGCTGATCGTCTGGGTGTACCGGGAGCAACCGGAACGCTGACTCGATATCTGATTTCGCCATCAACGTCCCGGGCCCCAGGCGATTCAAGATGGCTACTGCCTCATCAAACGATGCGTATCGCACCGAACAAACTTCTGGATCAATTGCGTCGTTCACCGAAAGGCCGTGTGGAGCAGACAAATTATGGATCAAACGAAACTCACCTGGGTCCTTCTTGGGGACCACCCCTAACGGAGAACAAACAAAATCCGGTACCGGGAGTACACTAAACGGGCCAGCGACCCGTCCCCGGCTAACCTCTTTCTGAATTTTTTCTTGCACCACAGATGTATGTTGTAAAACAGAAAGTTGATTTTTGCAAATCCCTACACCCTGAAAGTCCCCTACCGGGATGCGGAAACCATGTGAAAAACCGTTCCGCAGCACCCCAGCAGAAGTACGATCCGGGTATTCACTGAGCCAGGGAATCATTGCCAAGGTATCAATCGGGGTTGGTAAAGGCGCCCCTCGGACTAGTTTAGACCTGTTTGGCGCCTCCCTTACCCCCATTCTCACCCGTTCTGGCTCTGCACGATGACTCAGGATGGGACGACCCACACGTACTACACTCATGTTTGAATTTACACGATCCCGGAGGTCTGGTACATTTCCCTTTGTTGAAATTAAAGCAGAAACCCTTCCTCCCTGTATTGCCTGCGGGCCTCGACTGATCGTCGGTGCTCGTACTTGGTCGAAAGGGCGTCCCCACATTTTGGCGGGAGTAATCTACAACATTGCTCCCAACCAATGGCATCTTTAACATTCCTGATTCTTTCATTTTATCCCATGTTACAGAATCGTAACAATCCCAAGTCAAACCCTTGTTATGTTCCTTTTCTTTCCTGAACAGATTGTCATAACAAAACCAATGGTTACCTTGATACGCTGTCGAGTAACCCATAATTCGTGATTGATAAATGGGAAATTCAGAAAGCAACTCGGGCCTACGTTCCCCCAAAATCGATGTAAAAATACCCCACGCATTGCCCCAGTTGCCAATATTCTCATTTACCTTAAAGGCGGCCATTTTTGCGCGCCAAACACTCGGATGCATTAGGTCCTTCTGACTTTTAACATGCTCCACCTCATAATGATCAACAAGCAAGGAGAAAATATTCACGTACTCCCCAGCCCAGATCTTTTCTTTTATAGCTAAAGGCACATGTTGTCCCAATCTCTCTCTACGAGAGGGTGCTGACTCGTCCCTTGCAATCGGCAATGGCCGCTTACCTGCACCGGACGCAGCTTCGGCCGCTTGCGGCTTGTCTATTCCCGCCAACGGCGCAGTCACTTTAGCTGCATCTCTCTTCTCACGAAGCCCTTTTATCAGCGCCTGTGCCTCGGCAGCCGTGGCGCCATCACTACTATCCCCCAACCAAGCTGCTAGCTGTGCTGCCAGCTCGGGGGGCATGTCTTCTTTGGATGTCGGGGTGACGACAACGGGGATTGGATTCCCCTCCATTGGTACTGGGGTCGGCGCCTCGAGCGGTACAGAGGGGACCGGGACGTCTCCACCGGCTGGAACCCTTCTCGGCCTCTTAGGTCTCCCTCCAGCCGGCGCAGGGCCCGAACCCTCCTCCCCGTCCCGATTCGCCAACCGTTTCTTTATGTCGGACACCTCTTTGCAAAGGGCCCGCACCATCTGGTCGGTCGTCATTCTCTTTGCGACTTTCTTTGGCATTTCTCCGACGAAGTATCTAGAAGACAAAGAAAAAGATCAAAACGCTCAAAATTGGCTCTTCGTTCTGTCCCGAGCTCACGGGTAGCGAGGAGGTGCAGCTTCGGAGCACAAGAACAAGAGGACGTCTTCTGGTCTTGCGTCTCTTTTTATCCGTCTTCAGGGCGGGCGAGAACCCGCCCCTGCCTGCCCCTAGGGCGGGGCTGGCTACGTCGGTGTCTAGGCCAGCCCACTCTAGGGCGGGAAAAGGCGCGCCCCGGCTACGCCGCTTCGGGCATACCAGCCGAGACGCGCCTCCCGCCCAAAAATGGCTTCCCGGGGGGATCGAGGCACTCCGCCATACGTTCGGGGGGACCGAGTGGTCGCCCCTTTCCAATCACCCTGACAGCCATTACAGCTAGCTAGGGGCGAGGGAATGCATTTAGGTTCCTTGAGCAGCAATGCAAAAAAGAGTCTAAAACCCCAAAGAGTCCAATCCAATGATTGCATTATTTAAGTAATTATATCTAATTTGAGGAAATCTGTCCTTTTTCGTTCCCCAGCTTAATTATTAGAATGATCCAAATAAGTTATGGGTTTAAACTTGAAGAAAAACTAAACGTGTTTGTAAAAATCGCTTAATATATATAACGCAGGAATGTTGACTTTTCAGCCTTTTTTAGGTTGTGGGAAAATGTAGTTATATAATATCAAGGTAAACGTTGATATTATTAAGTATGCCATTTTATCAACAAATGATTTTCAACTATTCAATTTTCTCCCAAAAAATCTCTGTTATTAATTTTTCAATTTTCTTTTAAAGTATGTGCATAGTTGTTTTGAATGTATTCAATTCACGCTATAACTTGCCCAGTCCATCATACATTGATTCCTATGATATAGCTAGCACGGGACTCATGTCTGAGCAGACACAGAGCATTAAGGGTGTCGCACCGAAGAAAGCAAAAAAGTGATGAAAGTTTGAATTTACCTCAATCACTTGAAAGTACTCAGCTGCATCCAAGTCTATCTTTGTTTGCCAACCATGCCACCTCAGAAAGGAACCAGCATATGAAAGATAATATTGGTCCTGCTCTAGGTGAAACAGTACCGCCTGAACGTCCAGACCAGATCCCCCCTAATTGGGAACAGAAGTAAACTCAGCCTCTTTTCAGCCTTTTTGGGCCTCCCCAGTGTTATATTTCATATCGGTACCCTGATATAGGTCCAGGGAACATCATTCACTTTCCCTACATCATCTCCCCATCATTTCATATGAACGAGCCTTATCAGGATATAACTCCAAATAAGGACAGCCTGCCTTTTATGTACATAACGCCTTATAAGGTCTGCAGCCTTTTATGGACTAAACCTTTCACCCAGTTCACGACGAGGGTGGGTTCTGCCTTATCGATATTGCTAAGACATCATCCTTAGCACATATGAATAATTTATGAGCACACTCTACAAGAGGTCCGCTTCACCTCTCCCATCGACGCACAAGGTTTAATCCCCAACAACATCCTCATACTAAACAATGGGGAACATATGCACATAGACTGTATAAATGCAGCACCTCTTGCTATCATTAAGCAGGAGGGAACTGAGATTTCAAGGCCGACACACTGACCAGAGACACTGAACCTCCGACATGACATCGCTCCAGCTGACAGTGGTCTGACGATCGCGTGCGGGGTGTCCAGCTCAAGTCCAGGATGAAGGATGAAGGTTCACACTCAAGGTTTGACTAAAGCCTAATGGGATTCTTGGCTCTTAGGCTTAGGCTCTTTAGCACCTACTCACATGCTAGGTACATTTAGGTAAATCTAATCAGGCATCTTAGCCTTATTTTATAAATGCATTCCATATTCATGTATAGGTTCATGACTGTTGCAAAATGGTAGAACAATACTATTTCTTCCTATGCACTGTACTGCTGGTTCTATATCTCTGCTACTGTGTTACAGTTGTAATCGTGCACTTATTCTACATTAGAAGAACTACTGTACATTAAATTCTTATTGTAAACATGTTCAACAGTTTCTTCTCCGTATCTCTCTGAGCGCAAAAACAAGCAAGCACGAATCCTTCTTTGAGGCTCAAATGAAGAAGATTTGTAATTTAAGCTCCACATTTCTGAACCTCACATGTATAAACAAGATATGTTCCACATGATATTTTTAAAACAGGCAAATAATCATCTTGTTTGAAAACAACACATACATTTCCACCTTGGTCGACAGCAGGAAATCAATCACCTCAAGCGAGTGAGAAGACGTCTCATGCTCAGTGAAAAAAGAAGGGAGCTCGATGCGAAGTGGATAGGGCTGAGGAAAGCTGCAAGGGCCAAGGATTCGAGAAAATATTGGCACTTGATCGCTGAATATTGCGATTCAAAGCAGAGAGCTACATCAATACTGATTCCCGAAAAGGAATGGGTGGATTACATCTCTCTTTTATATGGAAATAATAGTCCAGTTTCTCCCGTGTTGCCTGATGGGGTTAAATTGTTTTACTGAATTTGGCCCACAGCTAGGAAAGGAACTGGTAAAGTATATAAAGATTGCTAGAACCTCCGGCGCACAAGGGCCGGATGGTATCCCAATTGCACTAATTAAAAAGGAGCCCGAAGTATGGGGTGATTTTCTAGAGCCACTTTTTAAATATTGTTTTTTTTATGAATAACCCCCCCCCCCCCCTCTTGGAAGGGGAGCATTATAGTCCCCCTGTATAAAAAAGGACCAAAAACTGTGCCGACTAGTTTTAGACAGATTGCCCTCCTGGGTGCCTCAGGCAAATTATTTGCAAAAAGCATACTATGTCACTTAAAACAATGGGTTTATGCTCAGGATATCCTTCTACCGGAACAAGCGGCTTTAGAAAGAGCCATGGCACCTTAGATAATATAGCGGTTGTTCACACAATTGTGGATAAATATGTTTTTACACAAGTGATTTCAGTTTATACAGCCTTTTTTGATTTCTCCACTGCGTTTGACAAGGTGGACCACCAGACCATGTTAATGTTATTTGTTAATGTTATTTGACATTTGTTAAGCGCTCGTACGCCCAGAGGCTTCATGGCGCTATAGGAAGGAACAGGCGTGGCCATCGGTAGGAGGAGGTAGGCAGCTTAGTGATGCGCCTGGGAGAAGAGCCAGGTCTTCAGAGAGTGTCTGAAGCTGAGGATGTTATCACTAAGTTTCAGATGAAGAGGGAAAGAGTTCCAGAGGGCAGCTGCAAGGTGGTCAAAGCAGCTGCCTCCGAGACGCTTCTTCTTATACGGAGGAATAGTCAGAAGGGCTTTATGAGCAGACCGGAGGTTGCGAGAGGGGCTGTATTTTTTAAAAAGGTCTCTGATGAAAATGGGACCAATGTCGTGTAAAGACTTGAAAAGAATACACCCAGCTTTGAAGGCCACGCGTTGCTCAACCGGGAGCCAATGCAGCTGTTTCAAGCCAGGTCTAACGGATTGCCTTCTAGGAATGTTGAGAAGAAGTCTAGCTGCCTGGTTTTGGACCAGCTGGAGGCGTTTAAGCTCTCCGGTTTGGAGCCCAAGGTATAGACTATTGGAAAAGTCCAATCTGGACAAAACCAGGGAGATGACGATCTGAGTGAGGGCAGCTTGGGAGAAGAAGCTGGCGATTTTTTTTATTTTCTTCAGCTGAAAGAAGCTGGAGGAAACAACAGCTCCAACTTGTTTTTTTCAGGGAGAGATCCTCACTGATGAATATACCAAGGCTCTTAACCGAGGATGATTTGGATGGGGGGGTACCCATACAGGGGGGCCAGAAACTGGGGCTCCAGCTGAGGGTGCTCTGTCCAGGCAAGACCAGTTCGGTCTTGCATGGATTAAGTTTCAGGTGATTGCAGCCCATCCAGCTCAAAATGTGGGACATGGTGTTTTGGAATTCTGCCACAGAGTCCTTGGTGTTCAAAGGGAAGATGAGCTGCAAATCGTCGGCATAATTGAAAATGGTGACTTTAGCGTGCCTGAGAGAATACAAAAGAGGGCGCAGATACAGATTAAAAAGCAGAGGGGACAACGAAGAGCCTTGAGGTACTCCACAAACGGTAGATATGGTGGGAGCCGTGAAGGGGGCCAGTCTGACCGATTGGGTTCGGTCGGTGATAAATGAGCGGATCCAACTCAGCGCAGGGCCCCTGAGGCCCGCCTGTTCGACACGGTCATGTGGAGAAAACTTGTCTCCCTCGGTATTCCAAATCATCTCCTGGGTCTGATCATGGAATTGCATACTGACACCTGGTGCCAGGTTCTGATGGGAGGTTCGCGGGGGTTAACATGTAAAATTAGAAAGCACAATGGGCTTAAGCAGGGTTGTCTATTAGCTCCACTTTTATTTTCTTTGTATATCGCTGATCTTCCTGGCGCTCTGAACTTGGTGAGAGGGGATGCCCCAAAATTGGTTGAACGTCCATTGGGTCTTTATTGTACGCAGACGATGTTGTAATATTTGATTTAACACCTATTGGCCTGCAACGCTGTCTGGGCGTTTTAAACAAATACGCAGAGGTTCACTTTTTAAAAATTAATATTGCAAAAAGCAAGATCTTGTTTTTTTGTAAGAAGGCGCTCAGAATAAAGAGATGTTTAAGATGGATGATTGGTTTTGAAAAACTGGAATTGGTTGACTCATATGTATATTTATGGAAAGTCTTTTCCAAAACAGTTTGAGACTTGGAGCATACTAAACACTGTGTTAGTCTCCCAGGCAAGTGCATTAAACAGATTCTATAAAACTTGCGGGAGATGCCATTTTAGCCATGTCTTATCTGTTTTCAAGGTTAATATCCCACCCTCGTTAATCTACGCGGCTGAGGTGGTGGACTGAATCATTGCCTTTTGTTTGATAAGGCAGAAGGTCGAATTATGCGCCAAATTTGCAATTTGAATCCTCTGGCTGCCCCACATGTTCTGCGCTTTGAATTTGGATTAGTCTCGTCCTTCATTTTAGCCCAGGCAGCAGTTCTTAGGTGGGGTAACTCTCTCTTCTTGGGGGAAGAGGGTACTCCTAGGGCTGCTCTGAGATCAGAAATCTTTTGCACTCTAAAAGAACAATCCACGTTTTTAGGTCTTTTTTATGTGCAATTGATAGTTTCGGTCTTAGTTTAACTCCCACTTCTCCAATGCCTAAATCTGGTTTGAAACAGTTTTTAAAGAAATTCAGATCCCCTATCAGTTTGGCGGGAGACGCTGCTTTAAGTAAATCCAGGCCCAGTAATGTGGCGGTCAGTGGGAGAGCTTTAGGGAATAAACCACAGCCTTATTTAACTTGGAATATCCCCCATGGGATGAGAAGGCTGATACTCCTACTGAGATTCAATCGGCTGCCTTTAAGAGACGTTACTGGCATCTGGGATAGAACACCTAGAGAGAAGAGAATTTGTGAATTGTGCCATTTGCAAATCCAAGATCTAAATCATGTCCTATTTGTATGTTCAAAGCTGCAAAGTGGCAGGCGAGTGTTTTTAAAACCAGTATTTATCAGATTTAATATTCACTCTGCTCAGGACGCACGTTCTTTGGTCTTGTCCCCTCCGAATGAAATGGTTTGTTTTAAGATATACCAATTTTTTTGAACATTTTTGCCTATTTATTAGAATTTTGTCGAACAGTAGTACTCTGGTTTCGATTTAATACCAATTGGTTGGCTATTTAATTGTTTCATAAATTCATAGCATCATTTGCACAACTCTTGGTATGTTTGATATAAGGATTTTTATTGGTTGGTTACGTGATTGTTTTACGTATTATAGCATTATTTGCACATTTTTCAGTATGTTTGATATAATTTAATAGCAATGTGTAAGGAAGGAATGCTGTATTGTATGCCATGTTTGTCTTTTTAAATTGTTGGTGTGTTTTTGTGAACCTCCGTAGGAGTTCCAAAACAAAATAAATAAATGCATTGGAAAAATTGGAAACAAGCAAGCTCGAGCGATTGGGTGAAAAGTAATATATTGTTTCCACAAGTCTGAGGTTATTGTGTTCTAAGGTTGCAAAACTAATCTCTCTGATAACAGAAGATTTTAGTAGCACTGCGAGTTAGCTAATGCGAACCATGCGGCGGGGGTGTACAAAGTCAGTCTACCACCAGACCCATAGTATATGTTATCCGTAAACATCGTAGGTCCTGCATGACAGGGTACTTTTTAGGCCTAGACTACAGCAGTAGTGTGTAGCTTCGGTCCAATGGTATAGAGACCTGGATTTTAAATTGGGAAGTTTGTACATAACGTTTCTTTTCAATTATAACTGCACAGAATCCCTGCCAGCCAAACATTTGCCATCTTGGGTCTAGTATCTGTTCATTGCTCACTCCCTTTCCATTATTAACATTGAAGGAGCATAAGCAGGAGCAGTTAAGCCCTACTCAGCCTCATTTCAAGAATCACAGGTCTGAATTGCATCCCATCCCCTTATAAGGGCAGGCTTCTTCATCCCTCTTTTGTTCTCCACGTGCAATTTGGTGGTTTAACATTCTGCCCATTTTAGTATCTGTTACTTACAGTCAGTCTAGGGCTTTCAAGTACCTTCTGTCTCATTATGATTTGTTATTTTGCTAAGACGCGGGTCATATCTATGAATCTGCTACTGGCTTTCTTCAACTTATGGCATACAAATACACCAGGTATACACAAAGCTGATGAACACGCAATATTCCTATCAGTTGCCTAATGTATGAGCTTCTTGTCATTTTCCAACTAATCAGAAACCTTTGGGCACCTCCATATCATATGATACTGATCTGCATTGATCTCTCCACATCTTTGGCACTTCGCTTGGCCCCCTAAAAAAAATCTACTTGGTGTGATGTCGACCCTGGGGAATAGGGGTGCATCAATCAATCGAAATCAAGGATTTCTGTATTTGTTCTGAAATTAAACAAAAAGTGATTTTATCACTGTTTGGTTCAGACTCTCTAATTAGGTTTTTGACTTTTTCACCAGCGCTCAGTACACAAGCTTTTCCCCTTTTCCCTGCCACTGGTGGTGCAGAATGTCCTGAGAGTAAGGTGTATAGGTGGCTTATTGTGCTCCATATTCAAGCACTTGCATTGTGTGGCATAAGTTGAACCATATATAGTTATCTCACTGGCTTGATGCCCTCGCCACAGCTCTCTATGTACAGCTTTATCCATAACTGTAGTGGACGTTCGGCCAACTTTTCTTGCTCCTTCAAATCTATTGTCATTGTGTACGTAATCTGACACTTTTAAGCTGCTCGCTTGCATCTATTTTGAATTGGTCAGCCCTGTCTAAGAAGTCTTTGGGATCTCTGAAGAACTTGTTAAACTGTTCACCATGACCTTCAGTTTGACCTGAAACAAAAGCGAATGTTTATCAATCATCTTAACGAGTCTGCATTTTGCTTGAATTAAAGAGTCTTTCTGCTTTTGAAGGGCAGCTGTAAAAACAGGAAGTTCATAACTTTGCTGTAAAAAAAAGGGGTATTAGTTGAGAGTAGTGTAAGCACCTCTCAAGTATTAAAAAAACATAATCCTTGACAGGGTGAACCACAAAATTCACGATATAAACCTGTGCTTTCCCCTCTCATAGCTTGGCACAAAAGCGTTCAGGCTTAACTTAGAGGCAGCACTCAAACACCAATAAAGTGAACACACACCACAAGAAAAATTCACATTCAACTTATAACAATAGAGTAAAATAGTGAGGGATCCTTACTGAGAGGTGCCATAGGTGCAGCAATAAATCAGACAGCTTTTGAGAACTTAATAATCACAAGGCCCCTAATAATTGCCCCACTCGGAAGGCGTATAGATGAGTTTAACACGACTAAACAGGTGACTAAGGAAAATAGGATGGGGTTACCAATCTATCGTGCCAACTCGCAATCCTGACGAGCTAAAGCCCCACAAGAAATTAAAAAAATGTCTAACATTTGCTCTTGGAACACTCACGGCCTAGAACATCTGATAGGTCACCCTGGTGTATTGGAATTCCTGCAAGCGCACAACATTATCTTAGCCCAAGAAACCTGGAGCACAACTCCCTACAATATTATAGGTTTCACCGGTCATCATGAACCAGCAATAAAATCAGCAAAATTTGGACACCCAAAGGGCGGTTTGTCCTTGTATTTTTCAACCAACTTAGACTGGTCATTAGAAAAATTCCCCATAGGGAGGCATTGCATCCAAGTTGGAACAGAATAAGAATGATGTGACTCTAACAATACTAATACTACTAAATGTCTACATGCACCCAAGTGAGGGGACAAAAGATGATCATATGAACATGTTGTTTGGAATAATACAATCACTACAAAGGCTATATTGTCAGGCACAGTTCATCATTTCAGGTGACTTTAATATTAATTTATGTAATACCCCAGGGAACCTGAACAAAAAGGGAATCAACTTTAGACGACAATTTGAAACACTAGGATTGACTCATCTTAATGGAAACATAAAAGAGGATTCACCTGCAGCAATGACCATTTTAAGCGGGACCAAAAGTTCAACCATCGACCATACCTAAGTGAGTGAAACTGTAGTGCGACGGACGCAAACATTCCAAATCGTATTACGCATAGACAACGATCACATGCCACAAACATTGCAATTGGAGCAATTTACATCCAGGCTGACAGCAACTAAAAATCTAATCTCCATGCCACAGGATTACAATTTCAAATGATTGAAATGCTGAGGAATAGGGATTGAGAAGGTTATGGCTGAAGTATATCGCAAAGCGGGCACGAGTGAAGGAAGTTCAGAGGAATCTGGAAGTTCAGAGCCAACTCAAGCCGGGAAGGGCTAGAGAGTAAGAGCTTGGGAAAATCTAACGGTAGTCCTAATGGAAAGCTTTGTGGACAACAAGAGACAATATCCCTCCCTCTAAGCATCACAGAAATCCCATTTGGACAAGCAATCACCATCACTGGTTCAGTCATGAACTACGTAAGCAGAAAAGCCTAATAGTGCGCAAAATAAGAGCTGTCTCAAACCAGTTAAAAATGGGGTAAAAACCCAACAGAAGTGAGCTTAAAAAATTAAGAGAGCAATATAAGAAAAACTGTGAACAGCTAAAACCAGATATCACGTTGCGATATGAAATAAACTTCTGGCAAGTAAACAATGAAACGGAAAACACTTCTGATGATCGATAAATTCACTGACACTTGGGACAAATAGACATCAAAACCCAGGAATGAATGAGGATACATGGGTACCATACATAATGAGTATGTATAAAGAACCAAAGCTCAAACCAACACCAGTCAGTCAAATAGTAAAAAATGACAGCAGGAGGAGCGCGGAACAAAAAAAGGAGCTTCTCTTGGGGTCATCAACTCGAATAATAAACACATCACCCTACATTACAAAAACTCTGATAAAGTAATGTAAGTAAGTCAATTAATAAACATTATAAAGAAACTAAATTTAGAGGGTGCACCAGGCCCCAATAGAATCCGCAACGCCCTTTTCAGGGGGGAAGCTTTTTATTGGGCCCATTACTTTACTCCACTCTTCAACGAGCTGTTCATGACAAACGAAATTCTAGAATCATGGAGGGGAAGTATCATCCAGCCAATTTTTAAAGGGGGGAATTCAATTCTGATAAACTACAGATCGATCGCTTTAATTGATGTTGAAGCAAAGTTATATGCAAGCTGCTTGCTAACCCAATAGAAAAAATGGTCAAACAATTACAACTGCTTCCCAAGATCTCAAACAGGGTTTCGGGCTGGAGCAGGCACCTTAACAAACCTAACAGCATTAACATTGTTAGCCGAAAAGTCAAATTTAAGAACACCCACTTGTTCGCCTGTTTTGTGGACCTTAAGCAAGCTTTCGATAGCGTGTCCTGTAAACGTCTATGGAAAAAACTGGACAGCTGGGGAATCCCTACAAAGGTATTAAACGCCATCAGAGAATTATATTCATGCACATGAAGTCGGGCAAAGTTAGGGGATGGCGGGTAGATAACAAGGACAATATTCACCCAAAATGGTCTGAAACAGGGGTGCGTATTAGCTTCAACTCTTTTCAATCTGTATCTATTTCATCTTGAAGACGCTATCCTGGATATCAATAGGCATCCCCCATCGATAGTTATTGAGGAAATCAGGTGCCTTAAGTAAGCAGATGATCTAGTACTACTAAGTCAAACTCCAATCGGATTACAACAAGGAATGAGTGCCTTAGCCAAATATTTGACAGCACAAGGGCTAGATCTGAATTTATTAAAAACAAAGGTTGTACAGCTGATGGTTGCCAAACACAAGAAATTCATATGGCATATAGAGGGGAAAAAAGTTTAAGCGGTCGCCTTCCTATAAATATATAGGATTCAAGGTAGAACAAAAATTGAGCTATAAATCACAGCTCACCTCAATGAGGGCAAAAACTCAAAACCTGATATACGGTTTTAACGTATTAAAAAAGAAATTAAGTTGTCCATCATATGGTAATCTATTAACTGTCATGCAGGTCACGTTAATGCCAATAGTAACCTATGACACTGAAATAATGAAAGGATGTGTCAACCCTGCCTTGAACAAAATACAAACAAAAGTCCATAAAACGTTTTTCATATACAATAATGTGCATCACCAGCCCAGGTGCGGCTAGAGTTTGGCTTACAAAATCAGGAATTTCGGAGCAAAGGCGCCTTTGTTAAATTTTGTTGGAGGTTGCGTGCTTCTGAAAGCGGGACCATAGACCAACTATGCTGGAAAGAAATAGACAGACAAAAAGAAAAGAAATTGCAAGGATCCTGGGGAAGTTATTTAAACCAGGTGATAGAGGACATGTCTGCCCAAGACATTTGGAATCTTACCATAGGGAAAAAGGCTTTCAATAAACTAATCAACACTACAATAAAACTCTGGTCTCACTCAACGGATGAGAATACCTTACTGCAAAGACAGCATGCCTGGACGGTTATCAGCTCATATGGGAATAGGAAGCCTCAGGAATATTTATCAGCTTATTTCTCACTTACCCTAAAACATCAATTTATGAGGCTGCATCTTGGCATGTGGGAAGCAAAAGGCTTAATCCCAGTATGGAAGTATAAATGTGAAAATCGAGACTGCAGACTATAGGTATACAAATATGAATCCATTCAACATCATTTTTGTGTATGCCCAAAGTTATTAAAAGCACAGGAGTCACTAATTAAAGCACAAGTGAATATTATGAATATACGAACGTGTAGAGAAGCTGTAATCACCTGGCTCGGTGGGGCCTCAATCCCCCTAGTATGCAGGGGGGTGAAGCCTTTAAATGTGTAGTTAAAGGAAATTGGTTGAAACTCTGTGGAGATCGAAATAGACTTTTTAAATACTATTGGACAACCAGTAAAATTTCCAAAAATATAATGCCGTATTTTAAACAGGCTGTCACGAAGACATGAACTTCCCAAATCTCCATTTTAAACGAAATTTAAAATAATTTTTGCACAGAAGTATTTTGTAGATAAACTGAGTAAAAATTTTACTAACGATTTTATGTGTTTATACAAGTATGCAGTAGTACTATTTAAAAATGTCATTTGGTGTAATGTGTTTTTTTATTAAAAGACCGATCACTTAAATAAATGAATCTGGATATCTGAATAGCTTAAAATTAATTAATCAAATGACACCAATGTTGAAATAGAGCCAAAAACACAAAGTGTCACTTGCAGTTATCCGGTCACTCTGGACTATGGGAAAGTCACTGATTCAGCTGGACGGCAATGGAGTGTGTGTTGGATACAGGGACCAGGTTAGTCTAGCTGAAGAGTTACCTTTTCAAGTCCGGCATGAAAAGTGCCATTCTTGGTGTTAGGGGCCGTGAGTAGGTTGTTGTCGGGTGGGAGGAGCAAGCCAGATGTCACTGATGATCACTAGAGTAATGAAAAGAGCAAGTTGTTGCTAGAGCTTTGTGTTGGTGGTCATCATGGGCAATCACTGTTGGTGCAAAGTGCAGGCCTTATGATGGGGATTGTCGCTGGGGATCACTGTCAGCATAAAGAGCAGGTACTGCCGGAGCATCGTGTTGCAGTCATCTGGGGGGTCATGTCTCATCGTGAAGAGGTTACTTCACAGTTCCAAGGAGCCCAAATGTCTGTATCATCACCTTTCATTCAAGAGGTGTACCTTTTGATGCCAGTCAATTATGTAGGACCTGACGGGTAACCAATTGGGGATCAGGACTCACTCCAAAATAGGCCTGCAGCTGGGTTCAGACAAGTCCATACAGGTCCAGTTGGTGTTGGTAAACTGGGCAGTTGCATGGAGGCCTCTGGAATCTTGTGTGTCCCTGTAACTCAAACAGAAAGTTAGCCAACTGACTTGGATTAACCTAGAAAAGCCTGGGTACAAGGAAAGCAGGTCCAATCTTCCTCCTTCAGACAGCAGGGCAGTTTTTCCCCTGAGTCTTCCTGAGGTCCAGGAGTGTTCTGATGAAAGGTTCTGAAGGTCTAATTTTTATATCTGTTGCCAGACTTAGTGGGTGAGAATTCCCTGACCTACCCCTAACACTAATTCTGAACCGTTCTTACCCTTCCTCATAGAAATTGATACCCTGACTTACCTGCTCAATGTAGTTGAGAAAAACTATTTAATACTCTGCTGGGCACTGAGGTAAAAAAGGGAAATTATGAGGCATAGAAGGTAACGTTGTATGAAAAGTGTTAGGGTTTGTGCACAGCAAAGAGCATGCCCCCTCTCATTGCAAAAGTGGTCTCTGTAATAGCTCTCTTTATAACATACTACTGAAAGCCTTTCTTGTTATCTCAGCCCCTCCCTAAGACTTCTGTGTATGTTGCTCAATGTATTCACAAGTTTGGACATTGCTGTCTTGTTTGCACATTGGACCTTGCTTTTACCAAGGCTTATTTAGAAAACATTGGACCTTGCTTTTACCAAGGCTTATTTAGAACACTCCTCCCTAGGCCATGTGTTACTTCAACTCATTAGAATAATAACTGAAGCTCTGCACACCTGCTTGTGAGAACCACACCCAGTTCTTCAAACCACACCCTGCTCTTCGAACCACACCCAGCCCTGTCTATAAAAGGCAGCCCCTGAGCCTCACCCAGTGCTTGTGCTCATATACCTCCCACTTACCTGAGAACAGATCCTTCGGCACTGGCACTCCTGCTCTCTCCAGACCTTCATTGACTTCAACTGGCGCGGCTTCTGGCTCTTCCCTCTTCTGGGTTCCGGTTACTTCTTGCCTCAGTCCCTCTTCTGTCCACCGCAATCGACCTGCAAAGGAGAAAGAGGTCAAGGTTAGACTGATCAGTATCCCTTTTCAGCAAAACCTTTTATTACCTGAAAGAACTTTATCTGCGATTTCTGGATTCATTTAAAGACAACTTGGAACAAGATGTCTCCCACGAGCAAAGGGAGTTCTGTGTGTTTGCTATCTCTGATTATATCATGTCTACAGCACATACAGTAGCATAGAAAAAACACAGCACATGGACTGCTGACAGTAGAGATCAGAAACACATGGCAGTAAACGCTTCTTCATGTTCCTGAGTTTTGCTGTCTACAACTATACACTCATTAAGAGATTTTGTGTAAACAGGGCTATTAAAGGAAATACAAATGGACATGCCCATTGGCGCCTGTGCTGGCCACTGAACGACATCATGATATGGGCTTTGGACATCTATGTGTACATATACCATGTGAGCTGCATCAGATGACTCTTTCAGGAAGACTCATGGGGCACAATACCTGTTAATATGGGTGTGGCGTTGCTCGAGATTACTGTGTTTTATAAGAATTATCATGCCATGAAAAACAAAACAGAAACAATAATGTCACTATTTATTACAATTATAATGTATCTATTTTGGTCAATCACTGATGTAGGCACTTTGCTGAATGACAAAGTCATGATTTTCAGAGTTATGTACCATTAAGCGACTTTTATGATGTGCAGAATATATGCAGGTGTGCTCATAATGATGAAGCAATAGAGCACTGTAAATCCTTAACAAGGTAAAATAGAAAGAATCAAGTGATTAAAACCCTAAAAAATGAACTGCACTAGGTTGTAAAACATATCATTACATTAATAAAATCAGGCAATTTTCTGCAGGTGAATACTTTAAGCCACCATACGACTCAAGTGACTGCTGCAGAATGTAGAGTGATCAGTAGGTCATGACAGGACTGTTTAAAAGAGAGAGCCACAAAACATTTAAATTGCTCTTTGTTGCACTTGTCCCTTTCTGCAGTGTCATCCCCAAACAATTTTGCCTTCACACCTATGTTTGCTGTTTTTTCATTTTTACCTTTCTAGGACTCTGCACACTTTACCACTGCTAACAAGTGTAATCGTTTTGTGCTCTCATCTTAAAACGTAGTCGATTTGGCTTATACCCAGTTGACATATTTAATTTACTTGTAAGCCCCTAGTAAAATGGCACTACCTGTGTCAAGGGCCTGTAAATTAAATGGTATTAGTGGGCCTGAACACTGATTGTGTCACCCACTTAAGTAGCACTTTAAACATATCTCAGGCCTGCCATTGCAACCTGTGTGAGCAGCTGTAAAATTAGCCTTTTGCCAGGCCCAACCCTTCATTTTTAATATATGTAAGTCACCCCTGGTGTAGGGGCCGGACAGCCCATAGTCCAGGTTGCAGTGTATTTAAAAAAGTTTGATATGTACTTTTGAGTTTTACATGTCCTTGAAGTGAAAAACTCTTAAATTCGTGTTTCACTACTGCAAGGTCTACCTCTCCCTTGGGATAACATTGGAGTTACAGTATTTCATTTAATAAGCTGTAAATTCCAATAGGGATCAGGTTGACAGGTCGAGGTCCGTGTTTAATAAATTGTAGTCAAAAGCCCTCTTTAATAGTAAGTTGGATTTGTAATCACAATTCTGAAAATTACACTTTTAGAAAGTTGGCCTTTTCTTGTCCTAATCATTTTGTGCTTGCAGTCTAATCCTGGGGCACATGAGTAGGTATAACTGGCAGCTGGACTTTGTGCATTGCTCCCAGATAGTGAGACAAAGGAAAAATAGGTATTGGCAGGATTGACTACTCTGAGGTAAAGAGCGGAAGGAGCTAACACCTACCACACTTACATGTCACAAATCCTCTGCCTGAACGCTCTCATAAAGGGCCTGAGACCAGTCGTTTGTGACCCCAGGCCAGTTGGGGACAGCACAGAGAGAAAGGAGATGACTAACACCACAGGGGGTGGACACCTCTACAAGTTTCTCTAATTTCAAAGTAGGCACTGGGCATGAATATTGGACCTCAAACCCCTACTCTTCTGTATACTTCTGGACGTGTGATTACTCTGCCAGGAAGGACTGCTGTACTGCTGTAAGGACTGCTGCCCTGTTGGACTGCTACTCTGTTGGACTGCTGCTCTGAAGGACTGCTGCCCTGCTGAGATGTTCTTCTACTCTCTTGGCTGGGTGAGAAGAAGTCGACCTGCATTTCTTAAACACAGAACTTCAGAGTGACCCCAAGGGCTAGTTGAATGGTTTCATGAACTGGAGCCTCAGGGACACCACAGGCTTCTAACAATCTTACACCTCGGCTCTGCCATCTTTGAGTCTACCCTGCCAAGTGATGCAGGCTTAAAGTTCTTTGTCAACCTCTGCGGAACCAACAGATCTCCTCTGCTGCATGACGCAAACCTGAGCAGAACTGACGCATAAGTGCGGCTGCGTGGATTGGACCTGTCACAAAGAACTGTATTGCATTGAAGCCCATCAGAACCAACATTGCGTGATGCATCCTCAGTGCAGGCTATCACATCCCTTGTCGACAGAACGCTCAACGGTGATCATGGATTTTGCACTGCAGCCTCACAGCTCCACAGAACCGATGTATCACCTTGACTGTGCAACACCGGACTTCACATCACAAGCTCTAATCGACTGGATCCTTGATGATGCAGGAACTCACACTGCACCATTGCCTACACCCAGAACCGACACATTGCTTTGGCTGCACTATGCATCTTTGAAGTGAATCCTTGTAACACTGCCCAGACCATGATTTAAGGTACTTTATTCAGTGGGCCTAACTGGGCCCCTTCACTCAGCCTACACTTCATTACTGTCAAGGGTGAACCTGTGAGTTTTTCCTAATCTGGCCAGACCAGATTTCCAGAGTTACTGCTTTGTGCTTTTTGGCGCTGCGTGCACCAAATCTTTGAAATTTCAATCTCTGGTTCTACTTATTGGAATTCTGGCATTTTGGTCTTGTTTTGTGTGCTGAAGGAATCTCTATAATACTAACTTGGTGTGGGATAATTTCTGTGTGGTGTTTTCTACTTTACTACTGATTGAAGTGTTGCACAAATACTTTACTCATTGCCTGTAAGTTAAGCTTGACTGCTTTGTACCAAGCTAACAGAGGGTTGAGCACAGGTTAATTTAGGGTTGGCTCGTGCCCCACCCTAACAAGGATTATGGCTGCTGCTTGGCCAGGGCTCACACCCCCAGTCAACCAACAACCCAATTTCTTATATTGTTAATCAGCGGTCAGGATAAGGACTTGTGTTTTTGCAGACAGGGAATTTGCGTATACTACCTTACCATACATGGGACCAATTCAAGTTCTAAATTCTCTCTTATTGGCCATTTTACTTTGCTCAATTCTCTCTCTGACTGCTATGCCTGAATCTTCCTCTACAAGTATGTAGTTTGAGCTGGCCGTAATGGAGTCTTACACTATGGCTTAAGGAGTTTGGCAAAGAGAGGGGACTTCCAGCAAAGTGCACCACTAGGAAGGTGGAGCTTCAAAAGCCCACCAGTCACTGGCTATAGCGACAGGACAGTATCAGGTGGAAGGGATCTGAACACAAGTCCAGAGAGACAGCAGTGTGCTGGGGGCATAACTCCTGAGTTGGAACTCTCTGCCAGAGACGAGAGTAGCGTTTCTTTCCAAGAGCTGTCCCCAGAGTTCAGGCTCGAGATGGGCAAAATCGGGATGGAGGAAAGGAAACTGGCCAGGGAAAAGAAATTGGCCCATGAAAGGTGCCTCAAGGAGCTGGACCTCAAAGTCAGGCAAACAGAGTCCGGCAATATTGGTGGCAGTGTACCTTCAGTGTCCTTTGGAGACTGGATTGTCCACATTCCTACGGTTCTAATGCCTGACTTTGTTGTTGGGATGACATCAACAAGTGGTTTTGAAGCACATGAGTTGGTTTCGCAGATGCATAGGATCTCTGAGGAGGATTGGGGGTCTAGTCTCTGGAAGTACATCCCTAGCAATGGGAGGAATGCTCTAATGACCCTAGATAAGGGAGACAGGATCAGGTATCCCTTGTGATGGAAACCCTAGTCAGGTAAAATAGCCTTACCCCTGAGAAGTACAGGCAGAAGTTTAAGGACATCCAGAAGCTGCCTCAGCAGTCCTAAGTGGATTGTGTGCAGTCTATTTACAAGGCAATGCATGGTGGGGTGAAGTGCAGTAAAGTAAATGATTATCATAGGCTGTGCAATTTGATTGCCAGAGACCAAATATTCAGTTTTGTTTTCCAGATTTGTGCCAACACCTTATAAGTAAGTTCATTGGTCATTGGAGAAACTTGCTCCTTTCCCAAATCGGGCACCAAGCAGAAATAGGCTTTCTATTCCTTGGTTTTGCAACACTCTTTTACTAAAGAAAAAATATACAAAAGGAAGAAAGGGCATGGATAAAAGCTATAGTATAGAGACACAAGCATTGTATGAAAAGGCGCTATGCAAATATGTAACTGATAAAGAGACAGTACTATGAAGGAAGGATAGAAAAGGCAGAAAATAAACCTATAGACATTTTCAAGATTGTGAAGGAGTTCTCAGATCCAGCTTCTTGCCACCGAAGTAGGGTTCCCTTGACCAAGAGGTGTGAACAAATGGCTGTGTTCTCTCACAACAAAATAAAAGAGATCCAGAAAAGTTTATCCATACCTTGAACCTTGGAAGACAATGTGCTTATATCCACTCAATCTTCCAACATTTCGTCCAGCTGGCGTTCCAAGTTCCACGTGACCTCTCTGGAAGTTTCGAGAGCTGCTATTCTAAATCTAAAGTCAGGATCCCAGTCTGATCCTTGTCCCCTTCTCTCCAGGCTATCTCAATTTGGAAGGTCACAGACCAGATGGGACTTCCCTACCAAAAGTTGAAACTGTAACGAGATTGGGGGTCAAATTTGACAAAATTGTGTCTTTCCACAATCAAATCAAGTCAGTGGTTAGCATGTGCTTTGACATCTTGTGTATGGTAAAAAAAATCTGCATTTACCATGGCTCCGATAAAGAATACAGTGGAATTGGATTGGTCATGTCCAGGCTGGACTATGCCAATGCTTTGTACGCAGGCTTGCCGAATATCTGGTGAGGAAATAACGCAATATATAGAATGTTTCCAATAGGCTTGCTATCAGTCTTCCTTGAAGGGAGCACATTACCTCGTATCTGTGTAATTTGCTCTGGCTTCTTGTTAACAAGCAAATGTCATTCAAGACCTCTCGTCTAATGCATAAAATGCTTCATCACTCTCGACTCAACTACTTGTCCTCCAGGATCTATTACTACAACCTTTTGAGAACCTTTCTGCTAATTACCATCTGGCCACAATATCTAGGGTTCAACTTGCTAAAGCTGGTGGATCTTATTTCTCCCTCCTGGAGCTTCTGGGTTGAAATAATCTTCCTCTAAAACTTCGCCAGACTGGTGATTAAGGATCAATTAGGAAAAATCTCAAAATCTGGCTCTTCGTTCTGAAGCTTTCTTCTTTTTTCTTTCCTTTACTACACTGCATAGTGCTGGGACACTGTTTGAGCAGTAAAGATTGGCATCTATATATCAACATTGGTCCCAGGGAGGAGGCTGAACACTGGTTCAGCACTAGGGTCCATAAGAAGGAATCTGGTAGTGAACACAAAAAGGGTGGTTCCGGTTCCCCCCAGTTGATCAGGGGGGAGAGCAAGGGAGACACAGATGGATCCCAGAGTAAGGGGAGAAGAAAGGGTTCCCATGCCCTTTCTGAGAACCAGGGAGGACGCTCTGGTGGGCGGTGGCCCAGGGTGCCCCATTTCCAACCCAGCTGTTTTGATTGTTCACAGCTAGGACACAAGCAGAGGAACTTTATCTGTTAGAAGAAACTACCCACGTGTGGGACCGCTACAGGGTTGGCCAATATGGCTTTATGGGTAAGTAATCCCCAGGGGCAGGTCATAGACCATGCTGTGATGTTGTGTTATGTTATATAATTTTATAAAGCGCTACAAAACCAATGAGGTGTCTTGACACTAACTGAGCAATGACTACAGCAGCCAAGAATATTAGTGTGAGGTAAAAAAAACATGTTTTAAGAGCCTTCCTGAAAGATAAAACATTGGGTAGGGATTCAATGGAAAGAAGAAGGTTGTTCAAGGCTTTGGACGTGCCCAAATGAATCCAGGACCGCCCCCTTTTACTTGTATAAAACAAGGGACCAGCACAAGTTTGGATGAGGCTGAGCGTAGAGATCTAGATGGAAGGTAGAAAGAGAATGCCAACCTCAGGAATGCAGGGCCCTGGTCGTGTAAGGCTTTGTAGGCTATACATAGTGATTTGAAGATCATTCTGGCTCTAAAGCAGGAGCCAGTGAAGCTGTTGGATGGCTGAAGATGCAGAATGAAATTTGGGAAGTGTGAAAAGAACCCTGGCAGCTGCATTTTGCACTGTTTAGAGTTTTTTGAGGACATGGTGATCCGCATTGGAGTGAAGACAATTACAATAGTCGAGTTTCAACAGAACAAGGGATGTAACAAACAGATTTTATGTAATGAGCAGGAATGAAGGGTAGAATCTTCTTTATTAATTTGGGGGGTAAAAAAGTGAACTGATTAGTGAAAGATAGGTCAGTATTAATACTAACTACGAGATTTCTAATTGATTTGACTGGCAATGAAAGAAAATCCCGTTCAAATTGCCAATCGTCATGGGACTAGAAGGAGGGTTGAGTTCCAACTTATAGCACCTCAGTTTTGGTGGAATTTAATTTAAGGGAGTTAAATGACACCCACAGGCTGACTGCTCTCATGCAATCACAGAAGTTGGAGGCTACATCTTGTTCCTCCTGGGAGAGTGAGGTGGCAATTTGTGTGTCATCTGCGTATGATGTTAAGGTGAAACTGAAGGAATGGATCAGATCTGCTGGGGAAGTGATATAAAGATTTAATAGAGTGGGGCTGAGTGAAGATCCCTGTGGGACCCCACATAGAAGAGAAAAGGAGGGAGATGTAAAGTCTCTGAGATGCACTGATTGCTCTCTATCAGTAAGAAAATATTTGATTTCCCTTGGGTGTGAGGTAGAGTCAGAGGCTGAACTGAACTGGTGATCCCTGCGGTGGAAGTCATCACTTCCACCATGTGAAAGAGAATGGGGTCCCGGTCAGTGCTCCAAGGGTAACCGAGGCTAGCAAGACCATGATAGTGTAACATTTCTCCAGGGCAGTACACCGGACAGGTGTGTAGGGTATCTGGCCCAGGGTAAGGAATTGTTCTACCCTATTGCCCTTGTGTCCCTTAAGTAGGGTTGGAAGGTGGCCCAGAAAAGGGTCATAGTCAGTCCCAAGATGTCCATAGACTGCATTCTGAGGAATGATTTGCTGCCGCTGCCAGGAGAACTGAGAGGGGTGCTGACCAAGGCACCCTGACAATTCAGTTTTCTGGGGGTACTACTCTCCAGCAGAAGGTACATGAGTCCAGATGGAGGGGCAGGATGATAGAGGACTGACCCCTGTTCCCTGCACAGCCTCAGGGTACAGCTCTTGGGCTGACTGACTAGTCTCAGATTACTATACCATAACTAGTGGGAGGTAGAATGGAAGTAGGGTTCAAAACACCCAGGACTCATCTCAAAGGTCAGAGAACCATGGATGGCCAGGGGCCTGGCTGTTGACACTGAAAGTTATTCAGTGGCCTCTGTCGGTTGTTGTCCATATGGGCAGAGGTTTTCTTGGGTTAGGGAAAGAAGTCTGATCCAAGGAGTAGAATGGGGCCCATAAGCTTTTCTGGCTGTGGTGGTACTGTCTGCCAATTGGGATGCATCTGTGAGCAAGTTATGGTTAGGTGCTGTACCAATGGGGTCCACAAACGAGGAGAAGGGTTCCCCATTGGTCAAGTCAGTTGCTCAGGAGAGTTTAGGCATAGAGATCCAACTGAGCTCAGAGAGGCATAGAACTGACAAGTGCCCCTGCATAGCTGGGCCTTCATCCATGTTCTATCTCCTAATCAGGAAAACCCATCAATGTATTAATTGGTCTACCCTGGCCTTTTGCTCGAGGGGGTCGTTTTAGACTTGGCCCTTTCTGCAGGGTCATTCCCAAACGTTTTTGCCTTCACCTTTCCTATTTTTGTTGAGTTTGTTTTTGTTAGGCCTCTTTGCACTTTACCAATGCTTACCAGTGCTAAAGTGCGTGTGCACTCTCCTTAAAACATCATAAATTTGGCTTATACCTAATTGATATTTTTAATTTACTTGAGAGCCCCTAGTAAAGTACACTGACTTTGCCTGTAATTTAAATTCTACCAATGGGCCTCTAGCACTGATTGTACCAACCACTGAAGTAGTACTTTAAACATGTCTCTGACCTGCCATTGTAGTCTCTATTTGGAGTTGGTCTTGTTTTATTTATTAAAGGAAGCACTGTTTTTATAACTTGGTGTTGGATACTTTTAGTTGGGTGTTTTTCACTTTATTGCTTTTTGAGGTTTTGCACAAAAACTTTACAAATTGCCTCAAAGTTAAGCATGGCTGCTCTCTGCCTAGCTACCAGAATGCTTTCCACATGTTAACATAGAGTTGGCTTGTGCCTCACCCTGGCAAGGATTGTGGCTACATAATTGACCAGGGCTCACACCTGAGTCAACCACCAACAATCCATTTGCTAAAGGCTTGTTATTTTAGCCAGTTGCTCTGTGGATACTAGGGAAATGATTAGAAAGGGGTGAGGTGCCCCACCCTGATATAGTGCCATACATTCAACCCTAAAATGGGCAATACCATGTTTCTGCCCCCAGGAAGTCGCCTGGTGGTTTGTTCCCAATCTGTCCCCCTTGGTTTGAAAGGGCACCTGAGTGAAATACCCTTTGTGAAATACACACAAGTCACACCACCCTAGACTCCTTGATGTCTTATTTTCAGAATTGTCTGTATTTTGTTAGTTTCTGTGGGTGGCAGCCGAACCCAGCTCCAAAATCTACAACTGCCCACATTGCAAAGAAGTGTTGGTTTTAAGTGGAAAATGTTGACGTGTCAATGTTGATTTTTTAAGCCTTTTTCTACTCTCTGAACAAGGGGGTTACGGTACATATTGGGAAGTGAGTGGGACATTTTTTGATCTCGACTGATTCTAGAACTTTCCCTCATAGAAATGTGAATAACATCCATGTTTTTATCCAATATTGTTTGTTTTCAAGCGCAAAACTGAGTAAAAACACACTGTGAGATCCACAAAGGTTTAAGCATGGACTACCTCAAACATCCAAAACAAGGGTTTAGCTTCAGAAGGAAAGGCTTAGAAGTACAGAGGTATACTAAAGAAAAAATCTGCAATAAAAGAAATACAAACATTCACAATGATACAATATCACCTTCTCGTCGACAGACACTTTCTCAGGGCTACTAATCTACAGGCCCCCAGGGCCCTATGGGGATTTTTAAATAATCTGATAGACACCCGTGCCAGTCTCAGGTTGAAGAAAGCACATATTACCATTTTCGGAGATCTAAATTTTCACCTTAAGGACAAGAATCTCCTGAATTTTAAGAGGTTGATGCATGATCTCGAGGGGTTACAACTAACCCAGTTAATATCATCCGACGCACATATTAAGGAACACATACCTGATACAGTAATTTCTAATGACCCCAAATTTGCAGTATCCTCCCCAGTACCTATGCCTTGGTCATGCCATTTCTATATCCCATTCGCACTTGGCATGAGGGGAGTTGTGAAGAAAAATCTTCAATCCTCTGTGACTACCCAGATGCGGAATTGGTCAAAGCTTAACGCAGAGGCATGGTGGGAATGTTCAGCCTCCTCTGCTCCCAAGATGCAGGGAAAGGTGGAAGAAGCATACTCCTGCTGGGAAAATTGGGTTACTCGATCATTGGCTAAGATGCCCTCTCCAAATGACTCTCAAACTACAAATCTTATCTAAAAAGGTACACAGTTTAACGCATAACATGCATCCTTAAAGATAAACTGTAAAAAATTGCAAAGGAAAAGGAGGAAGAACTACGACCCCAATAGAAAGCTACCTATAAGGCAGCAATTAGGCTTCACCATAATAATATTAAGGATGCCCAGGCAAATTATTTTGAGCTAAAGATTAACCGAGCACAGAATTTGTCTAAACAACTTTTTAAAGTCGTCAAATCTCTAACCTCCTTAAAGCATGACAACCACTCCCTTCAGACTTCAGAAAAGAAATACAACAACCAAGCCTTCTATTTCTCCCTAAAAGTCATGGATATTTACAGCTCCTGTCAGAAAGGGAATGGAACAACCATAAGCCAAGAAAGGGCTCAGGGACGGAGCTTCCCCCTGCCGGCACTCACCTGCTTCCCATCCACTAACATAAATGTTGTGCGATCTGTGATGGAGAAGATCAAATCAGGCTCCCCATTAGGTCCAGCACCACCACATGTGCTTGGTAAGGTCATTGAGGCCTTGCTCTCGTCATTGGTCAAAATCATTAATCTCTCGCTATAGGCAGGTGAAGTCCCAAAAGCTTGTAAACACACCATAAATAGACACCTATTGAAAAAAGACAATCTAGATCCAGCTCAACTAGGGCACTACCATCACTCTTACTACTAATTGGTAAATTAACAGAGAAACATGTGAACAGAGCACTAGCACAGTTCCTAGAAACTAATTGCTGCTCTCACCCCACTCAGATGGGTTTTCGTGCTCATCGCAGCACAGAATCAGCATTGCTGGCAGCGTTGGAAGAATTAAAAATGACCTTGGACCAAGGTAGCTCTACTGCTATATTGCTCCTTGTTCTTAGTGCGGGATTTTATACCATTTACCACTCTATCCTATGGAAGGGGTTGTTGGGAAGTGGGATGCAAGACAAAGCTGAAGTGGCTGTCTTCCTTTTTGGAGGGTAGAACGTTTCAAGTCATGGAAGCTAATCTTTTCTCTAACACAATGCCACACAGACTTGCGGGATGCCTCAGGGCTCCTCGCTTAGCCCCAAACTGTTTAATGTTTACTTGGGGCCACTGGCACTGCTGGTCCAGGAGTTCGGTATCTTTATGATATCGTATTCAGATGACACACAACTGGTGGTCTCCCTTGACCCCAGAACCAAGGTTTGAAGCAGATCTCTGAGCACCATACCTTGAAAGAGTTGTGGAAAGGATGACAAGAAGCTGCTTGAAGTTGGACGGGGACAAAACCGAGCTGATGGTGCTTGGAAATAATGTGGTCCTCAGGCCTATGATCAGCTGGCCTAACTGTCTAGGCAAAATATGTCATGAAAAAACAAACTTCAGGTTGTTCAGAACACTGCAGTTAAACTGCTGTGTAAGACCCCTATAGAGAAAGCTGTGGGAAAGCATCTAAAGGCTCTACACTGGGTCCTGATTGAGGCTAGAGTCAAATTCAAAGCACTCTGCCTGTCAAACAAAGCCATACATAACACGGGTACCAGCAAAACCAGAGATCTGGTGAGCTTATATGTCCCTGACAGATGCCTCCGTTTCGACACCGAACGAATACTAAAAACAACCAGAATCAACAGAGCCAGATGGGGTGGCAGATCCTTTACACATCTGGCACCTAAGCTATGGAACTCTCTGCCACTAGAGTTCAGTTTTCTGGAAGCAGAATACATTTTCCCAGAAATCTTAAGTCCTGGCTCTTCAATCAATGCCATTAAACCTCCTTTTAGCTTCTGCTTTGGAGCTGACTGACAGCACTGGGAAACCCAGGGGCGGCTCCCCCTTGTGGGTGTTGCGTCGCCGCCCCTCTATTGAGCCTCAAAGCCACATTAGAAAAAATTAAGATTTAAAACACACGCACACAAACTTTCAATAGCACTCACTGGTGGCTTCAGACACAGACACACCACTCACTTCACCTGGTACAGCTGCTTAGCTATGCTGAAGTCTGTGGATTGAGTTTGATGCAGGCCCACTTTGCATAGCCTGGCTTCAATTAGTGAATTTGCCGGGCGGACAATCGCACATCCCAGGGGTCTGTGAGGTCATCAGCCAGGCAATTCCATAGCCTCCTGGGATGAGTTCCACCCCTTGATGACGTTTCCTTCACGTAAGCCTGCGGGCGCTCCAGGCTGAAGCTCTGAGGTGTCAGGAGCTTCCGTCAGTCAAGGAGCCACAGTTGTCCCTTCCCTTTGTCGTCATAGGGTGGGGTGGGGCCAGACTCAGAGAGCATCACGGAACCCAGCCCACTCTGTGACGACAAGGGAAGGGTGGGTTTAGAGGCTGTAGTTAGGAAGCTGAGCACTGTATTCTGTGCAGTGCATCAGCTCGACTTCCAAAGCATAATGCGCAGAATTCAAACCACAGCTTCCCATGCTGCTGCTTCATCAAGTGCAGTGCTCTCACTGAATCCAGCGCCGGGCTCTGCAGAGTTTAGGAAAGGCTTTGAGCTTTCAGCTGGCCCCTCCCATGATCCTTCCCAGACAGAGGAATGAAGGTCACTATTGAGGTGGGTGAGCTATGATCAAACTGATATGAAGAGTCAAAGGTCGAAACTGGCTCAAATGACAGCAGGCCAGGAATGCTTGTCAAGTTTGGAAAATAAACAGTGTTAGAGTAAAAGTGTTTCAAAGTTCAAGATCGTGTCTTTTTTAACACCAAGAAACATTTCAGCATACTTCATCAGATTATTTTGCATGAACTCTGAAACACTTATACTCTAACATTGAAAATGGGAGTGTTTAAAACGCAGGCCCTTATATTTTACTTGTAAACGTCAAGGAAGACAAATGTAGGCGAGGTGCATGTGCTGAACAGCAGCTGTGCATTAATGCGGGTCTGGGTGGCTTAACAAATTCACGTATCTTAATTGTGGGACATTCATCAAGTGTAAATTGAACCACCCAACACCATATGTGACCTCTCCAGAGATTGCATGAAAAAAGACCGCCATGTCTAGACTGCGTCAGACAGCTGTCTGATGTTCCAGACAAGTACAACATGCCAGCGTCGGCCAGTATTAACTCAAAACCACGACCTCCAGAACCATGAGACCCTTGTATTACACCTACCTGTACCTGTGCACACCCTTTTATTACACTCACCAGTGCACACCCTTGCTTTACCCTCCCAGTACACATCCTTGCATTGCACCCACCAGTGCATCCCCTTGTACTACACCCTCCAGTGCACGCCCTTTTTTTACACCCACAAGTGCATGCCCTTGTATTACACCACCAGTGCATACCCTTTATTTATTTGTTTTACAGAGTTTTATATAGCGCAAATTTGACCCGAATCGGGTATCAGAGCACTTTACATAGCACCAGTTGCATTAAATGAGGACACATACATTTTTGTTAGGCACGGGGAGATTAAGTGATTTGAATCACAGGATGTTCACCATCATTGCCAAGACTCGAACCCAGTTCCCCAGATTCGAGGTCGACCACCCTAGCCGTTAGGCCAACTCCTCTCCCCTTGTATTACAACCACCAGTGCAAGCCTAAACAACCAAAACATATGCAATGCCAAAGAAACTAGAGGACAGCAGGGACATGAAAAACACTTAAAGTAATATTTATGATAATAGTTAGCATCTGTTGTGCACTTACGGTTTAAAGCACACTGATTCTTTCTTTAATTTTAATAAGGTTACTTAGTGAACTTAGCATGCCCCTAAGTTAACACTGATGGCAAAAACATGGATTGACTTGCCAACCATGAATGTTAAAAACGTAGAGGGAATGCATTTCAGCGATTTAGTTCCTCTTTCATTCCCCACGAGTTAGTTATTTTATAATGTTGTTGTTTATCTGTATTTTTTTCTGTGCACACTTTGAAGCTTGAGCCATGCCAGGTGTTTAAGGGGCTTTGATTGGGTCCTCCGGCTGAAGCCAGACAAAGTGCCTGTCAGTGGGTTGGCCTTTCAGCAGAGCACACAGAACAATGTGTATTTTATTTGCAACTGAAATTCTGTGGATATGTGTGTGAAGGGGGTACACTGATGTCAACATATTTGCAAGGCAAAAGTAAGAGAAATCAAAGTGCTTAACATTTGAGAGAGTGCAGTGCATGTTGGGGGCGGTAAAGTGACAGAGACGCGAGGAAGGGCATTCGGGGAAGAGTGAAAAGAGGATGCTGAAGAGGAAAGAGAGGGGGTTGAAGATGTGCAGATGGACAAGATATGCAGAGAAAAAGCGGATACATATCTAACATAAAGCAAACATAATTCATGACCAAAACTCCTTCCACAGGCCTCAATTCTATTTTATTCACAGGCTCACTATTTCAGAATTTAAACATTTCCAATGTTAATTATTTATAAGAAATCATTGTTGTTATTCATTTGTCTTAAACAGCTAACACCCAGTGACAATGCCAATCAAACTGACAGGCTTTAGGTGTATGTCAGTTGCTTTGACATTTATCTGGATTAAATTGCATCTCAGAGAGAAACCAAAATACTGGTCTGATGGCACCCTATGGGAATCACAGAAATATATTTAGCATGTTCCTTCTTCTGGTCCTTTTACTCCAAAGTCTATATTATTCCTGTCTTTTAGCCCTCTAATATTATTCTCCACTAATTCCTCCACTTCTTTTTTTCCCCTGTTCTCTTGTGTCACTTTTTCTTTCCCTTTCTCTCGCTCCCATCTCTTTTCCATTTCTTTGTTGTTTTGGCCTTCTTTCTTCTCTTTTCCCTTGTCTCAACTCTGCTCTATTTTCTTTATCCATCGTTCTTTTTTCCTACCTGCATTTCTCTCATCTTCACATACCCCTCTCCCCTCCCGTTTCTGTTCCTTACACCTTGGACTTCCGTTTCTCGTTTCTATTTCTTTTCTTCCTTTAGATAGCTTTCTCAATCTCTGTGTCTGTCTATACTTCTTTTCAATAATCCTAATGCTTCCCCTTCCTCCTTTTCCTTCCTGCCTCACAGCACTCATCTGTTGCCCTGTCTTAACTACCTTTCCTCTCCCAAGAAAGTAGTGGCATTTACATAAATTACAGAACAAGAACAGTCAGGTTTTTTGAAAAGGTAATGTGGGTGGGAAATGCCCCCTACATAGGACTTTACAGACTGTGATAGAAAATAGGCCCAGGCACCAAAATAAAGGTGATCCCATACACTGAATTAGGTAGCTAAGATAATGTCCCACCTATTCAAATTGGGGCAGTTTTTAACTTGTTAAGACAAGCAGCGTAGTGTAGGTGTTTTGCAAGGTACAGTGGACTAAATGCATTGGTGCGTGCTGCAGGCACTGTTTGATACCAGAGAAATCAACAGTAAAAAACGGGTCCCCAGACTATAGCAGGCCCACAAAAAGCAAAAAAGATGGTCCACGCACTGACCTGAAATACCAGCTCTTCTGGCACTGCCTGATTACCATACACTGTATAGACCTGCTACTGCCCTGGGCTAAGGTAATGAGAGAGAGGGTACTGAGCCCCATGCTTGGCATTTTTATTTGCAATTACATAGGAGTGGTACTGCCACCTCCCTTCTTCACTCAGTGTAGTTGGAATTCCACAACAAGAGCCTGATACACGGAGGGCTTCATGGATGCACAGCTCTTCATCCCTTAATTGTAAATCTTCTGGCGTGTTTCCTTGTCTTCACAAGCAGCACCCCTGAACTGGCAGATAGGCAGGCTGCTCTTGCACCTTAATGTGCATGCTCCTTGCACTCTGCTCACATGATTTCATGTGCGTTGCAGGACTGTCAGGCATGAACATGGCTGGTCCAGAATGGCAAAGAAAGGAATAGTTGGACAAAGATCAGCAGCGGATACACAGGCCTGGGCCCCCAACCACAGAGGAGGGCACCTCTCTCCCTCACCTGTAGCTTGCACGAACAGCCTCCAGCCACCCACTTGGACTGGCTGCCACATTGCTGACAAAAATACGCCATTCGCCATGAGAAGGGTTATGTGGTAACCTTGCAAACAGGTGTGGTGAACTGCATGGTGGAGGTAGTACCGGTACTGGACCAACTTCACCTTCACTCGGTCCAGAATATCTCCACACACTTGTTCGGGATGCGCTGCTAAGTGCAAGTCAGCTTACTATATACACCAAAAAAAGAGGTGCACACTCAAGTTTGTAGCTTCAATGTGAGCACCATGGCTGGGTGATTAGAGAGGTAGTGGGCCATGTTAGTAGAAAAAGCACTACACATACCCTCCTGGGTCTATAATGGACAGGTGTATAGTGCATTTTCTTGAGCAGACGTGCTTTCCGTATCACTATTGCCTTCAGGAAATGCAGCTTGCACTTTGGGCACCACTAATGACAGGTGGGCGGAGTGGGGTACCAGTGGCATCAGCAGAGGGGGAGCGGCAGATAAGATGTGTGTGCAGAGTCCACAAGGCTGCATTGGCCTCAGTCCTCGTGCGAGCCTTGATGACTTCATCAACCAATACAGTAAAGAGGCAGAGTTGTGTTACAGGTAGAAAACACTTAGGGCCTCATTAGGATTGCGGTGAATCCGCATACTCCGGGCCGGCGGAAGCCACCGCCGGCCTGGAGTATGCGGATTCACCGCGGCGGACACACAAATGACCCCCAGCCAGATTAGGATGGCTGGGGGGTCATTTTTACGTCCGCCGCTTTTCCGCCGCGGTCACCTTCCGACCACGGCGGAAAAGCTCTAACATGGCTGGCGGTGTCTATCAGACTCCACCAGCCATATTAGGATTTGAATTTTGTAATGCCTTTCCGCTGCGGCAATGCCGCCACGAAAAGGCATACAGACTTTTCTTTGGGGGCCCGTTGCGGGCCCCCCGGGTGAAGGAGGGGTGGGGGTGCATATGGGGGGTACCTATGGTACCCCCCTGCATTTGCATGCACAAAGCGGCAGGCACCGCGCGGTGCCTGCTGCTTTGTGCATGCAAATGCACTGATTGCATTTTTAACATTGCGGCGGTTGCTGCTTCAAGCAGCACCCGCCGCAATGTTAAACATACAGGATGTGACCGCCAGGGTGGCGGTCACATCCTAATTTGTACGGAGGGACAGGCTGCTGCCCCTGCGGACGGTCCCTCCTCCTCTAGGTTGGCGGACGGACCTGCGTCCGTCCGCCATCCTAATAGGACCCTTAGAGTCCTGATTCAATTGGTTGTATGTGCTTGGCTTAGGGATCATTTTGCAAGCAGACCAGTTAGAGTATTGAGCGCATTTTTGATATGTTTCTAATATTTTCTTCACACTTGTGCTTCAAAATGCTATATTTGGACCCTTTTTATGCAACAATTTGCAGTAAATATGTGGTGTAAAAAGCCACCATTTGAATCCACTTTTTGAAAAATGTTCTTGCGGGGAGAACCCCCCCGGACCCTCCTTCTTTCAGTTCGGGATCGCTCGCTCGCTTGTACGTTGTACTAGGGTACAATTATTCGGCCCACCACTTTCAAAATCCACCAGCCGCCACTTGGGAAACCCCTGGGCAGCTATGCGCTTTATACATCCCTAAACAGAAACAGAAACTTAGGGCCGTATATGTACAACAATTACAAATACTGATTGCCTACTTAGGATTTCCAGTGCATGAAACACATTGGTTTTTATTTCACAATTTCTAAATCAATCAAAAATAGACCAAACTGATGAACATAAATGGGGTAGGTCACAGTTTGCGACCCATTAGGAATTGCAATCATCACAGGAATGGTGACGTGCTCGGGTCAGCAGACCACCATGGCTGTGATTGCTTTCTAAAAAAGCAAACTTTTCATTTTTAAATGCAGCCCATGTTCCTTAAAGGAAAACAGAATCCATTTCAAAAAATAAAATGAAACATTTAAGTTAAATATTTTAAGAGTATGCAGTGGTCCACTGACCACTGCTTGGTCTTAAAAAATATTTGTTTCAATACTCACGAAGGGGAAGAGGCCCATGGGGAGTAGTTACCAACACCTTTGAAGTGTCAGTAAAAAATGAATGTTTTGCAAATGTAATTTGCGCAAACAATTCATATATACCACTGCAATATGGTATTTGGAAGGGATGCCCTAAAACACCCCTTCCAAATACCGAATTGGTAAACAAAAATTACAATTCAGTAACATGTTAGTAAATTACAATATGTGTTTTGTACATATCTATAAGCATTTTTACTGTCGGGAACAGACGGGCCATTTCTGACTGCAAACATGCTTTTGTAGATATGGTTCTAAGTCATTCCCAAATAAGGGAGTGTTTTCTTAGAAAAACACAAACTTAATGTAAAGTGGGGGCCTAACGAGGAATGTTTTGTTCCAGCCTCCGCTGTCATAGTAATAAGCCTCACAATGCATTTTGTGCATAATCAAGAAATGCACACCACTCTAACTTCCCCACGAGTCTACTTTTCGAAATGTCTGAATTCGGTCAGTTTCGCTGGTTAGTGGCCGAACTCAGGTCTAAAATCAACCTACACAGTTTTTGAGAGGAAAAAGTAGATCTGTCCATGCCACATTTTGGGCCATTTCCTACTGCAGGCTATGTGCCCACCCATACAAATGGGGTACCATTTAGATTTGAAGAAGTTTGGAAAGCTGGGTGGTAGGACATTTTTTGATGTGTTTAGATTCCAGGAATTTCCCTCACAGAAATATAAGGAACATGTGTCCCTTTAACCAAAGATTGAGGTGTCCAAGGATTTTGGGTTAAGAAAACATCATGAGATCCTGACAAGTCACACTACTTTGGACTCCCCAAGTGTCTAGTTGTCAGAAATGTCTGGCTTTTGCTGGGTAATGGCCAACCCAAAGCCCAGGATCCACAGCAACCAACACAGCAAAAAAAGCAGTGCTTTTGATCCGAAAAATGTGATATGTCCATGTGGCATTTGAGGGCCTATCCTTCCTCAGGCACTGGGTACTGTTTTTATCAGGAGACATGGAAACACTGTGTGGTTACAAACTTGTGAATCCTTTCCATCACAGAACTATGAGCAAAATATGTGTTTTTATCTAAAATATGAGGTTTAGAACGATTTCTTGGGAATAAAACATTGTGACATCTATGCAAGTCACATCACCTAGGGCTCCCAAGTGAAGTTTTAAAAAATGTCTGGGTTTGATAGGTTGCTCTGGGTAATGGCAGAGCTCAGAAACAAAATCCACAGCTACCCGCATTGCAGACAAATTGTCCGTTTTGAGTGGAAAAAATTGATCTTTCCATGTTGCATTTTCTGGCTTTTCCTGCAGTAGGCGCTGGGCTCACCCACACAAGTGAGGTATAATTTTTATCAGGAAAGGTTGAAATGCAGTTTATGTAATGTCTCTCACAGAAATTTGAAGAAAATTAGGAAAACGCGCTACCTCTTCGAAAAATATAAAAATGGTGGTAAAAAAAAGTTTTCATCCAACTCAGATTGTGCCTGAAAGCTGGGGGATTGTGATCCTAGCACAGCAAACCTTTCAGTGATGCATTTTTTGGGGGGAAAAAAATCTATATTTTGGCTTTTTCCTTTGTTTTTTTCTGTGGAATCTACAAACTCCGAATACCTTTAGAGTGCACACAATTTTGTAAAGAAAACAAGAACATGTGGCTTGGATACAGAGAAAAATTATGAAAGTTTAAGCATTGACTACCCCAAACATCTAAAAAGGGTTTAGCTACAGGAGGAAAGGATTAGGAGTCAAGGGGTATGCTAAAGGAAGAATCTGAAAGGAGAGGAAAAAAGAAATTCACAATGTTGCAAGTAAGTAATTCCCAAATATGGGAGTTTTCTCCTAGAAAAAAACAATAACCCTATTGAAGCGAAGGGGCCTTATGTGGATCATTTTGGCTCAGCCTCCCCTATCATAGGGGTTCAAAGCAATAAGTATCAGGATGCATTTTGTGAACATCTGGACATAGTGTCGCAAGGCAGGAAAGTAATGAAGCTGAGTCCATTCCACTTTGCAACGATCTGAAAATCCTTGAAAATAGTCCGACTCCTAATAGTCTGACAAACAATGATTTGGAACTGCCGAGACTGGTCCCTTTTGAGGGAAGACGGGTGATGAAGCTCGCTGGGGTTCTGCTTTTGTGAAGAATATCATCTTCTATGCTTCAATTGATTTGTTACTCTAGAGGAGGCACACTCTACAGGAACATGTGGTCGTGATCAGGAAATAGAGAATGGCCTTGTTGTATCCCAAATGGACATCTATTTAACCAGTGAGAGGCCTAAGAATTAAACAAAAACATTATCCACGAAACATGCCCCAAATTCGACCATATGTTTACCAAGTAATAATAGAAAGTTAAAGATTCATAATGTCAGTCTTGCAAATGAATCGTTTTAGAGGGAGACTGATGTGTTTATTATGTACTTCCCTCGTAATGCAGTTGGATAATCTTTGAGGAGGTAAAATTATTTCATTAATTTCTTTGCTACTTTTTTGTCCTAGAATAATCATGGTTATGAACCCTAGATAAAACACAGTGATTATGAGTAAACTCTACGAAAGAGGTTCCTATTTCTAATAAAGCACCTTTTAATGACAATTGAGATTGCCTTTCTTAGGGCTTATTATAGCTAGTTTCACCAAAACGTGCATGATTGGTGACTCGGGCAGGGTAAAATAACAATAGATTTTAGTCCACTTGTGAGAAACGTGTTGGCCATAATACAACTGAACACTTCCTAATAATTAATTTTTATATCTGTCTTAACTTAAATATCGCAGAGAAATCTCAATTTCATATACATGAACTTGATTACCTTTATTTGAGGCCATGTTACCCTGAAAATATTTTGCTAATGGGGAGCATTCAATGTTAGGATAACGTCTTGATGAATCAGAGCCATTTTAGAAAAATTGTTTACAATGTTAAATATAAAGAGAGCTCTTTTCCCAAAGCTTGCTCATTCAACATATACCTGTTCTCTATGCTAGCGGTAGGCTAAATCAACCTTTGTTTGTTTGAATGGTAGTTTTTTCTAGAACAGAACTTTCTGAAAAGCTGACTTTTTAGTACTACTAGATTATATGTTTATCTATGTTGAGCCTTTCTGGAAATCGAAGAACTTCCACATGATGGAAATAGACAGTAGTGATCATTTCACACTCCGGGTTCAATATACAGAGAGTTATTCTTTTTCCTAAATAGGAACTATTTTTATAGTGTCCGATCATTAAACTTACAAAGATGTCCTTACTTAAAAAGAACTTGGAACAGCCGACCATTGTTCAATTTAGAAATCCATCTATGTGGCATTCTCTACATACGGATGATGTTGTTAGGTCAAATGATGTATTGAAGAGGCATTGTCCATTGTTGCTGTTATTTTTTAAAAAGGGGAAGGTGTTTTAATCTATTGAAATAAACAAGAAAAAAAATAGCTTGTCTAGTGAAGAGTGTCTGACCTTAAAATATGCTTTTCAATCTAAACTAAGGTGCAATGGGAAAAGTAAAGAGGAAAACGTAGTGGTAGAGCAGAAGAACAAAAGTGAACTAGAAATTATCTTTTGAAGAAAAGTAGGCAAATGTTTTTAAAGAGTTGGCAAAAAATGAACGAAGAGATTCTCATCAATGTTGGATCCTGCTGATTCAGTGGCCATCTGCTAACACTATATCATTAGAATGTGCTGTTCTTAAAATACTTTGGTGTGACTTGTTTAACCGTGTGTTATGACTGTGTAGGCACCCACTTTTGAATCCAGGTGACCGTGATATTATAACCCTTCTGTACTCACTCTATATAAATACAACAATGTTTTCTTCACATGTGTCTAGTAAAGATAATCTACCAGGTTTGATTATTCCTCATAATTTAGAATTGTGGGTGAAATAGTTGGCGCCTCAGTTTTACTGCGAAACAACCTTGGATATAATCTGGAATCTTGGTTAAGTGCTTTTATAAAAACTGATACCACTGATGCATTACTTTGTATTATATTTAGTAGGGGGCCATATATTTAATTTAAAATCCCATTTAAACTAATCAGATGACATCATTATTCTCAAGTAAATCATTTCTCCATCCAAATGCCCTAAATCAATGCTGTAATCATTCAGTTAGTTTAAGAGCACTTTGTCTGTTTAACTTCATATTCCTCAGGCCAGGTGCCCTCTCTTTAAACCTTTAGTTGCATGGATGTCATTCGGGAGCAGTCAGGGGTTGAAGCTGCGACCTCTAACTTGCACACTGCTGCTCCTGCCACTTCCTTTGTGACCCCTAGCCTTAGTGGAGGCAAAGGTTTTGCCCCCTCTGAGTCAAGGGGTTGCAAAGGAAGTGGCCCTCTTCCTAGGTTTTAGGGCTGGGGTGGCACCACTTTCCAGGGTAGACTCATAGATGGAAGAGTCCAGGTGCAGATGCAGAAGGCACTTGAAAGCCTGTTATGCCCCTGAAGCTTCGGATCAGGAGGCCAGCCAACTAGCCCTTGGAGTTACTCTGGTTACTGGGTTCAAGTGATGCAGGCCCAGTCCTTTTCACATATGCAAGGAGGGTAGCAGGTCAACATAGCAGGGATGCCTATCTTCCAGAGCAACAGTCCATCAAAGTGGCAGTCCTTCAGCAGCACAGCAGTCATTTTTCCTGGCAGAGAATCCACAGGTCCAGAAGTGTACTGAAGTGGTGGTGTCTGAAGTCCTGTGCCTATGCCCAGTAGTGCCTTTGATGGGGGGAGACTTCAAAGACAAGCCTTTGAAGTGCACTGATGTTCTGACCTTCCTGCCCTGGATCCAGACTCACTATAGGGAGTTGTATGCAGCCCTTTGTCTGGAGACAGGAACACAGCCTATTCAGGTAAGAGTGAGGCTGGGACCAGCTCTTCCCTGCCATCCTGCCAGGATGGCTCATCAAGTCCCACCTAAGCTCCCAATGTGTGTGGCTGTCTAGGGGGAATACACAAAGCTCGGCTGTCACCCACCCCAGACCTGGTCAGAGACAGGAAGTAGGCACCAAATGGCTAAAGCAAGAAAGTACTAACTTTTTAAAAGTGGCATATTCAGAATTGGAATTTAAAATCCGATTTCGCCATAAGTTGGAATTTTAAATTGTGATTCCAAACACACCAAACTTGAAGGGGTCATCTCTTTCCATTTGGAAATTACACTTAAAAATGTAATAAGGCAACTCCAATGTTATTGTATGGGAGAGATAAGCCTTGAGGTCATGAGAAACAAATTTAAGAGTTTTACACTACCAAGGCATGTAAAACATAAACATATGTGTCCTGCTTTTTAAATACATTGCACTCTGCCCTCCAGGCTGTCCAGAGTTTGCCCTTGGGGTGACTCATATGTATTAAAAAAAGGACAGTTTGAGCCTGGCAAGAGCTTTAACTTGCCAGATCGACATAGAAAGGTTAAAACTGCACACATAGGCTCTGCAATGGCAGGCTTGAGGCACATTTAGATGGCCACTTAAGTGGGTGGCACAATCAGTGCTGCCGGCCCAATAGTAGCATTTAATTTACAGCCCCTGGGCACATGTAGTGCACTCTACTAGGGACCTATAGGTTAAGTAAAGTATGCCAAATAGGCATGGGAGTAAGCACAGGTGCTTTAGCATTAGGTTAGCAGTGGTAAAGTGCACAGAGTCCTAAGGAGACAGAAGCAAAAATTCAGCAAAACTAGAAGCAAACATTTTTTTTTTTTTTTTTGTCCTCATACGCCAATAAAGATATTTTCAGTATTGATTATACCGAGAATCTTTATGGAGACTCTTTCTGCAGACACCCAGTATAAATCTCACGGTTCCACCATGTGAACAGTCAGCTCAGTCTCCCAATTTACCAGACCCTTAGACTGATCTTAGGGCGGATCATTCCGCAAAAAGGCCTAATCATTGGACAAAGTTGTTATAATCCATCAAGCCAAATACAGGGAGTCCAAAAATGCTTCCTTCTCTTCCATGCGATACTATCCAAACTAAGAGTATGCCTAATTGCCCTAATCCAATCTATATATGTCGGAACAATAGTGCTCACCCATAGTTTACATATTTCCCTACGGGCTAAGACAATTAAATAAAGAAATAACTTATTACTGTCTCGAGGTACATTCTCATAATTAGAAGGGATTCCAAAAAAAACTTGATGCGTACTAACCTGTATTTCATACCCAAAGAGGGCTTTCATACCTTCTTGTATTTCAAACCAAAATTCTCTAAGTGCGGGACAGGTCATGAACATATGCAGGTCATCTGCTTTTTCCAGATTGCACTTTGGACAACAGGGAGTAGGCCCCTTCGAAAATTTGGCGAGCCTAGCTGGAGACCAATATACTCTATAGAGAGAAAACAAGTGATTCCGCTTTAAATTGGCAGGTGAGACTGTAAGATGTAGTAAATCAAAGGATACTTGCCATAAGTTCTGCAAGTCGACGTCCAGTACTTGATCCCTCCATAGCTGTTCTGGAAGGGCGCACTCTCCATCTTCTTCCTCGAGTATTGTCCAATAAAGGACTGATGTTTTGAGTGTTCTAGATTTCTTCATTAAAAGCTCATCCAAAACAGTCTTAACACCTTTATCCCCTTTAACAGCCTGGGTCCAGCTTTTAATTTGTAAATACTTGAATTTAGATACATTCTTATCTGTAAGAACAGAAATGTCTTCCCAGCTCAAAAGGTTCCCTTCAGGCAATAACTGGCCCCATGTTCTGATATTTGCTCTCTGCAAAGCTATAGATAGTAAATCTTTAGTCCATTCAGGAGAGCCAGGAGAGTCCCATATTGGGGCGAAAGCGGAGTAATATGGGATGTTCAGCGCTCTCCTAACTCTGGCCCACACATATGCCATATCTCTAAGGACCTTTAATCGTACTTTTTTAAAGTAACGCATGTCTCCAAACTTAAACAAAAATGCATTAGATCCTCCCTGGATCTCAGATAACATATTTTGAAACATAAAGTCTGTTTCTGTCTCCCCTAGGGTGTCAAATAACCTTACTCCTGCCTTCAATAATAGGGTCCAGGCATATACTCTCAAATCCGGTGTGCATAGTCCACCCTTGCTTTTCTTTCTGCGGAGCTTTTTCCATGAAACCCTTATGCCTTTGGAGGCCCAAATAAAGGAGTTCCATTTAGCTTGAATCTTAGTTAGTCTAGCTTCTTTAAAGGTAAGTGGAATGTTCTGAAATATGTATATTAATTTAGGTAGCAGCATCATTTTTACTATATTGATTCTTCTGATTAGGGTCAGAGGAAGAAATGACCAGCTTTTTAAGGATTCCGCGATTTCTTTCTCAATTTTTGAAAGATTTTTTTCTGCAAGTTGATTTATGTCCTGCATAATTTGAATTCCCAGATATCTAATTTGGTGTTTCAAAATTGGAATGGAGTTAACATGGGTTATATTCCAGCACATACATTCTGATTTAGATTGGTTAATCAGATATCCAGAAACTTGGCCAAACTTCTCTGCTGCTTTATATATGAGAGGAATTGATTTGATAGGGTCAATAGTGTACAGCATCAGATCGGCCGCATATAAAGCAACTTTTTTCACCCAGTTGTTATGTTTAAAGGGTAGGATGTCTTGGTCTTGTCTGATCTTTTCTGCAAATGATTCCATATATAGTTTAAAGAGCAAGGGAAAAAGCGGACACCCTTGTCTTGTCCCTCTTTGAATTTTTATAGGAGAGGATAAACTTCCGTTTATTAGTAATCTAGCTATCGGAGCTTGGTAAAATGCTGCTATTGCCCTACAGAAGTTTCTGCCTAAATTAACCTTATCTACTACTTTAGCCAAAAATTCCCAGTTAACGCGATCAAAAGCCTTTGCGGCATCTAAAGTGATAACCGCTAGTGGGACTTTATATTGAGAGGCAACATCTATTGCACCCACCAAAGCTTGTGTGAGATCTTGTATAGAGCGGCCTCTAACAAAGCCCTTTTGATCTAAGTGTAATAATTGCCCTGCTACGCCGTTTAATCTCTCTGCTTATATTTATGCCATGAGCTTATAATCCGTATTAAGGAGGGAGATAGGCCTGTATGAATCACACTGGGATGGTCTCTTCATTGGTTTTAAAATAAGGACCACTATGGCATCATTCCAAGAAACAGGAATTTTGCCTCCTTCCTCATATATAGAGGTAAAAAGCAATTTCAAAACTGGTATTATTACAGGTGCTAGCACTTTATAGATCTCGGAAGGTAGCCCATCAGGGCCTGGAGCCTTACTTCTCTTGGCAGAATCTATCGCCGAAGCTATTTCAGTGGAGCTGATTTCTCAGTTAAGATTGTTGGAGGCCTGATCATCTAAAGCTTTAACCTGGTATT
Source organism: Lissotriton vulgaris (assembly GCF_964263255.1). Classification (NCBI taxonomy): domain Eukaryota; kingdom Metazoa; phylum Chordata; class Amphibia; order Caudata; family Salamandridae; genus Lissotriton; species Lissotriton vulgaris. The sequence goes on from NC_141685.1 coordinate 1,577,415,542, forward strand.
GGTCTAGCCATGACAGTATTAATTGCTGTTGTGGCAGGAGATCTTCTCTATAAACTTCATCAAAGTGGTGGTAGAAAGCCTGATCAATATCTGTTCTTTTATCTGAGATCACATCCATATTTATTATCTGTACTTCCTTAATAGAGTTCTTTTTGATGTCCTTTTTTGTTTTCCAGGCTAAAAGTTTTCCGCTGGCCTCACCATATTCAAAATGTGCTAATGAGCTAGCCTGCCAACGTTTCCTCAGCCTTCCATCTAATAACTGCTCCAACTGTAATTTATACGTTAACAGGTCTTTCTTATTGTTCTCTTGATCTGTCAGGCTGGGATCTAGTACAACCTGTTCAAGGACCTTAATCCTTGCTTCAATCTGTGAGATTTGCGCCTTGTATGCTGAATATTTTGCAATCTGAAATGCTAATAGGCGCCCTCTCAAAAAGGAGTTATATGCGTCCCAGACGACCGAGAGTGAAGCTGTACCTAAATTAAAAGTAAAAAACTCGTTTGATTCCTTAAGCAATTTATCTATTACTTCTTCTTCCAACAGAATGCTTCTGTCTATAGTCCATCTTTTGACCAACTGTGGACCTAACAATTTCAGGGTTAGAGTAACCGCTGAGTGATCAGAGATGTGGGCACCAAGATGTTTTATCTCCTCCACTTGCTGGCCTAGGTGTTCTGCGATCAAAAAAAGTCTAGCCTAGATTTATGCCGTAATTTCTTATTGTGGAATGTAAATTCTCTTTTTGTGCCATTTTTTTGTCACCAGATATCTTTCCATCCAAACTGGATAATCGCATTAGATAGCGCAGCTCTAGTTTTAGGATTATGTGAGAACCTTACAGTGATGGATTTATCTAACTGTGAATCAAGTACTAAGTTAAAATCTCCTGCAAGAATCACCGGATCCTCATAGTCCAAAAGTTCAACAAAAGGGTCTTTAAGAGGAAGGGTATCATCCAAATTAGGACCGTAGTATCCCACGATCGTAAATTTGTACGCATGTTGCTTTATTTTTGCTATAACCCACCTCCCCTTTTTATCAGACTTGGATTGTAGCAAAGTTATATCAGAATTAGATTTGATCAATATAGCCACCCCTTTAGTAGCAGTTTGTTGCGAGGTGGTTATCACCTGCTGGATCCATTTTTTTCCCTAAAAATATCTCTTAATTCTTGTTCAGTGGAGTGGGTCTCTTGTAAAATAAAAAAAATTTCAGGGGCATCCTTTAAATACTGAAGAATTCTCTCTCTTCTATGCTTGACCCGTAACCCATTAACATTCCACAAAAGAATCTTAATGTATGATGAATGAGCTACCCTATCTTGCGCTATTTCTCCTAACAAAGGTGTAAACAATGAAACTTTGAATATGGCGATTTGGACATTTTTTTGTTTTTTTCCCCAGATGCTCCCCACCCAGTGCCCTCACCTCCCTCCCCCCCCCATCCTAACCCTCCCGTGCTACCCTGGAGAACCCCCCTCCTTTTTCCTGGCCTGCTTGGGGCATTGAGACTCTTCCCCCCCCGGGTGTCTACTCAATATACGTTGAGAGCGATGAAAATATATAGCTGAATTCTGATAATAACTGATGCATAAGCTAAAATTTTCAGTACTTTCAATGTTTGTTGTCATGCTCTCTTAGGTTGTCGTCTGTAAGTAATTGCAGATATTCTTCTGCCTCATCCAACCTTTTTAGAACTTTCATTTTATTTTTATACATCACTTTCAGTGATGCCGGAAATTTGAGCTGGGCGGTAGCGCCAAGTTGTTTGAAGGGTTCTAGCAGTTTACCAAGCTCCCACTGCCTAGACGCTGTAATGGAAGACACATCAGATCTGATCTGATAAGAAAACCCATCTATCAAGAGTTCGCTGGTTCTTAACGCCCTGTTAAGGATCTCTTCTTTTAGGGTATAAGTCAAAAAATGTACTAGGATCTTCCTAGGCCTGCTTTTATTTGGGTTCTGCCTGAATGGGTCTCTGTGAACTCGTTGAATATCTTTTATTATTTCTTCTTCTGATATCTCAAGTTCAATAGTTTGTTTAATCAATCTGGCCACAAAAGCTTTGATATTTCCCCCTTCTGCCCCTTCTGGAACTTTTAACAGGCGCAGATTATTTCGCCTTTGTGCGTTTTCTAAGGACTCCATTTTTTCTTGGAGTCCTTGCTCCCTCAGTCTGAGATCCTCAAGCTTTTTACTATGCTGAGTAGCAGCCTTTTTTAGTTCTGTTACTGAGGATTCTAGTTCAGTAGTTCTGGCAGATAATGCATCAAATTTCTCCTTTATCTCCTGCTGGTTAATTAGTGTCGCTTCAAAACCACTTTTTACCTCATGACTCAGGGCTTTTAGCATTGCTATCACCGACTGGTCCATATCTGATATATCTGATATATTTGTAGGAGCTGCAGATAGACTGTCCTCACTGTTAGCATTCATTATATGCGTTAATGCTTCTTCCCTTAATTCAGGTTCCTTATCCTCAGTACTGTGTACTATATTTTGTTTCGGAATTTCTGCTAGCTCAGAGGCTTCTTCGAGCTCCAAGTCCATCTCTAACCCCTCCAAAAGTTGGTATTTGTTAGTGGTTTGCACACCCCTTATAGATACCCCACCTAAGGCCTCTTCCGACAATTTAAGTTCCAGCACTGAAGGCACGGTTTTAAAATATGCCTTCAAAGAAGGAGGTGGTTTAGTCTTTTCAGCTATTCTCTGAGCTTTAGCAACTTTTTTTCCGGTTTTCTTTAGAGATTTTACCTTGGATTTAGCTGAGGAGGGGGTGTCTAGAGGGACATTTAGAATAGGTTGCTTCCCCCCCTTGCTTCTGAGGGTATATCCCAAAGCCTGGGAGCCTTGAGTCTCTCTTTCTGACATATGCAAATCAGGGACTGATGAAGTTGTTTCCGCGAAAGTCTCACTTAGCCCATTGCATTGTGGACTTGGTAGTTTTAATTTTATAGTTTCAATGCTTCCCCCTGAGCAACAAAAGCTATATCTATACCCAGCTCTTCTCCCCTTCTTGAGCTCATATGCTGCTTTAAACCATCGTATTAACCCCTGTTTTGAGGCATCATTTGATCCTACCTTTAAAGTGCAGGTAGCAGTACGTGAAAGAAGAGGGGTCACGGCCCCGGCCGTGTCAATGTAGATGATCCTCTCCAGACTGCCTTGTTTATATAGTTCCAACACGGAGAAAACACCAAATATCACAAAATATCAAACTGCAGTCAAGAGGCTGCTCTCCTTCCTCGAACTAGAAGTGGCTCTGTCACAGAATCCACCGCCGCTCCATCACCGCTCCAAAACCGATGCAACCACCCTGTGCCTCGGGCTGCAGCCCTGCCCGCTTTCCGTCGCTTTCCGTCAGCCTGAGTTTGTTTAATTAGATTTTGGCGGCGGCGGCTGCTGCTGTATTTCCATTTCAATTGCCGCTCGCACCGAAGAGACCGCCAAAGGTAAGCGCGTCTTATCCCCTAACAAAAGCTTGGACTGCTGTTTTCGCCGTTCGCTGCTCCGCTCATACTCCGCACAGCACGGACACCCGAGGCTCCAGAGTCTCCCGACTAGCCACGCCCGCTAGCCGCCATGTTCTCCTTCTCGTCGTTTGTTAACCCCTATTTTGGTTCCGAAGCAAACATTTTGGGGGGAAGCCCACCCTAAGGTTCTCAGGTCTACCACTTGTCACCCCCAGATAAAAGTGGGAAGAACTACCCAACCTCTTGGAGTTCTCATCACTAAGGAGGAAGAAGCTGGAGAGACCATCAGCATCGGCATGGTCTGACCCATGTCTATGTTCCACAGTGAAGTCCATTCCCTGTAGGGAGATGGACCACCTAAAAAATGTGGGATTCTCACCCAATATTTACACTGGCCACCCAAGGGGCCTGGGGTTGGTTTGGGCCTTGAAGTGAGTCCCAAACAGGTATGGTCTCACCTTCTTCAGTGCCCAGACCACAGCAATGGTTTCTCTCTCAGGAGCACTCCACCTCTGTTCCCGGGGAAAGAACATCCTAGAAATAAATGGATTGGTCTAGGCCCACATCACTGAGATGTGAAAGGACTGGTGCTATGCCATGTTGTGAGACATCTGTGTGTACTACGAATTGCATGGAAAAGTCAGGGGCCTTTAACAAAGGGGCTGCGCATATGACCTATTTCATGGAGGCAAAGGCTTTCTGGCAAGCCTCTGTCCAGATCAGCAATTTGGGCTGCTTCATAGAAGTCAGCTCAGTCAAGGGAGCAACAATGAGCAACAATGAGGCCATATCCCTTGACAAACCTCCTGTAATAACCTGTGAGGCCCAGGAAGGCCCTCACCTCAGTTTGAGTCGTTGGGGGCTTTACCATACCCCCACCAACAAGGTGTCCCAAGTACACCACAGTCCCCTGCTCTATTTGGCACTTACTGGCCTTGGTAGTCAGGCTTGCATTTTACGGGGCCTGAAGCACCTTCTGCAGGTGAGAGAGGTGGCCATTCCAGCTGCTACTGAAGATAGCCATGTCATCCAGTTAGGCAGCACCGAAGGCCTCCATACTGGCCAAAACCCAGTTCACAAGACTCTAGAAGGTGGCTGGAGCATTCATCTTTCCAAAGAGAATCACTTTAAACTGATCTTTAGCCTCTTTTGTTAGGGCAATTAGCCAGTACCCTGAAGTCAGATTAAAGGTACTCAGGAACTTGGAAGCCCCTAACCTATCCATGAGATCATCAGTCTGGGGGACTAATTTGAGCCCTCTGTAGTCCACATAGAACCAGAGTTCTGGGGTGGAGCCCAATGGGGCAGGCTTTAGTACAAGCACCACGGGGTGGACCGGGGGCTACTGGAGTGCTCAATCACCACTAACTCTGACATCTTAGGGACGTCCTACTTGGTGCTAGCCCTTACTTTGTTAGTCAGCCTATAGATTTTGTTTTTGACAAAGGGGCTGTCTCATGTGTCATTGTCATGAATACACAAATGTGTAAGCCCTGGAGTGAGGGACAACAGAGAAGCACACTGTCCCAGCAATTGGTGACAGTCCCCCTGCTGTTCAGTAGTTAGGATAGGGGAGAGGTTGACAGCTTCCACTGACCTATCTTTTTCTTTTGACAATAGGAGGTCAAGGAGAGGTTCACTCTCCTCTTCTTCTCCACCATTTGTCACTAGTAGCATGGTGACCTCAGTTCTATACCTTTCTCTCACAGTGTAGTTTGAAGTGGTTGAAGGCCCCTTAATTGGTGTGTAGAGGTCTTGAAATCCACCACGTGGGTTGCCTCCTCGGTTGACCTCAATGCTGGGGAACCAGGTTAGAGTCTCAGCAGGTACACTCAACATCCTGTGATTCTGGGCAAATCACGTAATCTCCCCGTACCTAGCAAAAGTAATGTTTCCATTTGTAATGCAAGTGGTGTTCATGTAAAGCACTCTGATACCTTCGGGTCATGTTTGCGCTACATAAAACTCAAAAAAGCTATCATATAAGGCCCAATCCAATGGTCTTAAAGAGCCCTGGGCTACACTGGCTCCATCACCCACACTTTCTGCTCAGGGTGGAATTCCATAGGGATACAAATCTGGTCAAACCACTGCTTCATTACCTCCTGGCTTACTGCCAAGTTCTTTGAAGCCTTCTTCCAGAACTTGGTCACCTGGTTCCAAAAGGCTAGCATGTAGCTAACCACATCCTGGGGAGTCCTCATAGGAGCTTGCTCCAAACCCTCATTTGCCAGACTGAGAGGTCCACTAACAGGGTGACGATGCAGGTTCGAAGGGGCTAAATCCAACACCCTTCCTGTGGTACCTCCCTGTAAGCAAAGAGCAGGCATCGTAATAGGATGTCCCACTTCAGCCTCATGGGCTCAGGCAGGCCCATAATCATGCTCCTAGGGGCTTTTTGAACCTCTCAACAAGCCTATTTGTCTGTGGGTAGTAGGGTGTGGAAACCTTGTAAGTAACTCCACATACCTTCCACATGGACTACATATATGGAGACAAAGTTGGTGCGCCTGACAGACACCCGTTTCTTGAGAAAGCCCACTCTGGTAAAAATCCCTGTCAGTGCTTTATGTGCAGTTGCAGTTCTCAAAGGTATGACCTCTGGGTACCTTGTGGCATGGTCTACTAAGACCAGGACAAACATGGTGCCAGAGGCTGTCTTGGGGCCCAGGGGCCTTATTGTTTCGATGCCAACCCTTTCAAAGTGGGTGCCAACAACAGATACATGAATCAGTGTGCACTGATGCCTCAGGATCACTATACAGGAGGTCATCCTCCCAATAAATGTGATCTGCAAAGGCATCAGTAGCTGCTTGGGCTTCGGCATGCTGCCTCATGCCCTTCATAGTTGGGTACCCCTTCTGTGCCTTAAAAACCTCCCCCCTGGTGAGTACTCCTTCTGCTTGCCATTCAAGCTCAGATAGGTCACCAAGGGAGACAATGCCCAATATAGTGGCTGCAGGGATACCTCCTCCAGTGCCACACCCACCTCATCTGAGAGACATTCAGGGACTGGTTTCACACACCCCTTGCCCTTCCCTCTCTTGGCAGATGTCTGGGCCATTTTTCCAGGATCCAGATTCCCTTGACCCCCTTCCCAAGCAGTAATGGACCTAACATTTTCACACACTCACTCAGACAACCCCAGCATTTCCAGGTTTGACCTGAGCTCCACTTCCTTCCAGGCAGTGTGCTCAAGATCATTTCCTAGCAAACAACCAACAGGCATGTTAGGGCTCACAGCAACTTTCAGAAGGCCTGAGACCGGGCCCCCCACTCATAGGTCACAAGTAGCACAGGACAATGGCCTTCCCGTTGTCTGCTACTACAACCTGGTGGAATGTATTGGGAATAGTTTGCTCTGGGGCCACCAGCTGACTTCTTACCTTAGTCATGCTGGCTCCTGTGTCCCTCAGAGCCTCCACCCTCTGCCCACCGATGGTGACCATTGACTATACTTTGTAGTATTGGAAGGCATGTGGGCTTTGGGCCCCTTTCCACATCACTCAGGGTCACTTTGGTAACCTCACTGACCCCCGCCCAAATGCGGCCATCACCTCCCCAAGCACTATACCAGCCAACCCTGGTGATTTTCCTCCAGTGGGGGCTGTGTCTTCATGGGGCACTTGTGATCACCCTTGTAATGCCCATATTTATATCACTCATAGCACTTGGGAGAAGATTTGTTTTGATTCTTATCAGAGATGCCTTTCTTCTGGTGGCCAGATTGGGACTGGGGCCCTTTTCCTTGAGAACCATGTTGGGGGCCTATGAGAGAACTCCTTCTTTTTGTCTCCCCCCTCCATTTTCTGGTGGGAACACTGGCCACCCTGTTGGGAGTCCTCTTCAGATGCCTTCTTGGAAACTCTGGTGCGGACCCAGAAGTCTACATCCTCATTAAGCTTCCTGCGTCAGTCAGCTTGCTATCTACCGGATGTTGGTGCAGCTCTGTAAAGCAGATATTGAGCATGTGCTCCCTTAAAATCAGGTTGTACAGCCCAGTGTAATCATCAACCTTGCTGTTCATCATCCAGACCTTCAGTGCCTTGCTAGAGTAATCTAGGAAGTCCACCCAGGTTTGGTTTAAGAGTTTGTGGCTGTCTCTGATCCTCTACCTGTAGCTCTCAGGTGTTATACCAAATGCATTAGGAAGAATGGCCTTCCTTGCGGCATACTTGTTCTGGTCCAATACCTTTAGTGTCAGGAGTGTGTCCCTCACCCCATGGGCACGTACTTTGACAAGCTATCCCCCCCTCCCTGAGTTCTCCTCTGGGACTTTGTGCACCCTTACAGCCATTTCATAAGCTGAAATTTACTTATCTATATCATCTCCCAACACATAGCTGGGCACCAGGTTCTTCGTTATGCAAACTTTCAGCTGTCAATTGGCACTGTAAGTATGCTGCCCCCATTACTGCTGGGCTCAGCCCACATAGCCTTAATGTTCAGTTCTCTGACACCTAGCTCATGGGCTATTCGCTTTTCCTCCAAGGATAGCTTTTTTGCCAATGCTTGCTCTTTCTCCAATTAAACAAGCTCCAATGTATGTTTTCTCTCTTCTCTCCTGTCCTCCAACTCCTCTGGGGACTGGCTTCTGGAAGACACACTGCTGATTTGACATTCTGGAAGTAGGTTACCACCCCTCCTTAACAGACTGCCTTCCAAGGTTCTCCTGGTGGTGATGTTCAAATTCATCCCCATCCAACTCAGCCTCCTCATCATCTGTTGGGGTCTGATGGGTCTCTGCCCATTCCCTTAAGGCCTTTTGGAGCTCTGCTTTCTTAGTGCTCTTAGCGAGCAGCCCCTTCTCCTGACAAAACCCTTTGAGCTGGGCCACTGTGTAGCTCTATATTGGCCAGCTCAAACTCCATCTTTTTCAGGTGAGGTCACAGAAACAACAATCAGAAAGGGTGAGAGTAACTGTGGAAAGAACAAAAAGGCCAATCAAGGGGAATTTACTTGAACTGGTCTTTGATATGGGATCGTAGTATACACCAAGTTCTTGAATGGTACTGCACAAAGAGAAGTCCTATCTTCACTGCCGATCACCAATGTTAGAAATTGGGTTCCTAGTTGACAGGGGTTTGAGCACTGATCAAGCAGTAACCATAATCCCAGACAGGGTAAGGCATCAGCAATCCCCAAATTAACCTGTGTTCACCCTCTAGTAGCTTGGCACAGAGATGTCAGGCTTAACTTGAAGGGAATGTGCAAAGCATTTGTGCAACACTTCAAACTGCTCACTGTCATGTGGCCCAGGACAAAGGCTGCAGGCACCAAATGGTTAGGACAAGAAAATACAAACTGTCTAAAAGTTAACAACAACAAGGGGTTGGGCCAATTCAACTTCAGCAAGGCTATTGCAAAAAAGAAATTTGAACATACAAACATTGATAACTGACTTTACTTCACCAAGACAAATATTTCTATTTTTGGTCACAAAACACAGTCCGCGACCCCAGAGCAGGAGGGAACCTCCGCATGGCATGCGGAGTTCCCTCCTGTGCAATTAGGATGTGACCGCCACCCTGGCGGTAATATCCTCTATTTTTAACATTGCGGCGGGTGCAGCTTCAAGCTGCACCCGCGGCAATGTTAAAAATGCACGCATTGCATTTGCATGCAGAAAGAGGCAGGCACCGCGCGGTGCCTGCCGCTTTCTGCATGCAAATGCACGGGGGTACCATAGGTACCCCCCATGTGCACCCCCCACCCCCCCTTCACCTAGGGGGCCCGCAACGGGCCCCCGCAGTGAAGTTCCGTATGCTTTTCCACGGCGGAAAACCCGCCGCGGAAAAGCATAACTCACTGGCCATCCTAATATGGTGGACGGTGTCTGTAGGACACCGTCACCATATTAGAGCTTTTCCGCCGCGGTTGTAATCCGACCGCGGCGGAAAAGCTGCAGACGGAAACCAGGACCCACCAGCCATCCTAATTTGGCGGTGGGTCTTTGGTCAGTCCGCTGCGGTTTTTCCGCATCCTCGGGGCCGGCGGTGGCTTCCGCCGGCCCCGAGGATGCGGAAAAACCGCAATCGTAATGACCCCCTTAGAGCTCGTCAGAAGACATCATTTCACGAAAAAAACAAGACTTGGAGCTACCATTTCCAAAACATTCAAGATCAAAGAATGAAGTTGGAAGATAATGTCCAAGCTGTAAAAATAAACTGTGAAACCACAGGGGCAAATGTCGCATCCTGAAAATAACTCTAAAGAATTGAAAAAAGAAAGATTTTTGAAAAAGATTAAACCAAGCAATTGAAGTGAATTGTCCTGCAGTTCTGGGTGCTAAGAAGAACCCCAAATTGACGCTGGGTTTGAAGCACATCTCTAGCATAAATGAACCAGCAAGTGTGTCAGAAAAAGGAAGCACAGGAACGCAGAAAATCCCTTAGTGGAACAATTCATTGTGAAGTTCCCTGATTCAGGTCTTAGATTGGATCACTGAAATAATATCGAGTACAAAAATATAGACATACACAAATATGGAGGATAAAATATCCACTACAAAAATATCGAATTCATATCTACAAACAGCTAAGTACAAAAATATTGAATCAAAAATATTGTTTAGAAATAATATAGTCAAAATATAGATTTTTTGTAAATGTCTTAAAAGTAATTTAAAATAAATGAAATATTAAAAATAGTTAACAAAAAAATACTTAAAAATACTTAAATAACCTTAAAATTATAATATAATTAATGTAAGCTAAAAAAAATATACATATTTTTTAAAACATATATATATATACATTCACATGAAATTAATAAAAAACATACAATATTTTTACCATAGGATAGCGGGAGGGTAACATTTACTATTACCACTCCAGTGAGTGCAACAGTAGGGAAAGCGTTGGATAGCGTAGGGGTAAAAATTACTATTCCCACTCTAGTGAGTGCAACAGTAGGGAAAGCGTTGGATAGCGTTGGGGTAAACATGACTATTCCCACTCCAGTGAGTGCAACAGTAGGGAAAGCGTTGGATAGCATAGGGGTGAAAATTACTATTCCCACTCTAGTGAGTGCAACGGTAGGGAAAGCGTTGGATAGCGTAGGGGTAAAATTTACTATTCCCACTCCAGTGAGTGCAACAGTATGGAAAGCATTGGATAGCGTAGGGGTAAAAATTACTATTCCCACTCCAGTGAGTGCAACAGTAGGGAAAGCTTTGGATAGCGTAGGGGTAAAAATTACTATTCCCACTCCAGTGAGTGCAACAGTAGGGAAAGCGTTGGATAGCGTAGGGGTAAAAATTACTATTCCAGCTCCAGAGAGTGCAACAGTAGGGAAAGCGTTGAATAGCGTAGGGGTAAAAAATACTATTCCCACTCCAGAGAGTGCAAAAGCAGGGAAAGCGTTGGATAGCGTAGGGGTAAAAATTACTATTCCCACTCCAGTGAGTGCAACAGTAGGGACAGCATTGGATAGCGGGAGGGTAAAAATGACTATTCCCACTCCAGAGAGTGCAACAGTTGGGAAAGTGTTGGATAGCGTAGGGGTAAAAATTACTATTTCCACTCCAGAGAATGCAACTGTAGGGAAAGCGTTTGATAGCGTAGGGTTAAAAATTACTATTCCCACTCTAGTGAGCTTAACAGTAGGGAAAGTAAATCTTTAATATAATAATAAAAATGAATTAGATTCCAATAAAAAAATAATTAAAAGTAAATACCAATTTAATATAATATAATAATCAATTAAAAAAATTATTAAAATTCATGAACTATTAATACAAAATAATTACCAATTTACAATTATTTAATTAACAAATAAAATGTAATTACCAAAGAATTCAGAATAAATACCAATAAATAAATAAAACCATTTGATTAACTACAATTAAGTAACATCCCACCCTATTCCCCTATAAACCCACAACCCGCCACGGAAAATAAATTAATAAAATTCACATAATTATCAATTAATAAAAATTAATTTCCAATTAAAAATTATTGAATAACCAATTACAAATAAATTAACAATTTATTCAAAATAAATACCAATATATAAATTAAAATATTTAATTAATTATAATTAAATTACTTCCCACCCTATTCCTCTATAAACCCACAACCCGCTACAGAAAACAAATTAATAAAATTCACATAATTATCAATTAATCAATTATAAAAAATTAATTACTAATTAAAAATTAATTAATTACCAATTAAACATTAATTAACAATGTATTCAAAATAAATACCAATAAATACATTCAAATATTTAATTAATTACAATTAAATTCCTTCCCACCCTATTCCCCTATAAACCCACAAGCCACTACAAAACTAAAACGCACAATTAAATTAAAAATAATCAATAATTTCTAAAAAAATGTATTTTATTTAATAGAATTAAATTACCTCCCACCCTATTCCCCTAAAAACCCACAACCTGCTACAGAAATAAATTACGCAAAAATGAAATAACATAAAATTCCTTACTTAAAATAAATTACAAAAAAATATACACTTTTCACACATATACGAACATACAAACCACTTATTAAAAATTCGATATATTTTAATAACCTATATTATATACTTCGATATTTTGACTTTCTATATTTATAAAAATCGATATTACATTACTTACCTTAAATACATTATTTTTGCTGACTATATTCTGTTCATTCGATATTTTGTCCATTCTATATTTTGAAGTCGATATTTATGTAATTCGATATTTTTTACTTGATATTTTGTCTGTATACCCTTAGATTACAGTACATGCTTACACTCCCCTGTTGAAGCCAAAATATCAGGGGCTCTTACAAGCATCACATATTAGTGCTCCTTTGGTTTTTGAAGCACAGAATTAGAATATTGAATGGGACATTTTTTTATTGTTTGTTGTTATGTTGTATGTAACAATTCATTGTTGTGGTAATGGAATGATGTTTTTAAGTTGATGTGGGTTAAACAATGGATGTGAATTGATTCAATTAATGAGGATGTGGTTCCTTTGTTTATGACAGTTTTATGCAAATGACAATAAGGGCAACGGAAGTGGAATCTAACAGCTGATAGGTAGCATTTAATTTACAGGCTCAGGGTACATTTTGTATCACTTTATCATGGACTCATAGGTAAATTAAATATGTGATTCAAATGTACGTCAATCGAACCATGTTTTAAGGAGTGAGCAGGAGCACTCGTTAGCAGTGGTCAGGTGCACAGAGTCCCACAGCGTACAAAAACAAATGTGTTCAAAAATAAGAAGGAAGTAGGTAAAATGTTTGGGGGAAGACCACCCTAAGGCATACAGGTCTAACAATCATCCATTCTTGCATCCCTACTCTTTGTTGTTTTCTTCCCTTTATGGTTCCTTTATCACCATTTTCCTTCTTGCCCTTTCCTTGTCCTTATCAGCCCTCCATGGTTAAATGTACTTTTAAGGTTGGTGAATCTATTACGCTTCTTTATCAACCTTGCTTCTGTACTTCTGAAATCCACCTTGCTGGTACATCAATACTTTCCTCTGCATAGTCATTCCCAGGCCTATATTGTGTGACGACCACAGGTATTCACAGAACTTTTCTGCCAGAGAGATATTCCATGACCGAAACCTATATATCTTCATGCCTAGATTGCCAAATTATTGTTTTCTTGTTTTTCTCTGTGTTTGGTAAGATTATTGAGAGGTGGTTTAGAGAAGACCTTGGCTGTTATTGGTGCCATTCTCCGGTATGTTATCCCTTTCCTCTTTTTCCTCCTGGTCCAAACTGAAGTATTTTCCCATTACACTTTGGTTGGTTAATGTGGATATTTGGAACTGTCATCTACATAACATTTTGGAAAACCTTGCACATCCCTTAATCCTAACACCAGCTACAAGTTGATCTCTGTTGGAAATAAACATCCCATGACACTGTGTAGTTATCCCTACTTTCTGCTTGGTGGACACATGTTGTAAATGACCATCTTATGTGTGGTAATCCACCAGATCTTTGCATTCACTACACAATATTTTTGCTGAAGCCATTTGTTTGGAATTAGGACTGTGTATACTTTTTTTCTTACACATTTTGATTTGCGACATTTATGACATCAATTCAATTGGTTGAGAAGAACAAGACAACATTCATAAAACAACAAAAACTATTCTCAGAAGGGAGCACTGAATAGGAACTGATCACTGTGTGATACCTTACCATAGGTTGAAATCTGTTAGGTTAGACAAGAGAGAATGAGCAATATGGTATAGCAATATTCTTTTGACAAAACAAAAACAGCCAAACTTGGTAGTTGTAGTCATTTCAAAGTCAACTTCCCAACACTTGCAAAATGGTAGTGGAACATACCTGTGGAAATGTATCTAGGGAAATGGGATAAACATTTACATTATGGCATACATATGGGTAATGGTTATTTTGGGGTTGTAACACTTAAAGGCACCATACCATCATGTGACATATAATGGAGATTGGCACCCGTAGTCTTAGGTGCAACACAATACATTCACACAAACAAACCAAGTTATCTGATACTGATAGTTTGAGGTTTCTCTGTTATGAAAATATGTGCAGAACACTTTAGCAACAGATGAGTTGAGAACAAATAGGATATTGAAGTTTAGTGAGACTTTGTAAAGTGTAACTTACCAGACTCCACTCAAGGAGTCCTGTTAAGCCTTCAGGATGTAGGATCTGCAAGACCTTCTCTTCCCAGGGCATGAATTGTAAGGGGGCAGGGAGGACCACAAACAGTCCTCTGGGCCGCCATGTGATGCTTACTGGCTAGGGAACACATCCTCCCCCACAGGTCATTCCACCTCTTTCTAATTTCCTCCTGTAGGTACAGGTTGTTAGCTACAGCATCCACTCTGTCAAGTATTTTGCCCCACATTTGCCTTTTCTGAGATAGGGGTGTATTTTCGACTGGGGATCCAAACAATTGTGGTTCTGCTCTTATGATTTCATCCAACATGACTGACAATTTTCCCTCAGTAAAACGTGGATTTTTGGGCCATTGCACTCTGTAAAGAAATATGATTTTTTTTTAAACTAACCACAAGGTAATACATGAAAGGAGATAAAGGGACAAGAAACAAGGAAAGAAACCAAATTATCTGACTTAATTGGCAAAATCTCAGCTAAAAATATTGTGCTGCAGTGGAATGGCAAAAGGTTGTGATCTCAAATGGGGCGTGTTTTATAATGTGGTATGCGGGTATTTCCATTTGGCCAATGTACATCAGGTGGGTTCTACTAGCATCCATCCAATTACCACAATGTTAGTGCATTGTTGAGCGTGTACCGCAACAGACTCCCTCCGTCAGGGAACTTCTGCTAGAAGACCCCTAGCACTAAAGTGAAATTGGATTCTGCTCGGTGGGAACCCACTGGCCTAACGATGACAGAGTACTTTTCACCAGCATTGGAGTCCGTCGCAACTACAGTGGTGTGCTGCGACCATGGCTGAAAACACTCTGACGACATGGAAGGTGAGTTAGCCTGCATACATCTAATTATGGTGGTTGAAAGTCCATCAAGTTGGCAGATTAATTGGAATCGCCGCCACAGTGGGACAACAGTAGGGCCGTGAAGGTCTAAATTAGGCCCTGAGGTTCCTGTGAGGCCATAGATAATGGAATAGAAAATGCACCAATGGCATTGGAATTAAATGTCTTATGTGGGCTGCAGTATGCATTTACACCACCACATCTAAGGCAGAAAGATATGGATGGCTGCATCACCACTGATGCATTTTAATGGAACTGTAATAACACTTGTCAAGACAAGGCGCTTTTACCAAGTAAGAAAGCCTATTTTATGCATTACTATTTTACCTCTAAAGTGTGCTGGTAATCCTAAGAGGCAGATGCATAATATTTTAAAAAGTGACGCAATCTGGGGCCTGTTCACTAACTGCATTTTAAAGTATGTTTGTAATACATTATTAGGATTACAAATGTTCTGCCGCATGCTAGTCACAAACCTTTTAATTAAAAGAAATGTAGGTTGATTTTATTAAAATGCAATGTTACATACATTTTACACTAGAAAAAGGTTGGTAAAATATTTTATAATTAGATAATTTGTATGCATTACTTATATAAATATTTTAATTTAAATCTACTTAACACTATTTGTTTTTACAAAGGGTTTTTATTTTACATCCCTACCTTCATTATTTTCCATGGGAAACCTATTTCCACTGTATAGGAAATGCTACACTTTTCAATGAACAGATCTAGAGTGAATAAAGTACTAATTTGATATCTACATCTGGGAAAAGCTAGGGAGATAATTCAAAGTTATTTTTCACTTCATAATATTCCTAAATTGTGATATCAGATTTGCAATCATTTTAGTGGAAAAGTTAGTCCCCCATTAGGATGGCGGGTGGACTTTGCCCGCCCGCCATCTCCGTGCAAAACGTGACCGCCTGCTATAGGAGCAGCGGTCCCGCCTTGGCAATTAGAATGCGCCCGCCACACTGGCGGTGCATCCTGTATTTTTACCATTGTGGCGGGCGGTGCTGAAACCGCCGCCCGCCGCTATGGTAAAAATGCACATTTTGCATTTCAAAGCACAACATGACAGGCTCCGCGCCGTGCCTGCCATGTTGCACTTTGAAATGCGGGGGGGGTAACCCCATGTGCACCCCCCCCCCCCTGGAGTCCCTGGGGGCCCACTACAGGCCCCCCGCAGGGATTCTACGCATGCCTTTCCATGGCGCCATTGCCAGCACGGAAAGGCATTCAAATTTGCCCATCATAATATGGCTGACCATATTATACCTTTCCGTCCGCCACGGTCCCCCCCCCGCCGTCCTAATATGGCGGGGGGTCTTTAAAGCAAGGATGGCAGGCGGATCATCCCTGCCAGGCCGGCGGTGGCTACCGCCAGCCTGGCAGGGGCAATCTGCCTGCCATCCTAATGGGCCCCTAAATTTGTAAAAATGTACTTTTGTAGTGTAGTTCCTATTTTCCCAATAGGCTCTGCGCATTGGAATAACATAAACAGCAGTGTAGATGTAGGACTGAGGTCAACTAGGTCTCTACTGACTATGTTAAATTTAATTTAGGTTTGCGCCAGCTAGCTCAGAGGTCACTGGAAACTTTATTGAATGAATAGGGAGGGACCACCTCTCCTGGCTCAGACAAGAAGGGATTCAGTTTCCCACAACCGCATAAACATGACAACTTTGCTCCCTCAGAATAAGAGTGTATCTCTAGAGTCGTGTGAAAACAATAGACAGCTATTTCACTCAGTCATCAGTGCATACTTAGTTTCACCAGAGTGCAGAGAAATAGAGAGACAGGCGTTTTCAATAAAAAGGTGGTATTTATTAAGCAGTCTTCTTTCTCATGCAAGAGAAGTGAATTGCAACAATTGCAATGCTTAAAGTAAAGTAAAGTGCGTACAGTAAAAGTAGTATTATGGAATAATACTGTAAAAGCATTGATATGGTTTCTTAGCCATATGATACTTTAAAATGGATAAAATATATACATACATAAATACATTGACTAACGTACTCAACTTGTGCTTCTAACTAAGCCTACCCCGGTGTACCTGACCTAAGCCTAATACATGGGAAGGGATGAGTAAGTAGCAGTTTAAGTTAAGTTAGTTAAGATTATTTTGCCAAGAATCTGCATCAAGACTTCTCTCAAGGGTTTAGTCAGCTCCGTACCTTGGTAATAGAATGTGGGAGGTCTGGTATCTCTTTTCCTCAGGACTCGATATTCCAGCAACCCGCAAGGGTAGGCTGGAAACACCGGATCTGGATTTTCTCGGCTGGAGAAAAAGACAGAGTCTCTCTCAGTGCGTCAAACAGGAGGGGCGGCTTCCGTGGGCACTCGCATCAGCTGGGCTCTCGGGCAAGTAGATGGCCTCTCTGCTCCAAACCACTGTGTGTTTGCTTAAGGCAACTGTTGGTATTTTATACCTGGAAGGTGCCGGGTTCGACGTAAGGGTGGACATAAGACATCACTAAGAACTAAGAGTTCTTTCTGGACTTCAGGAGTTCTTGTTCAAATCAAAACAAAAGCAGGGGGGTTTTCCCGGGCTGCTGGAGGCTTGGTTTGTTTAAAGAACGCGTTGTATTTTCTAGGAGTCGATGAAAGTAGCCGTGCTGTGCTTTGGATTGCATGGACTATTACTGAATATGAATCTGATTCTTATGCCTGTATCAGGATATTATTGATTATAGCCTCACAAGGGCATAAAACGGGAACGTAGAATTAGGGTCCTAGATATGAACACAACACTTTGTGATGCCTAAGTTAGAACTGGCTTAAGACGAATTCCACCACTCATCATACCTCCAGAGCTAGAATACACATAATTTGCAAGAAGAGTTAACAACCCAGGCTCAGAGGACAATGGCTTCCCTCTGGGTCCAAGCAGGACAGTGTGGTATTAATCCTGGCCATTTGGGAATTTTGCAGGACAGATTGCAGCACAAAAATCAGCCTTAACACTTTCTATTTTGGTTTACTGTCCCCAAATGGGACTTACCGAATCTCTTCCAATTATTTCCTACAGCCACTAAACGCTTTGGCTCCAACTGCAGAAGGAGAGAGACCCATTTTGAACCCTATCAAATGGAGGGGGAGAGCTAATATACGTAGGGGAGTGGTTGGGGAGCTCAGGAGAGGCCTGCATGGTAAGTAGAGGGGTTCTGAGGCTCCTGGGCAATTTCATAGTAAAGGAATGAAGAAGTTCTGCAAATGAGCATAGAGCAAGAGAGTAGCTAGTATTAGTTAACAAAAATTCTCCAGTCACTGGCTAGCATACAGAATCTGTCTGGCACCTCACTCCCTCCTCGTCATAACATTGTCCGACTGTGGGGAACTTCAATGAAGATGGCCCTGCTGGAAGAAAAAAGTCTTCTGACTCCTGCTGAAAGATGAGCAGAAGGACTCCTGACATCACAGAGGGACTGCAACAACTCTCATATGGTTGTGTGGTTGCCTCCTCTCTGTCTGCTTCAGGGACAAAAAAGCAGGACTCCTCACTTAAATAGGGACTAGCTTCCCACAGAGTACTATAACCTGCGGCAGATCATTCTGCAGAGAGACCTTGTGCCAAAAAGCCTTGCCTGAGGAGCTAGAAGTTGAAACACTGAGCAGAAAGAATATTCCCACCAGTTACAAAAAAAATGAGACTTGGTCATTTTTCCCACTTGCAAAGTACTGGGACAAGGCGCTGAAGCACTGTCCATGAAGGTCAGGGACATTAGAAAACCAATTATGTTTTGATGTTAACTTTTGCCACCCTGAAAATGGTTTTAATTGTATCCAGACTTGTGGAGCCCTGCCCAGTTACATTTTCCAACCTTGACCAGCTAGAGAATCACGAGAACCAAAAAAGTAGGTAAATCTGGCTTAGGTAGCAAATCTAGCTTAGTGGTGACCTAGTTGGCTCAAAACACAACTTTGTCCCTCTCAGAGCTTTTGGCACCAGAGCTAACTGTAGTCGGCAGAGTTCAACAATAATGTGTATAACTTTAAGGGTCCCTTGATGGCCTCTATTTGGACCTTGCCGCACTGAGGGATTTTGACTTCCATTTCAGAGACTAAGGCCTAGATGTATCAAGCAGTTTGCGATTCGTTAAGGCCGAAATTCTGCGAATTTCGGCCTTAACGAATCGTAAACTGAAATTTTGCATCTTTTGAGATGTATGTGTGATTAGCAAAATAAGGAATCGCAATAAATTGCGATTCCTTATTTTGCATCAGCATTTAAGGAATCGCAAATGTGCGATTCCTTAAATGCCATGTATGAAGCTTTTTTTGTAGCGAATTTAGGTTAAGGACTCGCAAATTAACACGAACTTGAGGTCCGTGTTAATTTGCGAAATCCTTTAAAACAACAAAATAACACTATTTTGAAGGTGGCATGTGGCACACATACATGCCCATAGGGCATGTATGTGTGCCATATGCACACACATGTAAGTTTCAGGGGTGCAGCAGGGTGTCCATAAGACACCCCTGCACCCTTGAAATAATTCTCAAATTGCGATTAGCAAATTGCGAATTCGCAATTTGAGAATTACTGCACATTCATTCCTATGGGCCTCCTGGCCCATAGAAATGAATGGGAAAATTATTCCTTAATTGCGATTAGCAATTTGCCAATCGCAATTAAGGAATGTTAAGGAATCGCTAAAAAATAGAGAATTCCTACATACATACCATTTTGCACTTCTCTAATAGCGATTCCTTACCAATCGCTATTAGAGAAGTGCAAAACGATTTCTTGATACATCTACCCCTTAGTCCAAAGCTAAAGTCTGTCACTGGGATGATCCGCTTCATGTATTCAATGTCTGCTCGGTTGCAGTCAGCCTGAAATCATGCCTTGGTCCCCGTCAACACAAACTGTTGTTTTTTAATGGAGCTTTTATTTTTCTGTGGGTGTTCTGCCTTAAAACCATAAACATTTAAATCTTGATGATCTGGGCTTCTTTTTAACTAATTAAAAATGTATACATTTTTCTAGAATATGTTTTACATCTGTGGTGTTAATGACTTTCAATAGTTGTGTAAGGATTTGGGTGTATTATATAATATGACTTTAGGGCCTTATTGTGTAATACATAAACTATCTTAGGTCTAGTCAGGATAATTTGTAAACTGTAAACTCAACCCTGGGTATCTGTGGCTTCGCACAGCAAGGCTAACCAAAGAAACAATGTGTAAACCATTTAATAGCACCAAACAATGGAATAAGAAAGTCACACAACCATAGTCACAACAAAAATTTATAAAAATGGAGCATATCTTATGAATTTTTAGAGTTCTTGATTATCAAACTCCACTGGAGGGTTCTAGAGTTATAGATTTTAGAACAAATAAAAACTTTAAATCCTACCACAAACAAGCATTGGTCAACAAAAACTTGGAAAACTTTTGAAAAGTTTGAAACAGTTAGTTCATTGACTCCGACCTGGTTTGGGTGACTAAATCCATCTGAAGGGAGGTCTAGGAGTCTAGTAAAGTTACTTTGGACAGTTACCTGGCCAACATAGCCTCTTCTAGGCTAGCTCCATCCTTTTGGAAACGACAGCTATAGATGATAATGGAGTTGTCCTGATGCTAGGGATGCCGGCAAAAAAGATGCTCAGTGATGCTCTTGGATCTGTATGGTCGACAGGGGTGAAGTACAGCTGATCCCTCAGTCAATATGTGGGTTGAGACGACTTTGGAAATGGCATTTGGTATCTCACAAAGTTTTCTCCTCGACAATCATAGAAGGCCAGCTGTGGCGGAGCTTTCCTTCTTGCAACACTGCGGTTACAGCAAATATCCTTAGAGGGTGCTAGTGTCCCTATTGGACAATGAATCAGCTCTCTGATAGCACTCCCGGGTCTGGCAGTAATAGGTGTAACTTTTGGCTATCTCAGATTTTTCTCTTGATGTACTCGGCGGTGACCAGTGGCGATCTTTCAGGAGTGGTCACTGCTTTGTCGGTTTGGGCTTTTACAGCTGTGAGGTCCATGGTGCTGTTCCAACGGGCCAGCCAACTGACCCTTGGAGACACTGCTTCAATCTCGGGCTAGGCATTAACTTTTCCCTGAGCCACAGGTGCAGTCCAATGTCACAAGGTCAAAGCGAAGCAGGTGCAGTCCTTCCGACCATGCAACCTCTCTTTGTGCAGCTTCTCAGATAGCAGGACACTCCTCTCTTGATACTTCAATGTACTGAAGTTTAGGGGGTCAGTTGTGCCCTTAATATTCCAGGAAAGTGTCCCGAGGGGACAATGTAGTCACTAGCCAATGGGCTAGTAGGTCACCTCCACTTTCTTGACAAATTTACAGTGTTGTGTGGCATGTGGCAATCCAAGAGTGCAATATTCTTGCCACTCTCAAGATGTCTTAACTCTTCATTGACTGTGAGTATCTTGGTAGCCAACGCAGAAGGTGTGGCTACCTAAGGGCTATACGCCCATGCGAAAACTGGTTTGGGGATGGGATTTCCCTCTCTTGTCCAGTCTCCAACTTGTCTACAAGAACAAAAGGCAGCATGCTTGGGTTTGTTGTCACCAGTGGTATAACACAACTTGAAGGCCCCCCCCCTCTCCACATTCAGACAGGAACTCTCTGGCCAAGGTGATATGCTGAGGGGGAGCACTTGGGCCTATGTTACACCATCTAGTTGACACAGGTGACCCTCTAAAGGCGGCTTATCAGTCAAAGCGCACCTTTTGGGCTAACGCATTTTGCAGCATTCCTGGGAGAGGAGGTCACACCTCACTCTGCGACAACTGTCTTTGTTCCTGAGTCTGGAAGTTGTTCACACATGTCCCCAGGAAGGCAGAAAACTGTATGTGTGCCAGAACCTTTATGAGGCCACTGGGCTAGCTGGGGCACAGAGTGGCAACTTTCTAAAAGTTGATAAACTTTAAAGATAACATAAATATCGACATGAGGATCAAGTTGGATTTAATGCCACAATGCATTTGATACCTTACAGTACCCAGTCAGGTAAACCTCTTCAGAAGTTATCCAGGCTGGAATGCCATGTTAGCCAATTGGGTTACTAACTTTTCCTAGCAAAATGACACCTTTTAAGTGTTTTGCTACTAATACATATGTAAACCTATATGTCTATCTGAACACTATACAGGTCCCTGCCACAGGGCTCTCTAGGCCTTCCTTAAGGAAGTTGTATATACTGTTACGGGAAGGATGGCTTTTCCATAGGTTATAACGGCAATGTTGAGCTGGCAGTGAACACACTGGTGTTCCAATCTGCAGTGGCAGGCTGGTGGACGTTTTGTACTTTGTCACACTCAGAGTAGCACAAGCAGTGCCATATCCCTGGGTGAACACTCTGCATCACTTGCCCTTGGTACCCTGGGTACCATAAACCAGGGACTTATAATTAAGTCAGCACTCGCCAATTGGGTATATAGCCAATTTGAAACCAGTCCCAGGATGCTTGTTTCAGGTCCAGGGAAGACATGTCTTGGCAGTTCGGGCTGGACTGTTCCCATGAGGCACAGGGTCAGACTGATTTGCATGTCTGAACTGGGGTGGCGGAGTGAGCTAAAGAATGATGATGGATTTAACTAAGATTAGTTGACTGGGGGTGAGTGCTTGCAATGTTTAACACTCCCTCCATCATCCCCTTTGGTTTTTCATGGTGGAAGTAGCCCGAGAACCAGGATGACCAGTTTTTACCACAGAGTTAATGACAGCTGTAATAACAGGTGCCAAAAGATTCATATCGGATTTATAAATATTCAGCGGAACACCGTCAGGACTCAGTGCTGTTATCAGACAGCCCAACAATAATTTTCCTAACCTCTTCCACTGAGAAAGCCTGGGTAGATTTATCCGTCAATAATCCGTGTGGACTATCCTTGTTGGGGGGACACTGAGACATAACCTCAAAATGATGAAGCCATTCCTCAGCTGTAATAGAGGCCCCCACCATATTTCCTGCATCCTAATTAAGAAAAGGCCTGTTTATTATGCTCCAAAACTTGGTGCTGCTCTTCAAGGTGCTGACCTCGATTAACTCCCTTCATGTTTCCTCCCTCAGCGCTGCCCTGCATCTGGCCAGTGTTGCCTTATACTTACTTCGACAGGTTTTAGCTAAAGCAATATCCCTTGTGCTCTTACATAGTGCTTCCTTTAATTTCCTGGCAGCACAAGAGTAATCAGAGTCAAACCATTTGGGTACAAAACAGAGGTTCGCCGCACAGAGGCACTGAGAAGGTCTGTTATTGTGGAATGTTAAAGGCCTCTAAAACATCGCCCAGGTCTTATAGTCACACAGGGCAGTTAATGATTTGTAAAAAATCTCAGGGTTGTCTGGGCCCATTTCAACCTTTTTTCTCCATTCGTTGTTTTCAATAGACTACTTTTTCCTACCCCTCGGCTGGGTGATAGTGGAGGCCAGCTAATTTGAACTCATAGAGGGTTATGGTCACTGAGTATGCTGGCCTCGATGATAAAATCTGAGAGCAATTCAAAGGGAGGCATTGATACAGGTATAAAATCAATGAATGAAACACTTCTACACCCAACCTAAGATGGATTAAGACGCTTACTGCAGGGTCTGTTGTACACATAGACGAGGATAAATCAAAGTTGTGTAATATGTCATTAAGGGAGCCACCTCATGTAGTGTGCTCAAAGTAAATTCCCTTACCACGTGGGCAGCCCAAATTATTAAGGCTGGTTATCCTTGGGTCCCCACATAGGTAAATGTTAACTTCCCCGGTGATCATAAAGTTATTTAAAAAAGTGTTGAGTTGTTTCCTTAAAAAGGAGCCTAACAGGGATATGTTACAGACAAACTGGAAACAAGAGGTTGCATTATAAAAATTAAAAAGCCCCAATTTACAAGACCCCCTGCACAGCAGCAATAAATGTAAACAGGGGTTGTCCGTGGACAGCACTGATTCTTTGCACCTTATTGCTAGGGAAATATAGATCACAAGACCACCCTTACATCTTCCTGAACTCGAGGGAGTAGCCTGGGCAAAAAAAGAACTTATAGCCCTTTAAGGGGAACTGTTTATAATGGCCCACGTTCCCTGCAGACAGATCAAATGTAACTTTTTTATAAATAACATCAATGAGGGGTAATGAATTTTGTTGACCAGGCCAGCCACATTCCATGAGATAAAATTACAGTCCCTTCCACCCATGATGCTATGGCCTTGCCCTGGACTGTCTTGCTGGATATTTGGTGTCCCTGTTTCCACTGGTGCAGCCCACTCAGTCAATCACAGGCTTCCAAGGTGCCCAAAGGTGCAAAGCTCTTGGATAACTCCAAGAGGGATGGTGCAAACATCTGCCCACCTTGTGGGCCCCGGAGAATGTGATTCGGGTTGTTCCAATGCACTGAGGTGTTTGAAAGCCTTGATGGAGGGAGGTTTGGCATCTGCCTTCCTCACAGAACCTCTATGTTGTGGATCATATTATTCCAGCCAGAAGGCTCAGGCTTATAATTGAATATAAGAGGTAGAGCCATGATGGTCAACTGAGGCCAAGGGAAATACCAACAGGAGATGAAGATAGGATCCTTTCAACGACATGTAATCTATTGAAGTTAATGATAACACAGTCTCCTTTGTAGGTCTTTTTGAACCTTCCTACCCAGTTGATCCTGTGCACCATGTTGATGTATGTTTCCCCCATATACCCACAGTGGTGTTATGGGTGAGCAAATGCATGACTTTATGCCTCAATTAAGAAAAGTCTTCCTTAACACCTGGAGAAAGAGTTGGCACGTTCCCCAAGACCACAACATATGTCGTTGATTCTGGCGGAAGATGTAAAGTAACTAGATTAAGGTTGGAACTCCCCTCTTCACCGTTAAACATTTCCCCTGAATTAAAATTCCTGGGGTTACTTTGTTCTCGGGTAGGTATCCTTCCTGCGCATCCCAAACCTGGGCCCAATTGGTTCTGCGAAGGGAGCGGGAGCCATAGTTGCTGAGGGCAGTTAGTGGCAGTCCAGGTTACAGGCTTTAGAAGTGGCTGGGGCTGATCCCTGTGTTTTATGTGTTGATCATCCAAATTAAGGCCCTCAGGTGCAATCTGGCCAATTGAGGTCCTCGGTTCCACATTAAGTGCCTCCCCCTGGATAAAATACGTTGTTTGAGGTCAAAAAGTCCCTTCTCTATAGAGGCGAGGCATTGAAGGAATGAATCACATATTTAAGTCCAATATGGCCGGTAAAGAGCCCTAAAATGATTGTAGTGCGGCCACCATGTCTGTCTTTGTGAGTGCTTGCTCGTTGGGTGCTTTTTGATGCATCCCCTCAGCTGAGACACAAACATCCAGGCGAGCAATGCTATGGTTCTATAGACTTTAAATGGGTTACAAACGTTTGGCCACACACAGATGTCTTTCAATAGTACCATCGATTAAGACTTATCATCCAAAGTTAGTTGCGCCTGATGTATATTAAAGTGAGAATGGGCAAACAGGTGGATTTGACTCAAATCCAAATGCTGAGGGACTTTCTTTTTTCTATTTTTCTGGCAACTGCCTCAATTTACTTTCTTGATTAAAAAATGGATCAGCAGAAGTCAGTAAAATACCAGAATTACTTTAGTATTCTCTAGATTCCAGTCCATAGAAATTGTCTTCCACGAGCACTCATAGACAATAATATATCTTTCAAATCTTGTATTTTCAGTGATATGACCACCAAAGTCCCTGATTTTATAATAAAAACAGAGCTTTGGACGATACCATTTCTAGCTGAACGGCAATATTTCTATCCATGTGTTCCCATACCTGGTGTGTAACGCAGTTTGGTGCTTACATTCCCTCCATGTTAAAGAACAGTAGATGTTTCAGCACCCAGTCTAATGTGCTGCATAGCTACATACATATAAGGTCCTAAAGGCGAGACCAATTGCATTGCAAATGCTTGTTTTCTCAGGGGCTACGCCTATCCCCATGGTAATATTGGCTCACACACCTGTGCTGGCAAATGTAAGGGGCTAGAACAAATTCACAATGATATTCAGAGTTTTTATAGCATTTTTTGAATTATTATATTGGGGAATTAGAAGACCCTGAAGCAATCAAATATGTTCATCTTTCAGTTGACAGTTCAAGAGGGCTAATACAAGAAACTGAATTTATAGAACCTAAAACTTCTCCAGCTTTGACAAAAAGTTGGATAGGCGATGATAATGTTTCCTGCATCTTCAAGATCTGTTTAATAGAAGTGAGGCTTAGGATAAATCCTGCCTGGAAAACATAATGCTTTATGAGTTTGATTTGAGAGAATGAGGGATGCCCGTTTAGTAAGATAAAGCATTTTTTGGCATGTGTTATATAGTTGTCCAGTATTTTGAATACAGCACAGCAGCTATTATGCCTATATTTTAGAGTACATTTTATTTTTGTGATGCAACCTTTAAAATGATTATTCATATATATTTTTTGTGTTATCATTTTATAAAAACAAGTTTTAAGTGCAATCAAGAAAATTGGTTTTACCAATATAATTTTTGACTTTTGATAATTATCTCTTTATGTGAACAAATAAGCGTTAGCATTTAAATTAGTGCTACATCCTTGACTTGTATAATTGATTTTTGTCTGAAAAAATTATTCT
Organism: Lissotriton vulgaris; assembly: GCF_964263255.1. Classification (NCBI taxonomy): domain Eukaryota; kingdom Metazoa; phylum Chordata; class Amphibia; order Caudata; family Salamandridae; genus Lissotriton; species Lissotriton vulgaris. Next base: position 1,577,442,075 of record NC_141685.1, read on the forward strand.
ATAATGTATGCACAGAAGATAAAATGGGGGCTCTAACAGCAGTCTAGATTTCTACCAATTCAAGCATGCCTACCTGACCTCAACAAAGGGAACTGGGAAAAAAGGCCAAATTAAACTTACTTCCCTTAAGACAAAAGTCGAGAGACATTATAAAAGTAAACTATTAACTTGCCCGAGAGAAAGGGGCTATGATTATGAAATTCCAGCATAGAAACAGCAAATCTGTAAATATTCAATTTTGTCACCATTGCAACATACATAAATTCACGACTAAAACAAAGCCCTATGGTAGTCAGACAAAAAAGCTAGTTTATGAAAAAGTAGGGTTTATAACGAGATTGATGATATACGCTAATATGTTAACCTAAACCTGCCTCAAACTGAGCATATAGGAGCCAAAGGAGTACCAACTGTAGTCATGACAAAGCAGTCATGTTGCTCTGTGGCACTTTCCACTCCTTCATATTGTTGCTAGAGACAGTTTTGAGGAAAATCAGTCTTTGTGTGCATCAGGATGAGGTTGTCTTCATATGTACTGTAGAGATTGCAAAACCATGCGTATTTTTTCAGCCATTATTAATTGCCACATGCCTTAATTACTCCTCATTATCTTAGCATCGTTGACTAACATTATCATGAGATGCAAAAAATTGGCACAGTTAAACAAATAATGTATTTTCTGAAACTTCTGAACCTTTAAAGTTTGCCCAAGTTAATTCATACAAAACTACTCAAGAGTTTAGGAGGAGCTAATCTACGCTTTGTTGAGATAGCATTTGAAATTCAGAGTAAGGATTGTGCTCTTGATGTAAGCTGTCAAGTGACAAGAGGTTGAAGCACTTATAAAGTATGGTAATACATTGAAGTGATATAAATTAGCTGACCCTGTAATTATGAATTCCTGCCCCTGGGAGATATGCTATGTTGTTTAACACACAATCAATAACAAATCCCTGAGGCAGCCATCCATCTAATATATTCTTTTGTGACAGATCCATCGCAGTGCTTCTCTTTGGGAAATATGAGGATAATGTTCTTGTTATTATTTTCTTACCATTAACAATTGCTCTGAGTAGCTTCCTGTGCAAACTACGGTGGACTGTGTACAGCTTTTCTTTTTTTCTTTTAACATTTGCTGTTTCTGTGAAATGAAATAAATTCACATTGCCTTGCTGAGAAGACCTCTCCGTTTATTTGCTTCTGCTCCAATTTTCTCTGAATTGCAGTAAGCAATAATATACATAGCAACTAGGGGCGGGTGAAAGGAAAACCTTTGGCCGTGAGGTCAAACAAATTAAATAACTCAGTGAAGCCCCATGAAGTTTTTCAACTACACCAAGGTCCACAACCAGCGCACCTGAGGACTATTTTTGACTTTTTGAAACGGAGGATGACAGCTGGAACTTCATGTTTTCTGCCGTTCCCGGGTGCCCTGCTTGAGAGAGGATTGACACTTTTGCTGCAAAAAATCTGATTTCTTTTTTGCCGAGCTGATTTTTTTGGAACAGAATAGTATATGCGCAAATCTCGATACCAACTACTGTATTACCTGTAAATAAGATGCATTACGTTGAGTTTCCGTAGTCACTAACCCTGTGAACTAAAACCGATGGGTTTAGTCTCGAATAATATCTTGTTTTTAAAGACAATGGGCCATATCTATCAAGAAACCGATTTGCGATTCGGAAATTGCGATTTTTACCGAATCGCAAATTCAGAATCGCAAATCGGCATGTATCAACACAATCGCAAATATTTAGCGATTCGGATAAAATCGCTAAATAATTGCGCGATGGCCAATAGCGATTCCTTAATCATAAAAAATCGCTACTTTGCGAGATCGCAGACTGTAATTCGCTAAATTGCGAGATTGCTGGCCGAAAATCGCAAAATTGCGATGTTCCAACGGGAAAAATCGCAATTTTGCAATTTTCTGGAAACTTCCAATCGCAATTCTGATGCTTTATGATGACATCACCATCCAGGAAGTGAGTGATTTCCCGTGGTGCGTCAGTATTGCTTCTGAGAGAGGGTGTGACTGTTGTTTGCTACTGAGGAGCCATGGCAGAAGGAGGAAATCAGAATGTTCCAGCAACCCAGCAGCAAGAGGGGGAAGCAGCCAGGAAGAGAAAGCTCAAGTTCTGTGAGGCAGAACTAGAAACCCTCATCACAGAAATGTTGCCAAACCATGAGGCATTACTTGGGAGGAGTTCGCACAAGGTGCCTGAAGCCAGGAAGACAAGGATTTGGGAAGGCATCCAAGCAAAAGTAAATGCCCTTGGAGTGACACACCGGACAATAGAAGTGTTGAGGAAGTGCTGGTACGACCTGCACCAGCGCTCCAAGGAGAAGTTGGCTGCCAGGCTGGAGCAGTCCCAGCTCACCGGTGGGGGAACCTCCAATGTCACAGACTCAACGCCACTGGAGGAACTGGTAGAGGGCACACTGCCTCCACAGAGTGTTGCGGGCGTGTCCCTGCTAGACAGCTCAGCCCAACCAGCTGCAAGACCAGGTAAGGAACATGCCTTTCCCACCCTAAACCACCCCCAGCAACCCTCTGCAGCGACCTAGGGATAAGGGGAACCACATGTCAGCCCTGAGCAAGTACACAGGCACCCACAGCAATGCAGTATGGGAGATGTAGTCACAATAGTCAGTAATGTTTGAAGTAGCATCCAACTAAAGCAAATTTCAGATGTGGAGGTCAGGAAAGTTGAATGACACAAGTGAAGTTAGGGAACAGTGTTAAAGAATTTATTTGAACATCACATGATAGGAACAAAATATTAATGTGTGCTGTTCTATCCACAGTACCTGCAAGTGGGAATGCAACAGCCAGTGCAAGTGACACAGGACCCCAAGCCTCTGGAGAAGGTAGCCAGGGCCAGGATACAGATGGGGAGGACAGTCCTTTCATCCAACCACAGGGACACAGAAGGAGGATCGTAAGGCCATTGAGGATAATGGAAGATGAGGATGAGGACAATGTGACAGCGCAGTCTGAAGCACCAGTTACCCTGCAGCAGGAGCCATGACCACAGACCACAGGCAGGCGTAGACCCCGCACAGTCTTCGGCTCCGGTGAGCACCAGGATGAATCTGTCTTTGCTGGCCTCGAAATGCACATGCTCCAGGTACACTGCCTGCAAGCGAAACATATGAAGGCCATTCAGCGGGAGATTAGGGCAGGAAACAGGGGAATACGCCAGGAAATCAGGGGGGCTGTGCAGGAGCTGACTGCCGAGTTGCGAGCAGAACGCGCAGCCAGGCGCAAAGAAATGGCCCGCATGGACCACTACACTCGCGATATTAACCGCCTGGCCTCCTCCACCAATATGCTGGCAAGGCGTGCCATAGAGACCCAGCGTGAGTTCTCTCACGGAATACAGGATATTGCCACTGTGGTAGTTCAGTCAACTGCTAGCCTAGATGAACTGCGCGCACTGCGTACTGCTGGTCCAGGGGTGCTGACCCCCAATGAGGAGGACTCACAGTCAGTGCGGAGCTCCAACACCCCACCACTCACTGTTGAGAGGCGCCGTAGTGGCAGGAGCACCAGGCCTGTCACACAACAATAGGAACTGCTGCAAAATGACTATTTCACACAGGGGAGACATAGGGCCAGCAACAGTGTTGCATTTACTGTGATTAGACTACAATTGTTGCACTGTGAATACAACATGTGCATTGGATTGGGAGAGTTCCTTTCTGTTACTTTTGATGTGTGACATTGTTGCTATTGGGAATTAAACACATTAGCAAAGGCTCAAGTTGTCATGGTATCATTATTTCTCACCTAGAAGTAGTTGCGCATGATCTCATCACGCCTCTGTCGCCCAGCTGCTGCAGCAGCTACACCAGCTTCCATGTGTACAGGTCCAGGTCCCTCCACGTAGGAGGATTCTGAGTCACTCAACTCCATTGGAGTCCCTTTCCTGGTAGCAATGTTGTGCAGCATGGCGCAAGCTACTACAATTTTGCAGCACGTTTCTGGGCTGTATTGGAGGGCTCCTCCACTTTTGTGAATGCATCTGAACCTGCTCTTCAATATGCCAAATGTTCTCTCGATGGTGGGTGCCTCTTGGTGAAATGTGTGCCCGGTTGTAGCGCCGCTCCCCAGCAGTGGCAGGATTCAGGTAGGATGTCAGAATGAAATCCCGGACTACATAGGTACTGTCCCCTGTGGGTGGAAATGTAGAAAGGTCAGTCACTGTCATGCACATGCTGGCCATTTGGAATGTGGGCTGTCATTGTGTGCTTTTACCTAGTAGGTATCCCTCTCCAAATTCCCCTCTTGAGAGTCTACGGTATAGCCCACTGTGACGGAATATGAAGGCGTCATGTGTGCTTCCTGGATACTTTGCCACTATGTCGGTGATTATGTTTTTAGCATCACATACGATCTGTGTGTTCAGTGACAGGTAGCATTTCCTGTTCCGGAATACATACTCTATGTTTGAGGGAGGGAAATGGCAACATGTGTCCCATCTATACATCCTATGACGTGGGGGAATTGGGCAATGTTGTAAAAGTCCTGCTTTGTCTGTGCTAGGTCCTGTGGGGTGCTGGGGAAGTGTATGTGGTGTTGCATCCTATGTGTCATGGCGTCGAGGAACGCATGGAAGAAGCGCGACAGGGCACTTTGTGACACCCCTTCTGCTGAGGCTATGACCCCCTGAAAACTGCCTGAGGCTAGCAGGTGTAGTGAACTCAGGACCTGGATGTGTGTGGGTATGGCCTGGGTCCTGCGGGTGGGGTGTTCTAGGTGGGGCCTCAGTTCGTCAATTAAATCAAGTATGTTCTGTTCCTCCAGTCTGTAATGGGTGTAGATGTCCTCCTCAGTGCGCTGGAAGATGGTGGTGCGCAACCGGAATATCCTCTCCTGCCGTCTCCTACTCTGCACCACGGCTCTCAGTCTTCGCCTCCTCACTATCATGTACAGCCCAGACATTGTGGATAAGAGTGTGTTGAATTCTGGGCTTCATTTTATACTTTGCACCTGGTTACCACCTGCTCCCACTTGATGGTAATTGCAATTCCTTAATTTGCGAATACCCTTATTTCGCAATTTGCGATTGGTTGATACATTCCATTACAAATTCTTAATTGCGATTCCCAGATTTGCGATTTTCGCTAACCGGTTTCAGCGCAAATTTGGAAAGCGCTATGGAATTCTCTATTTACCACTTTCTCACGGTTTGCAAATCGCAAAATAGCGATTCCTTCTTTTGCATGCATTTTATACTTCATACATTGGGATTTGCGATTTATAGGTTCGCAAACGCTCTTTTTAGCGATTCGCATCGTTTGCGAGCTAATTTCTGCTTCATACATATGGCCTAATGGGCGGTATTATGTGTACAATATGGATACCCATTTAAGATCGAACAATCTATTTATTGGTCAGATGAATTATGAAGAACATTTAATAAAGTGGACAGATACATTGATTGTTTGATAAATTTTAAAAAAAATACACATATTCATATTATTAAAACTATAATAGAAATTCCATTGTAGGTCATTTTACCTCTACCTTCATCAGAAACCATTGCAAAATCCAAGTACTTATAGTGTGAAATCCGAATTCGACTCTGATTGGTGTAAACCTCTAACGTCACGGGTGTCAGTGACCGGCCTGTCAGCTTAGCTCACTGCACTTCTTCAGAACCTTCAGGTTAAAAAATAACACAATGTACCATTTTCAAAAATGGGCCCACATTTTCAGACTTCAAACTGAGTGTTCCAGATGGGCAATTGTTAAACCCTTTGAAGAATGCTGTGAGTGCCTCCAGGGGTAACTACAGTGGCATTGTTACATGTTACCTATTTTACTGCTTTGAAGGACTGTGTTTTTGAAATTCATTGAACCTGTTCATCAATTAGCCGCGTCTTTTCATCTGACTGGTGTTTGCCTTTACAGTTTAGCGCACATGTGCTCTGGTGGGAATTTACAGGGGGCAGCAGAAAGGCGTGGAATGCTATCTTATTTCACAGTTTCATTTCTACAGCCTGGGGATTCTTAATTAAAAAAAGAAAAATACACATTTACATTTAAATCCCACTTTCAAATTTTACAATCCTCTCAGTGTCTACAGACAGTATGAATGTGTGCGATAAGGGAAATGCCTGGCTTGTCTGCCAGTGAACCAAATGCTTCAAACATTTCAAGGAGTAATGAATTATCTTTACAGACAGGAGAACGGTTGGAGCTCTCTCGATTGACAGGCTATGTTAGCTGTGAGTGTTTCTGTCAAAGTTATTAGACTCGGGGTTCAGCAGAAAAGCAATTGAGGAAGTGCAGATGCAAGGCTACATCATTTAACCATGACAGTACGGCAAGTTAGTACAGGGAAATCGGTTTTGTAGTCCTTCAAAAGCACCATTCGCCTGGGTATTGGAATGTGTCCACTTTACACTCCCTCTGTACAACTTTTCTGAATATTACTTTGCTGAAATCTAATGTTTGAATTTATACTTTTGTTACCTCTTATTCGGTTTCGGTTTCAAAGCTTTTATTCGATTTGTAAACAAATCATACAAGCAAAACATGAAATCAATCCATTACATTAAAAATTTAGAAAATACAAAATTTTATACGGAAATCCGGGAAAATTCATGTAAAGATAGGACACATAATAGCACGCGTTTGTATTGGATCATAATTAAGAAAAACACATAAAAATGGCAAAAGGAATAGAAGTTGACAGTTAAAATCGTACAGACAGGAGTAAATAAATTAGCACAAAATATTAATCCTGGCAGCTGTACGTTGAACTACAAACCCCCGCCTAATCATGGGACATAAAAATTTCATTTTAAAATTTGTTGATACAAAAAAAGAAAAACATGTACAGACAGGGTTAAAGATATATTGAACACTTCCAAAAAAGTGCTCTGCCTGGCAGCTGTACGTTTTGAAAAGTTCAGACAGGAATATGAAAATCATGGCAACACAATACTTTTCCTGGCAGCTGTACATTTCAAAATATAAATTGCAACAAAAAAACATATGTCCACGTTTTCTAAAGCTGATAATAACACAAGGGCATTCTTAAAAGACCGTATATTGTATTTAATAAATATAGGTTTCAAGTACCTTAATCTTAGAAAATGATAAAATTTACAAAAAAGTAAGAAATGGCAGCAACTCTGGCGTGAAACATTGTCACAAGGGCAGGGGGTGTCAGATTTCTGTTTCTGTACTGGGAACGCAACAAGATGGTGTGCAATGCCCAACCTGACGCGAGTTAAAACATATTGATGAGATGGGCGGCTGACATGTAGGAGATATGCTTGAAACCCCGATGGCAAGTTTAGTTCTCTATAGAACTTTACAGTAGTTAACTTGCCATATGCCTCATCTCGCCCTTTCTTTTTATACATCAAGAAAGTTTGTTTAATCTCTTCTTTGGGTATTTCTACCGCGAGTTCGGGGTCAGTAAGAACATCAATATCAAACAGAGTCTTAAACCAAAAATTAATGTATTTCAGCCAAAGAATACGTAAAGAAAAGTCCAGGCCTATACAATCAAGAATAATTTCTTGAGTGAATCGAGTTTCGGGCTTAACCCAAATAGAACGCCACAATAAGAGTGGACGAACGGCTGCTAAGTCCGAGATAAACTCGACCCCAACCTCGTCATGAATTAATTGAATGGAGGCGGAGTGGGGAACACATAGCACTTTTCTTAGGAACTTGTTCTCCTCTTTTTGGAGGAGGGTGCCATCTGTGTGGCCCCACACTCCAGCCCCATACAATGCCGAGGGAACACAACGAATATTGTAGATGTTAATCATGTCACGAATACTTCTCGAACCGAGCTTAGAAGAGAAGCGAAAAACACTACTGGTACAACGAGTCATTTTCAACCTAGCATTTTCAAGCTCTGATTTCCAGGACCCATCACTGGCATAGGTGATTCCTAAATAACAGAATGTTTTAACTTGTAACATTTTATCGCTGTCTAGATAGAAGTTGGACTTTAGTTTATTGACTGACTCACCGCACAACATAACATAGGTCTTAGATTTGTTTACACAGAGTCTCCTTTTTTGTATAAACAACATAAAACCATCAATAAGGCATTGTAAGCCTATCTGAGTGCGTGATAAAAGTACCGCGTCATCCGCATAAAGTAAGATTGAGACAGAATTGCCTCCAATCTGCGGGGCATCTGCTGATATGGAGGCCAAGGTGCGATCTACACAGTTAATGAAAAGAGAAAATAAAAGAGGAGCTAGTACGCATCCTTGGCGGATGCCCCTAGATACCTTGAAAAATGGAGTGCATTCGCCATGGCTGCCATATCGGACTTTACAAGAAAGTTTCTGGTAAAGCCTAGCCAGGAAATGTACTATTTCTTTCGGCGCTCCTAACTCCAGTAAAACCTGCCATAAAATGCCATGATCAACTAAATCAAATGCGCTGCTCAGATCAGCAAAACATAAAAATAAATTACCCTTTTTAGCCACAGTGTACTTATTAATTAAAAGATCCAAGTTCACGCATTGCTCCAAGGTACCCATCCCCTTCCTGAAGCCGTATTGCACTTTAGTTAAAATACTCATATCTTCTGCCCAAGTTTCTAACCGATTGAGCAGAATTCTGCTCATAACCTTCACTGAGGCATCCAATAGAGAAATTGGCCGATAGTTGGAGGCCTCAGATTTGCTGCCTTTTTTATGTAAGGGGACAATAACCGATTGACCCCAAGAGGGAGGGAAATTACCTTCTGCTGCGCAATTGAAAGTTCTAACCAAAATGGGAGCCCACAGGTTAGGTTCTGTTTTTAATAGATCCATGGGCACCCCATCAGGTCCCGGAGCCTTCCCCCCCTTGCTATTAGCAAGGCCTTCTAGTCCCTCTTGCAGCGTAATTTCCAAAGGTATAGGTGCCCACATTGGCAAATCAACAAGAGGTAGGGTCAGTGATACCTTTTCTGGGTTAAAAATATTGGTAAAGTGAGAGACCCAGTCCTCGCAAGCAACATAAGAAGTAATTTCTGGGACGCCTTCCGAATTTAAGAATGGACTGTTGACTATTTCCCAGTAGAGTTTACTATTTTTTGTCTCAACAGCTTCATTCAATTTATCCCAAGCTTCTCTCTGTAATACCTTTTTCCTGTTTGAGATAGCCAGTTTGTAATTAACCCTTGCTTCTTTGACGCTAGTGCCATCACGGGGTTTGAGCCCTAAAACTCGTTTTAGTTCCCGTAAGGTTACAATACAAGGCTTATCAAACCATCCCAATTTTGTCGTTTTATTAGCTGAGGGTTTTTTGGTAAAAATACCCTCAATGATGGTATTAATGTTAATAAATTGGGAAATCAGAAGGTCGTGGTTAACAACATCATTAAGACAATAGCTAAGCTCAATTTTACAGCTGACTACTACCTCCCTTTGTTTAGCCACAGAGTTGACCCCGGTCCACTTGATTCTCGGACCATTGGGCCGTTGGGACACTATATCAGTGGTACAGGTTTCCCCAGTTCTTTGTGTGACACCCCTTAGAGGAAGGGTAACGCAAATACTGTTGTGATCGCTAAGACCTTCCTCTCTCACATACAAACTTGAATAGTCCCCATGACTTGAGAACAGGATGTGATCGATAAAAGTCCCAGCTTCCCTCCCTGTAAAAGTGGGGCAACTGGCGTTCTGCTTATTTTTGTTGCAATTTAATAGGGATAAATCTAGTTTTAGTAGCAGGTTATTTAAGGTGGAGCCGTAATGGCAGTGCGGGAAGTGGGGAGAATCCTCACTCCTTCCTATACCCCCATTGAAATTATCCGACTCCACACCAAAACCACAAGGGTTACCCTTGGATAGCTGGCATGGCTGCAAATTAAAGTCACCAGCCCATAAGATGTCTAGCTGCTTATTAGAAATGCCTATAGCCTTGGAAATTTCTTTTTCCAGGGGGTACAAGATGTTCCCTCTGGAGGCATCAAAGATGTTGTTATAAAAGTTAACAAGAACCAGGTCCTTCCCCTTAGCACATGCAATCCTTAATACCTGGCTGTAGGCTCCCACATTTGAACTACTTCTAACTTTGTAGGATTCCAGTCTGTTAGAAAGGAGAATCAAAAGACCCCCCTTTGCCCTGCCAGAGTTGGATTTAGTGGCATTATGACAATAGGAGGAATAACCTTCTACGTTGATATCTTCCTGACTCCAGGTCTCCTGGAGGAGGACTATATCAAACCCTTCTCCTATGAATCTGGACCAAAAAGGGGTATCTAGTTTCCCTGCGATACCAGCAATATTCCATGATAACAAAGTAAGGTCACCAGGCTTAGTTACATGAGCTGGTATCTTCAAGAGTCCTGTTACCACCTGACAAGCGGGGGATTGGGTGTTAAAAGGGTGGGGACAAAAGGGGGGTGATTGGATAGAAGAACTTTCGGACGCTGTAGTCTTATCTAAAACCATGTGACCACTAGAGAGCACAGGGGCCACTATGGGGGCAGACTTAGGGCTGACGGGGTCAGATTGCACAACCATATCGGATACCGACCGCCTGTAGACAGTTGGAGTCGGTGGAGATAAAACATAAAGTCAATCAACCATCTCCAGGCAGTCAAATCTGTTAGTGGTTTGAATGCCCTGCCACCCGCCATCCGCAAAACGGTTGTTATTGGGATACCAAGAACGAGGTACCCAATCCCTACCTCTAAACTGTTGAGTGTGCCATGGGTCGCCATAGTCCCATTGATGTTCTTGGTTCAGAGGCCAATTTGGCGGTGGAATTGGATAGTGGTAATTAGAAGTAGGGGGATAAAAAAAGGAGAGTCGATGGGTATCGATTCCTCCCTTCTTCTCTAGGTCAGGCCATGAACATATGTGATTCACAGTAGCAGCATCCTCACATGTGATGATGACACAATCCCCTTGAATGCTCTTGGGGATCTTACCCACCCAAGAAACCCTTCGTACCGAGGATATTCTACAGGTGAATGGGGGCTTCAGAGGCCTATGGATACAAAGCCATTGCAGAATTTTATTCCGGAGGGACCAGTGGGGTTCATCCGTTCCCTCTGGGAGTTCCGGTGCTCCTGTTAAAATTGCCGTAAATGGAGATACCTCTGGGGCCAATTGAAAAGGGCGTTTAGGTCTAGGCCTCTTTTTGTCTGCATGAGAATTAGCTTTGGGGGCCTTTTTGTTACTGGTAGATTCCTGTAAAGGCTCATTAGTAAGGGCACGATTAGTTTCATTGGAAGTACCCTGTGGGGTCTGGGCAGCAAGGGTTTGCTGACTAGATGACGGTGTCTGGGGTATTGGTTTGTCTTTCGGCTTACATTTGGTGCAGTTAGTACAGGTGTTAGAATTAGACATTGTTAAAGTGGTAGGATCCTTTATTATAGATTTGGTACTAAACATAACTGTATTAGCAGATGGTTTATCTATGTTAGTCTTAGCTGAAGGGACCCCCGGACAGGACACCACAGCTGAAACCACAGGTGTAACCCCCCCCGATTTAACTGCACCTGCCCTTGGGTGGTTGGAAGATTTATCAATAAGTATAGCAAGCTGTTTCTCAATGGCCATGATACTCCGTTCCAGGGGCAGGAGTTGTTGTTTAAACAAGTCCCTGAGTCTTTCAAACAAATGGATATTATCAAAATCAGACGGTCCAGGTGCACCCCCCTGGACAATACCATTAGAAGCGCTATATGAATTAAGCGAGACAGATGATGTGGAGTTTGTGCCGGTAGGTATATTCATAGCTGGTGCTGTAGTAGTCCCTTTCTTTTTCTTATTTTTCGGATGTTGGTTGGCCTAGTTCCCTTTATTTGCAGGTATTGACTGCTTGGGAATGGCGCCTTCTCTCTCCCCCATGGAATGAGTACCTTGAGTCTGGTCGTCAACTACAATCCGCTCTAGATCCGGGGTGATCTCAAGGTTCTCAATAGAATCCAGACCTAATGACAAGTTAGTGGCCGATAAATCTACGGCATTCGGAATGGAATGTAATTGTGCTGTAACATTTGCAGGTTGAGAAAGGCTGGGAATGGATGTTACTGCTGGGGCTGGGGTTAATGCTGTAGCTATGAGACCCAGGGAGGATCTCCTAGCAAACGCAAGGTCCTGGGAAACCCTGCGCTCCAAAAGGGAGATGTTTAAATTGATAGCTTCAGTGGTAGTGGAAATAAATTTGTCAATAGGACCTATGAACTGAGCAGTTCTAAGTGCAGTCTTACTTCTGGATCCCCTTGTTACTGACATAGTGCGGATAGACAGGCACAGAGGCAGTGGACCAAAGGAATCACAATCACTCACTGAGCCAAAGAGTACCTGTAGCTGAAGAGATGGTCATCAAGCGGGAACGTACCGGATCGAAAGGGGGGGGCCCTGCCCTGCCTGGATCTGTCTGGAACGGGCTGAAACGGGCCCGCCCTTGGCCCGGGCTTCGCCCGGGCGCTCCCGCGCGCGACTCTCGGGGGCGAGGGGCGTTCCGTTCTTTCATGCGCCTCCGGGCGCTCGTGCGGCGTCACTTCCGCCGCCGGGGCACCTGGGAGTTGTAGTGTGGATGGCGCTGGAGCGCTATGGAGCTGGGCGCTGGTAGCGCTGGCCGTTTCCCTCACGGCGTCGGTAGAGCGCTGGAGCGCTAAAGTGGTAAGCTGTCTCCTGTCTGCTGACCTCGATGGCCGTTCACCTCACGGCTTTTAGAAATGGAAATGTCCCCTGAATTATCTTTACAGACAGGAGAACGGTTGGAGCTCTCTCGATTGACAGGCTATGTTAGCTGTGAGTGTTTCTGTCAAAGTTATTAGACTCGGGGTTCAGCAGAAAAGCAATTGAGGAAGTGCAGATGCAAGGCTACATCATTTAACCATGACAGTACGGCAAGTTAGTACAGGGAAATCGGTTTTGTAGTCCTTCAAAAGCACCATTCGCCTGGGTATTGGAATGTGTCCACTTTACACTCCCTCTGTACAACTTTTCTGAATATTACTTTGCTGAAATCTAATGTTTGAATTTATACTTTTGTTACCTCTTATTCAAATAGTACCTTTGTTTTGTACCTTCCCTTGATAACAAACATGAAAGCACATTTACAATTTCAGCCACATCATCGAAGCATTGTAAACTTGCAGCAGCAACGGCTCATGAAGTCTGGCTTCACAAGGTGCAATGTTACACAGCGCATTACAGTCACCAACAGATTTGTAACCAACCCTGCGGCGGTCACACAGGCAGGAGAGGTGCAGCAGATGTAGTGGAACTGGGGCCAAGAAACCGGTTGATTGGTGCCCATTGATTGTTGGGTTTACTACTCCGACATCCGTCATAGGGTCCATTTTCCTTTTGTGCTCCAGGGCCTTTTGTAGCCTTGCTAAAATCTTCTATGTCACAGGTGTAGTGGATATCGCCAGGTAAGCGAGTGGGCATGTTATCACCAGTGGAAGGATGACACAAACACACTTGATATGGTGTTTTGCTCCAGTGGTCACGTGCGACACAGCCCCTTTATTTATACCCTCTGGTTGTGCCCGGCCACAAGGGGTGAATCGGATACATTTTATGGGAGAAGCCGGGTGGCAATCTACATCCCTCCCATCTTTTAATTATAACCAACCAAAATATTCAACACCATTAACACATAGTCTCTTAGCTTCTGGCTGGGCGCCGGATTCGGGCGCTGTTGGTACCACTGACTTCTTGACAACGCACTTGGCCCTGATCGCTGCCAAAGCCTCTGCCTGCGGCATCTCTGTAACTGTGGATGGAAACTCTTGCAGCTGGTTGCTGGACACCTCGCTGGTTGCCGGCAGGGTGGAACGCGGCACCCACACATCGTCTGCCGGGTCAAACGGACACCCTTCCTCTACCAAACTGCTCCCTTCACTTTTTCGGGGGCTTGTGGAGGTAGTGTCAGGCTGTACTTCCTTATACCATGTAACGTTCCTCACCACCATGTGTAAGCCACATTTGGCTGTTATCTTGGTTCTGTCTACCTGCACAACAGTCCATACCTCCGGTTCATCCAGCATGTAGTACTTCCAGTCCACGTGGCGATCCTTAATCACTACTTGGGATCCAACATGCAGTGTCGGTGTTCTCGCATGTCGGTCTTTGGAGCCTTTTCATTGGTTGCCTGTTGCTTATACTGTCCCTTTGCCATGTCTATACTTGGTGGCTCCCACTCAGAGTCTTCTGGGATTACATCCCTTGGTGACCGGCGGAACAGTAAGGTTGTGGGGGTACACCCTGTGGTGAAATGAGGGGTTTGTCTCTATGCCTGGAGGAATTAGTGGAGATATACTTCAGCATCTTGATGCTGGTTGACCCCGATCCTGAGGGCTCAATTTAGCATCCTCGTGAACCCCTCTACCTCTACATTAGCTTGTGGCCATTGGGGAGTGATCATACGGTGTCTGACTACTTGCTGTGCCAGAAAGTCCTGGAATTCTTGTTCTTGGAAGTTGGGCCCGTTGCCCAACTTCACTTCCTCGGGTAATCCAAACATTGCGAAGATCTTCCCCAGTGTAGGATGCACATGGATGAATGCAGTGGAGGGTGCCAGTTTGACCACAGGGAACTTGGAGAACGAATCTGTGATCCCCAAGGTGATCCGCCTATCAGGAAAACTCTCAGAGCCTCTGCTGACCTTTGTCCATGGAGAGAGGCACAGCACTTCTGTTATCACTGGCACTGAAGCAGATCCTTGCCGGTGATGGTGCAGGGGTGACATCGACGGAGTTCTTCCTCCACTAGTTCATCCATGCCTGGAAACCAGACTTTTGCTCTGAGCCTCGCTTTGTTCTTGGCTACCCCTTGGTGTCCTTGCTGTGTGAGCATGACAATCCGTTCCTGGAGGCTTTTGGGGTTGACGGTTCTCTGCCCTCGTAGTACCAGGCCAAAGCCACTCAGGCTCAGCTCGCGATGCGTGTTCTGTTAGTCTGCTGCCATCAGTTGGAAATGTTCGAGGAAGCGGTGTCACTGCTCCATGTCATGGCTTCTTTTAATCAATCAATAAAGGAATTGTGAAGCGTGCTACTCACCCGTAGGGGTGTCATGGTGCTGGGGTTGGGGGTGCAGCTCTGGTCAGTCGAAGAGCCAGCTCCTGAGTGAAGAGTGGGAACACGTCTGATGTTGATCGGGAGCTCGATCCAGGTCTTTGCCACAATGCAGGAGAAGGCTCTTCCACCCGTTCTGCGGCTGCTCGGGGTTCCGGTGAGGTCAGCTGATTGGAGGTTTTTCTTGGGTTGGTGGAAGAAAACACTTTTGTTCAGATATTGGGGTCTGGTGTTGTGGAGGCATTTTTAGGCATGGGTGAGTATCTTGAAGGGTACTCTCTTCTCGACGGGAAGCCACTTCTTGAATCTTCTGGAGGGTAACATCGGCCTCGGTGGCCTCACTTATATGTTCTCGAGTGACAGCCACCCGACAAGCGTGTGTCTTGATCATGTTCACAAAGCAGTTGGTGCATTTTTTGCTTAGGGTTTGCCCATTCTGGCCTCTTGCAGAAGGGTGGCATGACAAAAAATCGGTGTTGTTGACCCCTGGTCTTAAGATTAACTGGAAGGAAAATGCTTGAAGCAGCATGACCCATCCCTCTATCCTCAGGGTGCCAGGTGGGTTGATCCACTGAATAGCAGCAGGAGTGGCTTGTGATCTGTTACCACCTTGAACTGGTGACTACATAAGTAAAGGTGGAACTGCTGGTGTGCCCACCTGATGGCAAGAGCCTCGCGCTCTCTATGTGCGTAGTGAGTTTCTGTCAGTGACAACGCCTCGGCTTGCGTAGGCCACGGAGATGCACTCACCTCGAGTATCTTCCTACGGGAGGACAGCTCCAAGTCCCATCGGGCTGGTGTCAATGACTAGGTCTGTTGTTTTTGGGGGATGAAAGTAGGCAATTGGTATTTGGTCCAACAATGTTTTTTTAATGTTGTGAAATGCAATTTCTTCTCTGATGGCCCAGGACAATGGTACATTGGTTTTTGTGAGTTGGTGCAGGGGTTCCGACATCGTGGCAAGGCAGGGTATAAACCTCCCACAGTATGTAACCATGTTGAGGAAACTGTGTGCCTCTGTTGGATTCTGTGGTACTGGGGCGCTGCAGATTGCCTCTGCTTTTCTAAGATCAACTTGGAGGCCATCGCGGGAGAACACGTATCTTAAGAAGTCAATGGAGTTCTTGTAAAATTAGCATTTCTTCCAGTGGAGTGTGAAACCAGAGTCTACCAGGCATTGTAGGGTGGCATGCAGCCGTACATGGTGTTCTTCCAGGCTCTGAGAGTATATGAGGATAACATCACTCAGGTTTATTACAGCTACCAGCCCTGTTTGGATTTCTTTGATGGCGCTCAGAAACACCTCTGCTGCTGAGGAGATGCCGAAAATGAGTCAGGTGTACCGCCGAAGACCCACATGTGTGAAAAATGTGGTGATATAGCAACTTTCTGCTGCTAACTCCAGCTGGTGGTATCCTGAGTTTAGGTCTAGCTTCAAGAACCATTGTGCGCCATTGAGGTCTGCTATGATGTCATCCATGGTAGGGGTCACATGTCTTTCCCTCTGAATGGCTTGGTTGGGAAGTCTCATGTGCACACAGAGTAGAATAGCTCAGGGCTGCTTGGGCGCGATAACCAATGGAGAAACCCAGGGGGTGGGACCTGAAGCCTTCTCAAGGACTCCTTGGCTTTCCAGGTTTTTTAGTTCCTTCTCTACCAGCAGGCAGAGATGAAATGGGACACATTGGTGCCTGAGCACTGCGGGCTTAATGGTCCTGGTGACCTTTGAGCCTCCCAAGCCCTGGGACAGTTGGGGGAAGTTGCATCGCATGTCCTCTGCTTGTTTGTCGTGGATTTGTTTTGCACAGAACATCAGCTCCAAATCTTCTGCAGTTCGGCATCTGAGCAGCATGCCCTTCTGGCCTTGGATGATGTGGAATTTGGTCCTGATGGTGTGGTCAGTGCTAGTGACATCAACTTCCATTGTGCCTGTGAGTGGTAGGGGCTCTGTGCCTCAGTATGTGTACATTTTTGCTGAGCTGGGGGTGAGTGGTGGATGGGGAGTTAGTCTCTCATATTAGCTCGAGTCCATTACCTTCACTGAAAGCCCAGTATCAACTAGGGCCTGGACTGGGATATCATTAATGCACACGGAGCACATAGGCGTGGGATGTCTCTTGTGACCAGAGTTTCCTGCACAGGAGATTACAAAGATGTCCTCATCATCATCTTCAAAGTGCGCACCAGCCTCCTGGTTGGGCTGTACCGCAGGATCTTCGTGTGTCAGTTGACGTAGGGTCGTAGCACATCCTACCGATACACCGACTCTTGGTTGGGCTCTTTCGCCATGGCAGACACTTGTGTACTGATTGATTTTGCTGCACTTGAAGCACGTCTGCCCTCTTGCCGGGCACTGTTGTGATGGATTGTGGTCAGAACTGCAGTACCCACACTTTTCGTGGGGCCGTCCCAGAGTGTTGTTTTATTGCATCCACCATCACCTCTTTGACAGGTGTTATCTTAAGGGTTGTTGGGGCAGGGTGTTCCAGACCCTGGCAGCTTCCATTTCATCCACCCAGCTGTTGGAGAGCTCACTCGAGTGTGTGAGGAAAAAGATTTCATCTAGGGACATTTCTGGTTGGCGGAGTATTTGGCGGCGATGTGAGGTGGACTTGCATCACTGAATGATTTGTGCGTGGATCTCCTCTCATTGATCAATGTTTGTGCATGTGAGCTTCCACAGTCTAGCATAAAACATGTCTGCTGGCTCTGAGACTATCTGCTTGGCTTGATGTAGTTTGAAACGCTCATAGTCGCGATACCGCTGGACCACCGTCACCAAGCTGCTGCCTGCACATGCTCCACTTCACACCGCAGCCCTGACGCCTGCCGATGCTGGCACTCCTAACTTTGAACTGATGTAGTTTGACCTGTAATGCGTGTGACTTCAAGGTCTCAACGACTCTTGCACCGATGTCCAGAACCAAAGCCTGCCAACACTGCTCCTCCAGAGCTTACCGCAAGGTCCGATGTCCTGTATCTCCATCGGTAATTTCTTCGGGTCTCCCTGACATAATAGCCAGCCCACAATGCCGCGACCAGCTGGAACTGTTGGATTTGTTTGTTCACAACACCATGATAGCCCCCGAATGGAGCTAGGGAAATAGCCACTACAACGCATCTGTTTCCACGCTATACTTAACCATGCATGCTGTACAACGCATGCGTGATTACCACATATAGCCTTTACCACACACATTCCTTTGCTACGAAATACGTACTAAAGGAATGTGAGTTAAAGGAAGAAAAAATCTAGTGGGTTTAATAAAAAGAAAGAAAAATCTTAGCTAAATAAGCTCTTCTGTGCTTCTTGTCAGTCTTTCAATGAGCCACCATAACGGGCGTTCGTCTTCGTACTGAATTTACAAAAAAATAGAAAAACAACACCATAAAATGAGTATGAAGAAGGAGAAGTCTGTCGATAGAAAAATAAGGAAAACTGAGAGTAATTTTATTTATTGTACTGATTTTTAATGTTAGGCATATTTAAAAATATATTTACAGTTATAAACAAAAAAAAACACAGCAGGCGGTAAGGGTGTGGTAGGATTGGGAGCTGGGGTGGTAGGATTGGGAGCTGGGGGCAGAGGGAACATGTAAGGTATTGGAGCAGGGATCAAAGAAAGCATTTACCATGAAAATGCCATTATCATGCATAGTTATAAAGGTAAAGGTATTTTCGTGGTAAAGCATATTTGTGGTAATTGCATTCACGTTGGAACGCATGGGTGGAAAAGGCAACGGAATGCCTTGTAAAGACCTACAACCATGGAATTAATGACTTCAAGGAATTGTATAGAAAGTATATTTTTGTATTAGTCGTATGTTGATCTCTGTATGTTGGATTCTTATCGTTTTGATCTTGTTTCCAAAGATAAATATTGGATATGTTTCTAAAACTAGTGTGGTGTATTTTTGTCTTAATTTCACTAGATAACTGTTACATGTAAATGCTTTACAGTTTGCCTCTGAGATAAGCCTGACTGCTCGTGCCAAGCTACCAAGAGGGTAAGCAGGAGGTTATTTTAGATGTGTAATCCCCTTATACTGACTATGCCTGGCTTAGATGCATTACCTAGCCAGCCATAAAACCCGTTGCTCTCAATAGGGATGCAAACTAGGTGGATTATCTTTAGCAAGGATGGACGATCTATTGTCTAGTGCTCATCTTGGAACCCCCAACCCCTTTGTGTCTTAATACCTAGAATTCCCCCATAATGGATCACTCCTTTCCCAACTCTCCTACCCCTCTGTGCACATCAGTCTGATTATAGGATGGCTCCATTAACCTGTTAGGATTAGGGGTTAAATACTCTCTCCAGGACAAAGGTTAAGCTGTGTTACATCATCTCCTACGCCGACGACACCCAGCTGATCCTCTCCCTGACCAACGACCCCGCCGCCGCCAGAGCCAACCTACACGAAGGGATGAGAGAGGTAGCCGAGTGGATGACGACGAGCCGCCTGAAGCTGAACTCAGATAAGACGGAGGTCCTCATCCTGGGCTCCTCGCCCTCCGCCTGGGACGACTCCTGGTGGCCCCCCGCCCTGGGCACCGCACCCAAACCGACGGACCACGCACGCAACCTGGGTTTCATCCTGGACTCCTCCCTCTCCATGACCAGGCAAGTCAACGCCGTCTCCTCGTCGTGTTTCAACATCCTGCGCCTGCTTCGGAAGATCTTCTGGTGGATCCCCACAGAGACCAGGAAGACCGTCACCCAGGCCCTCGTCACCAGCCGACTGGACTACGGCATCGCCCTCTACGCCTGAACCACCGCCAAGCTCCAGAAGAGACTCCAGCGCATCCAGAACGCCTCAGCCAGACTCATCCTCGACATCCCACGACACAGCCACATCTCCGGACACCTAAGAGACCTGCACTGGCTCCCAGTCAACAAGAGAATCACCTTCCGCCTCCTTACCCACGCACACAAAGCTCTCCACGACCAAGGCCCGAGCTACCTCAACAACCGAATCAACTTCTACGCTCCCAAACGCCACCTCCGATCCGCCAGCCACGCGCTCGCCGCCGTCCCACGCATCCGCAGAGCCACTACAGGAGGAAGGTCCTTCTCCTACCTGGCCGCCAAGACCTGGAACTCCCTCCCGGCCGACCTGCGCCTGACCCAAGACCACCTCTCCTTCAGGAAGTAGCTCAAGACCTGGCTGTTCGAGCAGTAGCGGCACCCCCACCCCCCTCCAAGCGCCTCGAGACCCTACGGGTAGGTAGTGCGCTCTATAAATGTCTTTGATTGATTGATTGATTGTTACAATCTTTGACCAATAATTCAATTAATTGCCTTTCTGCTGAGACCCATAGAGCCTCATGACATCAACCCGTCCTGTCCAATTTTATTTAGTCCCAACTATTCAACAACTTTTCTTTCTAGAGTATTTATAGCTTACTTTAGACCACAAACCTCATCCCTTAATCCTAATATAATAGCCACCAGATTTTCCAAAAAACAGTGGGTTGCATCCTTTCTCATTGGGTAGATATTTATTGCCCCCTCCTCCAACCCATCTCCACCCGATTCATAAACATTTAGCAGAATGTCTATTTTGGCATAGAAGTTCCGTGTTGACATACTCAGACAGTTGTCCCCCTGTGCTTGTATCGGGGTAACGTACCTTCGGTGGATTCCCTAGCTGGTTTAGGTGTGGTATCTGAACGGCTACCGTTAATTTCTCAAGCATTTTCGGAATGAGCCTAGCCTCTGTACTCAGAGCTGGGCATGAGCATACAGTGGAGGCAAATAAGACAGTAGGGTTTAAAATGTCTTCAACGTGCTCCAGTAGATTATCAGTGCTACTCATCACACAATTTTCCACTGCCAATGTAAGTTTTTTTTGTTACAGTGGAACCAACAGCCACATCGAGCGCCTTCCTTGTTCCTATTTCATTAACTTTACAAACACGCTAAAGGTACTGCAACAACTAAAATAGTTTAAAACACTCTACTGCTACTTGGAAAAAATGGTAAACTGAATGCAAGTGACTACTTACTCATACCATACACCTTTTAAGAACACTGTAGCTCCTAATACAAATATCAAACTACCCATTTCCCCTGACCTAAATCAGAAAAAGTGAAAAAACTGAATCCCCTCATCCTTCCCATAAAAAATATTTTAAAATGCAATTATAAATGTAATATACCAAATGACACTTAATCAGTCCATGGGTCAATAAATATTTGATGCCAAACGACACTTTTATGGGAGGCACAAAGGCAGAACTAGGACCTTTTCATAGATGTTTGTGAGGTAGGCCAGCCCAGCCTAGCCTCATCCTGGCTTCTCAGGGCATGGATCAGCCTTCCTTTGACCTGGCCCTGCATTCAGCCTGTGTCATGGGAGTTGTGCACCGCTTTCGAGGCACTTAGCGACCAGTGGGAAGATCTGGCCCCTCCTCCTGCTGTATGGCGTTGTCCAGGGTGGTTATTAGAGTCTCCCTGGAGGTTTCAGAAGATTCCTGGGTCCTGCACCGTGAGATCTGTGTGCCGCTTTCAAGGCACTGGGTAGATGACAGGAAGATCTGGCCCCTCCTTGTGTCATAAGTCACTGTGCAGGGTGGTTCTTAGAGTCTCCCTGAAGAATGCCGATGGATGGCCCCGGGGGAAGCAGAATCCCAGACTAGTCTTTCCGCGGGGTCTTTTGCGCAGGAGGGCTAGGCTGGGGTCAAGAGGGGTGGGGTTTGGGTGGTGGGGTATAAGAATGCAGGGGAGGAAGGCGACTTCCTCTTCAAGCATTCCGGCACCATATGAAGGGTTAGGGTTGTGAAAAGGCTCCCCACCCACCCTACATTTTACTAGGGTTCAAGGGCTGGGTAAGCTGAGCCTGCCAGTTTAGGACAGGTTGCACGGTTGTCGGAACTAGGGAGGGGTGGAGGAGTCACTGACGGGCGCACCCATCCTTCGGTCAGGGATGAAGAACTGAACGGGTCATGGATTGGAATGAGAGGTGAGTTCGGGTGGTGTGAAAGGAGTGAGTGGATGAAAATGTTGATGTTGGGGTTTTCTTATTAGTTAATTGAGTTGATTGTTATTTGATATGTTGTCATGAAACAATTGGAGAGAGAGAGGGTAGGAGGCACTCTTAGTCCCCCTAGTTAAGTATACAAAACAAAGAAAGAGTGTCATATGCAAAGGGGTCTGTGTAGAAACACAGAGGCAAAGACTGTAGAAAAAACTGTAGAGAAATACCCTCTCATGGACACATTGGAAACCTTCAAGGGATTTATGGGAAGCCCTCACTCACCAACCTGGTTGGTGACATGCTTCATCATCAGGTCCACCAGGAGAAGCCGAATGCCTCCCTGGTGTGCTACAACGCCAGATTACTGCGGAGTTGGATTTTGTGACAGTGATGTGAAAAGTGATGTTAAAAATGTGTAACACTGTACCAACCAAAAAGATTTTATTCACTGGTCAGTTTAGACATAGTTACAAGGTATGTGTGGGAGAACTACCACAGATTATGATGGGAGTTTCCACTTAAAGTGGGGTCAACATGTTTCAGCCCTTTATAAGTGTGAGATTTACGTGGGCATTCGTCAGGACCATGTACCTTGGCGGTATGGGCACGCTAAGGCCCACCCTAACCAAAGACGTGAAAGTTAAAAATTGCTCTATGTGTGAAAAAGTGAAAAACAGAACACAAATCACAAGTTGTGGGAATTACCTCCACTCAGAGGAACCTGTACAGTCTGAAAAAAAGAGAGACAAACATACATGTAGGACAAAACATATAATTAATGCTCAATCGTTTATGATTGTCTGGACAGTCTCTGCGTTTAAAACGCTATGAATTGGTATAGCGACAGACCTAGTGCCATACGTCTATTTTAGTGCCAGAAGCG
This sequence comes from Lissotriton vulgaris, assembly GCF_964263255.1. Taxonomy (NCBI): domain Eukaryota; kingdom Metazoa; phylum Chordata; class Amphibia; order Caudata; family Salamandridae; genus Lissotriton; species Lissotriton vulgaris. Next base: position 1,577,464,959 of record NC_141685.1, read on the forward strand.
CTGTATGGTTGCCCGAGGGGCATTACAGGCGTGTGGGCATGCACTATGGCGAAAGAAATGCAAGCCGTAGGACAGAGCGGCTCTATTTACAGCACTCGTTGATAGCGATCAATTGGCCATTGCTATACGGCCAGAAGTGCTAACTCCTGAAGGAATTAGTGTGACACACAAGTGTTTGGTTTGAAGATCTCACTTGTGTTCTAAAAGATCCACACCCCATGGGTCTCGGGAGGGGGGTGGAGGCGACTATGGCACACCCTGTAAGTAAAGTAAAGGAAATGAAAGGAAAGGAAAGCCTCGTAAATTTACACCGCTAACAGTGATGACAAAGAGGGCATTTACTTAGCTCATAGTTACTGATGCGAAGAATCCTTATGCCAGCAACGCCTAGCACCCGCTTGGCACCTAGCTTCTCCTGCTCCGGACCCTGTGGATGTGGGTTGCGGCGCCGAGGATGCTAATGTGGAGTGCCGGTGGGGGTAGGCGGGGTGCGTGGCAGCCAATCAGAGGACCGCCCTCAGAAAGAGGCTTGGTAGGCAAGTTCGATAGTTGTCCAATCCCGGGCCGCCATCAGAACGAGGCTTGGGAAGCAAGCTCGTTCGTTGTCTGATCTATGCGTTGGAACCGGGCGTGGTTTAGGCATGGGCGGAAAATCCATTCCGCTCGCGGATTTTGCGGATTTTCGGGAAATCCGCAATCCGCGAGATTTGCGAATCTCCCGCAAAATCCGCAAATCCGCGAGCAGCGGATTTTGCTCGCACTGCTCGCACTGTTCGCGTGAGTTCGCGTGAGTTCGCGCCCCGCGAATAAGTGCAAAATTGCAGAAATACGATCTTAGCAAAACTGAAAGTAACTACTTACCAGGTTCAAAAGTTCAGGCTCATCATTAGTAGCCATTTCCTGTAGTGCTTCCTGAGGGGCCCCTCCAGAGTTCAGTTGCCAGTTGAAACTATTATGTGACCCTGCTCTGAACCTCAGAATAGTTACACATATGCCACAAAGGTCCTGAATTACAGCTAAGGGAGACAAGCAGGACCCAGGCTGGAAGTTAAAATCCATTAATCAGTCCCTAATTCATTATTGTCAGTTGGGGCAGGGCAGGTGTTGTAACTAATTTTGCAACAATGAAAGCACTTAGCAAGTGCAAAAGATCACTAATCAGGGCGCACTAAGGAAGCAGGTGCCAGCTAAAAAAATATTCTGTGACACATTAATCAGCCCCAAATTAATTCAGGTCACTTGAGGCAGGGAAGGTGTGCTTTGCTTTGCCGAAAATAATGTACACTGGACAACCAGAGGGTGTGGTGATGAAACAGAGGGTGGCATGGGTGGGCCAGAGGGTGGCATGAGTAGTCAGAGAGTGGCAGTGGTGACAGAGAGTGGCAGTGATGAAGAAGAGTGTCCCAAACAGGCTGGACACGTAGAAACAACAAGTTCGCGAAACTTGCGACCCGACAGGTAAGTTCGCAATTTGCGAAAGTGTACAAAACCCTCGCGAACTGGCAGAAACACGGGCGAACACAAAAAAAAAAAATCCGCAAATTCGCGGGAATTCGCGGATTTTGCGGATTGCGAATCCGCAAATCCGCAAAATTCGCGAACGCGAGATCCGCAAAATTCGCTCATGCTTAGCGTGGTTAGGACTGTGTGGGTGACTAAGCAATTCTGTTAGATTGCTAGGAGGTTGAAGACTCGCACTCGGCTCCTAATTTAGGAGAGGCTCAGTGACAGCATTAATAGAATATTAGTGCCGTCTTTGTTTTAATGAGAAAGGTATTTCAGATTGTTTTTGCAAAAAAGAGAGTTTTTATTCAAGGAAAGGACAAAGGACGTAGGTCCAGAAAAAAGCGAGAATTAGAGTAGTTTGCTTGGGAAGGCAAAAAATACTTCACTGTGACCACTGGGAATGACTACAAAGTGTAGCACGACTGGGGGGCAGGAAGCTGGCACTGTACCCCAATTCATTGGACATTAGCAGGTGTCTTCATTAAGGAAGAGGTATGGCAGGCCATGGGCACAAGGGAAGGTCAGCGTTTGAGTACTGTGGACCAAGGGATCTGGTCATTTAGGCCATCTAGGTGTGTGCCAAGTCTGTACACCCAGCGTTGTTCTTTCTCAAATAATATACTCGCAGTATTAGTTGTTGATTCGATTTGCTCTATGATGGTCCATCTTAGATCATTGGGTGTATGGTTATGTTGGATGAAGTGCTCGCTTAGTTTCGTTGTGACTTTACGGCATCTGATGTTGCTGCGATGTTCGCAGATGCGTTGGTTGACTTTTCGAGTTGTCATACCAACATACCTTTTCCCACATGTGCAGGTGATGAGGTATGTGACGTTCATTGAATTGCAATTTGTATGTTTCTTTTGAAACCATGTTTTCCCTAGTTCTAAGGAAAGTTCTTTTGTGTGGGTCGTCAAGTGACACACACTACAATTGGTTCAGAAAAGGGGGTGGATAGGAGCATGGATAGTGCCCTCTTATTGGTGGGAGGCCCGATGCATTGGTGATAGATCCAGAGTTGGGATGGTTCAGTTTGTCAATTTTGGGTCGTGTATTCACAAGGGTATCCTTGAGGCTGGTAGCTTTTTTGAAAGAGAAGAGTGGTTTTTGCCAGTCTTTTCTGTTGCTCCTGATTATACTCCAGTGTTTATTCACAGATTTCTTCATTTGGTTTGAGAGGGTGCTGTAAGTGGTGACACATGTTAATGGTATTTCTGCGGGTTCCTTGATGGTATCCTCTAGAAGGGCCTCACGAGGTTGATTTCTGGCCTGTTTGTTGCCCTTCTCAAGTATTTTTGTCGGATATCCTCTTGATTTTACTTTCTGTGTTAAGTCTGCTGCTGTGTTAAGTGGAAACTCCCATCATAATCTGTGGTAGTTCTCCCACACATACCTTTTAACTATGTCTAAACTGACCAGTGAATAAAATCTTTTTGGTTGGTACAGTGTTAGACATTTTTAACATCACTTTTCACATCACTGTCACAAAATCCAGCTCCACAGTAATCTGGTGTTGTAGCACACCAAGGAGGCATTTGGCTTCTCCTGGTGGGCCCGATGATGAAGCATGTCACCAACCAGGTTGGTGAGTGAGGGCTTCCCATAAATCCCTTGAAGGTTTCCAATGTGTCCATGAGAGGGTATTTCTCTACAGTTTTTTCTACAGTCTTTGCCTCTGTGTTTCTACACAGACCCCTTTGCATATGACACTCTTTCTTGTTTTGTATATTTGATATGTTGTGCAGCCTGATCATAATAAATTGCCTTTTATGCGTAACATCTCCCCGGACTGGTTATTGTGCGGAATTTCCTGGGCATGACGCTGCAGGATCCGTGCACCACATTCAAGGCATTGGGCAACTGGCAGGTAGATCAGGCTCCTCTTCATGCTGTAAGGCATGGTGCAGGTGGTTCATTGAATACCCCTGAAGGCTGTCAAAGATTCCTGGGGCGCGCATAGTGGAAGCTGTGCACTGCTATCAAGGCACTGAGAAGCTGGCTGGAAGATCTAACCCCTCCTCCTGCTGTAAGGCACAGTGTAAGGTCGTTCTTAGAATCCCCCAAAAGCTTGATGAATTTTCCTGGGTCCAGTGCCACGGGAGCTGTGTATCAATTTAAAGGCGCTGGGCAGACGGTACAAAATCTGGCACCTCTCCCTGCTGTAAGATATGGTGCTTAGTTCTTAGAGTCCTCCTGAAGGCTGCTGAAGTTTCCCGAGTCCTGTGCTGTGGGAGCTGTTCACCCCTTTGAAAACGCTAGGCACCCGGTGGGAAGATCTAGTCTCTCCTCCTGCTGTAAGACGTGTTGCAGGATGGTTCTTAGAGTTCCCCTCTTTGCTTTTAATTTACCATTGTGAAATGGCTGTCAGCCATGTTTGCATGGTAAATTAGCAATTACAAAATCTCGACATGTACATCATGATGAAATGAGTGCATATTAGGGCCATATTGGAATGACTATTCTTTAATATAAACACCATCCAAGAGTCCATCATCACAGACTTCTGGACTTTTGGAATTAGCTAATGCCAATAATGTATTGGCGAATCAGTAGCACTTATTTTTACTGTTGCATTGCCAATGTTGGTTTGCAGTCTGTTGGCAAATCATCTGTCAACTTACAACCCACAAAAAGAATTAGCCTTTTGTTCATTGGAATATTTCTGGCCAGCATTACGTATGTATTTTTGATACATATATTTTACAACCCTCGGGGGTTTTAGCTTTTTTGACAGTACACGTGACCATCATGAGCTTGTGAGTCTTTACTGTATGAATTGATTTAATCTTTTGCTAAATGCCCAACGTTGTTTCTCCACCATGGGGGACATGACAATTCAGCAGTGTGCCTTTGGATTAACATACACTTAAAAGCAAAACTTCTGATCAAGTTTTTGTCAAAATTAGAGATATCTTTGAAGTATAGTGTATCATAAAGTCTGACCATATGGCTATAATGTCTACATTACTAACGCAATCCACATGGTATATGTCTCTGAAAATCTGGTTGCTGTGTCTCCCTTTTCTGCATTTTCAAAGTGTCCTGAATCAGTCATGATGCATGTGCTGATTTAGAGCCTGCTTACGAGTTGGTCGGTGCAGAGAGGACCACAACGCCGGCGCCTCCCTTCACACCACCAAACCTGTAGTTGCACCGCTCACCAGATTATGAGTTTTGTGCCTAGCTGGCTTTATTTGGCAATCCCACGTCAGTGTCTCTGAAAATGGGTACCGCAATGGGAACACCAAAAAAAGTTCCTGCACAGCATGGACTGTGAAGTTACGGCATGGACTATGAAGTCTATGCCGTGCAGGAACTGGCAAGCATATACACAGGGGGGCTGTGCTCCCCTGCATGCATCCCCATGCACAGGGGCAACAGGGAGCCCTACAGCCACTGTTGTGTCAGGACCGCTAGCCTTTTCATGAAGGAAATAACTCCATGACACCGCTGGTTGTCCTGAAACTCGTAATATGCATGGCGGTGCTGTAGCAGCACCACCAGCATAATACTGAGGCCCTGACTGCCAAGCCACCACCAGGAAACTGAGGTTTCCTGGTGGCAGTGCAATGGTGGTCCTACCGCCCAACTTGTAATGAGGCAGTTGGACCACCGGTGAGGCAGTGGTTGAGGGGTGTGGGCATTAATTCCACACCCTAAAGTTAACAATACCACAGTAGGTTCAGTTAGGTTAAGGGATGCATAATTTACAGGGATTATACTTAGAGACTCCCTACTGAGGTGTTGGAATATTGTATTGGTCATCACAGGCCATTTGTGCTTTCCAGTTGTGTGAAAATCAGGACATTTCAAGAGTGCCCTTTCAGCAGATGAAATGTGTTGGTAAAATATTTGGTACAGAGTGTTTTCCTGTAGATCTTGTAATTCTTAATGCTGCAGTCTCACCTTTAACTGGCAAAATCGGATCAATCCAAATGAGGGTCTTAAGGTAGAAAATGAGCAGTCCTAACAGGAATTTGTAGGAGAAAGCAATTTAATAGAAAGTTTTGGAAGAACATTCAAATTTAAACAAAAGAAGAAGAATCATTTTGCCATATTGGCAGAAAATTAATATTTAAACAAAAAAAGAGAAATGTTTCCATGTTGTAAGCGGCCACCACTGAAGCACATGGCTGAAGGCAGTGAGGATCAAGGGCTGGATGCAAGTGGGTACTATGGTACAGGGCCTGACCAGAGGTCAGGCCTTGTCTCCATCCTCCACATTGAATGCCAGAAAGTCATGTGCAGTGGAAGGCCATGCACAATGCTGGTTACCTACCCATGAAGGGTTGGGCACTGGGTCTGGAGAGAGGCCAGGCTTTGCAACCCATCCCCGTCCGGTCATAGTGCATGGGCACCCCTCGCCCGCAAAAGTGAGTCAGAGGGCCTGGCTGGCTATCAACCTATGTGACATCTCTGTGCTGGACATTATTCCCATCACATGGTCAGACCACAGGGCTATTATATTCCAGCTAGATATAAGATCTGTATATCCCTTATTTTCCAGGCCCCGAAATAGGGTGGGGACCCGCGCCTGGAAAAATGCAGACATTCCTCAGATGCTAGACTCCCTAGCCTCTTCCTGTTCTTGGGACGGAAATACTCCTGTACTATCAGCTTCAGACTTTCAGGATTGGATCCGTACCGCCGCTGATCTAGTGGCCCCAGAAAAACGCACGAGACCTAATAGAGCATCCCCTTCGGCTGCCTGGTATAATGAAGATCTCAGACTTCATCGCCAACATTGTAGGAACTTAGAAAGGCGATGGAGGAAAGCCTACTGTCCTATAGCTAGGCAAATTTATAAAGATGCCCTTGCAGTTTATAAAAAGGCGGTTATGACTCAAAAAACGGTTTTCTTTTCGGCGCAAATTGAGACTGCTGCCAACTCTGCCAGAGAGTTGTTCTCTGTTGTCACGACTCTGTCCACACCCCCCTCTGGCTCTGGAGTTGAGCCCTCACAGAATTTTTGCAATGAATTATCCACTTTCTTTACCTCAAAGGTGGCAGATATATATGCATCATTTAAAGGAGAAACTGAAACTGAATACAGAGGCGGTATTGGGGAAGAAGGGCCCCACCATCACAACCATGATTTCTTTTCATGTTTCTCACTTGCCTCACACGATGATGTCACCAAACTCATTTCTCTCATCAAATCGGGCTCCCCTTTGGACCCATGTCCCCCCTCAGTGATGTCAAAACTCACAGAAGTGATCTCACGCCCCCTTATGGAGATTTGCAACTTTGCATTTCAGACAGGCCATTTTCCTAATATATGGAAGAAGGCTGTCATAAAACCTCTTCTAAAAAAGCCTTCCCTAGATCCCACGGCCGTTGCTAGTTACAGACCCATTGCGTGTCTGCCCTTTCCTGCCAAAGTATGCGAATTCCTGATGAATAGACAGCTCTCAGAGTTCGTCGAGACTCACCATCTTCTCGACGAAACGCAATTTGGTTTCAGGAAAGGGCATGGAACAGAGACCGCTCTGATAAAGGCCTCTGATGAGATCAGGGTGATCATGGATCAGGGAGGGGCGGCTGTCCTGATCCTTCTGGATTTGTCAGCGGCCTTTGACACGGTCGACCATGTCACTCTAGTCGACCGTGTCACAGCCCTGGGGATAAACGGTTTGGCCAGGGACCTTATTTCATCTTTTCTCGCAAACCGTACCCAGACGGTGAGGCTGGGAGAATTTTATTCACCTATCTCTGCTCTCCCCTGTGGAGTGCCACAAGGCTCCTCGCTAAGTCCAATGCTATTTAATATCTATGTAGCGGACTTGGCGAGGGTAATAAAGGCCTATGGGGTACGGCTTACATCTTACGCAGATGATACCCAGCTGGTCCTGGCTATCCACAGGGACGGCCTTGCTGTGGCAGCTAACTTCCAGAGAGCTATGCTTGAGGTCAGTACCTGGATGACCTCGAACTGTCTTAGGCTCAACTCGGACAAGACCGAGATTATGACCTTTGGAAAACTCTCCCCTGAATGGTCTTCCAGTTGGTGGCCGGAAAAGCTTGGCCTTCCACCTGTTCCAGTGGAAAAAGCCAGAAATCTGGGAGTGATATTTGATAGCAAGTTGGCTTTTGACCTTCACACTAACAAGGTTGTTTCGTCATCATTCTTTGTTTTGAAAAAAATAAAGAAATTACTGCCTTATCTTCCTCCCTCAGCTGGGAAGACTTTGGTCTCCACCTTAGTCTTCTCAAAAATAGATTATGGGAACGCTCTCTTTCTTCACACCCAGAAGCGTGTCATAACTAAGCTGCAATCCATTCAGAATGCGGCTGCCAGGATTCTTTTAAACATTCCTCGCCGCAAATCCACTACTCATGGCATTCGTCAGCTCCACTGGCTGAGAGTTGAGAGCCGTATAAAATTTAAGGCCCTCTGTGTTGCATATAAGGCAGTACATGGCATAGGACCCAGGTTCCTGACTGAAGCCTTTCAGCTTTATGTCCCCAGAAGGCAATTAAGATTGGCTAACATCAGTCTCCTCTCTGTGCCACGTACAAGAACGGCCACTTGGGGAGACAGGCGTTTTTCTTGTAGCCACACCAAAACTTTGGAATCTTTTGCCACTTGCCATCAAAACTGCCCCGAATCTGATGAGCTTTCGCAGGCGCTTAATAACATGGTTGTTTAACCAGTAAGAGGATAGCTGAATTTAGTAGCTCCACAGCGCCGAGACACCTCAGGGTATTTGTTGCGCTATAAAAGTTGCGTAAATAAATAAATAAATAAATGCGCATAGTGATAAGCACTGCGCATTAGGGATTGTCAGTCTGTGTTGGGTTAGATGCAGGGCCTGGATGAAGAGCAAATCCTGCAGGCAGTCCTAATAGTACATTTCCTTTCACTCACTTGCTTAGATTCTTGCAATCTGTCTTTGACTCTGTAATGCAAATTCACTCACGCATCTTTCTCTATGTAAGTTAATTGCACTGACTCATTCGGACTCCTTGAAATACAAAACAAAAAACATACATTTTTATAATTTTAAACCCAATGAAGTTGGTTCTCATTTAATAATTAAAAAAAAAATACTTTTCATTGCTTGTGTTTTTTAAGTGCATAAAAAACAAAAATACAAGTGCAATAGTGCAATAGAAATTAGGATAAAAATAGAAGAAAAAAGTATTTTTTGCATGTCGACTGGTGTAACAGGACCTTATCTCTTTGAGATAGTACACTCTGCTCTCCAACAGAGGCTACCATCTGTATGACAAGGCAGTACAAGTCAACAGTGATGAAGCATGTGCCACTCTCTTCCTTCTTTTGCTGAGTTTGTCCTATGATAATCTGCTACCTGGAGGGATAGCGTGCTGTAATACTAAGGCAGATGTAGATGCCACTTCTTCGGAGTTCCTCTTTCTTTTCTTTCAGAAACGATTTCCATACAATAGACCTGAGTTGAGACCTGTATTTTTCAATCTGATCTTCATTAATATTCTGAGCAGTCTCCTCTGGATTTCCTCTGTTCTGGTTATCCAGGGGTATAAGGTGAGAACATTTTTCTATCCCCAAAGTAGGAAATAACAGCAAGGAAAACTCAGCAAGCCTCCTTTTCTGTGGATCTCAATATACGCGACGGTGTACTGATATGTACAAAAAGGATAACGACTACTTGAACATGGGGCTCGTATTGTGTCCTACGCTGACGATACGCAGCTGCTTTTCACCTGCGATAAGAATTCCGATTTTGCAGGTGATTCCATCAAAGGCTGCTTGGAGGCGCTCTTCTCCTCGTTTCAGCAGAACCAGCTCAAATGTAACTCAGACAAGTCTGAAATTTTATTTTTTGGCTGCTCTCCTGATACTCAATGGAAATCTTGGTGGCCGGCAGATATGCATCCTCCTTCGTCCCCTACTGCGATCGCCAAGAATCTGGGTGTCGAAATTGACAATGGTCTCACCTTTAAATCCCAGATCCTTTCTTTAGTCGGCCAATGTTTTGGTCTGCTACGCACGCTCAGGAAATTTCTTCCACTATTGTCGCACTGTCATAGGAGAATTACTGTGCAAGCAATGATTGGATCCAGGCTCGATTACGCCAATGTGCTCTATTTAGGTCTCCCAGAGTACCTCTTGTCTCGCCTACAGACTGTACAGAACTCTGCTGCGAGGGCCATTTTTGGCCTGAGCCGCAGGTCCCATACCTCGACCCTCCTTGATTCACTCCACTGGCTCCCGGTGAGAAAGCGTATCATCTTCAAGACTCTGACCATGACTTTCAAATCCTTGCATGGTACTGGTGCAGTCTATGTTAGGAAACATGTCCAGTTCTATCATCCTTCTAGATCTCTACGCTCGGTCACACAAGCCCTGGCTGTCGTTCCCGCAGTAAAGCATGCACGTATTGGAGGTCGCTCTTACAGGGCTCGCGCTCCGCAGCTTTGGAATAAACTCCCCCTTTCACTGAGAAGAACAGACAATCTCCGGTCTTTCAGGAAAAGCCTTAAGACTTGGCTTTTTGGCATTTAGTGTGTTTGGTGTGCTCTGACTCCCTCTACAGATCTGTACAGCGCCGGGACACTCTGCCCGAGTAGCCGTGCGCTATATAAATCACCATCATAACATAACATAACAACATAATATAATTACATTTGTAAATCCCTCCCTGTACCAAAGACATGCCCATGAGCCGCAACACCAGTGCTCGGTATTGTGATGCCAAAAAGGTTAAGCACATGGAATTTTTTAACTCTACTATTATAGGGGCAAATTATCAAGAAAGGCATTAAAATGATTGCCGGTTTAGCGGCAGAAAACTGCTGCTAAAGCAGGGATAATGGGCTTGATAATATGCCCTGGAGAATTCCAATAGAAGCCCATGTCGACACCAGAACATGGACTTCTATTGGGATTATCAAGGGCATATTTTATCAAGCCCATTATCGCCTTTTAGCAGCAGTTTCCTGCCGCTAAACTGAAGATAATTTTAACTCAGTTTCTTGGTAATATGCTCCCTAGTCCTGAGTTTTACGTTGCTTTTAGCAAACTCCAGGGCTCAATCAATAACAAGCATTGGTAAAAGGCAATAGGTCTGGCTGCAATGTGGCAGTGTATATAAGCACAGGGATTAAGAAACAGTGTTTTCATGAGTTGTATCCACATGTACAGTTTTTCACATTAACGCCTATCCTACTGGCTTTGTCAAAACTGGGACCAAAAAAGCTAAATATAGTTGCTTTCTTTACAGAATGCATATAGAAAATAAGGAATGAAATGTGAATTTCAGCGTGATAATTGTACACACTTTTTACAGGTAAAATAGTACTACGTGCCTTCTACAAGAAACTTCCTAGAAGGTAGAGTGATACACCAAATAGTCAATAACAAGATGAGGGTTGCCAAAACTCACTCTATGTATAATTGACAGAAATTGTAACAAAATGTCAAATAGACAGCTAACTGTCAAGCCAGACCAACAAATGAAAATCTCACAAGGTTGCAGCTGCTCCTGATTTGTACCTGTTCTCATATCAATGATTAGGGTAAAATATATCTGTTCTTCATCAAAAGATCTCGGAGTTGGATCCTGCATTTTGATGCTAGTTCAGGCATCGTATAAATCACTGGAGGCGCCACTACCATATCCCTCATTCATGGCACTTATTCACCCATTATATCTCTCATTCACAATGATGATCCACCCACCATGTTCCTCATGTGGGCATGTTTCTTCTTGATTGAGACCTGGGATCCAGTGGATAAAGATTTAGCAGACCCACATCTCATAGTACATCACTGATTGTGAGCATATCCATTGTGAGTGGACAGCCATTAACACATTGACAATTCCTAGTGCAGCAAAGCACTCTTAAGTAGCAAGAAGGTCAGGGTGGGCAATTAGAGTAGAGCATGATTTATCACCCTTGAGGGTATCCAGGCACTAGGTTGCTGAGCTTAGTAAAAGTGCCAGGTTTTGAGTTTCTTCCTAAATCAATGATTCTTTTGTTACAGTGCATATTTCTACAAATTCTGTTAAATGCCCTTCAGCGTGCTCTTCACACATTGCTTGACTTAGATTAGTTAAGTCCCAGCCGTATTGTTCTTTCACAGTTAGAGTCATGCTAAAGAAGTGTCCAACAAACAAGGGCTAGTGTTGGTATGACAGGGCCTCACGCCAGGGTTGTTATTGAGCCCAGCATACCAGGTATGAAATTAACTGCTCTGTGGTTTAATAAATGTTTTGATAAATAAATTAGGACTTGCATTATTAAGTCTGACTACCTCTATCATAACCCCAGTGGCATCACAGCAGCATGTCTCTGAAAGGGATGGACGTTTCTGTACATACCTGAGAATCTCATTCATAGTCCTACCCACCTCTTCGGTTCATTGCCCTCTCAGCAGCAAAGAGCTGTCAGTACACCTCCCAAGTGCCTTTGTCACAACCTCCCAGCATCTCATGGGCATGGGCCTCCTAGGAGAATGGACATTCCCATGCATTTTAAAGTGCCTCAGTCACAGTCACACCACCATCTCAGGGGTAGGATCTTAAGAAAAGACTTGGGCTTTCCACACCTTCTCGAATACCTTATTGACAGCCCGAGCATTTTAGGTGCATGTGCATGTCAGTACACTTACCACGTGCCTCAGTCACAGTCAAGCCAAAAATACTTTATTCAGCTACCAAAAGCCATAATAGTACACAGTTAAAACATATAAAGACTTTGAAAGGACTATCAATACATTAAAATAAAGAAAGCAGGGGGTATACATGTCCGTTACAAGGGTCCCCATCATACACATATTACATATACAGCAATTAATCACTTCGATCAAATTGAAGTAAAACACATTGTAAAAATTAATCCAAATATCAGTGCATTTATAAATGCAACAAATAAAATACCATAGCAATAAAGGCTTGAGAAATATCCCCATTATTAAGTATATAAAAAATGCTAAAAACAGTATATAATGTCATAAACTTCTTTAAAAAGGTTGTTATGCAATTACTGCAGGAACATCTTCTTCCTAGGGCTCATTGCCTCTAGCAGAAAACTTGCAACCCCAAAGCACACCACAAGGGAGGGTAGCATATCAAATTCACAGAAAAATGTCAAATGCAAGGTGTCCTGTTCCGAGAAATTATCACAGGGGCAGGGCTTTAAGGTACCTGGCAGTGAAAAGCCCTTTGGGAAAGCTAAACACCAGGATACCTGATTCCTCCGGCATCTAGTTAAAACAAAATGATGTTGTGCATTTGTTACTAATGACAGATAGGGCTGTGGCTGTGGGGTCGAACTGAGGATGACATACCTTCTCACCATGGCATTGGCAAGTTCTACGCCCTCCCTTGTCATCTACTGCCTACCCAAAAACTTTAATTTAATGCCCTTGATCGTTGCTGGTCATAGAGATTTTTGTTTACTAAACGTATCTGGACAACCCAGCAGCATCAATTGCTCCCTGATGTATTTTAACCACAGAATTTGTAGGGCCCTATCTGTAGGGCCCCAATGCAATCCATAATAACCATCAGATTCAAAGTGGGAGAAATACTTGAGCAAATCCTCAATCAACACGTCAGAGGTGCAACAGCAATATAATCTGAGATGTACCCCAAGCCAAGCTCCTCACTTCAAATAAAGGCAGGGGTACTAGATAGAAGAGCTATGAGGCCGTGCATAAATTTGTTTTCGACCCCCTGGATGTCCCTCACATCCTTGTCACCCTATACGTCACACCCACATGTCGCCATAGGGATACATTTCTCTTTATAAATCTTGAGTAGGGCAGGTATTGTTTTGACCCCAATCTTTTAGCAAAATTCCAAAGGGCCCGACTGCTCGACCAAAGTGTTCTTTTTTTATTGCCTTTGCGCAGCCCAGGACCCATCATCGTCAAATAACACCTCCAAATAAGGAAAAGTGGACACTTTTGACAATTCCACACCCCTACAAAAAATGTTGTCTTAGGGGCCTTTTTAATGCCCATTGTCATTGTATGAAATTTGGTAAATTTGGTCGCGAGATCAAGTGACTCCATAAGATCAATAAAAGTATTTAAAAGATTTTGGAGACCTATTGCGGTTCTTGTGAACAACACTGCATCATCAGCGTACAGTAATGCTGGGACCAATTTGGACCCAGCTCTTGGGGTGTCTTGAGTACTGCCTATGAGGTGGTCTCCTAATTTATTTATGTAAAGTGTAAACAATAGAGGTGCCATGATGCACCCCTGTTGTACCGCTCGCTTCACCTCCAAGGAATCAATTAAACTACCGTCATCTTTAAATCTTACCGCTGCCGTTGTGTTACTATGGCATAGTGTAAAAAGGATACCAGACTCGGTTCCATGCCCAATTCCCCCAGAATCTGCCACAGTGTTGATTGATTCACTCGATCAAAGGCAGACGTTAGATCCATAGGCATCATGTGCAGTGTGCCCCTCTTTCCTATGGTATACTTCCCAATCACCAGGCTTAAGTTTATACATTGATCTAAAGGACCTCTCCCTTGCCTGAACCCTACTGCAAATAGCTAATCACATTAAATTTTTCTAGCCATAGTGATAGCCACTTCAAAAATCACCTTTCCCATAATTTTGGCAGCGGAATCTAAAAGTGAGATAGGTCTGTAACAAGCAGGGTCGTCTCTAGCGCCCTTTTAAAAATTGGAATGATAATAGCCTTTGCCCATGATGGGGGAAAGCCACAGGTACTAGCAGCCAATATTGCAGCCCGTACCAGAGGGTCTACCTTATATAGGTCAGCTGTTAACCCATCCAAACCAGGGGCCTTTCCCCCAGCTGTGGTAAGAACAGCTGCCTAGACCTCAACAACATTAAAATGAAGAGGTTCTAACAGCGGGATAGGATTCCCTTCTCGTTCCAACCCCTCCAATTCACCCTCACTATACATTCCCCCAAAAAACTCTACCCACCGTTCAGGGACTACTATACAGTCTGTATTAGTGTTTCCAGTGTCCGAAAAAACGGGGTGTTCACCCCCACCCAGAACATCTTACTATCCGAGTATGTGCTTGCTTGACCAAGATCCTCCCAATCCCTTTCCCTGTTAGCTTTCTTCCTCTCCTGAGTGGCCTTCCTATAGTCTACCCTGCATGCCCTGATCTCATCACATTTCTAGGTTTTTGTTTAAGGGCCAGTACTAACTTATTATGGGTGGTAGAACAGGTACCATCAAACCATTTCATCGCATTGGATCCATTACCCAGGAATGGCTATCTGATTGGTAAGTATTCTAAAGGTGTCTAATACCGCTCCATCAGACCCAGTGCTGTCTATACATACTGAAACCTGGGCTGTGCACTCTACGTACAACTTATCTAAAAACTGTTCATGTACTACTTTCATTCACTTCAGTCTACGTGACTGGTCCTTAGTGCTAATGTCATGGTTAGCGAGACTCCTATTCTCTATTAAAAAAAAAAGCAGATGAGTATACCAAGTCAAATGTAAGAGGATAATGTTCACTATAAATGCTCCAAGAAACATTCATACTACAGACTGCAGGAGCTAAAGATACAGAAATCAATATAAAATCAATATTATTGGAGCATTCCCTACCGGTAAAAGTGGGAATAGGAGGATTCACCCCTGGTTGCTCTAGACAATAGAAAATATTTGCAGCAAGAATCCCATCTAAGAGTAGGCCTGACTCTGTGTATTCAAACTTTTAAAAGAAAATAGACAATCTTGGAGCCTTTTTTAAAATACAGTTCAACTTATACAAATGTGTATTAAAATCGTCCAGAATTAAGAACCCAGAATGTTTCAATTTTTTAAATGTATCAATGAAACTTTCCAAGGCAACAAATGTTCATTTGCAAAAAGTCTAGGTATGATGGTGTTCATTAAAAATCAGCTCTACTGCCAAAATATGGGGGGAATGACACTCTAAGTGGCTTACTTGCGCCTCAGTCGGGAGAAACCAATAGGAGACGACCTCCCCTTGCTCACCCTGACGTTGAGGGGACTACATGCTTAACGTATGAGGTAAATCCATCCAAGTGAAAGCCTTCACCTGTATCCCATGTCTCTTGTAGTGATGGAGCAAGGTGGTGAAATGAGAGTAAGAAGACCAAATCAGAAATATAAATCACCTGAGTGGACCTATATAATACTACCTCCAATTGAGGAAGTAAACAGCAGTCAAGAGAATTTGAGTTACCCAAAGACAATTGGGAAAAGTGAGTAAACGACTGAACTAGGAAGAAAAGTGGTAATTGATCAAAAGTAAAATTTTGAAATTTCAGAAGAAGGAAAGGCTGTTTGGAGAATAGGTAAATGTTTTGGGAAATATCTGTCTTTTGCTAATATCTGATCTCTTAAAATAATGAAAATGTCTATTCTTGGATTTTTCTAAAATAAATGATTTAACTGTCCTAAATCTGAATCCTTACATTTTAAATGTCGAATTTTCTGAAATAAAATAAACAAAGTGAATAATCATAGACATGCCGAATTTGCTATTAATAAAAATTTGATAAATAGAGAATCAAGCTGGTCTTGAGTTTTCCTACGTCTAATTTTCTTACTAGCAGATCCATCGATCTCAATGGTGGTGTGTCTAATAAAATGTCGTATTTTATGAAACCATGGTAAATACATCTAAACTGCAGGTGTAAATAGTATAAATATGCAATTTAGTTTTAGATACTCCACTATGATACAGCAGCTTTTCCTTTGAATTTCACCGATCCATGAAGTAAAGTGTAAGTGTTTAAAAGTGAGTCGCAGTGATATGGGCCCCACTGTTTGAGAGTATGTTAGAAATTATTCTTCAGGGAGAGGTGACATGTCTTTAGAAATTATTTCCAGAGGAGCGCTGCATCAGGAGCACAAATATTTGGCAGCCCTGGAAGGCCCTACACCAAAGAACGTCATCCCCCTTGGTCCCTACACTATGTACATTCCACACGAGTACCCTCAAGCGGGCGGGATCTATAATAGGAGATGTTACAGGGGCAGGAACAAAACCAGGCTTCTCAAGTGGCATTATATTGCCCACTTTTATGGGGGCAGCCTAGGAGGCAGAGCACTAACAATTTCTGGGAAGATGGCTTTGCTAGTAGATGGGTCAGGATCTGGGCTCACAAGTAAGGGGATAATATTGACACGCAGATTGTGTGATCTTGGCCCCTGCAGTTCTTCCTCAAGTGATGATTGTCAATCTACAGCATCCAGTCCCTGTATGCTGCATAAGGGTTCATACCTATTTGACAGGGTTACAGCCGGACCAGAGCTCTGTGTGGTATGGTTTGGTCATTATAGATGGCTGCAGACATGGGCTTTTTGATGGAGGAAAATTAGTGGGCGGATAGAAGTACTGTAGGGGGCTATCCTAATCAGTGTTATAGCGCTGCCCTTGAGCTCACATTCCATCAAAGCATCTACTTTTATAGGATATTTCATTTCACAGTCACCCCCAATATTTTTCACCACCCTATGGCCCATCCAGCCCACTCTTCTAGCCATAATAATGTCCGAAGATATTCGATGGCCATACACAATGTTCGTGTTACACCCTGCCTAAAAGCCGCGCTTCGCGCACTTGATTGTGGAACCTCGGACCCAGCCTCCCTGTGACACCACGCCTCGCCGGACCCGCTGCGCGGGTCCCGCTTCGTGGTGTGTGGCATCAGCGCACCTCTGGGGCAATTCTACTGACCTTGGAACCGGCAGGGCTGCGAGGGTAGAGCGGAGGACTCCAGTGTCCAGGAGTCTCCGCGCGCCCGATTTCAGCTGGGCTCCTCTCCCTGCCGGCAACGCCCCAATCACTGGAAGATTTAACGGGCTGAGAAGAGCAGCACAGGTGGATTCCCTGCCTAAACGCCGCGCTTCGCGCACTTGATTGTGGAACCTCGGACCCAGCCTCCCTGTGACACCACGCCTCGCCGGACCCGCTCCGCGGGTCCCGCTTCGTGGTGTGTGGCATCAGCGCACCTCTGGGGCAATTCTACTGACCTTGGAACCGGCAGGGCTGCGAGGGTAGAGCGGAGGACTCCAGTGTCCAGGAGTCTCCGCGCGCCCGATTTCAGCTGGGCTCCTCTCCCTGCCGGCAACGCCACAATCACTGGAAGATTTAACGGGCTGAGAAGAGCAGCACAGGTGGATTCCCTGCCTAAACGCCACGCTTCGCGCACTTGATTGTGGAACCTCGGACCCAGCCTCCCTGTGACACCACGCCTCGCCGGACCCGCTCCGCGGGTCCCGCTTCGTGGTGTGTGGCATCAGCGCACCTCTGGGGTAATTCTACTGACCTTGGAACCGGCAGGGCTGCGAGGGTAGAGCGGAGGACTCCAGTGTCCAGGGGTCTCCGCGCGCCCGATTTCAGCTGGGCTCCTCTCCCTGCCGGCAACGTTCCATTGGCGTAACACTTAAAAGGAGGCATCTGACCCACTGCGCGGGAGCGCGCGGGAGCGACCGGGAGAAGCCCGGGACAAGGGCGGGACCGTCTGTGGCCGTCAGGGGCCGCAGGAGGCCGGGCTGGGCCCACTCTCTTGATCCCACTTTGCATTGCAATCAAGGCTATGCCTTCGCCTCTACTACGGGAAGCCCCCGTAAGGGAAGGTGCCTCCAGCACCGGGACTTTGGACAAGTATTTCAAACAAAATAAAGGTGAGGCGGACTCGGAAGGCTCACTAGAGAAAAGAAGGGCGGAGCGTAGGCGTTCCATTGAATGTATGAAAACCAGGCCCTTGCTAGATATCATTCCCTATCCCGCCACCCAAGAGGTAGACTCGTTACCCAGTAGCTTAACACTAGAGGATATCCATGCTTTATTAAGGGAAGTTCCCTCCACCCCAGGGATAGCATCTGGGAAAATCATAGAGCCGGGCTCCTTAGAGATTTCCCATACCCCTGTCAACCTGGTAACCCAAACGCAACCCACACAACTGGTTAATAAGAGCAAGTCTAAATTAAATGTCATGGCGGAGATACACAGGCCCCCACCCAGTAAACGGGCTCGGAAAACAGTGGGGGGGGCGGGGGAAATCTAAAATATCGCACCTGGACTTTGGTAAGAAAAGTACTAACATCACCCTACCAGGGAAGACCACGGAGATAGTGCCACCACCCAAGCTCTCAAATCCCAGCATAACTGCTACCACCAAAGAGCCAGAGGCTATTACGCCGATTCCAAACCACCCACTCTCTGCTAAGGGGAGCATAGAATTTTTACTCCGCTCCCTTCTGCAGCCTATCACTGATAGTTTAAAAAAGTGGAGATTAGGCTCACCTTGCTAGAAACTTCTCTCACCACTCTGAATACCCTAGTAAGCAAGCAGACTAAGCTAGTGGAAACCCATTCCTCGGGTGGGGAATCTTCCAAAGTAACCAACGCTAATAAAGCCCCCCCTAGAAGCATGCCATCTGCCGCCCCTCTGCAACCCCTCATGGCTGTTCAACTCCAAGAACGGCACAATAACCCAAGTAATAGACCCACTGATCCGGTGGTCCCAGCCCCACACACTCCACAAATAGAGTCCTCTGGAATACATCAAGATCAGGGTAATGCCCCCCCAACCATGCCCACTTGCCCAACTCCCAGACCACGGAGGCCAGACCTCCCACCTGAGGCTAATAGTCTGATGGTGGTCTTAGCTGGTGCCCCCCATTTAAGATCAGGAGAAAACGAGGACTATCAATCCCTTAAGAAAAAGGTAATAAAATGGCTCAACTGGAATCGACCCTTGCCACCTCACTTTAATAACGAGATCATCATGGTGAGAAGGGTTCCATGGCTAGGGAAGACCAGGAAAACCATAGTGGGGGACTGTATCATGGTAACCTTTAAAGATCCGGGCACGGTTCGACACATCTGCGGAGGGACAAACCGATCCCTTGACTCCACCATACAGACCCTCCCAGTATCCTTTTTCTTTCCTCCAATTCCCAGGCACCAGGCCCCAACACACGATGGCTGGACAAGGGTGAACTACAGACGCAATCATAAGGGCTTTGTCCAACGCCCGTATTTCCAACCGCCGGACACACCCTTCTGCGACTTTAACCGTTTTAACTGTTTGAACGGGCTGGATGGGGTCGACTGACTCACCGTCAGTAAATCTGCGACAGGGGTATCGGGCTTCTGTGGCCCCTTGGATCCCTCCACTGTGTCCCCCGGTGCTATCTCTGGCCCACGGAATGACACTCTCGCCTCAGAACACGGCCAAATTGAATCCTCATACCTAGCCACTGATGGAGTAGATGTTGTTAAGCGGATAACTATGGCTCCCTCCCATGAGGGCGAGGGGGAGCTGGGACCCTTGGAGCCACACGTACTTTCTGTTGCCATAGCCGCAGGCTCCATAATGCAAATGGACTATGGACTTACCTCCCACATCCCTCATGCCATGACATCTTCCACCTCCGAACATTTGAGGATAATCTCCTGGAACATCGCGGGACTAGCAAATAAATTGGAAGAGCCGGCCTGGGGAAAGTACATAGAAACTGGTGACATATGTATGTTATAGGAAACCTGGGCCAGAGAGGACTATGAGCATCAAGGCTACGCATCCTTTTTTATTCCAGCTAGATGGGAAGGCAAAGGCCGACCATCAGGGGGTCTTGCGACATGGGTTGCTGTTCACCTGGGCTGTGTGGCAACACGGCTCCCATGCAGCTCCGACGACATTCTTGTGGTCTCTCTAACATGGCCAAACAAAGTCAACCTCCTGCTGATCAATATTTATTCTAGGCCAATGGGAAGGGCAAAAGAATCACCGACTTTTAATGAACTTTCGAACTTTTTATTGGAACTGTCGACTGATTCATACTATGTGGTGGGTGGGGATTTTAACTCTCACTTTGAGCCACTCCCAGGCCTCCAGGAAGGGTTCCTATCAGAAGAAGAAGAGAGGTGGGCAGTACCTGGGGTTGATGTGCCATCTCCAAAAGCTTGGACCCCCCTAGCGTTGCAAATTACTGCCCTCACGTTAAGGTATGGACTTAGAGCGTGTAATGGGCGAACTAACTCCGACACACCAGGCAAAATTACTTATAATCGCCAGGGAAGGGAGTCACATTTGGACTATATCCTGGTACAATTAGCGAGGTGGTCAACAGTACAGGATTTTAGGGTAGTTGATAGGATGGACAGTGACCATAATGCTCTCGAGCTAGATCTCGTCCACCCAGCACCCCAGGGCCTAGCGACCCATGAGGCAGGGAATCATCCCACACTCCTGATAAACAACAGCAGGAGAAAAATTAGGTGGGAGCATATGGTCACAAACAAGGACAAACTCCCACTGCTTTATGCTGAGATTACCCCCATCCTGGAAACTGTCGGGGACCTTGATAGTGTGGCAAACAAAACAGATATTAGGAGTAAATTGTTTGATGCCCATAAAGAACTTATAAAAGTAGCGGCACCCCATTTTACACGCAAAGTGCAAAAACCAAAAGTGAGGCCCGAGGCAAAACACAATGGTATAACATAGCCTGCAGGCGGGCCAAAACAGAACTTCTGGGAGTAATTAAGGAGGGCAAAGGAGGGGAACGTCTCAAGCAATGCAGACAAGCCTATAAGAAGCTTCTCGCACAGGCCAAAATAGAATGGGAGGAAAACCAGTGGGAGGAGCTTACAAAGGCCCTAGCAGTGCAAGACCAACGCCTGTTCTGGAGAATGGTGAATGGGGGATCAGGGAGTCTACATTCGGCAGTGGTGCCTAATATAGCTCCTGGAGTGTGGCAGGCCCACTTCCAGTCGCTATATAGCGCTGAGTCCGGAGAACCCCCTGTGCCAATTGAACTAGGGAGTCAGGGCTTGCAGGCGGATCAGATAACACTGAGTGAGGTTACAGCTGCTATTTCAGGCCTGGCTTCGGGGAAGGCGCCTGGCCTGGACGGGCTACCGGGAGATCTGTATAAGCAGAAGACCACCGTCTGGGCGCCCTACCTCGTAGCCCTTTTCAATGGTGTCCTCGGTGGGATGGAAATCCCCAGTACTTGGCTGGGGGCTGAGGTGGTCCCGATTTTCAAAAAAGGTTCACCCCTGCTCCCAGCCAACTACAGACCGATTAGCCTGATAGATGTAGCACAGAAGCTGTTCGGCAGGGTTCTCCTGAACAGGCTTCAGGAATGGATTGAGGAGGTGGGCGCCCTCAGTCCATATCAGGCAGGCTTTAGGAAAGGGGTTTCGACTGTGGACCAGGTCTTCAGACTGAACTTGATCTACTGGAGGACAGTGAGGTTCGAGGGCGGTAGTCTGTACACGATTTTCGTGGACTTAAGAGCCGCCTTCGACCTCGTGCCCAGGGGAAAACTCTGGGTCATCTTAGCAGGGATGGGTGTTCCACCAGACATTTTATTGACCCTACAGAGGCTGCATCATAATAATTATGCCCAGGTGAGGTGTGGGAGGTCGGGGGAGCTGACAGATAGATTTCCCGTGGGCAGAGGGGTAAGACAGGGTTGTGTGCTGGCGCCGACCCTGTTCTGCCTCTTCGTCAACGGGATATTTGCTCACCTAAATGCCACCGACTATACAGATGCCCCTAAACTGAATGGCAACAGTGTGCCCGCAATAATGTTTGCGGACGACACGCTGTTGGTATCCAAGACACCCATGGGCATTCAAAAGATACTTGATGCCTTTGTGGCCTTCTGCCAGGATAGAGGGCTCGAAA
Organism: Lissotriton vulgaris; assembly: GCF_964263255.1. Lineage (NCBI taxonomy): Eukaryota > Metazoa > Chordata > Amphibia > Caudata > Salamandridae > Lissotriton > Lissotriton vulgaris. The sequence goes on from NC_141685.1 coordinate 1,577,487,084, forward strand.
TCAATGCCACAAAGACCAAATATATGGTGTTGAATCCAAGCCCCAAACAGCGCCCGAATCCCTTACTAGGAGCAACGAAACTGGAAAGAGTTGCCACGTTCGAATATCTCGGCGTGACACTCAATGAAAATATGACCTGGGAGACCCACCAAACCAGGGCTAATCTTAAACTAGTACAAATCACCGGGGGCATTACACGGATGATGACCGGTTCGACCTATCGCCCACTGGGGGCCCTAATCCAGATATATAAGGCACAGGCAAGGGTTCCTGAACTGGAGCCACGTATCCAACAAATAGCAGTAATGGCTTGTGAAACTTGCCTCACTTTTGCTGTTGCAGGCTGTGAAGCTTGAGTTGTATCTGTGGTCCCAAGCGGGGATTTGTGGAATCTCAGTGATGATCTGCAGACACATATGCTGGCATTATAAATCCCATGACAAAACAGTTTTTTTTCTATTTCAAAATCTAGGGGGTGTTTCCTTTGGGCCCAACCCCCCATATGGGCATTGGGGTCAGGTCAGGTTGTACTCAACCTGTCCCCTAACTGCTTTTTCACAAATACTTTTAGGACACAGACCAAGTCCCTGCATTCTGTATTGGTGGCTGTAACATTTTTCCTGATGCTGCTGCCAGTCACTCATATCTTTTTGGTTCTGTGCATCTGAGACTGGATCAGCAAATGCGAAATTGATGAATTGAGGAAAAACTCCTTCCGCCAATCTCGGTCCCGTATGATCTTAGTTTTGGAGCCATGGAGGTCAATGGATCTGGCATAATGGATTCCCAGTAACTTATCAGTCCAAATATCTCTAAAACGTAACATCTTCCTGCCCAACCCAAGCACATTTTAAATGCTAATTTCTCAATAAATACTGAAAATATTGACATCAAAAGAAGAAAAGCACAATTTTAAGTAAGTTCCACCTTAATGCAATGTGTTTTCTCAAGTCTATTCAGCCATTTTTTTCTGTATTGAAGAGACAAAAATCTTTGGGAATAAAAATGTGAAATTAATTCTTACTTTTAGGACTTCTCTCATTCTTGGCCCCTGCTTTATAGATCTTTACGAAACTTGAAGTGAAGGACTCAAAGTGGATATATACGTTTTTTGGAAGGATACTGGCAAATTTGTCAAATGGAAGTGAAGTTGTAAGGACCACAAAAATGCCCTTCTTATGGTAACTCTCACTTAACCATACCTACAATGGCAATATGACAACCAATGCAAGCAAGTATATATCAAACAAGTTAGCCAGGCACAATAGTTAGGGTTAAGTGATGAAAAAGTCTTGAGAATGAGTTTTGTAACAATAAATACAATCAAAACTGCACACCAGTTAATTTTTTGCCAGATGTGCAGGTCAAGCATAGAAAGAGAGTAAGTGTGTGTGTGAGTCTAATGCGCGTGTGTGTGTGCCAGAGAGAGAGAGAGAGAGCAATAGTGAGGCAGTGTATTGTGCAACGTTCTTGCAATTATCATTATGCAACAGCTCTATAAAGAATTAGTTTGGAACATGAGAGTATGTGTTATTTCTGAATGTGATCAGATGACCAATGTCCTTTCAAATGCTACATTTCCTCATGACACACCCAGTGGGGTAACAAAACCGGAGGGGGGGGGCCTGCAAGGTACATGGAGCGGCCCCTGCTCCGGATAAAGGGGCCGATTAGGATTGCGGTGATTCCGCATCCTCCGGGCCGGCGGAAGCCACCGCTGGCCCGGAGGATGCGGAATCACCGCAGCAGTGCCTCTAAAGACCCCCTCGCCAGATTAGTATGGCTGGGGGGGTCATCGGCGGACGGGAAAACCGTCTGCCACTTTTCCACCGTGGTCGCCTTCCCACCATGGCGGAAAAGCTCTAATATGGTTGCGGTGTCTATCAGACACTGCCAGACATATTAGGATGGGGCAGGAAACATGCTTTTCCACTGCTGCTTTTCCGCCGTGGAAAAGCATGTGGTCTTTACAGTTTTGGGGCCCGTTGCGGGCCCCCAGGGTGTCAGGGGATGTGGGGGTGCACATGGGGAATACCTATGGTACCCCCCTGCATTTACATGAACAAAGCGGCAGGCACCGTGCGGTGCCTGCCGCTTTGTGCATGTAAATGCAATACATGCATTTTTAACCTTGCGGCGGGTGCTGCTTCAAGCACCACCCGCCGCAAGGTTAAAGATAAGGGACGTGACCGCCAGGGTGGCGGTCACATCCTAATTTGCATGGAGGGACTGCCGCTGCCCATGCGGACGGTCCCTCTACCTCGGGGTGGCGGTCGGACGCAGGTCCGTCCGCCATCTTAATGACCCCCTTAATCAGGAGATTTCAGGCAAAGTACTGTGGGGGATTGTGTTACGCCACTGGAGACATGCCCCCATGTCATGACTTCAAAATTGGGTTAGTCAGCAGCCTTTCAATGGTAAATGCCTCCTCATTGGAGTAATCAAAACACGTTTTTTTCTGATAATCCTGTGATCACTCTTGACAAGTTACTGCACCTGTCGCATAACATAAATTACATTAAAAAGGTATCTATGCAATCATCTGTTATAAGGATAAGCCTGTACTGGCATTTCAGATACTGCCATCACAACATTTAAAGTCCTGAACTATGCCCTGCACGATCAACACCAACAACGACTTCATCATAGTAGTGATTTTCTAAAAGTCTGGCTATATCGTCTTGCTCGGAGATGACCTTCTCAATCTCACCCATCACCTTCAAACAGTTTTGTAAAAGAACATCAACATGGCTAACGGTAAATAACCAGACAACATTGTAATGAAAGAAGCATCTCCTGGGTCTGGGACAATGGGTGCAAGCTCCCATGCAGAAGGACAAATGAACATCAAGGACGAATGATAGATTTTGAAAAAGACTTTCCACTGTTGCTAAATCATCAAACGTGATGCAAACCAGCACAAAGTGTTGATGTTAGAATTACTTTTCAGTGCAGACAGTGTTTTGCATTCGAGAGTTGCCTAAAGTAAGGAAAAGTGCTACTTTTCATCAAAGGAGCATCCCATGAGTTGTACAATGGAACTCCCATTCAACGACCAATTTTTTTTTTTACCTAAAGCTCTATTTACAATCATTTGTAAGCAGGAATTTGTGCCAAACAATACATACATTTCCTTGAAATTGGTGCAACAGTAAAAAAAATTTCCCTCCAAATGTTTCTAATTTTGTAAGTGTTTTGTACGGGAGACCATACAAATACAGTGGGAAAGGTTTGAAAAAAAGTCTAATAATAGAATTTTGTACTAAAATGGCACCCTTCAACTACACATCCTAAGACAAAATGATGCAGACACCATGGTACAAAGGTGTGTGTGGTGATACACAGCCAGAAAGTGTGCCAAAGCTTTGGTAGAGACCAGCAGCACCTTTGGCAAATGTTGGTGCTGTGCATTATTACATGAAAAATAGTAAAATTGCCCCTTATCATTTAATGAATTACATAACTTCATAAATTAGCAATACATGAATTACATTATTCTTAAGCAGAAACAGTCGCCCCAGTGCTTTATGATGCTGGTCACTGAAGGAGAATGGTAAGTAACCTTGGCAGAAAAGATAGGTTGGGAGAGCTTTTATAAACAATTATTTTATGAAGTGAGCAATGAAGAGCATTCCAGAGGGTGAGTGGCATGGTATAGAAGGACAGACCACCCAATCTGGCTCGGGAAAAGCGGGGTACAGTCAATAAAGGCGATATGCTAGACCCAAGAGAGCACAGAGAAGAGTCTCTGGGTAAAAAGTTGTAGAATCATGCAATCATAGATCACATAAGCAACCCCGTCTAAGACCACACACACACACTAGGTTCTGCTCAGATGCACAAAACTAATAACACTGTTACATAGAGCCTAGAACACACCATTACCACAGGAGAAGCATAGTTGACACAGAGAGTCACCAGGATCATCAATAAGGTTGAAACCATTGCAAGGACCGCACACAACGCTAGCCCCTCCTCCGGATCACCCCTAGGGACTCTGGTACATGGAGTTCTTGAGTGGTTCACCCCAGTGGGTGCAAGTAGGTACTTGTAGAACTGATGATCTCTAGACCCGATACATGTCCCAGGTTTTTGGATATCGCCCGAGACATGGCTCGGGTTTCGGGATAACTTCCCTCATCAGTAGAGAAAATAGTTTGGGGTGGAAGAGAAGGCCGCCAAGCAACCGTCAAAGGCCTCGATGCCCGAACCGGCACGCAGGTGCGTCCCGGAGGAGGGGCTAGCGGTGTGCGGTCAATTGCTGTTTTTTCTACATAAGGGCTCCAATGAGGCCCGTGACGGTTACGAGGCGGCCTTCTCTTCCACCCCTGTTGACTTTCTCTACTGATGAGGGAAGATATCCCGAAACCCGGGCCATGTCCCGGGTCTAGAGATCGGGGTAATAACAAGTATCTACTTGCATCTACATAGGTGAACCACTTATTAACTTTCAGTAATTCTTCGAACTTCAGGCACTTCACATACCAGAGTGCTTAGTGGCGACCCGGAGGAGGGGCTAGCGGTGTGCGGTCCATTGCTGTTTTTTCTACATAAGGGCTCCCATGAACCTCCCAAGCTGACGAGCTTCTGGACGACGCACCTGCGTGCTGGGCAACGAGGCCCGTGACTGTTACGAGGCGGCCCTCTCTTCCACCCCTATTTACTTTCTCTACTGATGAGGGAAGATATCCCGAAACCCGGGCCATGTCCCGGGTCTAGAGATCGGGGTAATAACAAGTATCTACTTGCACCTACATAGGTGAACCACTTATGAACTTTCAGTAATTCTTCGAACTTCAGGCACTTCACATACCAGAGTGCTTGGGGGCGACCCAGAGGAGGGGCTAGCGGTGTGCGGTCCATTGCTGTTTTTTCTACATAAGGGCTCCCATGAGCCTCCCAAGCTGACGAGCTTCTGGACGACACACCTGCGTGCTGGGCAACGAGGCCCGTGACGGTTACGAGGCGGCCTTCTCTTCCACCCCTATTGGCTTTCTCTACTGATGAGGGAAGATATCCTGAAACCAGGGCCATGTCCCGGTTCTAGAGATCGGGGTAATAACAAGTATCTACTTGCACCAACATAGGTGAACCACTTATGAACTTTCAGTAATTCTTCGAACTTCAGGCACTTCACATACCAGAGTGCTTAGGGGCAACCCGGAGGAGGGGCTAGCGGTGTGCGGTCCATTGCTGTTTTTTTTATCATCAATAAGGTTAACTCGATGCAATTCATTGACATTAAGTCCGTTAGCCCAGTAATAATGAGGGTCCTACTGTTAGTATCTTTTACGCAATGTTAAACGTTCTTACGTAATCACTGTTTTTATAAAACACAGCTACTAATTCCGGTTAGCATCTCAAGAAATAGCTGCATCCGAAAGGCCCAGATATCCGGTTGCAGTCTGAGTTTCCTAAGACTTGTAGAATTGTGTAAATCACAATGCAATAACCACTCGAGGTTTCAAAATCAAGCAGTTCGAGAATGCGGGCTAAACTAGTTTCCCCTAAGTAAGTCACCCCAACCACCAGCTTACTAAAAGCGGATGACAGTAGAGAATCCACAGCAAGAAGAAAGCAAGAAGTGCTGTTTCCAAGCAGTGACCGCAGTTAAGCACAGATGCAAAGAACCGGGTACAGAAGCAGGAAACTTTGACTAGAGCAGCCTGCAGGACAGCGTCTTTCTGTTGTAGAAATGCCCAGTGGCGTAACGAACATTGAGGGGGCCCCTCTGCAGGGTACGTGAAGGGGCCCCCACCGGACTCAATCTAGAGCTCCCCAGCAGAAGTGCAGTGCTGATGGGGCCCCCTGGAGGGTGAGGGCCCCCCCGCACTGCGGGGGCTGCAGGGGCATGTGCTACGCCCCTGGAAATGCCCGGCATCGCTTGCATTAACGTGCAGTGTCATATATTAGACCACACTCACGGTGTTGCAGTGCTGAGAACTGTGGTCCTTTTTCTAATGCTTCTTAGATTCTCCTTTGAGTCACAAGCAAGTATTAGTTTGCCAATTGGCATCGCAGGGACTCAATGCATGTGATCCCAGTGCATTTTATGCTATCATTCATTAACATGGGACTGGGCCATGTCTTTACAGCCCCTGTAGGCTGGTAGGAGTAACACACACTATAGTTACCGCTGACAGCCTTGGCCAGCGTTGTCACCATAAAGGGTATAAAAAAAAACAGCATCCCGATTCCACACCAAACAACTTGATGGAACTGCCATGACCTTCCAAGTCAGAGTAGAATTAGACAAAAAAGCAGTATGCAGCTGGTGAAATCACATACTGACAAAACATGTGCAGCAATCATACAGATATGTCTTTTAGTCAAAGTCCTTTTGCTGTGCAAAGTTACTGAGCTACCCATAAATAAACTAACACATGAACTTGAAGGCATTGAAAGACTGCAAAAGAAATCTCCATCCCTGAGCTTATGAAAAATATTTCCTTTTCACAATATGCCCATTGAGGGACTTTCTGTGCATCCTTGAATAAAACATTTCTATGAACTGGGAAGCAATTATGAAGCACTCATATCCCCCTCAATTCCTTTCATTGCTAGCAACAACATGTCCGTATTCAGGCTGTCAATTTGCTACAAAGTCAAGAACTAACTATTCTGATTTACCGTTTCACTGTGCTCTTTCCAATCAGCTCTTTCTAAAGGTGCAGGTCCATCCAGTATTTGATCAACCATTATTTGACCTATGACGTGCCCAACAATGAGCAATCTCAAACTAATCATTCCTTGCAATTTCATGGAATGGGGTGATTAACCCCTTAACCCCCTAACGAGCTTAACTCGTCATGAGGTACGGTGGCCGTGTGCTCATGACGAACTGAGCTCGTTATGACACATGCAGCGCTCACACGGCGGCTAATTCCCTCGCTGTGCTGAGCGTTCTTAAAAACGGGCGTGGTCATGAAGAGCTCAGCTGGTCACGAGCACTGTGGCGCTACACGTGTTCCCCTACCCCCAGGACCGCAAGGGAATTAGCCCCACGGCGAAGGTGTTTATTGCTGAGCCCCCCCCTATTGTGAGCCCTTTTTTGGCTATTCAGGAAAGTTTGTGCTAAGTGCTTCATACCATTGTTTCTACATAAGCTATCCATGCCAAATTTGCATCCTTTCTTTTCAACATGCTGCTGATTCTAAAGGTACCCAGGGTTTGTGGATTCCCCTGGAGGGGACCGAGAAATTTGCCAAAATGCAGCTACATTTTGGGTTTTTTAAAGAAAAATTGAAAAAAAGTGCTGAAGAAGACAGCCGCTTTTTTCCCTGCAAATGAATCAACAAAGCTGTGTTAAATTCACCATCTTCCCAGCTTTCAGGAAGAGGCAGACGTTTGTCATAAACCAAACATTTCTTCGCAGTTTGGCATTTTAATTGGACATAGATTATTGTTCCTATTTTTTTGTTCTTTCAACCTCCTTCAAGTTAGTGGTAGAAATTGATGTGAAGCCAGTAATGGATCCCAGACAGCTATTCATTTCTGAAAAATAGACAGAATTCGTAATTCAGTAAGGGATTGTTTGTATAGATCCATCAAGGATTTCCTATAGAAAGTAATAGTTGAAATAACAAAATGCTGAAAGCTAATTGAAAAAACATCGAATTGTGCCTGTGTTTTCACATGTAACTTCTTCTAAGTATGGCAGATGTTTAAAAACAATATACCATTACATCCACTGGACCATTCTAGTTGCAGGGGTATATAGGACTTGTACGTTCACCAAGAACCCGAGATGCCCAGAGTAAGTAACTGGGCTGCTCCTTGCAATGGTTTTTCATTGTGTACCGGGTATACAGTAATTCACTTTCTAAAATATAGAGTGAAAATTATGTATTCTGAAATGGGAACAACATAGGGAGTTTAGAAACAGTGTTGTTTTGCACAACTCCAAAAATGTGGGTACATATATTTGCTTGTGAATTAGAAGGCATTTTTGAAAATTACTGTTTGTTTTACACATTCTTACATTTGAGAGGCAGAAATGCATAGAAGTCAATAGACAATAACATGTGTTCTACTATTCTGTTTTCCCTAAGACTCCTGATAATAATGGAACCTCACTTGTGTGAGTAGGGCTTGTGGACGGGACAGGACTTTGGCCAAAACTCAACAGGGACACATTACATTTTTCTATTAAAAACTGACCCTTTTTTGCAGGGTGCCTAGCTGCAGATGTTGGACTCTAACCCAGCCGCCACCTAGGGAAACTTTGCAAACCTGTACATTTTTAAAGAATAGACACCAAGGAGAGTTTAGAATGACGTGACTTCTGTGGCCCTTATCAGGTTCTGTTACCCAAAATCCCTTACAAACCTCAAACTAAGTAAAAAGAAAACAAATTTGCTTCACATTTCAGGGATGGAAAGTCTCTGAAACTGTGTGGAGCCACAAACTTCCACCCACCCAGCATTCCCCAAGGCTCCCGATAAAAATGGTATCCAACTTGTGTGGGTAGGCTCAATTCACATGACAGGAAACAGCCCAAAACGCAACTGGGGCACATCATATTTTGCCAATGAAAACTGACTCTTTTTTTGCAATGTGCCTAACTGTGGTTTTTGGACCCTTGCTCTGCTGGCACCAAGGGAAACCTAGCAAACCTGTACATTTCTAAGAACTAGACACCCAGGGAAATCCAGGATGGGGTGACTTATGTGGCTCACACGATGTTCTGCTATCCAAAATTTCCTGCAAACTTCAAACTTTGTCAAAAAACACATTTCCCTTAATTTCTCTGATGGGAAAGTCTGTAATCCATGTGGAGCCACAAACATCCACCCAGCCAAAATTCTCCTGAGTCTCCTGATAACAATAGTACCTAACTTAAGTAGGTAGGCCTAGTGCCTGCAACAGGAAACAACCCAAAACTCAATGTGACCACATCACATTTTCCAGTGAAAACTGACTCTTTTTTTGCAATGTGCCTAGCTTTGGTTTTTGGACCCTTGCTTAACTGGAACCTAGGGAAACCTAGAATACCTGTGCATATTTTAAAACTAGACACTCAGGGGAATACAGGATTGGATGACTTCTGTGGCTCTCGTCATGTTCCGTTACCGAGAATCCCTTGCAAACTTCAAATTTTGTAAATAAATACACATTTACCTCACATTTCTGTGATGGAAAGGTCTGGAATCCAGTGAATAGGAGGGCTGACCCCTGTCAATTTCAAATACTTTTATTCTTTATTAACAAATCTAACCCCACGGGATGTGATTGCCCTTCCCCTGGAGAAACTAATTAAAAGAAATGCTCCCTTCGGCCCATTCCCATGAGGGGCGACCCCCCAAATATCCCTGGTGGTTTTTGGGCATTTCCTGGCCATGGATCGCAGCATGGCTGCGATCCACAGTCAGGAAACCTTTTTAAGAAGGCCTTGTTTGAAAGGAGAGACTCTCCCCTTTCAAACAAGGGCATCCTGAAAACTGGGGAGGATATTTTTGGCCTGTTTCTCCCACTGGAGTCGAGAGCAGCCTAACCAGCAGCTGTCCTACGCTCTGGTGGGGAAAACTGTGATGTCATAGCGCCCCGTGGCTTGCTGATGTCACAGATGGGCCGGAGGGGGCAGGGAGAGACACGGAAAGTCTTCCACATCTACCCCGGGGGGGAAAGGAACCTCCAGTCTTTGCACCAGAGGATTTAAGGGGGCCCTCCTTGGTGTCAGCCACCAGGGAGGTAGTCCGTGCGTCGGACATTGGCTGACGCAAGCACCAAAAGGGCTAAAACCAAATTCAGCAAAACATGGATGTTAGCAATGTATTCAATGATCAGACGTTTTGTTTTAGCCTATCTAAGGATAGACAACCTTTCCTTCATAACAAAATCTTAATGAAGGAAACTGCCTTTACTGTGTTCTTCCCTCCAGAACCCCATCTTAGATTTTTCACCTTTTGTTGGATCCTATTTAGTGGTTGTTTTCAAATTCTGCACACTGACACACTGCTGTTAAGTGCCCAATGCAAGTGCTCTGTCCCCTAAAATATGGAAAAATTGTCTAATCTCTCATTGACATTTTAAAACTTTTCTACAAGTCCATAGTATATGGTGCGGAAATACACTCATGGCAAGAAAAATGAACTATCACCTGTGGACTGCAGCACTTATTGTGCCATGCTCTAGTGTGACAAAAGAAAACATAGATTCATGCCTACAATTGTAGCCTGACTATGGCAGTGTGAAACCTGTAGACAACCTGTCCAAAATATACTCAGCCCTGCAAGGTGCCAAATGGAGAGGAAAATTCAAAATCTGAACATCAATACAGATCAAACTAAGGAGCCAGAGAGGAATGAAATTATAACCAACGTGGTAAAACCGATCAAGCCTCCATAAAAATCTATCTTGGAACATCGCTGGAGCAAAAGACATCCTAAGCGACAATGGAAAAACGGAGTCCTGGGACACGCATGAAATAATTGTATTACAGGAAACATGGCTAACAGCCCCCGTCGAAGTCCCAAGTAGAATAGGCCACCATTTTACCATGTTAGTGCTATTCGAACTCAGCACTACGGGCGAGCTAAGGGAGGTCTGGCTGTTTACATTTCTACGGCACTAAAAATCAAGTCCTCCCAACTATCCTCGACCACCTCAGACATACAAATAATAACATTGGAAATGGGTCTACCTGTCAGTACAGGCATCATTATTCTCATTAATATATACGCTCAAACAAAAACCAAAATAAAACAAGAGCTTTTCAAAAAAGTCAGCGATGTAATAGCAGAACTTCGTCTGGAACAGCCAACCTGGGAGATAATTCTCACAGGAGATTTTAATGCCAACTTATTACACCCCCATGAAGAGGAAGAAAACATCATCACTGCTAATGAACTATGGGCAGGAAAATGCAGGTGATCCCATTGGCAAAAAGAAATGACAAAGTGGGTCAGCAATTAATGTGAGATCTCGAACAGCTAGGTATGCGTGTGTTAAACAGGAGAATAAAACAAGACAGACCTGCCAATTGCACCTACATTGGTCTTAGTTCAAGTTCAATTTTGGACTACATCATAGTCCCCCTTCCCCTCTTAGGGCTAACCAAGTAGTTTCAAATCATATGCTCTCCTAATAGTGATCATTCGGCACAGCACATTGAAATCAAAATAACTCCTCCCCAACATCTAGAGGCCCCAATAATAGCAGGGGAAATGTCAACAATAAATCTGAAACGTTTAAAGTGGACGAGGGTCACACTACCGCAAACAGCGATGGATGCAAAAAATCTAATGCAAACGCTCACCCCAGAAAACCAACTGACCGTTGAAACATGGACCACCGTTTTGAACAAATTACCAAAGTTAGGAGTCAACATCAAAAAGACGCATAATGGAAACAACAACAGCCACCTCAGCCAGACATTACGTGCTTTGAGAAGGCGTTTGAGACAGTCCCTGAGGAAAGCACAAGGGCATAGCTCTCAATCCAATGACACCGAGAATACTTGTGCTGTTATCTTTTTAATTAATGGTTGTTTTAAAATTAGTATTTTTTTGTATAATAGTACGCAAAGGAAAGTATTTTTATTCATTGGTATATTGTAACGGTTTTTATTAACTATAAAATAAAGAATTTGTTTACTTACTTACTGTCGAAAATAACTTTTTTGGACAGGTAAACTCATCCCTTTTAAATATTAGTAAGTCACCCCTATGTTGTTCTTGTAGCCACAAGGTAGGGTACATGATATTTAAAAGTGGCACATGTAGAAAAATAATTTGATCATGTCCCTACAGTGACAAGGCCCAAAAAGCAATTTCACTATAGCAGCACTGCTATCCTGTCTGGAAAAGAAACATACATAGTGAAATAGTAGTACTGTATTATGGGAATGGGAACAGCTAGACAAATTACAAAACCACTGTATTTAAAAGTTATTAAAGACCCAACTCAATGGTGAAACCAGATTTTTAATGACTATAAGGATTAAGTGGCCTTCAGAAAGTTACACTTCACCTGCTTCTGCTGCCAGAAGACTAATTAGCATAAGCCTCTGCCACCTCTCTGCCTCTGCTCAGCTTTGAATAGGTGAGAATCAGGTGGGAGGTGCCTCCAGAAGAAAACCCCAGGATGACCTGAATGCGTAGAGAGGCCTCTGAACTCAACAAAATCTGCAGGATGGGGGTTTGTGGGCATACCTTTTGATACTACAGAGTGGAGTCCTGCTTGACCGGTCTGTTGAGCTACATGACAACCTTTAGCAAACTTGAAAGGGAAAGAACAAGATGCTCAGAAAATTCTTGGTTATCCTTGTTATAGTGACTGAATGACTGCTTTTGTCCTACCAGACAGTCTCTGGGGCACATTTTCTATTAATTTGCAAAAGTCAGCGCTTTGTTGTGCGAAAGGCAAAGACCGGAAATAGTCCATACTTACAAAGATATGGAGCATTTCTGCTCTCTCTTTGTGCTGCTGCAGTGTCTGCTACCTAGTGCAAATGCAGGAATCCTTGCACCGTATTGCAAGGTAGCCTGCATTACAGGCAGGAATGTTTTCTGCAGGAAGGGATACAGTTGACTACCTGTTGAGGGGCATTATTCATATGGTAAAGGTAATGTTTGTGTCGTTCATAATGCGACCTTATGTTCTGTCATGGGATGGGAGTTCATGCGGCAAACTATTTGTGAGCCAACCTTTTCATGTATAAGCTAGTATGTTCATGTCAACTCAATTCTTTGGGCATAGCCACCTGCATTTCTTCAATAGCATAGCAGCACAGTCAAATAAGGCATATTCACAAAAACAATATTTAAATATTTTGTGCATCAGGGCCATAGAGCAGAAGACTTGTAATGGTTGATCCCTGAGAAGATACAAGTGGGTGGGACAAGAAGCAACATTGGATGTTTTCAATTAAAACCTAGATCAATGGTTTAAATGATGATGTTAAGTGGTGCGTCTTAAGGTCAACCTATTCACTAATAAGAGGTTTTAGGAATGCAAATGTTGTTTATATATCTGGTGATTCCTGCGCAGGCCCAGTCTGCATTCCATAAAAGCCTCAATATAGGTCAGTATAATCTCATTTTTTCTGAAGGTTTACAGAACACAAAATTGGCCAGAGATTATATCCGCCTACCTGGTTTTACTGTCGGATATGTAAGTACCCTACTCCTCTTTGAAGCTCGATTGATGGGCAACAGACCTTTTCCATCTTTGTGTGAATGTAAATGTCTGTTTGGTTGGTGATTGATTGCAATGATGTATAGAAATGAATCGCAGATGTGAGGATGACTCACACAATGAATAACATAGATATTAGTGAACAGAGTTATAGTCTGATTTCAATATTTGACTGCATAAATTCCTCACACTATACAGATTCACTCAAAACTGTGATTTGAATTGATAGCCCAAATTAGGGTCTTTTCTCAGATGGCGCATCTGTTGCTGGCTGCACATTGTATCATCATGCTCCATTTGCAACACAAGTAGCCTGGCTGCTTTACTGAGAGAGAACGTTACAGCATCTCTGTGAATGGAACTTGGGACCATGGTTCCCTATGAATTCTGATATCCTGGGTGATAAGGTAAAGAAGGTATTTTACTGAATATCATAACTCCAAGGATCAACTTTGTTTGTGTATCATTCTATAGTAATTTTATAATTGTAGGTCCCTCTTGCCTAAGAGTAATTTGGTATGCTAATATTGAGGATAAAGGATCCACTGGTATCATACTGCAAACACCACGAAAATATGATGATAAAAAAAGTAGAGCCTATTACGTTTGGATAGTCTGGCTGTATGTAATTATTTCAATTAATTTATAGAAACCATCAAACTTATGGACATTAGATGTAAGTACACTGTGCATCAGAGCCTTAGGGTTTACAGATTCTACCCAGTTTTAGTAAATTATGTGAACATTGTGGGAAAACATGGACATACTGTGTGATATGTAAACATTTTTGTCATAGGCTTTAAATGGCTTTTTTAGGTGACGAGTACAAATGAATAAATAGAGCAGCAGAAATATGTATAATGTAAGGAAGTAACTGACCTAATAACAAGGCAAAGCGAGGCACCTGCTTGCCTTAAGTTTGATATATTAAAGGTAATTTATTAATAGACCTGAACCTAGTGAGGAGGAGGGGGAGGACTGAGGGGTATATATTGCTGTGTATCTGTATGGGTACTTATCTAGGTGCCTGTTCGTCATCTAGTCAATAGTGCCTTGCTTGACTTGTGCATGCAATGCTGCACATACGGGCTCCAGCTGTATTGTCATCTTTGCATTTGATTGGAGCCTTTTTAAGCAGACATTTTCTGTGTTTTCAATTCATTTTAGTTAATCAGAATAAGGAGGATGAGGCTACTTCCAACTGCCAAAAATATCAATTTCTGTGGTTCTTTGTAGTGCACACCTCCAGCCTTGCTGAGTCACCTTAAGACTCAGTAGGCATAATTGGGATGGTCACCAGTAGAGGCTGCTACCGGACCCAGGTAGTGAGGGTGGGAGAGGTGGGGGGAGGTTGAAGGGCTAAAAAAAGAAGAAATGAAAACCATTTACCTGTAATGGCCAGCCGCTGCCTCTCCTCTGTCCTCATCATCTTCCTTCTTCCTGCAGTCCCGGTAGGCAAAAGGAAGTACCCAGGCTCCCCTGAGACAATCACACCGCTGCAAGACGGGGACTGAAAGGCTTTGTATGTTCCTCACCAGACTGTGTAAAGCAAGGCTGTTGGGGAAAATGCAAAGTGCTCTGGACTGTTTGGCTGGCCCCAGAGGGCCGGCCAAGCAGTCATGCATACTTAAGGAGTGCAAACCACTTGTCTACTTGCTTTGGCAGTACGCGCTCCACCCCGAGAGACACTGACTGCTTTAGACATAGCTTTAAATACTGTTAAGTTTTGGGAATTGTTACAGGACCAATATGCTTTCGAATAGACCATTTGCCACTAATTTCTGTAATGAAGAGGGTTACATGAACGACAGGAGACATAAGTAAGTTAACTCTAATTTATTCTCCGGAGCGCCGGGACCACGTCTTAACACTGTGCGGTTGGCGCCAGAATAAAATGGCCGCCTACAACTTCTGCTACACCCCTTCCGGTTCCGGTCATATTGAACACTAGACCGATACAACATATCTCCCCCCTTTACTCACAATATGTTATTTAAACAATTTAGGATCAGTCTTACTTGTAGTCCATTTCAAAGTCTTTGAACCACTCCGGAGTTCTTATGGTTCTTCCAGCTCTCGTCTTTACAGCTCCTTCTCTTCTCCCCTCACTCTGTTCCTCCTGCTCCGGTTCACCTGTGTCTGTACCTTCAACTGAGCTTCCCGCCTTTTCCTTCATCGATCTAGACTTGCTCCTGCCCTTTGTGCCACTGGTTCCTCTGACTTCCTCGTCCTGCCTCATAACTCTCTCTTCCACTTGCTGCGTACCTTCCTCTACCTGATCCGTGCTCTCTCCATCACATTCTTCCTTGCCACCTTCGACATCCTCAATCCCCTCGTCAGTCTCCGCTCCCCGCTCCAATATCTTGCTGCACTTGGCCATTCTGTCTTGCGACCAAACCTTTCCATCACTGAGTAGTGCCCATCTGGTATATGGTTCTAATACTTGGAGGGGTGGCGTGAATTTTCTCTCTCCTTTCCTCTTTAAGGTCGCCACTTTCAACCTGACCCAATCTCCTTTCTCTAACTCCACTCCTTGTACACCTCGTTTCCTGTTGAAGTGTTCGTTGTAGGCCTCCTGTGCTCTTTCTAGATTTCTCCTGACCACCGCTGGAGCCCACTTACTTTGCACGACCATCTTCCTCCATACTGTATTGTCTTTGGTAAAAGGTTCTCTACCTCTCAGTACCTTGAAGGGACTGTACCCTGTGCTCCCTGGCGTGATGCGGTACGCCCACAACATTTTGGGCACTTCCTTCTCCCAGTCCAGTCCGTCATTTATGGCTGCCTGTATGGTGCCCATGATCACCCTGTTAAATCGTTCTACTTGCCCGTTGCCGGCTGGGTGATAAACGGGTGTGTGCTTGACTTCAATCCTGTTTCTGGCTACAAAGGCATCCCATTTTCCTGAAGTGAACTGCGGCCCATTGTCACTTATGATGGTTTTCGGAATTCCTTCTTTGATGAACACATCCCTCAAGAAGGCTATCACGGTATCTGTGTCCACTGCTTCCTTTATGACCACTTCTGGCCACTTGGAGTACTTGTCAATTAATACTATGGCATACTTTTGAATACCTTTGGCATTCAGTACTGGTCCCATAATGTCCACTGATTCCATCTCCCATGGGCCTTCAGGCACCGGAAACATTCCCAGTGGAGGCCTCATAAGGATTTGGGACTTATCTGCCTTGGCACACGACTCACATTGTCGCACAAATCGTTCTACTTGTGTGTCGATTGCTGGCCACCATAGGCTTGACGAGCCAACGCCTTGGTCTTGGTGATTCCTTGGTGTCCCTCATGTAACAAAGTCATCAAGTGTTCAATGATCCCTTGAGGTGGGACCACCTTGTCACCTCTAAGCAGAAACAGGGGATTTTCCCCTAGAGACAACTCGTCCCTCACTTCCCAATACCTTCTTAAAGTCTCCTTCAAGTGTCTTTTCTCGGGCCACCCGTGGACCACGTACCCTTTTATCACCTGCAGGTCCTCGTCCGATTTGTATGCCTCTTCCCATTCCTGAGCTCCAATCACTTTCTCCATGTCTTCTACTGTTGCCACCACATAGTTGTCCCACTGGGAGGATTCTTGCTTGTCCGCATCTTCCTTAGCTGCCGCCCAGCTCAGGAAGTCAGCTACCTTGTTCTGGGGACCCGGTATGTGTTCCACAACATACACGAAATCCAGTAAGCGTAGTGTTATTTTGCCTATTCTGGGCATGTCGTGAGCATGTCCGTTGGATGTTAAAACCTTTACCAGGGGTTAATGTTAATGTTAATGTTAATGGGTAACTTATATAGCGCACGGCTACTCCAAGGAGTGTCCCGGCGCTTTCTGACCCATTACTGAAAAAAGGAGAAGGACAGCAAAAACAAAGCAGAGTTACTAATGAAAAAGCCAGGTTTTCAAGGCCTTTCTGAGGGCAAACAGATTGGGAGTGTGGCGGAGATCAACGGGAAGGGAGTTCCATAATGTGGGGGCGAGATATTTAAAAGAACGTCCACCTGTTCTGACTTTCTTAATGGGAGGTACAATTGCCAGGCCAAGATTTTCCGACCGGAGAGATCTGGTGGGCTTGTAGAAAGAAATCCGTTTCTGAATGTATGAGGCCCCTACCCGATGGAGTGCCTTATGGGCCAGAGTAAGTGCTTTGAATATGATACGCTTCTTAATAGGAAGCCAGTGCAGGGAGGAAAGCAACTCAGATGATCTGGCGTGCCGGGGTAGTCCGAAGATGGCTCTAGCCGCAGAATTTTGAACAACCTGGAGTTTGTGCAAGAGATAGTCCGGCAAACCCAAGTAAAGGATATTTGAATAGTCAAGCCTGGAACAGATCAAAGCTTGAACTGTCAGCTTCCTGTGGGCCAAAGGGAGCATAGGAAGGAATTTACGCATAATTTTTAATAGGCCAAAACAGGTACCCGTGAGACCTGTGATCTGTGTTTTCAAGGCAAGGGTGTTATCAATTTTAACCCCAAGGTTTTTAGCGACCAAAGAGGAGGAGGAAGGGGGGGACATGCAAACCGGCCACCATTCCTGCCAAGGTGGTTCAGCCTGACAGCCGAAGAAGAGCACCTCAGATTTATCAGGGTTGCACTTGAGGCTGCTTCCCTGAAACCAGTTGAAGACAGCCCCAAGGCAGCCACGGATGCTCTCCCCGTCGAACTCTATGCCCTTCTTGCAGGTGAAGAGGAGCTGGGTGTCGTCAGCGTATGATATGATCTGGGCGCCCATTGACTCAGCCAGTACCGCCAAAGGAGTCATGAAGATGTTGAAAAGGGTCGGGCTCAGCACCGACCCTTGTGGGACTCCGACATCCATAGGCGGCACTTCTGCGGAGTACGGGGGGGCCCAGACCACTTGTCGACGACCCGCTAGGTAAGATCTCAGCCAGCTCAACACCGTCCCTCTGAGACCGATCTCATGAAGTCTTCTCAAGAGGGCCTCATGCGGGACGGTGTCGAAGGCCGCTGACAAATCCAACAACACCAGCATTGCTCTTCCACCTGCGTCGAGAACTTCCTTAATGGCTTCGTTAACTTCCAAAAGAGCGGTCTCAGTGCTCAAATTGGAGCGGAAGCCAGATTGGGTAGAGTGGGGTTTATGGTCTGTTTTGACTAGAAACCTTGCACCCCACAGGTACTGCCTAAACTTTTCCATGTCCCACACCACCGCCAGCATCTCCTTTTCAATGACGCTGAATTTTTCCTCGTTGGGTGCCAGGGATCTCGAGGCGAAGCTGATCGTCGACATTTCCCCTAGGGATGACCTCTGCGTGAGCACTGCTCCCAGGCCTCGTTCACTCGCATCCGTGGTGAGGATTGATTCAGCCTCCGGGTCAAATCCTGTTAGTGGAATTGTTTCGCTCATTTCCTTTTTCAATTTGACAAACTCCTCCTGCTCCTCATTGGTCCATCTGAAACCATTCCTTTCTTTGAGCAATTGGCGTAAACAGTGTGTCTTCATGGCAAAGTGGGGTATGAATTTACTATAGTACTCGGCCATTCCCAGGAATGACCTGACGTCCTCCTTTTTTCCTGGGGCTGGCGTGTCTAGTATCGCTTGCATGTTGGATTTCTTGGGTTCAATGCCTTGTCCACTGACCTCATGGCCGAGGTATGTAACCGATGGTACTCCGAGTTTGCACTTAGACCACTCTGCCGTCAATCCATTTTCTTGTAGTGTTCGCAGTACGGTGTGTAGTTTTTCATTATGTTCTTGTTTGGACTTGCCCATTACAAGGATGTCGTCCTGGAAAAACTGAACACCACCCCCCTTGCGAAGGAGTCTGTGCATCAACTTTTGGAACACTGCGGCCGCTGATTCCAGCCCGAATGGCATCCTGACGAATTTGTAGCACCCGAAGGGTGTGATGAATGATGTGAGGTGGCTACACGATGGATGAAGTTTTATTTGATGGTAGGCAGACGATAAGTCCACCGTCGAGAACCATTTTACGCCCTTGGTTTTTGCCAACATTTCACTTATGCGAGGAAGGGGAAACTTGTCGATCAGGATGTTTTTATTTCGTTCCCTGAGGTCAATGCACAGCCTAACCTTCCCATTTGGCTTTTGGGCTACCACCAACGGTGAAAGTCATTCATCACTCTCAATGGCCTGCATCACTTCGCATTTCTCCAGTCTGTCGAGTTCAGCCAGCACCGTCTCCCTGCTGCCGAAGGAGATATTCCTCACTTTGTGGATGACTGGTTTGGCTTCCTCCTTTAGCTTGATTAGGTGTGTGTACTTGGTTAGTTCTCCTATCCGCCCATCAAACACCTTGGGGTATCCTCTGCGCCAGGCTTCTATCTCTTCCTTGTCCTCCACGTTCATCAGCATGACCTTTTCTACGCCCCCAGGGTTCAGCACTATTCCCAGTGCTCCTTGATCTTTCCAGCTGAGCACCGACGGTCCTTTCTCTGCAACGTATAGCTTGCACTCTGCCTTGCGTCCTCTGAACTCAAATAGTAGCAGACAATACCCTAACATCGGTATTTTCTGTCCCGTGTACGTGACTGGCCATAGGTCCATGGGACGTAGCCCTTCCTTAATAATCGGTTCAAACTTCTCCTTCCACACCTGTCTTTGCACTATGGTGGTGGGGGCTCCTGAGTTGGCAATGATCTCGATGGGCACTCCTCCAATATGCATGTCGAGCCGAGGTTTGTCCGATTCTGCACACCCTTCATCCAAGATTTGGGCATCGATGTAGAGGCCTTCCTCTATTTCTTCTTCACCAGTTAGGTTTTCTTTGTCTTCCTGGGTCTCCTGCTCTATGTATTTGACTGTGGCTCCTTTCGATCTCCTGCGACACACTTTTTCGTAATGTCCGAATATGTGGCAGTACGCACATTTCGCCCTGAACGCTGGGCACACCTTGTCGTTGCCCAAGTGTGACGAGCTTCCGCATCTGTAGCAGCATGGCCGTCCTCCTCTTCCTGTCTTGTTGGCCATGCTCCCTGGATGAGTGTTCTGTCTGTGTTCTTGCCCTTTCTGTGGTTCTCTCTGCTTGGTCTTCTCATTCTTATTCTGCGTCACAATCCTACAGACTGTTTGTGTCGCCCCGGTGTCCTTCCGAGCAGCTTGGGCGCATCGCTTAGACATTTCCGCCTTCTTCACCAGGGCCCAAACCTCCTTCAGGGGGGCATCTCCATTCACCCATAGTTTTTCTTGCACATGCGTGCTGGACGTGTGCATTATGATCTGGTCTCTTATCAGATCGTCGTGTAGTGCGCCGAACTTACAGGTTAGCGCCAATTTCTGCAACGATGCTACGTACTCATCGATTGTCTCTCCGCCCTCCTGTTTCCTCTTGAAGAAGTTGTGTTTGCCTATGGCTACGCACACTACGGGTCTGTAATGTGCGTCAATGTCTTCAAGTGCGTGGTTGAACACGTCGGTGTCAGACGCATCTCTTGCTTTCTTGACAATGGTGTCATATACCCTGAGACCTTCTGGGCCTAAGTTATGTAGCAAGATCTTCCTCCTTCTGGGGCCTGCATACGCTGCTCCATTCTCTTCTTCCAACGTGTCCAGGTAATTGAGAAAATATTGTTTTCAGTCTTCCCACGGCATCGTGGGTTCCCCCATTTTAGGGAGGAACGGTACCAGCTGGGTTAAGTAGGAGGACTGTGTTGCCATTTTGCCGTTCCCTCTGGGTCCTGCGTGCGTCGGGACTGGCCTGCTCAGCGGACTGCCTCGAGCTTGTCTCTCGTACGCATCCTCTTCACTATGCTCGCCGCTGGCTGAGCCGCCTCCCGTCGCTCCGTCTGTGTGCAGTGGCGTTTGCAGGTCGTCTCCGACCGCTTCGTCAACAGTGTTCGTTCCTTCCTCCTTTTTTCGCAGTGCCGCCAGCTTGGTGCGCAGGTTTTCTCCCTACCGCGGAGTGGGGCTCGTCGTGCCCCGGGTGGTGAGTCACTTATATGGTGTTCTCGCTCTGCCGCCTTTCCCGCTGCGGTGATGCTGCTTGGGTTGGAATGGCGGTTCAGCTTACTTGCGAGTTCGCCACGTTGATTCTCGTGAGGGCCTGATCGCTTGTTCTTGGCCTCTCCCTCGTCCTCTGCCGCGCTCCGGGTTGCCGTTGTCCTTCCCGCTGTCTTCAAGTCACCCTGGGCTCTCTTGTCAGATCCCTTGCCTCGTCGCCATTGTAATGAAGAGGGTCACATGAAAGACAGGAGACATAAGTAAGTTAACTCTAGTTTATTCTCCGGAGCGCCGGGACCACGTCTTAACACTGTGCGGTTGGAGCCAGAATAAAATGGCCGCCTACAACTTCCGCTACACCCCTTCCGGTTCCGGTCATATTGAACACTAGACCGATACCACAATTTCCTATAGGTTTCTTGTGGGAGAACTCACAAACTGTGATATAATCTTCCCCACTTACAACCAATATGTTGAGTCCAATTTGACACATTTCTCAGACCTTTATTGGGAAGAACCTCTCAATTCCTGAATAAGTATGTGCTAGGTTCGGTCCAATGTCATACGACATTATTGATGCAGTATTCTTTATTTAATATGATCGCTTTGATAGAGTATGCTTTATTTAACATGATCAATTTGCCACTACCAGGGTCATTTTGAGTTGAGTAGTAATAACACAAGCAAAAAATACCCAGTACTTATAACATGTGTGATGAGTACTGGGTGTGTTTTTACACCTGGCAATTATTTGGGTACTAAAAAATGTGGCATAGGATCACAAATAGTTTGTGCACCAGAATTTGGTCTTGCTTTAACCCGTCCTGCACAGGTTTTCAAGCGCAATAACTACAAAGTTCCAACTATCCTTGCAAAGCACAGGGATGCGTGTTATATGCACTTATCTCCTATTAGCATCTCAGTGCTTTGCCATAATGCTGGTTGTTGCTGATTAAACGAGCGTGCAAAATGTGAGCAGCACAAACAGCTGCCATGCTCTGCCTGGCTTCTCGCTAACCCACTTTCTGAGCCATACCAGTTTATTTGCAACAGCAAATGCAATTTCTTTGTCCTGTTTGTGATCACTTCTTATCTGGGAGGCACGGTATTGACACTGGCAGGCCCAAATTTAAGGCAGTGTGATCTTTGGATAAATATACATTCCTATTAGTAAAGCCAACTAGTGCTCTAAAACAAATGAAATGTATGTTGAAGGGGGCTATGGAGAGATGTCAGGCACTGTTGGAGAGTCGTAGTGAGGAAATCCGTGGAGGAGGTCATTGGTGGGGCAAAAAAGACATTGTCGCACCGCACACCACCAGCGTTAAAACCGGCCCTGTGCACTACGACACTGTTCTGAAAGCTGCACATCAGTTCAGTGCTAGTTTTGCGGCTTTGTGATGGCACTGAACAACAATCTCGGGGACAGATCATACTAAGGAACAGCGGAAAAAGAAACAGTAGGGAGGTTTTCAAGTGGTAAATCAATCTGACGGTCAGGTATGTCCTTATTCGTACATGTTGATCTAACTGGGTTTCCTCTATGCTCTGCCCCTTTACTATGGATGGGCAGAACTCACAGAATTTGACTACGCAGAACAACCCAGAGTTACATAAATTGCGACCCTCATGGTTATTAAATGTATTCATAAAGTTAATCCGATTGGCAATGGATCGTTATTGACGTTACGTTCCCCCTTTAACCTTCACCCTAACTCATTACCCTTACTCCATACTAAAACTGTTATCTATGAATTAATATTTTTATTTATCTTCATTGTAGCTTGGAAAATACTTGGGCCCCTGTTTATAGGATGAAATAGCCCATAAGAAGTTATATACAAACTGTAAAAAATATTCACATGGGCAGGTTACTTTTACTATATATGTGGACAAAACGATCAATAACATGTATCAAACATTTACAATTTTTATAGAAAAGCAGACAATTTTGACCAAAACTGATATCATTCAATTACTTATTTATCGTTTTTTTATGGTATCAAAAATATTTTTTTATTCGAATATATATATATATATATATATATATATATTTATATATATTTTTATGTTTCAATTTTGTTAAAAGAGTTTGTTGTCAAAGATATCAGTGAATACATGAAAAAGTCATTCATAATTAATACATTCATGCACAAAGGATTGAGCGTTTATCACTTCTTCATAACATATATGCCACATCGCTAAATGGTACATAGTCATTGATTGTTTATAATGTACAATACATGTGTTGAAACAATGTGTAAAAACTGGTGGTTTATTGACAAACTATGCGCGTTTTGGCAAAGCCTTCGTCAGGACTCTGTCGCAGTATACACTGAAAAGGATACAAGACAAAACAAGAAACAAAGATGTTTATGCCCATGGTTTTTATGATAAAACAGTATTGTCAATCAGACAAAATACCAATCAGGACGTTGTGCCACTTATAAGAAAAAGTGCTTTAGAGGCCACATACCCAAGAGACTAAAGAATTGCATTCAACGGTAGAGAAATGAAAGAAAAGGATACGACCCGATCTGGATAGAAAATGTAAATGAGATACAGGGAAACTCAGCGAATCGTTGAGGCTTGATATAATAAATAAGCACAAAATGATACAAGGCTTGCTGGGCACTATTAGAAGGAAGATGCAGTTAATAACTGCATCAGAATTGCAGGGATGCTTTCTTTCCATGTCATAGTGAAGATTCTACAGATGCTCAGATAGGTTATTGTGCCACAATCAGACAGATTTTATACAAATAGAAAAAAAAGACATACCCATGAAATGTTGGACAGGCTAGGTGCGGCAAAGTATTGTATCATTGACTGAATCAATTTGCAACAATACCGACCCTGAATGTGAATGAAGTGACACATGTCGGATTTTATTACTATGGACATGTGTAAAGATACAGAACTCAATCCTGCCATATCCCTTGATAAATCTCCTTTAGTGTCCAGTGATGCCTAAAAAAGGCTCTCACTTCTGTTTGGGTCTTGGGCATTTCCAATAGAACATGGTTTAGATCTTGGCCTGGAGGGGATGCACTTGCTCCTTCCAATCTGGTGACCCAATCAGACAACTGAACCCTGCCATACATGGCCCTTACTGGCCTTGATAGCCATGCCTGCTCTCTGCAGAACCTAAAGCATTTCTGCGAGGTGACACTGGTGGTCCTTTCCAGCTGCAACTGAAGACAGAAATGTCATCAAGGTAGTCGGCAATGAAGGTCTCCAAACCAGCCAGGACCTCTTCAACCAATTTCTGGAAGGTGGCAGGGGAGTTCATCAAATTGAAGAGCATTACCCTGGACAGGAAGTGCCCTATTGGGGTAGAGCATGCAGGCATATCTTTGGCCCCCTAAGGTAGGACAATCTGCAAGTACACAATTGTGCTGCGGAACTTGTCTGCACCCAAAGAACCAATAAGCTCATCTGATCTGGGGATGGGGTGTGCATCAGGCTTGGTGACTGTATTAAGCCCACGGTAATCCAAGCAGAACCTAAGTTCTGGAGTGACACATGGAGGTGCAGCCTTGGGGACAAACACCACTGGGCTGGACCAAGGGCTGTTTTGGCTCACTAACCCCTAACTCCAGAATCTTGGAGACCTTGTCCTTAATGCTGGCTCTCACCTTATCAAACACACTGTAGATTTCACTCTTCACTGGTATGCTGTTCCCAGTGTCAACATCATGTGTATACCATGTAGTGAGTCCTAGGGTAAGGAAGAATAAAGAGGAAAACATACCCAACAACTGCCAGCAGTCTCTCTGTTGTTCTAGAGTCAGGGTAGGGGAGAGGCTGACATCCTCCACTCACCCATCCTGCTCCTTGGGAGTAAGGAGGTTGGGGAGAGGTTCACTTTCCTCTTCAACCTCATCATCTGTGGCCAGGAGCATGGTTAAATCAAACCTCTCAAAGCAAAGTTTGAAGCGATTGACATGCAAAACCCATAAAGGATTCCGGGGAGTCCTGAGGTCCACCATGCATGAGACCTCACTCTTATGCTCTTTCACATCATAAGGCCAAGACCAGTGGCCATAGTCGCCATAACACAAACTTTTTGACCAGACTGACTATTGACTAGAGTGGCGTTCTGGTCATTACACCATTTTATTAACTCCTGGCTGGCCTTTAGATTCACCTGCGCTTTCTTCCAGAAGTTCTTCATCTAGTTATGGAGGGAAAACATGTAGCTGAGCACATCCAAGCCCTCCTTCACCAGTATGAGAGGTCCTCTCAAAGTGTGCCTGTACAGAATTCAATTAAGCTGAAGCCAACCCCCTTCTGCGGTACCTCCCTGTAGGCAAACGAAAGGCATAGTAGGAGAACATGCCACTTCTGCCTTAAGGGCTGCAACAGGCCTATGATCTTGCCTGTAAGGGTCATGTTGAACCTCTCAACAAGCCCATTGATTTGAGGGTGATAAGGAGTGGAAAATGGATAAGTTACCCTACACTCATTCCAGATGGCATTCATGCACCCTAACATGAAATTGGTACAACAGTCTTACACTAGCTTTTCTGGGAACCCCACAAAGGAAAAGATCGCCATCAGTGCCATGCACACTGCGAGTGCCGTCCCTTTTCTCAGATGGATAGCCTCTGGTTACCGGATGGTAGAGTCCCATCAAGATCAGGATGAACCTGTTGGCTATGGCTGTCATGGGGTCCAGAAGCCCAACAATGTTGATGCCCACTCTTTCAAATTGGGTGCCAATGACAGAAAATGGCTGAAGGGGTGCAATGTGCTTCCCTCCTGACTTACCACTGACCTGGCAGGTAGGAAAGAACCTGCAGAAATTATCTAATGCCCTCTGTATCTTAGGCCAATAAAATTGGGAGAAAAGCCTATCAAAAGACTTGTTCCGCCCCGAATGACCTGCCATGGGTATATCATGAGTCAGCCCTAGTAGGAAAGCCCTACAGCACTGGGGGTCCACCAACACATGGGGTAGACCAGGTTCAGGAGTCTTAGGCTCACTAAACAGGAGACCATTCTCCTCAGTAAATCAGGTAATCACCAGAGGTGTCACCAGCTTTTTGGGCTTCAGCCTGCTGCTACATGCCCACAAGGGTAGAGCATTCCATCTGTGCCTTGCAGAAATTCTTCTTGGTGGAACTCAATTCCTGCTGCAAGTTGGCCAGCTTAGGTAGGTTCCCCAGACAAGCAACATTTTCCCCTGAAAGCTCTGGGGCACTCCCCCTCGGGTTCAGATTCCTACCACACTGTTTTAGTTTCAAGAGCTATCCTCTTTGGGTTTAGTTAGGTGATTCTTCTAGGCTGCAGGTCCTACTGACTACCCTCTTGGGTGTCCATGGACCGTGTGGTCAGGTACACCCTCTCAGATAACCCTAAGATCTCCAAGTGGAACCTGGCATCCACCTCCGAAATAGATGGAAGAATCACAACTTTTGCCAGATGGATAGCCTCTGGTTACCGGATGGTAGAGTCCCATCAAGATCAGGATGAACCTGTTGGCTATGGCTGTCATGGGGTCCAGAAGCCCTACAATGTTGATACCCACTCTTTCAAATTGGGTGCCAATGACAGAAAATGGCTGAAGGGGTGCAATGTGCTTCCCTCCTGACTTACCACTGACCTGGCAGGTAGGAAAGAACCTGCAGAAATTATCTAATGCCCTCTGTATCTTAGGCCAATAAAATTGGGAGAAAAGCCTATCAAAAGACTTGTTCCGCCCCGAATGACCTGCCATGGGTATATCATGAGTCAGCCCTAGTAGGAAAGCCCTACAGCACTGGGGGTCCACCAACACATGGGGTGCACCAGGTTCAGGAGTCTTAGGCTCACTAAACAGGAGACCATTCTCCTCAGTAAATCAGGTAATCACCAGAGGTGTCACCAGCTTTTTGGGCTTCAGCCTGCTGCTGCATGCCCACAAGGGTAGAGCATTCCATCTGTGCCTTGCAGAAATTCTTCTTGGTGGAACTCAATTCCTGCTGCAAGTTGGCCAGCTTAGGTAGGTTCCCCAGACAAGCAACATTTTCCCCTGAAAGCTCTGGGGCACTCCCCTCGGGTTCAGATTCCTACCACACTGTTTTAGTTTCAAGAGCTATCCTCTTTGGGTTTAGTTAGGTGATTCTTCTAGGCTGCAGGTCCTACTGACTACCCTCTTGGGTGTCCATGGACCGTGTGGTCAGGTACACCCTCTCAGATAACCCTAAGATCTCCAAGTGGAACCTGGCATCCACCTCCGAAATAGATGGAAGAATCACAACTTTTGCCAGTTAATTATTTGTGTACAACAGCAGCTTTCTGTGATTTTTGTAGAATCAGAGATGTTAGACAGACACATATCATGTGTTACTCCTGTTGTTTTTGTTAGATACAATTGTTTTACAAGCTCTGATATACACTGAATGCTGAGGTACTCCAATTATGTATAGTATGTCAGTACAAGGTAAAACAATGAAACCTTAATAAAGTACAATAGAAATATTTGTGGTGTGGCTGATGAAGATATACCATTGCTCCAGTTTCATTGTTCTCAGATATACTGGTGGTCACTGATTACATATCAGAACTTGTTTAGGAGACAATGCAAGGAACGTGTACGCAGTCACGCCAGTTAGCAACATTGTTAGTAATCTCCAGCAAGCCATCTATAGAATTGTCATTGAAAACGACCCAGTTTGCATTAATGCTTTTTGCTAAAAATCGATTAAATTCAAGGTTTGTCATGTATTTGTCATGCACAGCTTGGAGGGGGAACTACCTATAATATAATTTTTTTTTAACACATTGAGTTTTAATTTGATCTAATGTCATTCACCATTTGCTACTAATCCTCTCAAATATTTATGGTGGTGGGCTCCTAAATCACCTGTAGAGTTATTATCTAGTATTGAATAATGTCACTGGTCAATATGTGTCATGATATACTATTTCTCACACTTATTGACAAATCTCCCTTGTGGAATCCCTTAACACATTTAAAGGTATGTTTAAATGTGATCTGGTTTAGACAAGTATTAATTATCTTTTATGCCATATGTGCACTATAGCACACTATTGTTTCAAACAATTCCATGCAGAGAATCCCAAACCACTCAACTGTCAATAGAACTGATTTAATGTTTAAAATGTATAATTTGGCACATATTTTCCACCCTAGTCCTCGGTGGAAAATAATAACATAATCACTAGTTCAGGACCGGCTTTAGCACTGGTAGCACCAGTTGAGAGAATCCTTTTCGCTCCTGCCCCCATGACCTCCTTCTCTAAGGATTCCCTCACTACCACCCTCCAATAGTGCAGCTGCTCTATCCATAGTCCCTCTTTCAGATGCAGATCATACCAGTATAGGGTGTTATAAAGGTTTACATCTCACACACATTGTGCAGAGACAATGTATCATATGCAAGTCAATCAGTCTATAGAAAATATTAGATTAACCCTTAGGATTACAAGGTGTAGGAATCATGTCATCCTTTAAAAAAAAACTTTTTTATTAGTCATAGGTCTGCAGGTGGACCTTTCTAGGACAAACAAAATATCAAAGCAATATTCAGCAGCGGCCAGTGCAGATAAGCGCAGTGAAGCGGGGGATGTAAAGAGACAACGAAATAGGGAAAATGAAATAGGGAAAATGAAATAAACACATTCTATTTTTGGTATTCTATTTTGTCGCCTGCCGACATCGCACCTGTCCAAGGCGCTTACCCGAACCGGCCGTTCTGGAAATAACATGCATATACATATGTGTCTCCACCAATGCATCCTTATTAGTAGCTAGCATTTTTTCTGAGTGTTTGGTTTGAGGAAGCACTGTGGATTTTAAATGAACCACCACTGTTGGGGCTTTCTGTACTAATAAGAATGTGTTTATATCCAACCAAACCCTATTGAGAAACTTTAGGATAATGAAGTCTGCACAAAAAAACACAATATTCTGACCTATAATATGTTGTTTACTTGCAGCTCCTAGATGATCATAAATCACTGTGCTATATTAGGATTATAATTCATGAACTGCAATTGACATCAGGATGCCACTGTGCTATCCATTGTTAGGGCACATCGCGTGGCTTACACTGACTTCCACCTTCAGAGTCGCCTGGATTTCGGAGTCAGGGCGGACTACGTTTCCCGGCATTACATGCACCAGTGACGCCCCATGTGATCAGGATGCAACAACAGGGAACCGGATATAGCGGAAACAGAGAGAAGAGCTGCTGCCAATAATCCTGGTGAACTCTTGCTTGCTTTTGGGGGCAGCGCAAGAGGCTGTAAGGGTGCTAACGACCTCCTGGATTTCTGTCCGGTTATTCATTTCGTTGTCCTGACACCCAGCTGCTTCCGTGTCTCCTCTGTTGGCGAGACCGCAGTGACAGGGTCTTGATGGAGGAGAAGGCCGGGCTGGAGCTAGGGAACTCTTGACATTGTGTTCCCTGTTGGAGAGATCCGTGTAATACGAGATCTCATGCAGGGAAGACATTGTTTGGCCTTGAACTGTTTGTTGGTGCTGTCAAGGATATAATAAGGGCTTTGCTTGCGCTCAGTATTTACCGCACTACTTTGAAGATTTCTTGATGTTATGAGGGCTTAACCGCACTCTAAACTGTTCAGATAACCCAGGAGGCAGTGGTGAATTCCCCTGATAGAAATGTACAGAGACTAAGAGTTACAATAGATATTGCATTAAGATTGCAGGACCACCGTGGTGTTAAGTGCAAGATTGCATTATACCGTACCAGGAGGCTATACAATGTATTTTTTCTTTTCTTTATTGAAGCTCAGCAGAGTGTGATGAGAGGGTGTCCAAGCTGTGTTTGACCTGGCATATCATATGGGGAGAGTAGGCTGAAAACTGCTTAAAGATGAAACATGCCTTCAGTGCGTATTTTTGAATGAAGAGGTTCGGATGGCCCATCAAGGATATGAGACATAGTGGAAAATTGGCTTTTCCTTGTTCATGGATGTATCAGATTAAAAATGACTTAAGACTTGAAAATAACTGATCATAAAGGATTTATTTGTATGAAAATAGCAAAAATGTGCGCAATTGCATAAGCGACAGTGCCATGGTTTGGGGCACTGATTCAGTGCCCTGTTATAGTGATTCAATGACCTAGCATATCAGTCATCTCAACTCCTAAGAAGGGTAGGTGGGACAGGTCCCTATGTGCTCACTTGAGATTGATGGTTCTATGAATGCTCCTAAGTTTTACTGCATGTTTTCTCATCATTTAGAAGCGTGTTGAGAATTGCCAGAACACACCCTCCCTTCGCTCGCCTGTTTCAGCTACACCTTTCAGGTAAAGTGTTCGGGGTGTGGTTTAAGCGCTGTATGCTAGCATATGATATTTCTTCCCTGTCAATATATTTACTTTATTCCTCTTTGTGTCATTCACAGATCTCCCCAGCTACTGCCCGTGTAGGGCTTGCCACCGGGCGGTGACTTGGGGCGAGGGAGGGGAGGGTGGGAGTTTGTAAAATGCGGAATACGGATGATTTTAGGTAAGTACCGGCCAAAAAAACTAATTTTGTTGCGCGCGCTGCATCACATTTGACGATGCAGCACACGCAATGAAATTCATTTTATCTATTTCTTTAGGTACTTACCTGAAATTGTCAGTTTCCTGCATTTTTCAATCCCCCACCCTCCCCCTCCCCTGCCCCACGTCACCGCCCGGTGGCACGCCCTACGCGTGCCGTGGCTGGATCACCCTCCCTGCAGTTCCCATCTTTTTCTTCCCTTGCTCGACTATCTCACTAGTCTGTGTGAGCAGTGGTGGCTCCTCTATGGGGGTGTTTGGGCACCGACCCCCTGCTTTCTCGCCGTGCGAGAAGGCAGAAACAAATGGTAGTTATTAACGTAATAACTGTCATTTGTTTCTGCCTTCTTGCACGATGAGAACTAGCAGAAGTTCCTGGTTGGGGGTGGGCCGTGTTGCTCAAGGGCATGGAGGAGTGGCTTACCCACCGTTCTTCATACTGACTGTTTGGGCACCCTGAGGCCGCCCAAACAGTCATTATGAACAACAGTGGACAAGCCACTCCCCCTGCCCTCGAGCAGGACCACCCCTCTCCCTGTTCTCTCTGTATCCTGCAGCATACAGAGAGAAAATGACGCGGGTGGGGCAGCGGCCTGACCATTAAAAACGCTGTGGTGGAGGGGAGGGATGCTGCCTGCAGCCTTCCTGATGACAAGCACTCATGGAATTCAAAACCAGGAGGACGGCGGGAGTCGGGAGTCTCGGTACGGTAAGTTTACTTTTTTTTATTTTTTTACATTAAGTGCCTCGTGCCTCCCCACCATCCCCTCCGTGGCGTGACGACCCCATTTCCACCCCCCCAACCCGCCCCTAATGCCGGCCACGACTGGTGTACACTAGGCTTTTACAATGAGATGATATATACCACATTAAGTTTACTAACAAGCAACCCATTTCCCATACGAACAGGAAGCTCACAAGTATGACATCAATAAAGAAGGCAAAAAAATGTTGACTGAATTTCTTAATGAAATGCCGAGGGTTAGACTGCCCCTGGCGCTGTCACCTCAAAGTGATATCCTACGCACACACGTTTTGGGGTGAACCCCAGACCGAGTTCATCTGGAAGAGAGGTTAACGGATTTCTCTGAAGTAGTGTAAATCAGGATGTACCTTCAAATCGAGCCCCGGTTTGTTGCAGGGTGCGTGGGAAGCACTGCCTGAGCGTTATGAAAAAGATGAAAGGTCATGCCATGGCATAGATGCCATGAAAGATCTCTTCTAGTGGAGCAGAGTTCAGGCCATCCGTGCTCGTTCCCTGTCAGACTGAGCTCCAAAGAGCTGTAGGGCCACCCTGCTCACGTGCCTGCGGTGCAGCATGGCTCCTCTGCCTCCATGCGCGCGTGACTTCCAGCATTGCACAAACTCGCTGGCACATCACTGGTTAGTCACTCTGATACGCCTGCATGCATCAAGGCAAACCTCCTATTCACCCCAGGTTGTCAGCAAAGGTAGCACACGTTTCAAACGGACTTTCAATCGGTCAAAACAGTAAATCCTTTTTGACCGATTGAAATTTAGAGCTAAACCTCTCCATTTAAGGTGACCTGCTCTGGCAGTGAGTGCGAGCCGTCGTGAACCTCTGTTTGGAACTGCACACATTGTTTGTGCCAACGTCGTCTGGTATCAAATTAGAGAAAAATAAGCAGTCTCTGGGGTCCACTTTAGTTTTCTTTTGCTAGAGCAGTGCTGACAGCTCCCATTATATTTGATATGAAAACATGGTGCAATGGTTTTTGGTCTTGCAGGATAATCTCCTATAATGCTGATGATGTGTGTGTTTTTTTTATACTACTGCTTACCTGGCATTAATGCCTCACCACTTTCAAAAGTCACCAGCCGCCACTGTGTGTGAGAATACACATTTCGGACTTGGGGCAGTCGAGAGGTGGACCCCATTGAGCATCAGTACAACCCTGAGGATACCGGAATCTGACATCCATATTCAATAAAGTTCTGTGATCTGCATGTTACACGTTCTTTGCAGCAGGTTTATTAAGCCTCTGGGCTACCTTACGATAAGTACAAACTGCCACTAGACAAAACTTGACATTTTTACTGTTACTGAAAACTACTGGACACACAAGGAACTCTGCAGCAGGTGCTATTAAATGCATAAATTATTGCTACACACAGAGCATCCCTGGAGGTCAGCACCAGGTGCAGCTGCACCAGTCTTACCACCCTAAAGTCGGCCCTGCGACGGATGTTTTTTAATCTCACTAGTATTGGATTTATTTAAAAAAATGTAGGTATATAGAACATTCCAGTCAAATCAGCAAACCTGCAAGGTCTCCCTGAACAAACAAGAACTCCACTAATACATGTTTCATAATACATGATTCTGACATAAGAAAGGTGCGCATAACAGTTGCTTGAAAATATTTCTTCGAAGTTCAAATCCGAGTTAAAAACAAGATGTTGAACCCGTTTTCATAGAAAATTCACTTTGAGTGCTTTGTCTCCGCTGTTGAACAACCTGCAGTGGCTGCACCTTTCAGTAAAACGAATGCCTGCATTTAATGGGTACATGCCTTGCCTAACAGGTGGCACAGGAAAGCACAAAGGAATGTAAGGAACAAGATGAGATTCTTGCTGCACGATATTTTTCTACAGCTTGAAATATCAGTTTTCATTTTGCGCAGTCATTATGCAGCAATATCGCTTTTCAAGCCTTCTCGAGAGTTCGCCACGTGTTTTAAGATGAAGCTCTGAGCTTTGCTAGTGTCTGTACTTCTGTCGTCTGTCACACAAAGCCTGGAAACGAAATACACAGGGCGCGCCCACGCCACTTTGTTGTGCTAAGGTATTTTTAAAAGCTCGACAAAGTTATATTTTCCTGCTGTGAGATGAATAAGGTACAATATTAGAAACAAGTCTTTTACGAAAACACACTGAGAAACAGTGGCGGATCCTCCGGCGTCGCCCCACTGACTTCAATAGGAAAAATAAAATGATAATAACCATCAATATTATCATTATATTTTTCTTTTTGAAGTGAGTGGCTCTCCGGGCGGGCGGGGCTGACCAGAGCATGGAGAGGAGTGGTTTACACTCCTTAAGTGCGCAGGACTGCTTGGCGGGCCCTCTGTGGCCGGCCAAACAGTCCGCCGCACTTTGCATACTCCCCACCAGGATGCATTACGCAGCTTGATGAGTAACAAGCAAAGCCTCCCCGTCTGAGCGCCATGGTTCGGCACCCAGACCAACCACAACGCTGCATTGCAATGTTGTGATTGGCTATAGGGAGCTTCGGAGCCCGGTGCTTCCTCCTCCTTCCTTCAGGCGGCAGAGACAGCAAGAAGAGGATGAAGAAGAGGCAGCGTCTGGCTCAGGTAAGTGTTTTTTTTGTTTTTGTTTTTGTTTTTTTGTTCTGTCCCATCTTGACCCATCACTCCCGATTGGTAGCAGCTGCTACTGGTTGCATGTTTCCCTGAGAGCAGGGGAAGTGCATGTCCTTTTTTTTCCCTAGGCTAAGTGAATATGTGCCAACTCATCCCACATGCCAGTTCCTGCCTTCTGAACAAATCAGACCTTTTACAACCCCCGCTCAGTGCTTGAATTGTGATAAAGGAACTTCGGGAGCCCATAAATTGGGGTCAACATTTGGCAGAATAAAGAGAGTGGAGTCACAAGGAGTGTAGTCATGACAGAGTCTGACAGTCAATTAATGCATTAGGGTCATATTTATCAAAGAGTTGTGTCACCCTTGCACCGCGCAAGAGCAACGCAACTCTTTAGATTAGTTAGTTAGATTTATCAAGCCACGGAGGGCACTTTATGTGAAAATCGCTGCCTTGCATTATTCTTCCCCAAGGAAGTGTTCAATGGGTGGGCGTTGGTGTTTCATTGCATCCACCCATGGTTTTTGGCGTATTCCGAGATTTACCATTACTGGGTTACCTGGGAATGCATCAAAATGTTACGCATCCCCCCAGGAGGCTTAACAAGGAGAAATATCTTTATTTCTCATAATTTTTTCCTCTTTTCCTCTTTCTGTGTTCTGCATTCCTCAGCACACATAGAAGGAGGAAAATGTCTCTTGGGATTGTTTTTGTGCAGGAAGTTGTCCCTATCTGCAAACAAACAATCTTGATTACAACGCACACACCCCTGCATCATAGTGCAAGGGTGGCTGAGACACCCTTGCACTATGGCACAGTCTCTTTGGGGGACGAAACACCTTGGCTATGATCTCCTGCCTTTGTGAAAAAAAGAATTAAGGAGAAATTCTTTAAGAAACTTCCATCTTTGATTTGGATATCTTTCCATGTGCCCACTGCTTTGAACACTGATGCTGAACTATTAAGATTTGTTGTTTAGTGCTGAACCCTCTTGTTTAAGCATTCATATAGTGCTTGCATATCTCTTACATAGGGGAACTGAACAAAATGGATAATCTACCCACATATTTCTATAAGGTACTTGTGAAGTAATAAGCTGTCAGTTGCAGCTGGCAATACATACATATAGGGGTTGCATTGCCATTTTATTTCTTAGTGTTTGCTTGCTGCGCTCACAGCATGTGCAGCGGCGCTCCTCTGCCTTTAGTTGGAGCTGCCCCTGTAAGCTGTGTGCCTTTGTTTCCTTCTATTGCATTGGAGTCTTTCTGTTAGGCTTCAGATGGCTTCCACCCAGGATGATACTATAACAAAAGAAGGATTGATGGCCCATTAAATCAGGCCTATGATTTAGACCCTGGTGGAAGTCAAAAGAAGAAAGTTACCTACAGCTGCTGCTCTGAACACAATGCAAATAACATGTGGGCACAACTGAATTTTGCCGGGGTGTTGTTAATTTACATCAGGATAAATTCTGTGTAGGACTTGGCCCTTTGTGGCTAAAGTTCCTTAAACTTTTTGCCTTCCTCCTAAACCTTTTTCTGACATTATGTTGCCGACTTAAATGCTTTGGGCATTTTGCCACTGCTGATCAGTGTCAAAGTGAAAGTGCTCCCTGTATAAAGTGTTATGGTAATTAGTTGTCCATAATTGGTAAATTTGCCTTACTAGTAAAGTCCCTAGTAAAGTGCACTATGTGCCCAGGGCTGGTAATGCAAATGCTACTAGTGGGCCTGCAGCACTAATTGTGCCACCCACACAAGTAGCCTTAAAGAGAGAACTCAGGGGCATATTACCTACGAGTAGCAATATTTATCTCTAACTCGGCTTTGCAACGCTTTTTTTATCGCTAAGCATCGCCGGAAATTATCGCTAAGATAACTTGCTATTAGCAACATTTATCTCAGAAGTGATAAAAATCCTCACGCTAACTGCCAAATGAGAGATTATCACTGGAAAACCAACGATAATCTCTCAAAGTTTGGTGTTAGCTTGATGATAGGGGCTCACAAACTTAGCCATGATATCCACCTTCCATAGGATATCATGGCTAAGTCCGGAAAAAAACAGGTGTACAAAAAGCAGCGCTAACCGTGGTTAGCGCTGCTTTTTTTGTCTCTAACAGGGTTAGCGTGGAGCTTGATAATAGGAGAAATGTCGCTTAGCAACATTTTTCCTATTATTTTGCTCTGGAACGCCCACTTTGCATCTCATTAGAGATGCAAAGGGAAGCGTAGTGCAAAAGGGTGCTAACATGCAAATTGCGTGTTAGCACCCTGTTGCTGATAGGGAGATCATTTTATTGCCGCTTTCTTGGCTTTTAAAGCCAAAAAAGCACAGATGAATCCCTTCATAATATGCCCCTCAGTCCTGCAACCTGCTCGCAGTTTGCTAACTGCCATGTTGTCCTGACAAGTGCACCCACTTGCCAGGCCTTACCCTTCCCTTTCCATGCACATCAGACACCCCTATAGTAGACCCAAGGTACTCCCCTGGCAGGGTGCAATGTCTGTGAAAGGTAGGACATGTACTGAGGTGTGTGTACCATGTCCTAACATTGAAATACTCTCCATTTAATTTTTCAGTGTTGCAAGGCTATCTTGCCCATAGGACAGAATGGGGAAGGCTGTGAAATATGTTTTCAGCCTATCTTCCATAGGCTTAAGATGGAGAGGTGAAGTTTAGTGTGCCTGAACTCAAAAATTAATAACACATATTTTTGTGAAGGTGGTTTTTGAATTGTGTGTTTAGAAACTACGCTTTTAGAAGTGACTGTTTTTTTTATTCAAAAAATTCTGTGTGTCTCTGCCTGGTTGTGGATTGACTGTCTCGATTTGAATGTAACAGGATCTGGGAAATGTCTTGCCCATAGGGAGGAGTAGGTGAGACAGCAACATGCTGCCCTGCATCTCGAGTGTAGGGGGGAGGAGTAGACCGCTGGATGTGAAGAGGCCTGGGCTGCTGCCATAAAAGAATGGTTCCGCCTTCTTCTGACTGATTGAGGAACCAGACCCCCACTATCAAAGGAAGAAGGTGTCACTTGCAGGAATACACCCAGAACTGGTTTGGACAGGGGTAATTGCCCCCCTGAACACAAAGACTTCAAAGACATTTAGGGGTATAACTATGAAAGCTGAAACCCCTTAACGTTGGACTGATCACGACTGAAAATGATTGAAACTACTTTGTGGTCAAGAGGAACCTCTGCAAAGGAAGAACAGCTGAGGAGACTGAAGAGAAGGACTTACCATTGCTGTGTGTTCTGGGGCTGGCATGCAGTTTGCGAATTTAACTATGGAGAGGCTAAGGGACTTTTCTGTATGCTGTGTCCCCCTGCTTGAAAGGATTTTGCTGTGTGCTGTGTCCTGAAGTAATTTGACCCAGAGGCGAGATGGCTCCCTGGAAACTCAGGAACATCACATTTTCCAAGTGTGTCTCAGCGATGCTGTGTGTGAGGGCTTTTTGCAGCCTGAGACCATCGTAAGCATTGCCCCGGGACTGTGTTGCCCGAAACCCAACCAAGTCTCAGCGACGCTTTGTGCGGGTGCAACCTGACACTGCGTGGGGTCTATGGTGCTGGTTGGAAAATGCCACATGACTGCAGTGCCCCCGCAGCATGAATCATCAGCCACGCTGCAGTATAGCTGTTTGTGGCCCAAGCCCTCATCCTAACGGATTCTGTGGATCAAGATTGCCCCACCGTCCTGAGCATCAACGTTCTGAAGGATTTCGTAAAGTTAAAGAAGTTGTGAAGTAATCGTTGTTCACAAGAGAAATCTGCCCAAGATCATCATAACGGAGAGGGCTGCTCCGTAAACTGTTCTACTACAGCATTGCCTTGCATTGGAGCTGCGTCGTCATCGGTAACGCCTAGCAGGGTGTCCGATGAGCGGGAAGAGAGAGCGAGTCAGCACATTCCCCAGGTAAGGCTTGGACTCCGGTCGGGAGCCGCAAGCGTGTGTGGCCTGGAGAGGTGAGCAGGAGGAGTACAGGAGTGCTACAGTCTCTCTCCTGCTGCATCACGTTAGAAGCGCGGAGACCTCGAGTGGTCCGGACCTGCCCAGCAGTACCAGGGCCACCCTCGGAAGTTCAGGACTGTTGTTTTTGGTTCGGGCCTAGTGGTGCCCGTGCTAATCACGTTGATTGGCCTGGTATCATTCCTACATTACTAACTGACTTATTACTTGCATTAGGGATTGTATTATTCCTGCATTACAAACTGCCTGATTATGTGCATTGAGGATTGAAGTATTCTCGCTTTCCGAGCTGCCTGATTACGTGCATTAGGGATTGTATTATTCCTGCATTACGAACTGCCTGATTATGTGCCTTGATGATTGAATTATTCTCGCATTACGAACTGTCTGATTAGGTGCATTAGGGATTGTAATATTCCTGCAGTACGAACTGCCTGATAATGTGCACTGAGGATTGAATTATTCTCTCATTACGAACTGCCTTATTACTTGCATTGAGGATTGCATTATTCTTGCATTACGAACTGCATTGGTCTGACAATATGAACTTTATTACGAACTGCATAGCATTGCAATAGGACTGCATTTGAACATTGTGAACTGCTCATTAATACTGCAGGAACCTACAAGTGTTTGTTGGCCTAATATTAACGGCAAAGTGAAATATTACAAATATGCATATGTTGGATTTTTATTGTTTGGTGTTACCGTATTTTCCTCCCAGAGTCAGCAGCAGAGGGGAAGCACAGATCACAAAGCATCTTTAAAGCTGCAGTTTAAAAGGGGCGTGGCTTGGCGGGCGCTAAGATGGCTGCTCGTCTCTGAGCTCCGAGCACCTCCGGAACAGAGACTCCTTCTGGGACACTTACCATGTGAAACAAGATCACGTACAGACTGCGGCATATTGCGGGACTATGGTGAAGTACATGAGTGTCCCTGAACTTCTCTGTAAGGAACATTATTTACCACCTGCACTTTCGATCTCGGCTGCAATTAAAATGGTGGCAGTGGACTGCAGTCTCGAACCAGTGAGCAGCATTAGGAAAGTGTGCCGGCCTCTATTCCAGTTACGGACACACACAACAAGTTTCAGTAAGAACAATCATTTACTGTGGCACTCGGTTAACTCATGCGCTCTATTAGACTTTTCTTCCCCGACGGTGGCTCCTCAGCTTTCAAAATGGCAGCACCAGTAATTTCTCTTCAGGAATGACTCTGGCTATTGCCACTCTGCTGTTGAGGCTCCAACTATTAGACGCGGCCTCGTACTGGACGCGCTGATGTGTTAGGACCTGTGGCTCCAGGAAACAACTTACCACACAACACCGAACGACCCGCTTGTTTTGGTACCTCCACAATGGTCTTTATTCATAGATGTCTGCTAGTCACACATAGAAATTCCCTTCTGTTTAACTTGCTCTCTGGGGATGACAATCACAAACCGCTGATTGAACCAGTAATTTAAAAATGATGAAACCACATACAGTGCACACAGTGGCTAAGGGTGCATACAGTGAATGAAGTTGTTTGAGTGCATACAGTGTATACAGTGTGACTAGTGAAGTTGCACTTAGTGCATACTGTGCATGTAGTAACTCAGGCCTGCTCTTGGGGGCTGGCAACAACAAAACTGCAGACTCAAGAATTATTCTTACCTTGGTGAAGCTGTATACAGTGCATACAGGATGTGAAACTGCTCACAGTGAGGGAAGCAGCGTAAAGTGCAGGCAGTGAGTCCAGGACAACGTTCAGCCCGGGTTACTGGTGGGAAGCCATTGTAGGTAATAATAATTATCAAGTCCTCACCGCTCTAGAGCTGTGATTATCAGAGTACAGTTTCACCTATTGTAATGAGGAGACACTACTATTTTGCAAAATACCATCTAGAGTACTGTGGATCCAAAGCCACTTGGCAGGCTTCTTGCCAGCCTTTACTTACCTGTTCCATAGGTTCCAGGTGCACAAGTGTACAATATTTGGAGGTCAAACAAAATGTTCTTTGTCTGCTCTTAACAAACCAGGTAGCCACCCTGCTAGATTCTATCTTCTTACTAAACCTGTCAGTTTCAATGGAACAAATGGCGGAAGGCATGAGTGGGAATGCAAAAAAAGACTCTAAAGCAAATCTTAAGCACTCAAAACATTCACCAGCTATCCTGGAACCACTGGTTAAAGGCAGCTCAGACACCCCTCTACCTTAGAGGCTATCCTATGTAAACTTAATACGATACATGAAATAGCTCAGAGCACGATAACCAACAATGACCTCCTTAAAGTTTAGGTGGCAGGGATTAGTAAAGATTTCAAAGAGCTGTCAATACATATGTCAAATGCCGAAAAAAGAATAAATAAGCGGAAGACTACACAAATGCCCAAGCAAAACAGATACAGAGCGTAGAGTGATCTATCTCATCTATAAGGAGAGACCTAACAGAGAAGGAAGACTGCAATCGGAGAAGCAATCTAAGCATCTTCGGGGTGCCGGGAGGGATTGAAAACTCTGCACCGTTGGTCACCGCAAAGGGTTCCTTGATTTACAGAAAAGACTTATGGACATGGTCAATCTCGTATTCCTTCTCAAGTCTCTCGAAATTCAAAAAAACCTTCAATCGTCACCCAAAACCTTTAATCATAATCATTCTGAATCTCGGATGGAATCAGACTCTCTACCTGACACCTCATCTCTTTAGCATTGATCTTTCGATCAGTGGGATCCTGTTAAATCTCTGTTTTTCTACATCCTTTAACTGATTACTGGTTATCCACTCTCTCGCTGATCTCTCACCCTTCCAGACTCATTTTAGATGCTATATAACCACTGTTACACCCGGGACCCCGGGCTGGCCAAGGCTCACGCCAAAGTCAGTTAGAGACCACCATGTCTAAGGTCAGGGCAAGGGAGTTACACACCAAGATAACCCCTGATCACCCTCTAGGTAATGTGACGCGAGCAGCAAGGCTAATCTTGGAGGCGATGTGTAAAGCGTTTGCGCACGCACCCAGCAACAACACCCAAGGCCCACCACAAAGGAAACTCCACACAAGGTTATATAAAAAATAGCCTTTGTATTATAGTAAACAGGCACGGGCAGAATTTACAGGGGATTATGTACAGGACAGGGCCACGTGGACCACTGTCAGGGGTAGGCACTTGTTAGAAATAATACTTGTAGGTATAACACTTAGCACATAAACATATAATGACTGTAGCACTAAAATAGTAAATGTAGCACACAACCAGTTATCACTGGTAAGGGTAAATACCTCCTACGCAACCCTAAACACTGTAGGAAAATCACGCTGGGAACTAGGACCTTATCATCAGGACCTATAGAAGGAAAACCATCACCTAAGCAGGTCACTTTTAGCAAAGGGAAGGAAACCTAAACAATCACCTAAGCAGATCACATTTAGCGAAGGTAATAAAACATAAACAATCCTCTAAGCAGGTCACTTTTAGCAAAGGGGATAAAACATAAAACATAAAACACCTAAGCAGGTCAATTTTAGCAAAGGTAATGGGACATCAACAATCCTCTAAGCAGGTCACTTTTAGCAAAGGGGATAAAACATAAAATAATTGCACATGAGGCATTAAAACACTAAAACACATTCAGAGGTGCAGGTAGAACATTTGCGCAGGAATCAAAATAAGCAAGTAACTCACAATGCGCAGGGTGCACATAGCACAACACTAGAACTGTCCCTCAGACCACTTAAATTGTGCCTAAAAAGGTCACCCCGGTCTTACTCAGGACTGTCGCGATTACTGCCACTGTCCGCCCTTCCGTAATTCGGTCACAGGGCCTTCAGAGGAGAGTAGGTCATCCAGTTCCCTACTCTTCCTAATCTTCTAATTGTTCAGTGGAGACTAATCCCCGTAATGCGGAAAAACATTCAACGAAAAGGAGCAGAGAGTATTGATAGAAACAATCATTCTTTCCACCACTCACTCTACAAGCCCCTACATTTTTTACAGCATCTCTGAAGATGGTGTTACTCTAGATGTATTAAAAATGCTCGAACAGTTACAGCCATAACAATGTATCTGTTCTGTTAATGCCCGGGTTCTTTACTTTATCCCCTCAGGATAATAGTGCATCGATCACCTCATAACCACTGGTGATTATATTTATAGTGCTTTTATAAAAGGGCAACACACTGCACGTTGCCAGGACCTCTCAAAGTACCCCCGTGACCCAACACACACAACACGCATAAACCACTCAATAATAAAATGCGAGTTACTTCTAGCCTAAATGAGGCGGGTAACCCACTCGTAGATCAAACTCACCGAGTTTATGTATTTCACAAACCCGAACTGGTGTCCGCCGAACACAATCTGCAAGAGAGTAATGTGTAAGGCTTCTATGTCTCATCTGAATAGAATCTCCTTTCAGAGACTCGTCAGCGGTACTAACACCGCCCGTGAGAGCAGCCGTGAAGATGACATATGCAACTCTCATCCAACCGCCTTACTGTTCTGTGGGTATAGCCCTGCCAAATAAGCCTGTACCTCGAGCCACCACGTAGATGGAAGACGCCTTGTAGGATCAGTAATTTAACGAAGAATGACCCGTTCCCTGCTCTGCCCCTGGCGCACCACTTCATTCACGTCATGGTGTCACAACGTCATGCGTGGAGCGTCTACGTTCAGTCGGGAAATGTAGTTTCTAAAAATTTCACTGCCCAAGGGATTTGCGTGATGTCAGGTCATCGGTATGTTGTTAGTACATGAGCAACATTAGAGGTACATGCACATCCATATAAATCTTAGATTACCGGGGGAATGAATGATTCACTACTAGACATACTAAACACAGCACAACAAGGTCAAACTGTGGTCCCATCATAGGGAGTATTGAAACATATGCTGCAGTGATCATGCTCTCACCCAATGGTCATGTCACGGTTGTTAGTGTTATGACAAAACCCACCCCAGTTAAATAGAAATATTCCTCTCTTGAGGCTACTTAACCAAACGGAGAGGTCAACCTGTGGTACCATTATAGGGAGTATTTAATCCTATACCACAATGTTCATGCTATCAACCAATGGTCATATCTTCGATGGTATT
This sequence comes from Lissotriton vulgaris, assembly GCF_964263255.1. Classification (NCBI taxonomy): domain Eukaryota; kingdom Metazoa; phylum Chordata; class Amphibia; order Caudata; family Salamandridae; genus Lissotriton; species Lissotriton vulgaris. Next base: position 1,577,530,063 of record NC_141685.1, read on the forward strand.
AATATGATGAGAATGAGAGGAACTATCCCCGGTGGAAGCCATCCAGTATAGAATCTCAGTACATGAGAACATGAATCATATGGTCCCTGCAACCCTGCTGTGTTGAGGGCGTCGTGAGGGCTTTTTAAGACAGTAGTCAAATAACAGGTATCAGTATTGTATCACTGCAGAATATTTAATGTCTTCCCAATGACTGCCATGGGATATCATCGTTTAATCCCAACAGGTGGCTTTTTAGGCGAAACACCCATCTCTGTTCTCGTTGGAGTAACACCCTTTGGTTATCTGCTTGGTGTCTCCCAGGTTGGACCCTCTATCACGGTCCATCTCAGGTCTTCTATGCGCTGTCCAGTTTCAGAAAAACTAGCTGTAGGTTTCATGTTTGTTTTGCCACACCGTATTGTGCTGTGTGTTCAGTGATCCTAGTCCGCACCCTCCTACTTGTCATCCCTACATACTTCTTCTGACAAGGGCAAGTTATCAGGTATATCACACCCTGGGAATTACAATTTGTGTGGGATCTCTGTTCCCAGGGGGTGCAGAGTCCTAGATCTAAAGATGTTGTGTTGTTCGTCAGGTGGCAAACGCTACATGAACCACAGCGTGTATGTCCCATCAATCGTAGGTAAACCTGTCATTGTAGTTGTCTCTCTTGTTACCCCCAGGTCCCTGGGTCCGGTATGTATAAGGAGATCCTTCAGGTTTTGACTACGTCTAAAGGAAAAGAGAGGTGTCTCTACGTTCATGCCCCCTGTGTTTAGTATCTTCCAGTTCTTCAAAACTAACTTTTTAATTAAATGTGATGCGGTATTGAAGGTTGATACAAACACCGGTTTCTTGGTTTGGGGTCTCATGTTCTTGGAGAGCAGCGAATCGCGGTTTGCATTGAGTGCTCTTTTTCTAGCTCTTTTGATGACCTGTGTTGGGTATCCTCTCTATTGTAATTTCAATGTTAGAGCTTCTGATTCCACGATAAAATCATTCTTTTCAGAGCAATTCTGGCGGATCCTAAAAAATTTGCCGACTGGCAGATTCTCCCGTAGGGGGCGCTGATGGAAGCTCTCGAATGCCAGCAGAGCGTTCTTATCAGTAGGTTTGTGAAATACCTTTGTTTTCAGGATCCCACCGCATGGTTCAATGACTAGGTCCAAGAATGGTAGATTGGTCTTAGTGATGGTCGAAGTGAAATGGAGGAACGGATGTTGTACACCCACTGCAATTCTCTCTGCCTTAACTTACTCTTTAATACATGGTATTTTGATGTTAAATACGACATTTTAGAGGACTTTGTTTGGGTCATGCTGATGTTTGGAACAGGTTCGAATTGGTGATAAAATATGTAGTGATTTTGAAGCATATGCTGTTTAGACCAGGACATACGGTTTCTCAGTGTTACTTCCTTACATTAATGCACCTTTTACAATGGTGGTAATATAGTGCTAAAAATTCAGATATGTTGCTCTCAATGTCCCCCTTTTCCCACTGCCTACTTGTTACCCCCCAGCGTGAATCTCTGTACTGGTTTGGCAGCCTCTGCTGTAGCCCAACAACATTTTTTACCACGCAATACGTCTCTTACAGACATACCCTGGTGGCAATGGCCCTACAGTTTTTCCAGGTAAGCCTGGAAAATGTGAGTGCCCCCGCAGATGCACTCTCTTACCTAATCCTTCCTCCCCTTCATCCTCCTCCTTTGGGATATCTGCTTCATCACAGCTGCCCCTACAACCCCCGAAGGCTTACACTGAGCCCAATACACCAAATCGTTTATCTGTTACCCAGTATTTGCCAAAATGCCTAGGAGGAAATTTGTTTCCCTGAATGCAAAGTGTTTGAATCAAAACCTGTTAAGAGAGACAAAATCTTAAACTACTCTAAAGGACTAAACCAAGATAGCCCTCAAAGAGGCACTGCTAATGAGCAAAGATTGTGTTTTAGACATTATGTGCTGCGAAGCGATTGGATTAAAAATGGGGTTCTCACCCTTATTTCTAAGAATTTAGGTTTATCCATAATTACAGCTGAGCATGACACAAATGGGAGATGGCTACTCACTAGACTAAATAATGGAGTTGATGAGCTATATGTTATGAATGTGTATTCCCCCAATACAGATGACCCTAACTTTTGGCGTGCGATCAAAAAGCTAACAGATATCCCACAAGGACACATAACAATTGTAGGAGAGATTTTAACCTTCCTTGAGATCCTATTATGGATTGGTACTGAGCATTCAAATTCAGACCTTCCAGGGCACACAAAACAATTGTTTAATCTTTGTTCTTCACATCATCTACTTGATGCCTGGCGATTTCCTAACCCAAAAGGTAGTGATTTCACATTCTTTTCCTCCACTTATTCAAGCTTTTCTCGCATTTGTTTTTTATTTATTAATGACGCCTCCCTTCTAAAAAGCAAGTCGGATACTATGATTCTTCCACTTGTTATCTCTGAGATCCTAGGAAACAAAGTTGAGGTTATGGTTCTCAACAACGAGATTGATCATTTCTTCAGGGAAAACAAACACTCGGTTAACTCACCCATAATACTATGGGATGTATTTAAATGTGCCATGACATCAAGGAAAACAGTGAAATTAAGAGAGCCCTCCAATCTCTGGGGGACAAACTTAAAAGGAAAGTCCCTTCTAAATTATATAAAACAGTTGAAGTACTCCCTCAACTCCATGGTCAGTAAAAGAGCCTACCTTGATATAACCGCCCAATAATCTTGTCCATTGCTATTACGTAACAGAGCTGTTAAACTTTAAGCCTCTACACTCCAATTCAGTACCAACAGCACACAAAATATCACGACAAGGAGGGCTAAAAAGACTTACATAACCAGGAGACTCTCAAAGTTTTTAGAAAATTCAATGAAAGATTATACACTCCCCAAAAGTCTTGTGTTAAATTGAAATGGCAAGAGTTCCTCAATTCTTTCCCCATGTCTACAGTGTCCACAGAAGACAGATTGTGTTTGGATAAACATACTGAAACGGAGGAGATGTTAAAGCAATTAAGGCTATTCACTTAGGGAAAGCACCAGGCTTGGATTGCTTTCCCCTTGCCTTTACAAAGACTTTCACTCCCTAAATAATCAAGTACTTTAAAAACATTTTTGATCATTACGCTCTGTCGGGCAAGGTTTCAGGAACAGCCACTGAAGCTACCATACTGGCCATACTAAAGGAGGGTAACGATCATTCGGATCCCCAAAACATCCACCCCATTTCTACACTGAATATGGAAGCAAAAATGTTTGTGAAAATCCTAACATTAGACTGGAAAGTCACATTTTCAAACTGATGCATAGTTCCCAAACAGGTTTTGTCAAGGGCCGGCATGCAAGAGATAACATTCATACTTTTTGCCACATCCTAGACAAAGCTCAGCTTACTTCATTGCCGACTGCAAAAAAGGCGTTTGGCAAAGTGTTGTGGCCTTTTTCCCTGCGCTTTTGGAGTCCCACAAACTTGGTGACCCATTCATCAACATGGTCATGGTGCTCTATGTGAACCCCAAAGCTAATATTAGACTTAATGTAGCAACTTCTCTTTACTTTGAGCTCCACAAAGGGATGACCCAAGGATGCTCTCTTTCTTCTATCCATCGACCCCTTACTCAGGCTATGCAGACTCAAAAGTAAAAGACCTCCAATTTGGTGCACAAAAGTTTAAAACAGCTGCATACGCAGACGACATCCTAATTTTTTCGAAGACGTTGAATCAGCAATCTCTTCCATGATTAACATTATCTGCATGTTTGCAGAGGTCTCTAGATATACCCTAAATCAAGATAAAACTGATGTGTTGCTCCTAAATCCACTTTGCCTCCCTTCCCCCATGTAACTCAGGAATTAATTAGCAACCCACATGACTCAAAAATCTTGGGACCCCGTTTTGCGGGTATCTCACAGATACTGTACTTTTTTACGAATCTCATACTATCCCCAAAGCCAAGGATCTTCTATCAACCTGGTCACCTAAATATATCTCCTGGTTGAGTAGACTTCAAACACTCAAAAAGATGATTACCCCAATAGTTAATTGTTTATCATCCATGCTCTTAAAACATTCCCCCTCATTCTTCAACGATCTAGAAAAACTCACTTCTAAATTTCTTTGGAGCAACAAGAGAGCAAGTCTCTCAGGGAACCGGCTACATTAAGGCGATGTTGCCTCCCAAACTGCATCCTATACCACTCGGCCTTCCTAGCAGCCCATGGGTCAGTCTGGTTTCTCCCAGATTCTCAAAATACTCCACCTTGGGTGTATATTGAATGCAAACTGTGCTTTCCGTTTAGCACATCCTCACTTATCACAATATTGAAATTTACCACTTCACACTCACCGTATTCTCTCTGATAAGGCCAGTGCATTGAAAACCTTGACAAACGAATTTCGGAACCTATCCATAAGTCCAGATGGATATCATTATAGCTCAAATTTAAACTAAACACTGATCTCTATCTTAGCATTGCATCAGAGTTGGCTCCAAAGGCCTCAGATTAATTAGAGACATTTATTATACTAACCATAATCTGATCCCTATTTCAATCCTATCTAAGAATTAAAATCTTAATAACAGACTTCTATACATTCTCAACAATTAAAATTAGATTATCTAAGCTCTTCCTCTCTATACACGCTGTGCTTATCACGCACCTTGCACTCTGGCAACGTTCGGAACATATAGCATCTAAAATCTACAAATTATTCTCTGACCCTCATTCCCAACAGATCTCAATTTCCTGTGCCAAATGGTCAAAACGTTTCGACAAGGGGGTGTAATAAAATTGCTCTGTCTCTCACTCAGTTGAAATTCTATACAATGAATCTCTAACACTGGACCCCTGCTCATCTACACAAACTAAATTTACAAGATAATCAAAATTGTTGGAACTTTAATTTAAAGCCTGTAACATATCAACACATATTCTTTAAGAGCAAATTGTTAGACTCATACTGGGTTTCTATACAGAAACAACTGTCAATAATCTTTAATACACCCATTATCCTTTCATTTTCTATGGTCATTCTGGGCCCTCGGGCCTCACCATCTCCTTTGCCTCTCGATACTACTGATTTGTCACTGCTGGACTTACTTTGAACCATTGCAGCCAAAGTCATACTTACAGAATGGAAACCCTTTCAACGTCTATCGTTCTACACCTGGTGGGCTTAGGTGACATACCTTCAAGGAACACATACGCCTCACTTGGGAAGACAATCAAACACCTCCAGTGTCTAGCACTGTATTGCGCTCCTTGGATACATACATGGAACTAAGCTCTCAGGGACTTGCGGCACAACTTCCTTTTGGGTCCCCTCTTTAGGATTTTGTACTTTGTACATGAAGCAGATATCTCATCAGCCCACTACACTCTCCTCCCCTCCCTGCCCTCCGCCTTCCCCCCACCCCTTTTCCTGTTTGGTATATCTTAGCTAACAGGCGATAAATTTTTTACGCACTTTGTGGTATTGTGCCTAATGGTTGACTTCAGGTTAAACATGTCACGGTACCCTTGGGGCCTTTTCCTTGTATTCTGTAGTAGTCATATGGCAGGCTCGACCCACTTCTTTTGCACTTTTATGCCTGATGTCTCACCTGTCATTCAAATGCCACTTCTAATATATATTAATCATTAACTTGTCATGTGCACCATGTACCGCATCATTCATGGTTGTATCGCATTATCGTTCGATTATATACCTTTTTTCTCAAATACAATAAAATATTTGAACAAAAAAAAGCTGCAGTTTAAAATAACTAAAAGGAAACCTGGGTTTTCCTTCCTATGCTCTCCCTTTTTGGATTAACATAGATAAGCAGAATGTAGATATTTAGGCTACATGTTTATTTTGCCACACTTTAGGTCATCATAGAAAAGATAGAATCTCTCTGCGTGTTTCCACACATTATGAACTACCGCTTTTAAAAAAAAAACTTTTTAGTAAACTAATTCTAATATATGTTTGCAATACATATTTAACTACTTTTGTGTGTTTTATTTGTCAATCTAGATTTTATTGGTATTCTTAATGTTCATAAATATGCTATCTCTTTGACATGAAAGAGCAACATATCGAAGATTTAAGTGGGTTTTATCAAAGGCGACAGTGTGACCATGTTTTACATTATAAGGATATTTCAAGGAATCTTCCTCTATAGGTCTTCTTCCTCTATATGGTCACAGAACTCCTCGGCAACTCGAAATATCTTGATAAAGAATGGCAGGGAATACGTTATCCCACCAATCTGATAACTATAATATCATCTGACATAAATACTTCGCACCACATATTATTTATAGACTATTGCCCCTTTGGGTGTAGATTTTCTCCTATGAACTCCAGTGGGCATTCGATTTTTTTGTAAATGATTTTTAGGACACCGCATATTTGCCACATGATATTTAAGTTATGACATTTAAGCTAGGTACATTTGGGCACCATATCTGCTGTTGTTAGTGCTCTAACACAGAACACGGAATTGTTAGGCATTTTATTCGGACCGGCGTGATCATGTGTAATTCCCGAATTTGTTCAGTATTTGCCACCTAATGCAACATTTTATGAACCAAGTTGAAGTGGAAAAGATTGTTTGAGAAGCGATTGGAAAACATTTCATTACGAAATAGAAACAATTGCGATAGTAAAGCAGTAATACCTAATAGTGCTTCTTACCCCGTAAACTACAAGCAGCACAACCCGTTATTCTCTAAATGCAATATCAGATATAACTGTATCAAATCGAAAATCCGGAACAAGGCAAACATATTACCATATTAAAGTAGCTCTATACAGAACTAGACAGTGCGAGCAATCCAAGTCTCATAGTTAGGTTTTCAATAAAAGCAGAATAGGTAAGTTTGTGGCAGTGAGGTTTGACTTTTCCAAGTAGTGGAGCTTACAAGATGCTGTAAACAGGTTCTACTTGAAAACACCGCCTGTCGTTTTCGCAAAGATAGGAATGATTTCTCTTCAACATATTGGGCCTAAATCCAGCCCTGAATTTAAAACGAATATACTGGTTAAAGGCCACCTTGTGAGAAGCTGGTGTTCGAATTTGTTCAGATGCATTTATCTTTCCTTTGAGGGCAGAGTCAATAACATTGACTGGTAGACTCCTGAAATTCTTTGCAAGACTATAGGAGAAGTTATCCTCAAACTAATGGGCTGGTGTTTACTTGACCGTCTTAGAGACTGCTTTGTGGCTGCGAATAATGCTTCAAACAGCTAAACCTGTCTGAGGCCCAACCCCAGAAGCAACTAAAACTGTTTTTGCAGAGAACATACTTCAATGTCAGAGTGGAAGAAATCATTGCTTTCTTTCATCCTAGGCCTTTCAAAGTAGAGTATTGAATCCTTTTGTGCCATAGCTCTACCAGTTCACAGACTTTCAGTGAGTGCTGCGTTCAGGGAATTTTCCCTCGAACCAGTCGCCTGACAGTATCTCGTGATGCCTTTCTGTGCGAAGCATAACCTGTTAGAGAAAAGTTACTTGAGCTACCAGTTAATTTATTTCACCTAACATCTGTGATCAAAAAGAAGATACGCATAATTTGAAAACATGCTAATTTCTCCCACATGTACCATCACACTAATTCCATTTGTGTCCCCCCTGACAAATCTGTGTTGAGTGGAGTGCAGCTTCAAGAGTATGGCTGGACAGGGCTGCTTCCTTCACAAGCACTCACATGGGTGACCGTGCAAGTGAATAAAACCACAACGTCGATGCAAGTGGGCTCGACGGGCGTTGTGGAACCGTGATATTTATTATCATGAAACATTGTGTGGTTCCATTAGCACTCCTGCTTTGCCTCGCTTAACTGCTAGAGCATGTGCATTTCTGGGAATGAATACACGGAGTTGTGTATTTTTAACTATGTTATAATTTGCACTTAGGTGCATTTTAGTACCATAATACATGTGCAAAATACGTTGATTTTCCCAATCACAAACCTGGCGCCCACCAAAGGAAAAGCTGGAAAATAACACATCACATATAATGTTGTAATACGGCTCGTAACAGCACATCAGCCAAAATATCATCCTCGGGTGGCCTGCTTTTGCTACCCAACCACCCTGGGGCAGAAAGTCACAGGATTTCATTAGTTTTGTGAAATGGGCATTTCATAAAAACTGCACCTAAAGGGAGTACATTTGTTTTCGCTTTATCGTTAGAAATTGAATTGCTCAAACTTGAGCACATTACATAAACTGCCTGCATAAAGCACCCACTCCAGCATCTTTATCGATGAATGAATTGAGGTTTTCAGAGTTTTACAGATATTACTGGTTTGCATATTGGCATACCAACAATGCCATGGTACTTCCGTGGGCAGCACTTTTGACCCAAATGTGGCAGGGTTGTACGTCAGTGATTTCGAACAGACGCACATACAGAATATTACAAATCCCTTCCAACAGAGGATTTTATTCTGGAAGCGTTACATAGACGACATCATTCTGATATGGGAACGCACCATGGAAAATCTGGAAGAATTCCACAGATGGATTAATACAAGAGATAACTGGTTAAAATTCACTTATACAGCAGATAAGAAGAAACTAGACTTTCTAGATATCACTATCTATGCCGAAAATGACACCTTACAAACCAGTACCTTTTTCAAAGCAACATAAAAAAACAGTCTACTCTCATATAAGAGTTTTCACCCCCAACCACTGAGGGAGAACCTCCCTTATAGCCAATTTTTGGGACTGCGACGCTATTTCAGCCAACCACACAACTACAAGAGACAAGCGGAAGATCTGTGTGAAAAATTGAGGAAAAGTGACTACCCAGAAAGTACCAAAAACAAATGCAAGAGGGCCAGAAACCAACTCAGAGCAAGCCTCCTGGAGACCACACCTAAGACCCCAGACACGGATCTGACAACCTGCGTAACCACCTTTAACGCAGCATCCAATAATCTAAAGAAAATAATCAATAAAAACCGGGGAATATTGACCTCAGGTTCCCTCTCTTGGCCAAAGCCCAGATTCGCCAATAAAAGAACCCGAAACTTAAAGGATATCTTGGTCCACACTAGACCGCCTCTAAATATCAGGGAGGATGCAATCTCAAGACTATGGAACCATCCACTTGTCCTGGACACTACCTGTGTGGCACCTGTTCGGTCTGTAATCTTACTAGAGCCACAAAGAGTATCCAACTACCACTAGGATTCAAGTGGACTATCAGATGCCACACAAATTGCAATACGACACATGCAATCTACATGATAACTTGTCCCTGTGCAAAACGCTACATAGGGATGACATGCCGCAAAGTCAAACAGAGGATTGGTGAACATAAGAGTAATGTTACATGCATAAGGAACACAACAAAGATTAGCAATCACTACATAGAGGCGAAACACAGAGTGGATGACCTACAGTGGGTCATCTTGGAAACTCTCACAATTAAAAATCACAACCCGGAAAGAGTATTGTTCGAAAAAGAACAAAGATGGGTACATCGCCTCAGAACCCACGAACATGGGCTCAATGATAATATACCTTGGTTGAGTCTCCAGAATTGAAGAGTCTAACCCACCACCATGAACAACACTACTGTAAACCTAAGGAGATATCCAATCAAAAGATTTCAGTAAGGGAGCAACACCTCCCCAGAGGGATGACCCGGAAATGAAAATGTATTTCTAAACATCTAAACTTCTAAACATCTCATTTCATGCAAATATTCCTTTTGACTGCCCACTGAAGATATTTAAAACTACTAACATCAGGGCAGAAAACCACCCTTAAGACAACCAAGTCCAATGGAAACTCGTATTTTAATTTGGCAGCCTTTTTTATTTGGAATGAATCAAAAGAAAAGGACACTTGTAACAGTTCTAAACCATTGGTTAGAAAAATGAAACACCCTCAAAAACTCAATGTTGTTCGAATAAGCAGTATATATGTTTCGTCCACCCCACATTGAAGTTATGGCAGTTATCATTGGATGTTCCAATACGTGCTCATTGCCTGCCTCATCCAGAGGCACCTCTGGTTATAGAATGTCCAGAGATTGAGGGTTTCCCCCACAAAAAAGTGTAAACAAAACAAGAACTGAAATTCTTGAAAAATTAAAAAAGAGAAAGTCACCCTTGTGCTTTATTGTGAGATGAGATTCTACTATTGTAAAATAGACTGATACTACAAAAAGGTCGAGTTACTGGATCTTTTAGTATTTATAAAAGGCTTGTCGACATGTTTCAGCTCCTTTTGGCCCTACAGGGTCTATGGAGCTTTCGTCAGGACTAACACACAAAAATTAGTTACTCACACGATTAGTGTAGTATTTTTGAGTTTTCACTTTTTGGCACTCAGTTATTTTTACTCTCTGCAATCTGTTTGGGGAAAGTCGTATTCTCTATCAGGGGGTACCGCTTCTTTGAGCGCAGAGCCGCGTGGTGTTCAGTTCTCTGACTGGTGCTGACTCTGCCCCCGGGGGCACCACCATATCGTTTTCACTATAGGTGTGTCTCTTGCTTGGGTTTTTTAGTATATATTTATACTGTTTGTACATATAGGAAACTAGTCTGGCATATGTTTAATTGAGTCATATTTATTTATAGTCTTGAAAAAATGTTCTAGTCTCTCATGTATAAAATATGTCCTTTGTAACCACTTTATAATGTTATATTATATGTCTTGTTTCGTTTTAGTGTAATAGAAGATTACCTGATGAAGGCAGCAATGCCGAAACGCGTGTAGTCAACATCTTCCCCATTGCCTCCATCAACTTCACCTCTATCGTATCCATCTATGGAATCAATTTATTTATGTGATTTGTGTTACATGTATTATGTGAGATGAACAAATTCTTTTTTTTTAAATAACAATGAAAATATGAGAATTTAAAACAATAAGTTGCATTGAATAATAAAATGAAATATATTTTTCTAGATGTATTAGTGTATATATTTTTTTGTATTAGTGGTTACTTTCTATAGAGAGATTTAGAATAGGTTTTGTCAATTGTTTGATTTAAACTAACTATAGACCTTTATTTAATGCAAACAGTTATACCCTTATATCTCAAATAATGGGCAGCCATTTTGAAAAATCCACCATATTGGATTAACAGGTCATGATAGAGTGGTAGACTTTTCACCATTGTTTTCTACGGAAAATGTTCAATAAGAATCCACTCACAGAAATTGTATTGCAATTAGTTCTAGGCTAGCCCATCTTTTGAAATAATTTGACTAGACTATAAGGAGGGACTAACAAGCCAATTACTGAATCAGAATCCATCATTTATGAAAGACAAAGACACAAGCCAATGACAAATATGGGCGGGGAGTGGGTGGGGCTTCTCTCCCATACTGAACTACAGCAAGTCTCACTGAGCAGCACATGTGCTAACTTAGGCTCGACCTAAAAATCGGGTCTAACATGTCCATTACAAACCATGCCTTATAAGGCCCTCAGTATTTGACTACTTCCAGTCACGCTGAGATAGCATTCACCAGAAACTTTGTTTTCATCCTTTTTAATAATCTCATTGTTAATGTATTTTTAAAAGTTTCCTTGTGCTTTAATCTTTTAACTAAATGTTCTGTTAAATGCACTTGCACAGGTTAGTGCTTTGTCTATGAATCTGTTAATGCAATCATTCAATAAATAAGGAAGTAGGATGAAGGACTCAGGAAACGCGCATGCATTAGGGTGGAGATAAATGGATTCGATGTGAAGGAGTGAAGAAAAAGAGAAGGTGGTGAATAATGATTGTCAGAAGCTAGGCCTTGGCGAAATAGCCTTTTTGTTGCTAATTACCATTTTTGTTGCTAACTACCCTGTCGGTATTTCACATAAATATTGAACAAGAGGACATACCACGTGTAGAAATGTCTTACAAGATACGGGACGGTTTGAAGAGAAAATGTCTCTCTTCTGTATTTTTACTATATCCACAAGACATATTCTCCTTTCAATGCGTCATGTGCAGGTAAAAATTATGCAAAAGTGTGGGACTGCAAAAGGGAAAAATCATTTATAAAACTGGAACAATTTAGTGATACGTCACCTGCATAATGAAATTGGGGCTAAGTCCCAGACAGAAGGGAGGATTAGGGAATCAAAATCAATTGTTTAGGTGAAGTGGGAAGGTCAGAGAAGTAGTTCAGAGGTAGTAAAATGGAAAGCTATTGACATGAGACAACTCAATCAATTTTCAAATAGTTAAACAATTTTATTTCGAACCTCATAATCTCTGTCCTTGTACCTCTGCTGTTAACACAGAAGTCTACCTGTGTGTTTGCCTATCCATTTGCCTTTCACAAGACCCATTTGAAGATATTTCCTGTGCGCTATTCTTCGTTGTGTACTTGGAATCATGCATTGCCTTTGTCAAAACCGATGCAAAAACTGAACACTTTTACATTAAAATTACCAAAAAGAATCACTGTTTTTGTTGGAAACATCTTAATATATGGCCAAGTTGGGACAGATATGTTCCCTGTTTGGCATATGGGTGTGTGACATCTTACAGTCTGTTGTTTAGTTGTACTTATCTATGACATAGGTAGAATGTCATAGATAGAATGTACATAGTTCAAGAATGTTATAAGATTCCCTAAGTGTCAGTTTATGGAGTTATGCTGTGGCTGAGGTGCAATAAACCCTACGTGAGAATGTCATAGATAGAATCTACATAGTTCAAGAATGTTATGAGATTCCCTAAGTGTCAGTTGCTGGAGTTATGCTGTTGCTGAGGTGAAATAAAGCCTACGTGCTCAACTTATATCTGGCTTGACTCTCTTCCTATGTGGAGAACACCACAGGGTGTTTTCTCCTGCCCCGAGGGCCCCCATGTATGGATATATGATATCCAGGCTTTTATTGTAGCCCTAACATCACAACTAATCTAAGCGTGTGTGCAGAGGCCTAATGCTGAACCTGGCGATGTGAGGTCCTGGACCTGGCCGGTTACATAGAGGGGTGCAGCAAGCATACCCTCTTCATATGAGGTGGTCTATTGTCCCTGTTCATGGTGAGCGAAGCAGCAGAATACAAATAAACAGAAATGTATTTAACAGTGTCAAATACAAAGGCCCACTAGTGAGAAACACAAACAGTCCTGACGAAGAGTCCTGCTTCCACACCAGCTCCGATTCCTGTCAGTCCCAACATTCCACATTTCCTTAACAAAGCCCTCACATCATTCTATAAACTATGTCATAAATGACATGAAAAGACTCTCTATTAAACAACCTACAATATGCTCCTTTTTTTGTGTGGAACCCAAGACAAAAAGGGGAAAAGAAGAGATGAAAAAAAACGAAAGAACAAAAGTTAAATGGTTAAATTATTTTACCATGCAATCCTCTAATTTCTTTGGCATTTTGATAACTCTCTAAATTCGACATGCGTCAGTCAGATGTTTAGTAACATCAACCCTTTCCTGAAAAACATATTTGCACAGTTCAGAAGGAGATTCAGACACACCTAGAACCATCCACACTTCCTGAAGATGAACTTCACACAGATCCGAAACACATTCCATTCCACCCCGTGGGCATCCTTTTGAGAAGATCTCAAATCATGTTCTTCATTTACGCCAAAAAATGAGTTTTCTTCATTGGAAACCTCAAACATTTGTTCCTGTCCTGGTTTTAAAATCACCATAGTACTTTTATACCACTAACCTTTCCCATGTAATAAAACTGCACTTTCAGTCGCTCTTTCCACTTGCACAGGACCAGATAATTTAGATAGCCCTTCTGATGTAAACCTGGTTTAACAATACACACCCAATCTCCCACACTGACATCCTTTTGTTTGAATCTGTGCACTGCATCAATATATTCCTTGCTTACAGAGTTGGCTTTTGTTAGACCTGGTACCACTGGCATGAGTCTCCCTTCCATTTTTCGCTGTTGTCTCCTTTGTTTTTGATATGATTTTGCTGGTTTACATGCTTTAGACACTGTGCCACTGATATTCACTGCCACTGTGCAAGTGCTCCCTATTCGAAATTGTTGTAATGGATTAGTGACTCAATGATTGGCTTATTTGATTTACCTGTCAGACCCTAGTAAAGTGCACCATGTGTGCCCAGGGCCTGTAGATCAAATGCTGCTAGAGGGCTTGCAGCACGGATTGTGCCACCCACAGAAGCAACTTGTAAAGTGTGTCTCAGGCCTGCCATTGCAGAGCCTGGGTGCAGTCTAGTACTGCCATGTCGACTTGGTAAGTTCGCTCACTTACAAGTCCCTAAACCTTCCCTTTTCTATATGTTATTTATTTTTTATTTATTTAATTTGTAGAGCATACTGCAACCTAACAGTCATCCCGGCGCTTAGCAAACTCAGATTGAAGCAGAAGAATGTAGCAACAGCAGGTGGCAACTAAGCTTTGGGGAACAGCCAGGTTTTTAATCTCCGTCTACACGGAAGGAGGTCCGTTACTTGTCTGAGCTCCAATGGGAGTTCGTTCCAGAGTTTGGCAGTTGCCACCCCGAATGATCTACCACCAGACCTGACTCTCCTGAACCTCGGTATCTTGACCAGGTTCGCTGATGATGACTGGACACATACCACTCAAACTTTCTCTGCAGAATCGCAGGCCCCCGCCCATGAAGGGCTTTAAATACTAGCCAAAGGGACTTAAACTGAACTCTCTGTTTCAGCGGGAGCCAGTGCAACACCGCCAAGGGCGAGGAGGAAGAAGACCTCCTGCGCCACCCCAAGGCTAACTTGGCCACCGCTGACTGATTCCTCTGAAGTCTATCCAGAAGAAACTTAGTAGAGTAAGCAAAAGAGCATTACAATAATCAAGTCTACAAAGAATAGTGCTACATGCCACTAATGCATGCGCCTTTGGGGGCAGCAGAGGAAACATTTTCCGCAATGATCTCAAAATAGCGAGGCAGCAGGCCACCGTTTTCGTAACCTGAGCCTCCAAAGTGAGTTTATTATCACACATCACGCCCAGGTTTCGGGCCGTTTTAACTGGCTGAACAGCAGTCGAAGTATCAGTAGGCCAGAAATTACTGGGCAAGGCAGAAGGGACCCTGTCCGCTGAGCAGTAAAGCACCTCAGTCTTGCCTGCAATAAATTGCAGCGAATTTTCCTTCAACCAACACGTCGTATCGCGCAAGCAATTATGAAACACTTCCAATGAAGTTGACTGATCTCCCTCACAGGAAAGAATCAGCTGTGTGACATCGGCATAGATTACAATATTATTATTGTGTTCTTTGATGACCGCAATCAAGGGTTTCATATAAATATTTATTAAAATAGGGCTGATTGCCGAGCCCTGTGGCACCCCATGCAAAATATTGGTGAAGGCAGATTGAAAAGGAGAGAGGGACACTGCTTGCTGTCTACCCAGTAAAAAGGACTGGAACCAGCGAAGAGCACAACCCGTCAACTCCACCTCTCTCAGTCTTCTCAGCAAAGTCCCATGGTTAACCATATCAAAGGCGGCAGACAGGTCAAGCAGAATGAGCACAGCTGCCTGCCCCCTGTCTGTCCGCATCTGAAGGTCGTCCATAACGGTCACCAAGGCCGTCTCGGTACCATGGGACGGCAGAAAGCCAAACTGAACCTCCTCCAGCAAATTGTGCTGTTCCAAATGCGTGGAAAGAGTACTACTAACTACTCGTTCCACAATCCTTGCCGGAAAAGGCAGCAGAGAAATTGGCCTGTAATTCATAGGGCACTCTAGATCGGGAGAGGGCTTCTTTAGCAGAGGTGTCACCAGCGCTTGTTTCCATTGAGGCGGAACCACCCCGTTAGTAAGAGACTGGTTACAGACCAAACGGAGTGCAGGAAACAGCTCTACCTCAAACTCTTTCCAGATTTTATGAGGCAAAGGATCAAGGGGATAGCCAGAGGGAATACCACTAGCCACCCTGCCAAAGTCGTCCACTGCCAAAGGCATGAACTCAGATATATGGTTAACGGTCACACACTAAGAAATATCGCCAGAGGCCTCTAAGCCACTCTCCACGGTAACAGCAGCATCCACAGTCTCTGTAAGTACAGCCACATGTTGCTGATAATCCCCCCAAGTCATCGATAATACTTTTAATTTTATCATGAAAGAACCTAGCCAGGTTCTCACAGAGTTCTTGAGAGGAGGAATCAGATTCTTAGAACATTCTGGGCTGGGAAGGCTATTCAAGAAGTTAAAAATACTTTGAGAGCTGTTAGAGGCATTAAGAATCGTAGTGGAGAAATGCTCTGCCTTGGCCCTTTTAATCTCCTTCTTGTTGCCCACTATTTTAGATTTCCGCCTATGCTTACCCTTGTCCGTATAACCTTGTCTACACCTCCTCTCAGCCTGTTTACATGCTAATTTCAACCTTTCAAGATTGTCATTAAACCAGGGGGGCCGAGGGTCTACCTCTGCCTCTATGATTTTTCAGAGGGGCTAAAGAATCCAAGACAATGATAATATTCAGGCAGAGAGAAGCATAGTTCTCCTCGACTTGCTTATCAGGAGAGAAGCAATCATCCACCTGTAACAGAGGGGCCAAGCCCTCCTACGTAGAAGAGCCTTCCAGTCTCCACTAACATATTTGCTCGTGAAGAGGTCTGCCTGAGGTTTGTGAAAAGTAGAGTTCACAAAGAATTTGATCAGGAAATGGTAATTCCAGTCCATCTGCAATACTTTGCCAATGGTAAGAAAATGGATTTCTGAAAAAATTAAGTCAAGAAGGTGCCCACCCTTATGGGTGGCTTTGGACACCTGTTAAAAAAAACAAGGCCTTCACAAGAGTGAAGAACATTACAGTAGCCAGAATCAAGAGAAACATTTAACCACAAATTAAAATCGCCCAATATCATCAATCTACAGTGCGTAGCTGCCATATTAGTAAGGGTCTCCAATAGTGACTACTGCTGATGCGCAGTAAACACCCCAGGGGGGTCTATAACAAATAATACCCATTAAAATATGACTATGGTCATTCTTAATGGCAATGCCAAGAAGTTCAAATCCTTTCCCCCCCTAAGGTAGGCCCAAGGGCAGGGTGCATTGTTAGTAAAAGGTAGGTGTGTGTGGGATGTCCTGATAGTGAATTACAACCAATTTTGTTTTTCACTATCGCAAGGCTACCTGTCCCCTTAGGCCATAAAGGGCAGTTTCATTATAACAGCTTATAATCCTAACTGACCGAGGGAACATGGGAGAAAAACACATTTAGTATGCCTGAACTCAGAATGTTAAAATACATCTATTAGTGAATGTGATTTTTACATTCTGTGTTTGAAAATACCACTTTCAGAAAGTAGGTATTTTCTTACCTAACCATCCAGCCTGCCTCTGCTAGGTTGTGTATTGCATGTCTGGTTGGCGAGTGACAGGAGGGCTTGGGCCCCAGCACTCTGACAAGTCAGGGCTGGGCTGAATAAGACCTTGGCTGAATAGAGAGTAGGGGGCAGAGATTTCCTTTCACTCCCCTGAGCCCTCGTAGAATAGAGAGTAGGGGGAGGAGATTTCCTTTCAGCTACCTGGGCCAGGTCTGCTTTCAACAATGCTGTCTCCACCTCCTTCCAGGAAGCTGCACCAGTGAGGACAGAACTGGGTTTGACCAGGTACAGACACGTTCTGCCTTCATAGAACAAAGAAATTAGTAGTATAAACTGCAGATCACTTCTGGGAATCAAGACAAACCTTTGCCAAGGAGAGGAACCAAGGAAGCTGAAGGATTTGACTGCCCCTGTGCCATTGTGCTATTTTCTGGGGTTGGCCTGCAGTGGTTACTTTGCCAAAGAAAGGAGAAGGAACTTTTCATTAACTTTTCATGAACTTTCATCATCGTGAAGAAAAATCTCCAAGGGCTTGAATTGTGCTTGCCTCCTGCTGAAGTCTCACGGATACAAGACTTCACAACCAGCTCCCCCCTGAATTTCCTTGCTGGGAATTCTGTCTGCAGAAGCCTGCGTAATGTTGGGAGCTGTAAGCGCGACGCAACAAGAAGAAGCATGTCGCCGCCCTGTTCCTGTTGCATCACCGGAGAAGCGTGTCACCACGGCAGAGGTTGCCGTCACATCACCGGAGAAGCGTGCCTCTGTCGCAGCTGTTTATCGTCGCATTACCGGAGAAGCATGTCGCAGGGCCTGTTGCGGCACAGAAGTTCCTGAGTCGCCGTGCCGCCGCCAGGCATGCATGCACCACCTTCACGTCGTCGCACTGAATCAAAGACACCATCTTTCTGCATTGTAACTGTAACGCAATACGAGATCGAAGCATCACCTCCTCTCTGGTAAGGAACAGGTGCATCACCTAGCACTGAGAAACAGATGCATCGCCTCCCCTGAAGCAAGGAACTGGCGCATCGTCCTCCCTGCGAACCTTTTGTTTATCTTGCGTTACGCATCCAAAGTCACTTTCTGAGAAACGTGTCGCATTTACCATCACCTTTGAACTAAGCTATTTTGACCATTTAAAAGTCATTTTCGTAATACGGTATTGTGTATTTCTGTCATTTGGGTCTTGTGTTAAGTCTATATAAAGAATACTTATTTTTATAAAACCTGTGTGGTGTCCATCTGTAGTGTTTTCCCTGTATTACTGTATGTGTTCACAAATGCTTTACACACTGCCTCTGAGATACGTCCCCCTGTTCGTGCCAAGCTACCACAGGGTTGAGAAGGGGTTATTTTAAGAGTGTAGCCCCCTTACCCTGACTAGAAGCAAGGGTCCCTATTTGGACAAAGGTGCAAACCATTGCCAGCACGAACATTTTAATTAATAAAACAAATTCCGTAGCGCGCCCTGCATCAAAAAATGCAATGCAGTGCGCGCTATGAAATTCGTTTTATTAATTAAATTGTTTATGTACCTCCAATTATCCATATTCCGGTTTTTAGCACCCACCGCCCTACCTTCCTACCCCACCGTAACTCCCTCCACGGGCTGGGGCTGAGTACTATATTGTTGTTCTGCATCTCTGATCACTCTTGATATGAAAGAAATGACTCTTTCCTTACCATCAACTAACTGACTAAACACAGCCCCCCCAACCCTACTGAACTAGCTTAAACTGTGACATGCGATTTTCCGAGAGGATCAAATGTGTTGAGAGCGGAAGCTTTTGCAATCAACACTTTCACTTGTTCAAACGCCTCATCATGCTTCTTGTTCCATTCAAAAGGAACTTCTTTTCCAGAAGACTTCTCAAAAGTTAAACCACAACAGAATATCCCTGTACAAATCTGGCATAGTATTCTCCAAGTCCTAAAAATGCTCTAAAAGAGTCTTTGTTGTATGGTTTGATAGTATTACTAAGGGTTCCAACCAGCTCTTTTTTAGGAGAAATATCCTCACTGGAAATCCTATGACCTAAATAGTCAATCTCTTTCACAAAAAACTTGCATTTGTCTATACTTACAGTCATGCCTCTGTGCTATAACTTTCCCAGAACCTTGTCTAACAAAACATCATATTCTTCAATGATTTTTGCAAAAACAAGTATATTGTCCTTGAACGCAAGCACTCCACTCAAACCCGTGAACAGGACACCAGTGACTTTCTGGAATACACTAGCTGCCGGGGTAATCCCAAACGGCATCGTCAAAAACCGGTACGAATGCAGTTAAATCTTTAGACGCATCATCCAATGCAATGTGATGATAAGCCAACTTGAGGTCCATAACAGAAAAATATTTGGCACCATTAACAGCTGCCAATAACTCTTGGATATGTGGTAGGGGATGATTGTCAATACATTGTTTTTAATTTAACAACCTGAAGTCAATACAGAACCGCGAATCGCCATTTTATTTAGGGCGATAACAATAGCGGAAATCCACTCAGAGTTATCAGTCACTTCTACAATACCCTCAGCACACAACATGTCCAGATGATCTTTAAGTTTCTGCCGATGACTTAACGGTTCTATCCGATCCTTGTGTTGAACAGGTACTGCCCCTTTCTTAAGTTTAATATGATGAGTGAAACCTTTCACTTAACCTACTTTATCCAAAAATACTGCTTGTGCTTGGAAATGATGTGGTGAAATCTAAATCCTTGAACATCAATATTGCCCAAAGTCAAATCCCTCAAGACAATAGGATTATCAGTCCCTGGATATAAAATCACTCCTAATTTCACCAAATCAAAACACCCCCACAACGTCCTTACCATTAACTGCAACACACATTTTTGTAAAAAAATTATGCTTTTGAAAACCCAGTTTATCCTCAAAGTAACCTAACATGGTGATGTCAAAATTTCCAAAGGATTTAGAATTGTTATCAGTTTGTACTAACTTCATTCCATCCCACTGTTTGTTAAATGTGGTCTCCTAAACAATCATTATCAGGGACCCTAAATCAGCCATTACTTTGAATTTGACTGCTCCAATATGTACACTTTCCAAAGGTGCTTTGAAACCATTACCCACCATATGTACATCACTCAAAGCGAAAGGGTCAATCAAGGTGAGTGTCAGGTTTTCCAAACTATCATTTACCACAGCAACTGACCTGACACTCGTAGGCATACTTGATTTTCCACTTCTGCATACACTTCGAAAGTGTCCAATTTTGTTGCACTTGTTACATCTCCTCTTAATCGCAGGACAATCACGACTGTTTCCAAGATGCATTTTCTACCCACACCTTTAACAATAGAATTTACTAGCTTTATTCTCACTTTTACTGTCCCCTGGTTTGAACACTTTCTTATCAGCTTGTACAGCACACACAGGTGCACTGGCTGTACCTGTCATAGTGGCAGTTAATGCTTTGGATGATAGAATAGATATTTCGATCCCTTTAGCTATGTCCAAAACCTCATCTAAAGTGGGATTATGACATGCTAGTAATCTTTCCTGCTTATTTGATTCACAATTAAACACAAATTGATCCCTGATATAGGTGTCTACGGTAACTCCAATCTCACAGTTCACATCCAATACTCTTAGAGCTGCAACAAATTCTTCCGCATACTCTTCTCCGAATTGCTTTCTTTTAAAAAACGCATGTCTTTCAATCATAACGTTTGGTGCACCAACTAATTTTTTCTCAAGTCATGCTACTACTTCCTTGGCTACATCCTACTCCTCTCCTTGACCTTCAGCTGGCAATATTGGCTTTAAATTCTCAAAAATCTCAATGGCAGCATTGCCTAGAAAACCAAATAACAAGCCTTGTTTTCCCTGAGGCTTAAAACTTACACCATCAATAGCAACTACATTTTCAAATATTTTAAACCATTTCTTCCTTGCTAATACAGGTTTTCAAGGTACTGATAGAAATAAAGATGGTTGATTGTACATTTGAGTATTGGCCATGTTAAATACACAACCAATTTCCTGAAACAGAAATATAAGAGAAACAATAGAAACTAAAAGCAAAACAATGTCCCCAGCAATAAGATGAGTAAAATATGCTATATGTAAACTACTTCCAAAAATGCACAGTTCTCATGAAGAATCATCAATGTGTGCATGTCCCAGAAATACCCTTTTTTTCCTTTATTTGACACACGTTGTACATCTGACGCTGGTAGAATTTACACCAAGTAAGGATGAAAGGTGTGCGAATCACCGACTCACTCAGAAGGATGAGAGTATAACCAGCTTTCTGAGAAAAGTTGTGCGAATCACCGACTCGCTGACTGACAAAGATGAGGAAAGGAGCTGAATGAAGTTTTAACACGAGAGAGACTCTAGGTAGAAAGCATATAATTTCAACTTAGGATGGCCTCCAAAACGTGAATCACATTATGTGTGAATCAAGCTAGAAACACTAGACTGATGCATACTGGAACACATTCAATATGGCTCCCACGTACAATGTATTGATGGTCCCAGCGTAGAATGGAGCCAAAGTTCCAACCGTGCATACTGTGTCAGGAATCGTACATGACAGCGCCTGCGTAGAGATAAAAACTACAACCCCCAGACACCTAGAGGTGATGATAAGCAGTTCTACAAGAGGAAGCGCTGCGCA
This sequence comes from Lissotriton vulgaris, assembly GCF_964263255.1. Lineage (NCBI taxonomy): Eukaryota > Metazoa > Chordata > Amphibia > Caudata > Salamandridae > Lissotriton > Lissotriton vulgaris. The sequence continues at coordinate 1,577,551,996 of NC_141685.1, forward strand.
AGGACGCATGTTCGTAATTCTGCTTGGTAATCGAACAACGTTTTTTCCTGAGAGAGGCTGGATTCTTCTCACGGTGTGAGTTCCCGACAGTTTGGTGAGCAGCGGTGAGTGTCTGGATGATTATTCAAAGGCGGCGGTTAGGAATTACCACGGACGCCTTAAATTGCAGATTCCTTCATTTTTCCTGTGCTCCGTCATTCTTCTAAGGCGGCGGTTAGGAATACCGCGGACGCCTTAGTTGCTGCCCTGCTATATTTCTCCCAGTGCAAAGTGTTGCTTCAAAGGCGGTGCATTGAAATACCGCAGACGCCTTCTTTTTTTAAGTCTTATCCTGACAGTTTTGATTTGTTGTGTAAATACAATTGCAGGCGGCGGAGACGTAACCGCAGAGACCCAGTAGTGTTTTCCTGATTTTGTACAATCTTTTGGCATAGTGTTTGGGCGGCAGTATATACGCCGCGGAAGCCCTACACTGATTCTTGGTCAAACTTCAACAGCGCCTTAACAATATTGGCTGTAATGTTTATGGAGGCCTAATTCTAAATATTGTGTGGAGACTTTCAGTTATTCTAGGGAACAGCTGGTCTTCTTATTCCAATTATATTTCTTTACTTATTTCGAGACTTTGATCTTCTATAGTAACTTCCCAAAAGAACCAGTGAGCATGACATGCATAATACCTAATATGTGTTGGGAACATGTGAATGGTTTAAAAATATGAAGTACAGGTGTGGTTCGTTTAACATATGTTCTTTGTGTTTATCAGGAATTATCCACAGAAGCGCTTTGTTATGACTAAAGTTCTTTCATGAGTATGCTGGTTCATATGTGGATAAGGTATGCGGATTCCTTTAGCAAGACTATCTGAGAGTAGAGAATACTGAGAAACCATGTTCTGATGTATGTTGTTTTCTTGTTCCAGGTTCTCATCCCTGCTCTTCCCACCCTTTCCTATCCCTCACTTGATCGCCCTGATTACTCTGTATTTTCAATCAGAGTTTAGGGATTTCAGGAGGTGGACCCTAATTAGTATCATCCAGATCCTGAGGAGTACCAGAATCCTGACATACAGCTTGTGGGCCAACAGGCAAGACGTGTGATGCATGCTTCAGCTGTCACGCGCCACACAACCATCTGCACGCACCTCAAACGACCATTGACCATTCAACAAAATCCAAACTGTAAACAAAGATCGCAATCACCAATAAGTTGTAAATAAAGAACCTCAAAGCGAGCAGTCTGTAGATCAATGTCAATCTGGAACTACACGGTACAAGTGACCAAGGGGATCACTGCCAAAAAAGTGAATCAATTGACACTCATAGTGGGCCGACACTGAGACCAACTCTTCGCCATTGTAAAGATGAGAGCAAGGCAGCAGAATACAAATAAACAGAAGTTTATTTAACAGTGTCAAATACAAAGGCCCACTGGTGAGAAACACGAAGAGTCCTGATGAAGAGTTCTGCTTCCACACAAGCTCTGCCACCTCTCAGTCTCAACATTCCACATTCCCCTAACAAAGCCCTCACATCATTCTATAAACTATGTGATACATGACTTAGAAAATATTCTACATTAAACAACCTAAAACGGGTATAACACACAACGTGGTGGAGGAGGCATAAAGTGTTTTTAGGGCTTTTTTGTGCCACTAGGAGTGAGGCCTACTGGCCCACTGTGCAAAATTCTGCTAGCAGGCTGTATGGCCATTATTTTGCACTGACATATTGTGCGTTTCTCAAGTGCATGAGCAAATGCAGTGTGTGTAACACATCCACAGTGATAAGCTGTATGTATGAGTGAGCCTGTCGAATGGAGGCCAGTGGATGCATTTTGTCCAGTGTGATGCATTTTGGATGTCCTTGGTACTACACAGATGAAGGGCAAGGGCTATACTCCCAAACAGAGAAAGTGTATTGCTTACATTCCTGTAGCTAGAGGATGGAGATCCAGACAATGAAGTGAGGAGGATGGAGTAAGGGCTACATTTAGAAGTTCAATGAGGCATTTCATTGGCAAAGAACTACTAATTTATCTTTCTGGGCACTGCCAATTGTGTGGTAGTAGGGAGGATGGGTAAGATTGCAGTCTCTGTTGTCAGAGGTGATGAAGTTTCTTTTTGTCTATCCCTGATCATTCATTCAGTATGGCCAATGTAAACGTTTGCTAAGAAGTTTGTGACAGGTGCTGTTGAATGTCATGGGTGCTGAATACTGTGGCTGTATAGTATTGATTCTACCTCATGCCTTTACATCCACCACCTGCCCCTTTATCTTAATCGTTCAGGTTCTTTTTTTATAACTGTTTCCCTTCAATGTCCCTATTTTTATATCTTTGTCTTCCTTGGTCTTTCCCTAATTGGTGTTTGTCATGTCAACTAGTACAGACTCAGCCAACCGTTCGAGGGGACGACAGTGGGCCCAGAGGTCCCAGTCCACCACACAACCGCACACAAGCTGAACTTGTTGGTTTCTTGTACCTAGCTTGAAATGCAGCTGGTTCTCCTATTTACAAGCCTCAAAGTGCCAACAGGTTCCGCTGGTCTACAAGCACATCACTGGGATCAGTAATGGCTCTTAATCGATCAGTCAGGGCGGTATCACCCCATTCCAGATCTGACCTCCCCGGTGCACCGATTCTGTGTAGAGCTACATGGCAAGGGTAGCGTTACTATACCACCTACACAAGCTTTGCAGTTCTTAAGACCCAACTCTCCTTTCCACTTGTTGATGTTTGCTTAGCCACATATCGCTGAAGATTTACCTATGGATTGGCCTGAGCTTTACAAGAAAAAGGCAACCATGGGTGAAGCAAAGCCACAAGTCTGGTTGGGTGGTTTTGGTTACGCAAACCTTGTTCTAAACAGTGTCAAGGCTGCAAGGCATACCAAAGGATGTGCCATACAGTTGCTACAGCTGTCAGGACCTTATCTGTCCAGTACTACTACATGGATATCATGATTACATTGACCAAACAGTTAGCATTGGCAAAACATAGAGCAGCTTAAAAGTGATGAACATTTAAGCACTCTACATGGTTGATTGGTTCATGGTTTTTGCTCTGAACTGATCTTGGTTTTGTTGTGTATATATGATAATGGTAGAATTTTGGTGTTTCCACAAAAATGTGAAAGTGCAGGTCATCTGGAAGAAGGTAGGGAGTTTATTAAGTTAAATCAGATTGATCTTAGGTTTAGTACTGAACTCAATCATTGTGTGTTAATGTCAACTATACCTGGGGAAACTGTTGCAGCGATGAGGCACTACTAGAAGCATTGATCAATGCTTCTATTATCTACAGGTGATAGAATAGTGGACTTCACGCACACAACAAATCCCCACCCACACACACACATGTTTATTCATGGGTGGCCATCACGGCTCACAGGTGGGGGGCAAGCACAGGGGGGAGTAGAGAGGGGGCGTGGGTGTATTGAAAATTTTAAGACTTACCTTGCCGACACTGCCGGGTCCTGCATCTTCTCTCCTGCTCGCCTGTGTTTAACTCAAGGTCTGACCAGCAAATCAGCCAGCCAAGCTCCCACCCCTAAGCCAATCACAACGCTGCAATGCAGCATTGTGATTGTTCTGAGCGCCTTGACACGGCGCTCAGCCAGGGGCTGTAGGGGTGGGTATGTTATCCATGCGGGCTGTAATAAAGCCAGTATGGAGAAGGTGCACATCACTGATTTGCTCAGTCTGAGAGTGCCGACCAAACAGTCATTGCGCACAGGAGGGTTCTACCATTCCTCCCTGCAGCTCTGCCCCGCTCCTTCATGCACTGCTGCAGCAGGAGGACAAAATAAAATGATAATAACATTTGGTTATTATCATTCTATTGTTTCCTTTCTTTTGCTGCTTTCTGGCAGTGGGGAGACTCTCCTCCGTCTTAGCGGGGGAGCCACCACTGCTTTTATTTGATATCACTATTTGTCTACAAATAACATGATTGTGATTGATTGTACATTTTATGTACTGCTGAGCAGGAAGAATGCACATTAGAAAAAAGTTAGATTTGACTCTATCATATTTCATCACACATCCCTAATCAATTAATCTAATCCCTGCTATTGATATTATCAACTGTCTAACAGCATGGTTTTATTACTTTAATTATATATGGTAAGTTATGTCGTTTTTCTCCTTGAACGTTATTATGCCACCAGACCTGAAGTTGAAAAACTGCAATTTGGCATATCTCCAGCAACCAGTGTGTGTGTGTCTAACACCACTCCAAAAATATTGGCTTTCTTATGAATAGTGTTCTGTAGAGCGAGGAGGTGTCAGCTTTCCCTCTGCTCCTGCTTTGCTAGATTCAACAGCGAACAATGCTCTTGTTTAGATTATAGGAAGTAGACACAAGTTTACTGCTACTATATGTTCTCTGCTTCTGTCAAGGCAATAATTGTAAGGCTATCTCTCACACTTCAGCTGTCATGCTTATTAAAGAGCTTCCGAAAATTGATTTTTCCCTTTTCTGAACAGTTAACAGGTGCTTCAGAAAACATGACCACTAACCCCACATTCTATTAGAATAGAAAATAACTGGGCCTGTTTTCTATGCCTTAATTTTAAACCATGTAGTCTAATTTGTTCAATGCATGAGAAGTGATCATGTTAACTTCCAAAGGCTTTGTTGTATTCACCAATGTAAGAGACATAAAGAACCATGTCAACCATACTGAATTAATGGGGTTAAAACAAATGTATCTTAAGTTTTATTCTGAATTGCATAGCTGTTTGCTGCAGATATGCCTGAACAGATTATTCAGGAGATGAGTTGCTACCATAAAGAAGCATTCATTACCTTTGTATTTGTGTCTTGTTTAGAGGATGTCCAGGACTCACACTTCCACTAGCCATACTTTGTGTGTTGCAGTGTATTGGAGATTTTTTTATTGTATATATCTGGGTGTTGTGCCTTCAGTGCATTTGTAGACAAGTTAAAGAATCTTCAATCTGATTTAGATTTTTACTGGGAGCCAGTTTATGCTGATAATCTGGGTAGCGTGGGCTGCTTTAATTTCTTTGTGGGGCAAAGGCAGTATTCCTGTGGTGTTAAGCATTTTTCTAGAATTTTAATTTCTTAGGGCTGTAGACCAATGTATAAATCTTTTCGGATGTCTAGTCCAGAGTTCACTTATAATCAGATTATCATGGGGTGGTTCTGACAGGGATGAAGGGCAGGAGGTTTCTCAGGAAGTTGATTGGTGGCAGAATGCTTTGATCACTCCTCCTGTAGGAAAGTGTTGATATATGACATGGTCACCTCCACTTCTTGCCTAGTATTTGATGCAATTTTGACTGACGTCCACTGGAATCATGCTAACCAGGTCCCCAATAGCAGTAATCTTTCCCTAAAATTAGGTAACTGTTCAATCGTACCCCAAGTGGCAAGACCTTTATCACCTCTGTAAGTCCTTAGTAAATGGCATCTACGTTACCTAGGGCATGGGTACTAAAGAGGATCCCTAATGGCTGCAGCATCTATTGTGACACCCTAAGGGGCCCATCACAAAACTCATGCAAGCTGCAATTTTAGGGTGTGTGAAATGGTGCAAACAAATGTGAAAACATGACATGGCACAAACCATGTGTCCCAGGCCCACAGAGAATGAAGGCAATATATGTAAGTCACCCCTACACCAGGCCTTAAAGCCCTAAGGCAGGGTGCTTTATATTACACGTGAGGACATATGCCCCTGTGCTGTCTAGTTCAATTACTAGATAGTGCAAGTAAACAGGGATGCCATCTTAAGTATATGTACTGGGCACTGGTCATTGCGTGTACCCCAGCTTCATGTTGGCTTTACTGAAACCTAAGGTGTTTGATATTAAACACCCTGTCTTGAATCCAATCCATACTGATGCCAGTTGTGGATTTATTAAAGCATGCATCATGACGGCACTTTAGAGGTGCCCCCTAAAAAAGAACCAATTTCTTAGAGTGCTGGCTGACTGGTATTGACCAGCCTGTGGAATCGCCATTAGACCGAGACGCCAGACTCGCGGCAGAATTGAGCGAAAGGTCCTGAATAAACCGAACAGGATCTAATACTTTGTCGGCTACTACCAGCAGAGAGATTGCAGACTATAATATCGGCAAAATTTACAATATTGTGATACTTTAGAACACTGATGTGCCCTGCTACCATTTAGGGATGAGATTTGGCGTTCAGAACATGATCACCATTGTTTTTTCTTAAAGAAGGTGCAGGAGACGTTTACACCTCCTTTATCAAGTCAAAGATACCCTTACCGGGTTGGAATTATCACCGGTCAAGCGGAACTACAATACACGCCATTATAACGAGTAAGCCCTGAAGAGTCAGAGTGACTTGTACTCTGATGAAACACGTGTCGGCTGGCGTGGTATAACTTGAGCAATAAAAAAGAAATGAATGCTCTAACAAGAAGAAGTGGATATCATTCCTTAAAGACTATTACATGTGATCTGTTAAATCACACTACTTTGTGTTTGAATTCAATTGGGTGTGTGCGTGGGATTTGGTCATTTATTGCCACCAAAAACTTATTTCTGGCCCCTCTGCAGGTGAGAGTCAACATTCTCTGCAGACAAAAAAAATGCCTGCTCCAGAGGAGGCCTTTCACAAATCCTCCAACAGGATGGCTAGTGATTTAGCATACCAAGGCCAGGGGATTCAACCACCCTGCTGCCCTTAATCTGCAACCCTGGCTTCCCCCATCCTGTGAGATGCCACTCCCTTAGGCCCATTTGGCATCAGGAAAGGTGGGTAATTAGCTGTGCAAGTAGGTGTGTTGCAGTTCCAGGCCAGTCACATCCCTAAAGTGGGCTGCCTGATTTGCTCCATGAAAAAGGATTCCACCAACTTGTTTTTGGTGGAATTAAGAACTCTGGGACAGTGTTATGCCCCCCACAGGTAGTGGTCATACATGGGGTGTAGTAAACCTAAGGGAAGTATCCCATTGGCTACAACTCTTCACTTCCCTTAACATCCAAAAATTCTGTAAATAGGTTGCCCCCTGACACTGGGAACTCAGATTTGACTGACTCAAACAAATAAGAACAAGCAATAGCTGATTAATGCAATAACAGAGGACTAGATGTGGACTTTGGCTCTGGCCTGCTCCAGTCCCGAAAATCAACCAGAACTGACTCATCCTAAAGTGTTATGCCTTACAAATGCCTTAGAAGGCTATCAGCACTTCCTCAACTAGCCTGCATCTCCCTTTAAGTAGCGGAGCCACATCCCTGCATCCTGCAGGGATCAACGGTGACTCCTGATACACCAATCTGCTGATCAAGAGGTTCACCAATGCAGTAGCCACCCAGGAAGAGATTGCCATGCTCCAAAAGGTCAGATCCATCACCCTACCTTGTTTGGAAAAGCCAGGACCACCAGGAGCTGCCATACACCAATACCCGGGGTACAGACCCTTTCGCAAGCACCAAGGCTTGTTTGTGTTCACTCTGAACACCACTGCTGCCAAAACCAACCTGCACATTGAGGGACTTCACTAGCGTTCAGCTCCATGCCCGAAGTCGTCTTACTGTGTTTCTTCTCCCTCTTCTGCAAGTGCACTGAGAACCGTGGAAGCCTCAAACCCGACAACCCACTGGACAAAACACCTATGCACCCTAGCCCCCCAGCCTGAGTCCATTGAAACTGGCAGTGTCTCTGTGGCTCTGAAACCCCCAAGAGTAGAGCCGTCCTCTGGGGTTTACTGGACTGGTCCCCCAGTCCCACCTTGCAGCCTCCTTCCTACAGGTACTTTTCCCACTGACTATAGCGTGTAGTGTCCGACGCAACCACTTCTGAAAGTGAAGGATTGTTAGAAACGGGTAGCGTGGTGCAGAGCGGGCGGGCCAAACTCCGGAGGAAATGTATAAAGCATCCACGCAGCACACACAGGCGACACACAAGGCACACTACAAAAAGAGACTCCACACCAGGTTAGGTGAAAAACAGTATGTGAATTGTAGAATGAAAACATCAGAACGTAATCACAGTTGCATATACAATGTGCCAACCGGTACTGGGTAGCAATTTACACAGGGACTATTTACAGGGCAGCGCCAATTGGGGCGATGCCAGAACCATCGCTCATACAGTTAGGATAAATGGAAGTGTGAAGAATAAAGGTAAAGTCAATCACTAAATGCAGAACAGCCAGGACCTTCTGGCAAGATCATGACCTGGGCGACCTGGTTAAAAGTGTCAGGCCTAAACATAAGGCATCCTCATTAGCATGAAGCATTAACAATGGGCCTAGAATAACACGTCAGGTTGGCATATAAACACATCATGCACAAGCCTGGAAGAAAAACATTAGGGCCATGACACACGATCATGGAGGCATACACAGATTTGCATAAACCATGGTAACCTCACATTAAACATGCACATTGGCATTGGCATCATCATAAGCATAAAAGCAGTAACATATGAGAGCAGGCGTAATCTAAAACATCCTATTAGGTATCTCATTTGCATAACCAACCTATTCAGTGGGCATAACACTCAAACATCATGGTAATACCGTTAAGCAAAAGTTGCATGAGGCATCTAAATATGCATAAACAACATGAATAACCCATGAGGCAGGAAAGCTTTAAGGGAAAACCAATGGGCATCCACCTGTGGGCATAAACATAGTAGGCATGAAGCATTCTCATCAGTGTAAACCACGTTATGCCTACATCAGGTAAACGCTAGGCAACATCACATTAGGCTTTCGCATATGCAGAAATCACCTCCTGCAGTACATGGGGCCAAATCAGATTAAAAGGGGGCATACACTTGAGGCATTTCATCATTGCTTACCTTAGGACAGAACATTAGCATAATGGTGCATCCCTGATAACCCCCAAACATCCTGTAAGCATTAGGGGAAAGAAACCGTTAGGGATATAACCACCTGCATTAGGCATAAGCAACATTGACAGTACATTTTATGTAGATACACCTGGAAAAGCTGCCCTATAGTTGCAGATTAGCTTCTTTCCTGGGGAGCCCCTCTTTTAGGACTCTCAGATTAATATTGCCCCAAAAGGTCCCAAAACGTTGCAGCGGCCCGCTTCGGCGTGGCCACTGGGTGTCCCACAAAAATATTGGCCCAACTGGAGCCCTTTCTGGGCCCCACACACAGGTAGCTGCTCGCTGCAGCTGCCCACTGCCAGTCTGGGCAGCTGAAGAACCCATGCCAGCACAGACACTCCCTGCATCTCCTGGGACGAGCCAATGGTGGTGGGCACCCACACTGTGCCCTGTGGCCCCCCTCCACCAATAGTCCCCCACTCACCAGGACGCTTTCAGGGGCTGCCTGGACTCTGGGCTGCTTCTTCTGCCTGGTGGCCGGCACAGGGCTTTCCTCTCCCACACGGGAGCCCTGCGAGTCACTCATCGGATCGTCCTCACCAGCGAAAGCGGGGTAGGCTCCCGTCCTCAGGTCTGCTGGCACTTCCCCTCGTCCTGCTCTATACTTTCTGGCAATCCTCTTGCTCTGCTGCGGGGCCCCTCCAGTCACTTGGGATCTTCTCGTGGCTCTGTCTGTCTGGCTTCACCCAGGCCCCCCACTCCGGGGGCCCGGGACTTTAAGGCAGAGCCTGAGAGGCTCCGGACTCTTCTTGTGCTGCTGGCCCAGCACGGGGTTGGCTCCCGCCTGCCTCCTCTGCCAACACGGGGTCCCTCATCACCACGGGAGCCCCCAACACGGTCACTTGCTTCCGGCTCCCGCGAGACTCTGGATGTCGTCCCACATGCCCCGCCCACCACCAGGCACGCTTCTGCCTAGCTTCCGGGTCACTGCGAGCAGCGCAGCGGCCCAGGGTCTTCTGGGTGTCAGGGTTGCGGCGGTAATTTCGGCAGTTCTGAAGTGGGGGCTGGGCTCCTGCCTTCAGTTAATGAGGCGTCCACACATGCGGGGTAGACTCCCGCAATATTTAGAAGTCGGCAGTTTTCCCGGGCACAGACCCGCGGCGACCTTCTTCTTTCTCCTTTCCTGGGCTGCGGCCGTGATTTGCGGCAGGATTATAGTGCGGTGGAGACACGGGGTAGGCCTCCGTTTATTTAAATAAGCACCAATACGGGGTAGGCTCCCGCTAATTTCATGCACTCCTGGCACAGGCACTCCTCACCTCCTGGCAATGTAGGGAATGGTGCCCATGCTCCACGCCTCCCTCTGGGCACAGTCTCTACCAGAATAAAGTTGTAGTGCTCACATAATGGAGTAGCGCCTAGGCAGCACAGCGCTGCTGGCATCAGCTCCTCACTCCTGGGCAGTCCAAGCGCTCACAGGACGCTGTACGGTGGGAAGGATAGGAGGGTAACACTCACAAGGTGCTCCTGGGCAGACAAATAAAGCGCTCTTCTCTTCCAGGCGCTAGCCAGCAGGCGGGGCTCAGTTGTAGCGCTCATGTGGGGCTATGTAGAGGAGCAGCAGGCACTGCTGGGCAAGATCAGCAGTCAGCCGCGGCCCGTGGAGGGAGTTGCGGTGGGGCAGAGAGGCGGTGTCACGACTGAGTCAGGATGACTAACCTTGATAGTCAGATGCAGCAGGAGCGATGACTTTGCCTACTTCCTTCCTCCCTAGGAACAGTTCCCCCGACGAGCCATAAGTATAAAACTCCTCTAGGGAAACCCCTCCCAGGGAAGGGGAAAAAATGAAGAAAATAAAGAAAACAGGCTGGCAGCCAGAAACCATCTACAGCTGACGAAGACGGGTTGAAGGTCTGTCTTTACTTGCTATGTAAGTATTCTGCAGGGATACACAAAAAGACAAGTATAAATACACACCCCCTCCCTTATTTGAAAACAATACGTTTTGGGTTAAGGATACACCAAGTATACTCACTAGTCTTAGACTGCCACAATCATCCAAGAAAACAATGATAAAAGAAAAGAAAAATGGAATCCATAAAGTTATTTGCTCCAGAGAGAAAGCAGATCCTTAGTCTTAAATTCACACTCCAAAGCTAATGCGCTTCCTCTACTGAAGTCTCTTAATCAAATAGCCTGTCAATGATCTCCGGGTACACTGCTTGTGCAGGAAGTCAAATCACCAAAATGAATGTCCTGACTCGACAAATCTTCCACGCCTTTTTAGAAGGTAAATAGCGCTCAAGAACTCAGTCTTCAATCTCCAAGACAAAGAAATAACATGTAGAAGCGGCCGCTTCCATAAAGGTACTTGTGAAGGCTCTAAACAAAGGACGTTCGATAATACATTCATGCGTTAGAACGCCTTGCAGAGCTCACATACCAACAGTTCTTTGAACGCCGACTCGGCTTCTCCGCCACAGCTTCGACCTTCCAGCGCGGCTCCTCTCTCAGCCTGCAGCGCGGCTCCGGGTCATAGGTCAGAAACACTCCGTGCAGCGGAACAGACTGCAGCGCGGCTTCGCTCGGTCTCCGCTCCTCCGAGGAACAACAATCCAACAAGGCAAGGCAAGGGGCCTCGTAAGGCTTCAGCAATCCACGGAATTTCAGGTAGGCAGGCAACAAAAAGTGACAAGCACCGGAAATAGGAGAAAGGAAAACAGATATAGTAACACACACAACACAAACAACAGACTACTCTCTAGGCACTCTGGGAGATGTAGTTCCATGAATAAGGCCTGAAACGTGACAGAACCCCCCCACTAAGGCCGACGTCTCGGCGGTCCACCAGGCTTTAATGGGAACTAAGCGTGAAAACGTCTCAAAAGGCCAGGACAGTGGAGATTAGAACGAGGTTCCCAGGAACGTTCTTCATGCCCATACCCTTTCCAATCAATCAAGTATTGAAGCACACCTCTCACTTTCCTAGAATCAAGCACAGCTCGCACCTCATACTCCACATCCCCATCAATCTCCACAGCTCGTGGTCTCTTCATAGCTCGAGTGCCTAGCACGTACGGCTTCAAGAGGGACACATGGAATACCGGGTGTATGTGCCAAGTAGAGGGGAGACGTCATTTCATGGCCACTGGATTGATTGCAGCAAGAATAGGATATGGGCCAACATATTTGGGCTGCAATCTTGTATTCCCTTTCAATTTCAAGTACCTCGTACTCAGCCATACCTTGTCCCCTATCGTGTACTCAGGCTCAGGAGATCTTTTTCTATCAGCCTGCCTTTTGTCATGGTCCCTGGCTGCCACCAACTGCTCTCCGGCCTCCTGTGCTATAGCTGTAAGGTGAGCATGGTGCTCCTGTATAGAAGGAAGGGAAGATATGCCAGGGTGTTCAAAAGGCAGAAAATTGGGATGGAAGCCATTAATACAATAGAAAGGCGAACATCCCAAAGAGGAATGAGTAGCGCTATTGAAGGAAAACTCTGCCATCCACAACAACGTTCTCCATTCCACACTGTGTTGCATTGTAAAGCACCTTAGATACTGTTCAAGTGTTTGATTTAACCTTTCGGTTTTCCCGTCTGTCTGAGGATGATAACTTGTCGACAAACGGGCATCAATATCCAAGATGTCACACAATGCCTTCCAGAACTTAGAGGTGAACTGTGTACCCCTATCAGTGATAAGAACAGAAGGCACCCCGTGTAACCTAACCACATTTTGCAGGAAAACTGAGGCCAACTCCGCTGAGGTAGGTAATTTGGTCAGTGCTATAAAATGACCCATTTTGGTTAAATGATCAATAACCACTAAGATGGTGTTGTTGCCGTGACTGAGAGGCATCTCCACAATAAAAGCCATAGAGACTGTGTGCCATGGTGCTGGAGGAATCGGTATAGGGCGTAACAAACCACTGCTTCTTTGATGTTGAGCCTTCGCCTGGGTACAAACAGGACACTTAGCCACATAGTCTGCAATGTCCTTTTTCATAGATTCCCACCAGAAATACCTGGTGACGGTTTGCAGGGTTTTCTGAACACCCAGGTGTCCTCCTAGGGTAGAATCGTGAGTCCATTCCAGAACTTGATTTTGTGATTCTGGTGTAAACACATACAACAACTTATCCCTGAAAAGAAGTCCTTTTCTAATTGTTCTCTTCCGTGGTTCAACATCAATCCATGTTTGCACATCCATTTGTTTGACTTCCTCTTCCACTTGTTTCAGGAAATCCAAAGAACTTGTAACAGCTGAAACCGACGGGGGAAAGAAAACTTCCTGAAGAATGGCAGGGGGTTCCTCAAGAGGCGGCGGTTGATCTCTCACTGCTGATTCTGGTCTTGACAGTGCATCGGCCTTACCATTTTGTGGACCTGGACGATATTTAATCACAAAATCGAAATCCGAGAAAAACAACGACCATCTTAATTGACGTGGTGTTAATGCTCGTGCACTTTTCAAGAAAAGGAGATTCCGATGATCGGTGAATATTTCCACTGTATGTCTAGCCCCCATGAGATGGTGTCTCCATTCCTCACAAGCCCTCTTGATAGCTAGCAACTCCTTATCCGTGATGCTGTAATTGATCTCGCAGGAGGATAGCTTACGGGAATAATAAGCCACCGGATGTAGTTGCCCAGTATCCGGATCTCTCTGTGACAAAATACCTCCGACGGCATAATAGGAGGCATCCGTCTCCATGATAAAGGGTTGGCTAGCATCTGGATGTCGAAGAATAGGAGCGGTAACAAAACAGTCCTTTAGAGTCCGGAAGGCTTCTTCTGCTGAATCAGACCACTTAAAGATAGCTCCTTTTTTCAGTAAATGGGTCAATGGTTGTATGACTCTGGAGAAGTCTTTGATAAATCTTCTGTAAAAGTTTGCAAACCCTAGAAAACTCTGCAGAGCTTTTACATTCGAAGGAGATTCCCACTGGATAATAGCTTGCGTTTTCTTTATATCCATCTGTATACCATTTGGGCCAATGACGTAACCCAAGAACTCCACTTCTCCTGTATGAAAGAAACACTTTTCCAGCTTGGCATACAGTTCATGTTGTTGTAAACGTTCCAACACTTCCACACATGCTGGACATGTTATTCTTCCGTAGATGAGTATATCAATATGTCATCTATGTAGACTATACATGACACATCCAATAAACCTCGCAAAACATCATCCATAAAGAATTGAAATGCCGCAGGGGCATTGCAGAGGCCAAACGGCATCACTTGGTATTCGTAAAGCCCGTATCTGGTCCGGAAGGCTGTCTTCCACTCATCCCCTCTGGGAACACGCACCAAGTGGTAGGCCCCCCGCAAATCCAGCTTGGTGAATATTCTAGCATCTTTTAGCTGGTCCAACAAGACCGGAATCAAAGGCAATGGGTATCTGTTCTTCCTGGTCACCCTGTTTATAGCTCTATAGTCTATGCAAGTTCTTAAGCCTCCTTCCTTCTTGGGAATAAAGAAGAGGGGCGATGAAGCAGGAGACGTAGATGGACGGATGAATCCGGATTCCAACAATTTCTTCAGGTATTGTTGTAGATATATGTTTTCGGCTTCAGTGAGAGCATAAACTCTACTACACGGTATATTAGCACCGGGTTCCAACTCGATGACACAGTCATAATCCCGATGTGGGGGTTGTTTACTGGCTTCTCTTTCGCTGAAGACATCTTGGTATCTTTGATATACCTCTGGAAGGGTGGTGATGGCGTTAACTCCCAACTCTCTTCCTCCGGAAGCCAACGTGCTAGCAGGGGTTTCCAGTTTGATTTCCTCATGAGGATACATCGAAATACAATGTTCGGCACAATACACTGAATTCAATGTGATGGAACGAGCAGCCCACTTAACTAGCGGGTCATGTTGGGTTAACCAAGGCATACCCAAGATCAACCGAAACTGAGGAGCATCAATTAAATCGAAGGCTATGCGTTCATAATGTTCATGTCCTACTTGCATCAACAATAGACAGGTATGATAACACACGGGTCCTGATGTCAAATCCGATCCATCAACAGCTTTCACCGCTTCTGGTACTTCCTTTTCAATGCAAGGAACTCCCAATCTCCTAGCATATTGAACATCAATAAAGTTACCCGTTGCTCCGGAATCAAGCATGGCATGTACCATGACAGGTATGTTTCCATGCCATGTGAGGGTAACACACAAATTCATATGGGGCACAGCAGGTTGCATGGTGTTAGAAATTACATGAGAGACCTCTTTCACTCCATCATAGCTCAAACCAAAGGCCTCCGGTTTGTTTGAGCTTTCTCGTTTCCCGAATCCGAAGTGGGGTATTCAACCGCAGAGATATTTCTGATACTCTTCGTTTTGGCCTTACAGTCTCTGATGAAATGACCAGGCTTTCCGCAATACATGCATAATTTTTAATTACGTTGACGCGTTCTTTCTTCGGTACTCAACGGGCCTCTAACTCCCCCTATTTGCATGGGTTCCGCGGTATCAGCTGTAGAAGCTCCCTCCGACGCCGCTCTAGGTTTGGAGACAGGAAACCGCCATTCATAGCGATGCTTATCGCCCTTCCGTTCTTGTAGCCGATGATCCAGCTGTATAGTCAGATCTATCAATTCTTCACAGCAAGTGGGCATGTTCACCACCTGAGCCAGCACATCCTTCAGTTCCCCTTGCAATCCTTGATAAAACAAGGAAACTCGTTTGGCAGATGGCCAATCAGTCTCGACAACAAGACGATTGAACTGGGTAATGTAAGTTAACAAATCTAGCGACCCTTGCTTGAGCGTTATAAGTTCACGATCCAAGGACAACATATGCGCCTTGCGATCAAACAACTTACGCATTTCCTCACAGAAATCATCAAAGCTAGCTAGCACAGGATCGTTTTTGTCTATAAGAGGGAATGACCAGCTTGCAGCATTGCCTCCTAAATAGGACAACATAAAAGCGGTCTTGGAATGGTCATCCGGAAATACTGTGGGTTTGCACATAAAATGCAACTTACACTGCCCCAGGAAGGTGCTACATTTCTTAGGATCCCCTAAGAATCTTTCAGGCGGTGCCAAAGGTAGCTGAACAGGTTGTATGACCTGAATGGTGGAGGGACCCTGCCCTCCAGGAGCTAAATGGGAAGATGTTTGGACAGGGGGGGGGTAAAGTAGCCTCTCTAATGTACTGCTTTCCTGCAGTCCTAGCTTGGGCCAATCCTTCAACATCACATCTGAGAGCCCCCATCTCGGTCCGCATATCATGGTTCTCCCCTCTCACTGCGTCTACCTCTACCCGTAAAGCAGTTAGGGATTCTAACAAAGTTTGCAATACAGTGTTGGTATCCATCGCTCGGGCCGCAAGAGAACGTGGGCTTGTCACTCTTTCACGACTGAGTCAGGATGACTAACCTTGATAGTCAGATGCAGCAGGAGCGATGACGTTGCCTACTTCCTTCCTCCCTAGGAACAGTTCCCCCGACGAGCCATAAGTATAAAACTCCTCTAGGGAAACCCCTCCCAGGGAAGGGGAAAAAATGAAGAAAATAAAGAAAACAGGCTGGCAGCCAGAAACCATCTACAGCTGACGAAGACGGGTTGAAGGTCTGTCTTTACTTGCTATGTAAGTATTCTGCAGGGATACACAAAAAGACAAGTATAAATACACACCCCCTCCCTTATTTGAAAACAATAAGTTTTGGGTTAAGGATACACCAAGTATACTCACTAGTCTTAGACTGCCACAATCATCCAAGAAAACAATGATAAAAGAAAAGAAAAATGGAATCCATAAAGTTATTTGCTCCAGAGAGAAAGCAGATCCTTAGTCTTAAATTCACACTCCAAAGCTAATGCGCTTCCTCTACTGAAGTCTCTTAATCAAATAGCCTGTCAATGATCTCCGGGTACACTGCTTGTGCAGGAAGTCAAATCACCAAAATGAATGTCCTGACTCGACAAATGTTCCACGCCTTTTTAGAAGGTAAATAGCGCTCAAGAACTCAGTCTTCAATCTCCAAGACAAAGAAATAACATGTAGAAGCGGCCGCTTCCATAAAGGTACTTGTGAAGGCTCTAAACAAAGGACGTTCGATAATACATTCATGCGTTAGAACGCCTTGCAGAGCTCACATACCAACAGTTCTTTGAACGCCGACTCGGCTTCTCCGCCACGGCTTCGACCTTCCAGCGCGGCTCCTCTCTCAGCCTGCAGCGCGGCTCCGGGTCATAGGTCAGAAACACTCCGTGCAGCGGAACAGACTGCAGCGCGGCTTCGCTCGGTCTCCGCTCCTCCGAGGAACAACAATCCAACAAGGCAAGGCAAGGGGCCTCGTAAGGCTTCAGCAATCCACGGAATTTCAGGTAGGCAGGCAACAAAAAGTGACAAGCACCGGAAATAGGAGAAAGGAAAACAGATATAGTAACACACACAACACAAACAACAGACTACTCTCTAGGCACTCTGGGAGATGTAGTTCCATGAATAAGGCCTGAAACGTGACAGGCGGAGCGGGGGAGGGGCAGGGTGGGGGGTGCTAAAAACCGGCATATGGATATTTGGAGGTTAGTAAACAATTTAAATAATAAAACAAATTTCGTAGCGTGCTCTGCATCGCATTTTGCGATGCAGGGCATGCTACAAAATTCATTTTATTAAATTGTTTACTTACCTCTAATTATCCATATGCCGATTATCCATAAGCCAGTTTTTAGCAGCCCCACCTTGCCCCTCCCCTGCCCCACCTCTCTGCCCCACTGCAACTCCCTCCACGGGCCGCGGATGTCAGCAGTCAGTGGGCACTCATCAGAACAGGCCCGCAGTTCCTAGGAACCATCATACTTTGTAACGTGGCACTCCTCCTGATACAGCAGTCTCTACTCCAGCAGCGGGGCTCTCACTAGCCCTGTGGACAGCAGAGGGGTACAGTTGGGCACAGGGCCAGCACAGAGGCCCATGTGGCGGTACCTCCCGGCAGAGGGTCCCCTCTTGTTCAGGTCCACGCTCAGTCTGAGCACATGGCATCCCAGCTCCTCTATTTATATGCCCCTCACCCCACCTACTAGACAGTGCCAGAAGCTTCTAGAAGCGTCTGGGGAAACTGGTCCTAACTGGTTTAGGGGGAGGTATAGAGCACCCTGGGTGCCAGGCTTCCCTCCAAAAGCTGGGGTTGCTGGGAAAGAAACAACTAGACTGGCAACCCACCTCAGTCAGGTGGCACAAACACACAGCCAAGGCATCCATTTTAAAAGTAACATGTTTAAATAGTGAAAACCATTGTGCAGCATGTATTATGGCATCTCACACATGGTAAAAGGCTGGGGGAAAAGCAAAACATTTTAGGGAAAAGGGCCAAGTCCAACAAGGATAACAGAAGTGAGGTTAACAATAGTTAGGTGCAGAGACAGTAGGAGTGTGAGCTGCAAGGACAGAAGCTGGTTGTCAGGCACAAGCCCAGTGAGGGGTGCAAGTACAGAAGAGGTGTACAGGATGCATGAAAAGGAGTGGGATGTGTAAGCAACTAAATGAAGAGATGCTGAGGCTTAGGTGTCATGCAGAACCAGAGCGATCAGTGCAGGGATAGCAGCAGGATGACTGTTGCATGTACAAGAGAAGGACGGGGAGTACAATATGATAGAAGGGTGAAGTACAAACCAGGGTTAGTGTAGATGAAGTAGTGAGGCAAATGATCAGTAAGTAGATCTATCCATCTGTAAACACCAAGGAATCTTAGCTGGGGCAGGAGGGGAGTGGGATGAAAATGTTGTAGAAGATTGATCAGATAACAATTCTGACATCTGTGCCGTTCCTCTTTATTATACAAGATGTTCTTTGCTGCCCTTTGCACCTCCTCTCATGGAGTATCTGAAGAGCGGGCTGGGGAGACAAAGCCAAACCATAGGAGGAATGCAGCTAATGCACCTGCGGGCTCATGGACATACGGGCAATGACGAGGGCGGGTAAGGAATGAGCATATGCCCCTCTTTTGGCTTCTGCAGGTAGCCATACCTTGATGCAGCAAGACTCGTACTTAAGATTGGCCAAGGTCCTTTATTTTGAAAGGAACCAATACCGAGAGGAGGGCATGACCTCCCTCCTGAAGCCTAAAGGCTGAGCCTAGCAATTAGCAGTCAGTTGCTGGCCACGAATGTTGTGTCGGCGGTGGCAGTGGTTCGGGCACTGCATCAGTTTTGGCAAGGTAAGCATAGCTGCCAAGGTTTCAGATTGCTATGTGTGACATTTTCATAATTTCAGTATAATCAAGAGTGACATTTCAACGACTATGAGTGACTCTTTCTCCTGAGCAAATTCGAGCAATGAAGATGAGCGTTATAGAAACTGCACCCATTTGAGCAACGAGAAACTCTACGTAGATCTAAAAAGTGCTGCAAAGCACCAAAAATTGAAGTGCAGAGACCTAGAGCCCTTATAACCTGATTGTACTGATTTTACTGTTAAACAAATGTGTAACTATTATATTAAACAAGTCTTTCAGCGGCAGTACTTTATTAAAGCTCTGTGCACACAAACAGATATATGCACAGTTAAATACAAACGATACTACTAAGTCAACACAGTCAGCTGACTCGCAGACACTGACTGGAACCAGGCATTTATTGGAAAATACTCAGGCTGAGGCACACATACAGAAACATATATCAATCACAGCCAGCAGCCAGAGTTCACCTCTGTAGTGTAGGATATTGTCATAAATCATTAATACACTGAAGCAGTCCTGTCCGCCCCAGTAGGAGTGCCGCTACCTGCCAAGCCCTGCAGCCAGCAGCACAGATGAGCTGCCTAACTAAGTAATTTTATTAAGACTAGGGACTCTAATGAGTTACACACAGTCAGTACTCATACAGTCAAGCACCAGTCTGGCATTGAGGGCAAGCCTCAGGCTGAGGCACACATGAATGTTGACAGTCACATAGTTTCTAATAAAGCAAACTTTTATTAGCAGTATGAGATTTCAGGCACTCACTGTCTGACTTACCTTGTGAGGTGAGCTGTGGCAATTCAGTTTAGCGGGCTGCCTCATGGCCGCAACGACTGACTCCTGCAGCAAATGGCCACACCCCCTGGGCATTCAGACTCGGCTCAACAGAGCAGCTCAGTGGTGTGCTCTGGGCTCCAGTCGGCTGCCGCAGTCCAATGGGTTGGACCCAGTTGTGGCAGCAGGGATGATCATCATTGATTTTAAAATGTTACAGCAGTCCCTCAAAACGTTATCAAGATAAACCACAGCATGAGCCACCCATAGTGCTCTGACCACTTACTAAAGTCTGTGTCATGAGTGCTGATGTCTCGTTAGTAGCCATTGACACTGCCTCTCCTCACGTTAGTTACCGGCATTTTGCACTGTCATGTCGGGAATTATCCTATTGTTATATTGTAGCACTGCATCTCATTACAGCCAGCCCCCAATCCTGCTACCACTCTAGCTTTTAGTTTCCGTCACACAGCATTGGTGATTTATTTAGTGGTGCTACGTCTTGATGACAGCTGAGGCAGGTTATGCCTATTATGTGTGACTTTGCATTTCAGTGCGGTGACGCAGACGACCACATTGAAATGTGTTAGTTTAAAACCGGATGCATTGTATTTGGCAGGGGTGACGGTGAGAGCGTGAAATAAGTGGGAGGCTGCCATGTTTCCAATTCCGGTACAAAAGGGGGTGGTGATGGACGGAGCATCTGAATCAATCAAACACTCACACCCAGTCAAAAGATCTGGGTTTAATCCATCACCGTTCTTTAGCCCACTCTGCCACCCCAGATCAGACATGGCTATATGCAAATCAGTCTGACCCTGTGCCTCATGGGAACAGTCCAGCCCGAACTGCCAAGCCATGTCTTCCCTGGACCGGAAACAAGCTTCCGAAGACCGGTTTCTGGCATTCCAGCCCTCTTAAGCCCAGCTTGCTTGAATCAAGTGGCAAAGTGAGCAAGGGACTCAGATCTGAGTATACCCTGCCACACTTATGGCGGCCAAAAGCGGTACAAAAGGGGGGTGGTGATGGACGGAGCATCTGAATCAATCAAACACTCACACCCAGTCAAAAGATCTGGGTTTAATCCATCACCGTTCTTTTGCCCACTCTGCCACCCCAGTTCAGACATGGCTATATGCAAATCAGTCTGACCCTGTGCCTCATGGGAACAGTCCAGCCTGAACTGCCAAGCCATGTCTTCCCTGGACCGGAAACAAGCTTCTGAGGACCGGTTTCTGGCATTCCAGCCGTCTTCAGCCCGGCTTGCTTGAATCAAGTGGCAAAGTGAGCAAGGGACTCACGTCTGAGTATACCCTGCCACACTTATGGCGGCCAAAAGCGGTACAAAAGGGGGTGGTGATGGACCTAGCCCACTCTGCCACCCCAGTTCAGACATGGCTATATGCAAATCAGTCTGACCCTGTGCCTCATGGAAACAGTCCAGCCCGAACTGCCAAGCCATGTCTTCCCTGGACCGGAAACAAGCTTCCGATGACTGGTTTCTGGCATTCCAGCCGTCTTCAGCCCGGCTTGCTTGAATCAAGTGGCAAAGTGAGCAAGGGCTCACGTCTGATTATACCCTGCCACACTTATGGTGGCCAAAAGCGGTACAAAAGGGGGTGGTGATGAACGGAGCATCTGAATCAATCAAACACTCACACCAAGTCAAAAGATCTGGGTTTAATCCATCACCGTTCTTTAGCCCACTCTGCCACCCCAGTTCAGATATGGCTATATGCAAATCAGTCTGACCCTGTGCCTCATGGGAACAGTCTAGCCCGAACTGCCAAGCCATGTCTTCCCTGGACCGGAAACAAGCTTCCGGGGACCGGTTTCTGGCATTCCAGCCGTCTTCAGCCCGGCTTGCTTGAATCAAGTGGCAAAGTGAGCAAGGGACTCACGTCTGATTATACCCTGCCACACTTATGGTGGCCAAAAGTGGTACAAAAGGGGGTGGTGATGGACGGAGCATCTGAATCAATCAAACACTCACACCCAGTCAAAAGATCTTGGTTTAATTCATCACCGTTCTTTAGCCCACTCTGCCACCC
Source organism: Lissotriton vulgaris (assembly GCF_964263255.1). NCBI lineage: Eukaryota > Metazoa > Chordata > Amphibia > Caudata > Salamandridae > Lissotriton > Lissotriton vulgaris. The sequence goes on from NC_141685.1 coordinate 1,577,573,829, forward strand.
CAGTTCAGACATGGCTATTTGCAAATCAGTCTGACCCTGTGCCTCATGGGAACAGTCCAGCCCGAACTGCCAAGCCATGTCTTCCCTGGACCGGAAACAAGCTTCCGAGGACCGGTTTCTGGCATTCCAGCCGTCTTCAGCCCGGCTTGCTTGAATCAAGTGGCAAAGTGAGCAAGGGACTCACGTCTGAGTATACCCTGCCACACTTATGGTGGCCAAAAGCGGTACAAAAGGGGGTGGTGATGGACCTAGCCCACTCTGCCACCCCAGTTCAGACATGGCTATATGCAAATCAGTCTGACCCTGTGCCTCATGGAAACTGTCCAGCTGGAACTGCCAAGCCATGTCTTCCCTGGACCGTAAACAAGCTTCCGAGGACTGGTTTCTGGCATTCCAGCCGTCTTCATCCCGGCTTGCTTGAATCAAGTGGCAAAGTGAGCAAGGGCTCACGTCTGAGTATACCCTGCCACACTTATGGCGACCAAAAGCGGTACAAAAGGGGGTGGTGATGAACGGAGCATCTGAATCAATCAAACACTCACACCAAGTCAAAAGATCTGGGTTTAATCCATCACCGTTCTTTAGCCCACTCTACCACCCCAGTTCAGATATGGCTATATGCAAATCAGTCTGACCCTGTGCCTCATGGGAACAGTCTAGCCCGAACTGCCAAGCCATGTCTTCCCTGGACCGGAAACAAGCTTCCGAGGACCGGTTTCTGGCATTCCAGCCGTCTTCAGCCCGGCTTGCTTGAATCAAGTGGCAAAGTGAGCAAGGGACTCACGTCTGAGTATACCCTGCCACACTTATGGTGGCCAAAAGCGGTACAAAAGGGGGTGGTGATGAACGGAGCATCTGAATCAATCAAACACTCACACCAAGTCAAAAGATCTGGGTTTAATCCATCACCGTTCTTTAGCCCACTCTACCACCCCAGTTCAAATATGGCTATATGCAAATCAGTCTGACCCTGTGCCTCATGGGAACAGTCTAGCCCGAACTGCCAAGCCATGTCTTCCCTGGACCGGAAACAAGCTTCCGAGGACCGGTTTCTGGCATTCCAGCCGTCTTCAGCCCGGCTTGCTTGAATCAAGTGGCAAAGTGAGCAAGGGACTCACGTCTGAGTATACCCTGCCACACTTATGGTGGCCAAAAGTGGTACAAAAGGGGGTGGTGATGGACGGAGCATCTGAATCAATCAAACACTCACACCCAGTCAAAAGATCTTGGTTTAATTCATCACCGTTCTTTAGCCCACTCTGCCACCCCAGTTCAGACATGGCTATATGCAAATCAGTCTGACCCTGTGCCTCATGGGAACAGTCCAGCCCAAACTGCCAAGCCATGTCTTCCCTGGACCGGAAACAAGCTTCCGAGGACTGGTTTCTGGCATTCCAGCCGTCTTCAGCCCGGCTTGCTTGAATCAAGTGGCAAAGTGAGCAAGGGCTCACGTCTGAGTATACCCTGCCACACTTATGGCGGCCAAAAGCGGTACAAAAGGGGGTGGTGATGAACGGAGCATCTGAATCAATCAAAAACTCACACCAAGTCAAAAGATCTGGGTTTAATCCATCACCGTTCTTTAGCCCACTCTGCCACCCCAGTTCAGATATGGCTATATGCAAATCAGTCTGACCCTGTGCCTCATGGGAACAGTCTAGCCCGAACTGCCAAGCCATGTCTTCCCTGGACCGGAAACAAGCTTCCGAGGACCGGTTTCTGGCATTCCAGCCGTCTTCAGCCCGGCTTGCTTGAATCAAGTGGCAAAGAGAGCAAGGGACTCACGTCTGAGTATACCCTGCCACACTTATGGTGGCCAAAAGTGGTACAAAAGGGGGTGGTGATGGACGGAGCATCTGAATCAATCAAACACTCACACCCAGTCAAAAGATCTTGGTTTAATTCATCACCGTTCTTTAGCCCACTCTGCCACCCTAGTTCAGACATGGCTATTTGCAAATCAGTCTGACCCTGTGCCTCATGGGAACAGTCCAGCCCAAACTGCCAAGCCATGTATTCCCTGGACTGGAAACAAGCTTCCGAGGACCGGTTTCTGGCATTCCAGCCGTCTTCAGCCCGGCTTGCTTGAATCAAGTGGCAAAGTGAGCAAGGGACTCACGTCTGAGTATACCCTGCCACACTTATGGCGGCCAAAAGCGGTACAAAAGGGGGTGGTGATGGACCTAGCCCACTCTGCCACCCCAGTTCAGACATGGCTATATGCAAATCAGTCTGACCCTGTGCCTCATGGAAACAGTCCAGCCCGAACTGCCAAGCCATGTCTTCCCTGGACCGGAAACAAGCTTCCGAGGACTGGTTTCTGGCATTCCAGCCGTCTTCATCCCGGCTTGCTTGAATCAAGTGGCAAAGTGAGCAAGGGCTCACGTCTGAGTATACCCTGCCACACTTATGGCGGCCAAAAGCGGTACAAAAGGGGGTGGTGATGAACGGAGCATCTGAATCAATCAAACACTCACACCAAGTTAAAAGATCTGGGTTTAATCCATCACCGTTCTTTAGCCCACTCTACCACCCCAGTTCAGATATGGCTATATGCAAATCAGTCTGACCCTGTGCCTCATGGGAACAGTCTAGCCCAAACTGCCAAGCCATGTCTTCCCTGGACCGGAAACAAGCTTCCGAGGACCGGTTTCTGGCATTCCAGCCGTCTTCAGCCCGGCTTGCTTGAATCAAGTGGCAAAGTGAGCAAGGGACTCACGTCTGAGTATGCCCTGCCACACTTATGGTGGCCAAAAGCGGTACAAAAGGGGGTGGTGATGAACGGAGCATCTGAATCAATCAAACACTCACACCAAGTCAAAAGATCTGGGTTTAATCCATCACCGTTCTTTAGCCCACTCTACCACCCCAGTTCAGATATGGCTATATGCAAATCAGTCTGACCCTGTGCCTCATGGGAACAGTCTAGCCCGAACTGCCAAGCCATGTCTTCCCTGGACCGGAAACAAGCTTCTGAGGACCGGTTTCTGGCATTCCAGCCGTCTTCAGCCCGGCTTGCTTGAATCAAGTGGCAAAGTGAGCAAGGGACTCACGTCTGAGTATACCCTGCCACACTTATGGTGGCCAAAAGTGGTACAAAAGGGGGTGGTGATGGACGGAGCATCTGAATCAATCAAACACTCACACCCAGTCAAAAGATCTTGGTTTAATTCATCACCGTTCTTTAGCCCACTCTGCCACCCCAGTTCAGACATGGCTATATGCAAATCAGTCTGACCCTGTGCCTCATGGAAACAGTCCAGCCCGAACTGCCAAGCCATGTCTTCCCTGGACCGGAAACAAGCTTCCGAGGACTGGTTTCTGGCATTCCAGCCGTCTTCATCTCGGCTTGCTTGAATCAAGTGGCAAAGTGAGCAAGGGCTCATGTCTGAGTATACCCTGCCACACTTATGGCGGCCAAAAGCGGTACAAAAGGGGGTGGTGATGAACGGAGCATCTGAATCAATCAAACACTCACACCAAGTCAAAAGATCTGGGTTTAATCCATCACCATTCTTTAGCCCACTCTACCACCCCAGTTCAGATATGGCTATATGCAAATCAGTCTGACCCTGTGCCTCATGGGAACAGTCTAGCCCAAACTGCCAAGCCATGTCTTCCCTGGACCGGAAACAAGCTTCCGAGGACCGGTTTCTGGCATTCCAGCCGTCTTCAGCCCGGCTTGCTTGAATCAAGTGGCAAAGTGAGCAAGGGACTCACGTCTGAGTATACCCTGCCACACTTATGGTGGCCAAAAGCGGTACAAAAGGGGGTGGTGATGAACGGAGCATCTGAATCATTCAAACACTCACACCAAGTCAAAAGATCTGGGTTTAATCCATCACCGTTCTTTAGCCCACTATACCACCCCAGTTCAGATATGGCTATATGCAAATCAGTCTGACCCTGTGCCTCATTGGAACAGTCTAGCCCGAACTGCCAAGCCATGTCTTCCCTGGACCGGAAACAAGCTTCCGAGGACCGGTTTCTGGCATTCCAGCCGTCTTCAGCCCGGCTTGCTTGAATCAAGTGGCAAAGTGAGCAAGGGACTCACGTCTGAGTATACCCTGCCACACTTATGGTGGCCAAAAGTGGTACAAAAGGGGGTGGTGATGGACGGAGCATCTGAATCAATCAAACACTCACACCCAGTCAAAAGATCTTGGTTTAATTCATCACCGTTCTTTAGCCCACTCTGCCACCCCAGTTCAGACATGGCTATATGCAAATCAGTCTGACCCTGTGCCTCATGGAAACAGTCCAGCCCGAACTGCCAAGCCATGTCTTCCCTGGACTGGAAACAAGCTTCCGAGGACTGGTTTCTGGCATTCCAGCCGTCTTCAGCCCGGCTTGCTTGAATCAAGTGGCAAAGTGAGCAAGGGCTCACGTCTGAGTATACCCTGCCACACCTTTATGGCGGCCAAAAGCGGTACAAAAGGGGGTGGTGATGAACGGAGCATCTGAATCAATCAAAAACTCACACCAAGTCAAAAGATCTGGGTTTAATCCATCACCGTTCTTTAGCCCACTCTGCCACGCCAGTTCAGATATGGCTATATGCAAATCAGTCTGACCCTGTGCCTCATGGGAACAGTCTAGCCCGAACTGCCAAGCCATGTCTTCCCTGGGCCGGAAACAAGCTTCCGAGGACCGGTTTCTGGCATTCCAGCCGTCTTCAGCCCGGCTTGCTTGAATCAAGTGGCAAAGTGAGCAAGGGACTCACATCTGAGTATACCCTGCCACACTTATGGTGGCCAAAAGGGGTACAAAAGGGGGTGGTGATGGACGGAGCATCTGAATCAATCAAACACTCACACCCAGTCAAAAGATCTTGGTTTAATTCATCACCGTTCTTTAGCCCACTCTGCCACCCTAGTTCAGACATGGCTATTTGCAAATCAGTCTGACCCTGTGCCTCATGGGAACAGTCCAGCCCAAACTGCCAAGCCATGTCTTCCCTGGACCGGAAACAAGCTTCCGAGGACCGGTTTCTGGCATTCCAGCCGTCTTCAGCCCGGCTTGCTTGAATCAAGTGGCAAAGTGAGCAAGGGACTCACGTCTGAGTATACCCTGCCACACTTATGGTGGCCAAAAGCGGTACAAAAGGGGGTGGTGATGAACGGAGCATCTGAATCAATCAAACACTCACACCAAGTCAAAAGATCTGGGTTTAATCCATCACCGTTCTTTAGCCCACTCTACCACCCCAGTTCAGATATGGCTATATGCAAATCAGTCTGACCCTGTGCCTCATGGGAACAGTCTAGCCCGAACTGCCAAGCCATGTCTTCCCTGGACCGGAAACAAGCTTCTGAGGACCGGTTTCTGGCATTCCAGCCGTCTTCAGCCCGGCTTGCTTGAATCAAGTGGCAAAGTGAGCAAGGGACTCACGTCTGAGTATACCCTGCCACACTTATGGTGGCCAAAAGTGGTACAAAAGGGGGTGGTGATGGACGGAGCATCTGAATCAATCAAACACTCACACCCAGTCAAAAGATCTTGGTTTAATTCATCACCGTTCTTTAGCCCACTCTGCCACCCCAGTTCAGACATGGCTATATGCAAATCAGTCTGACCCTGTGCCTCATGGAAACAGTCCAGCCCGAACTGCCAAGCCATGTCTTCCCTGGACCGGAAACAAGCTTCCGAGGACTGGTTTCTGGCATTCCAGCCGTCTTCATCCCGGCTTGCTTGAATCAAGTGGCAAAGTGAGCAAGGGCTCACGTCTGAGTATACCCTGCCACACTTATGGCGGCCAAAAGCGGTACAAAAGGGGGTGGTGATGAACGGAGCATCTGAATCAATCAAACACTCACACCAAGTCAAAAGATCTGGGTTTAATCCATCACCATTCTTTAGCCCACTCTACCACCCCAGTTCAGATATGGCTATATGCAAATCAGTCTGACCCTGTGCCTCATGGGAACAGTCTAGCCCAAACTGCCAAGCCATGTCTTCCCTGGACCGGAAACAAGCTTCCGAGGACCGGTTTCTGGCATTCCAGCCGTCTTCAGCCCGGCTTGCTTGAATCAAGTGGCAAAGTGAGCAAGGGACTCACGTCTGAGTATACCCTGCCACACTTATGGTGGCCAAAAGCGGTACAAAAGGGGGTGGTGATGAACGGAGCATCTGAATCATTCAAACACTCACACCAAGTCAAAATATCTGGGTTTAATCCATCACCGTTCTTTAGCCCACTATACCACCCCAGTTCAGATATGGCTATATGCAAATCAGTCTGACCCTGTGCCTCATTGGAACAGTCTAGCCCGAACTGCCAAGCCATGTCTTCCCTGGACCGGAAACAAGCTTCCGAGGACCGGTTTCTGGCATTCCAGCCGTCTTCAGCCCGGCTTGCTTGAATCAAGTGGCAAAGTGAGCAAGGGACTCACGTCTGAGTATACCCTGCCACACTTATGGTGGCCAAAAGTGGTACAAAAGGGGGTGGTGATGGACGGAGCATCTGAATCAATCAAACACTCACACCCAGTCAAAAGATCTTGGTTTAATTCATCACCGTTCTTTAGCCCACTCTGCCACCCCAGTTCAGACATGGCTATATGCAAATCAGTCTGACCCTGTGCCTCATGGAAACAGTCCAGCCCGAACTGCCAAGCCATGTCTTCCCTGGACTGGAAACAAGCTTCCGAGGACTGGTTTCTGGCATTCCAGCCGTCTTCAGCCCGGCTTGCTTGAATCAAGTGGCAAAGTGAGCAAGGGCTCACGTCTGAGTATACCCTGCCACACCTTTATGGCGGCCAAAAGCGGTACAAAAGGGGGTGGTGATGAACGGAGCATCTGAATCAATCAAAAACTCACACCAAGTCAAAAGATCTGGGTTTAATCCATCACCGTTCTTTAGCCCACTCTGCCACGCCAGTTCAGATATGGCTATATGCAAATCAGTCTGACCCTGTGCCTCATGGGAACAGTCTAGCCCGAACTGCCAAGCCATGTCTTCCCTGGGCCGGAAACAAGCTTCCGAGGACCGGTTTCTGGCATTCCAGCCGTCTTCAGCCCGGCTTGCTTGAATCAAGTGGCAAAGTGAGCAAGGGACTCACATCTGAGTATACCCTGCCACACTTATGGTGGCCAAAAGGGGTACAAAAGGGGGTGGTGATGGACGGAGCATCTGAATCAATCAAACACTCACACCCAGTCAAAAGATCTTGGTTTAATTCATCACCGTTCTTTAGCCCACTCTGCCACCCTAGTTCAGACATGGCTATTTGCAAATCAGTCTGACCCTGTGCCTCATGGGAACAGTCCAGCCCAAACTGCCAAGCCATGTCTTCCCTGGACCGGAAACAAGCTTCCGAGGACCGGTTTCTGGCATTCCAGCCGTCTTCAGCCCGGCTTGCTTGAATCAAGTGGCAAAGTGAGCAAGGGACTCACGTCTGAGTATACCCTGCCACACTTATGGCGGCCAAAAGCGGTACAAAAGGGGGTGGTGATGGACCTAGCCCACTCTGCCACCCCAGTTCAGACATGGCTATATGCAAATCAGTCTGACCCTGTGCCTCATGGAAACAGTCTAGCCCGAACTGCCAAGCCATGTCTTCCCTGGACCGGAAACAAGCTTCCGAGGACTGGTTTCTGGCATTCCAGCCGTCTTCAGCTCGGCTTGCTTGAATCAAGTGGCAAAGTGAGCAAGGGCTCACGTCTGAGTATACCCTGCCACACTTATGGCGGCCAAAAGCGGTAGAAAAGGGGGTGGTGATGAACGGAGCATCTGAATCAATCAAACACTCACACCAAGTCAAAAGATCTGGGTTTAATCCATCACCGTTCTTTAGCCCACTCTGCCACCCCAGTTCAGATATGGCTATATGCAAATCAGTCTGACCCTGTGCCTCATGGGAACAGTCTAACCCGAACTGCCAAGCCATGTCTTCCCTGGACCGGAAACAAGCTTCGAGGACCGGTTTCTGGCATTCCAGCCGTCTTCAGCCCGGCTTGCTTGAATCAAGTGGCAAAGTGTGCAAGGGACTCACGTCTGAGTATACCCTGCCACACTTATGGTGGCCAAAAGTGGTACAAAAGGGGGTGGTGATGGACGGAGCATCTGAATCAATCAAACACTCACACCCAGTCAAAAGATCTTGGTTTAATTCATCACCGTTCTTTAGCCCACTCTGCCACCCCAGTTCAGACATGGCTATTTGCAAATCAGTCTGACCCTGTGCCTCATGGGAACAGTCCAGCCCGAACTGCCAAGCCATGTCTTCCCTGGACCGGAAACAAGCTTCCGAGGACCGGTTTCTGGCATTCCAGCCGTCTTCAGCCCGGCTTACTTGAATCAAGTGGCAAAGTGAGCAAGGGACTCACGTCTGAGTATACCCTGCCACACTTATGGCGGCCAAAAAGCAGAGCAGAGTGTTTGATTGAATCAGATGCTCCGTCCATCACCACCCCCTTTTGTACCGATGTTTCCAATTCCAGCATGAAGCGGGCCCTACCTAATGAGAACTTAGGCTGAGTTCTGCACTGAAATTGCCTTCAACCCGGTGTGGCTGGAAGTAGCTTTGCTCCTTACACAAATCCTTTGCCCTGCTACCATCACTCCCTTTATGTTAAGATGCAGGGCTGTCTAGGCTTCATAGCGCGTAAAGGCGATAGTCGGCACAGGAAACCATAGCACTGAGTCACATAATGGTTCATGCATGGACTGCCTATACCTTTGTGTGAAGAGCCCAGGCTCCAATCCTGGGTGGGCACAGCTGCTCACAAATCTTGGTAACTTCACAGGGAGCGGAAGCTCTGCACAATTGCCAATTTTTGTGATTGAGGCTGCTAACTTTGCCACCTTGTTCCAGCAGATTACAACTGGCAATTTGTTTGTTCAGTAAACACTGCCCCCTTTTTAACCTCCCTAGGTGCTTCCATTGTGTACCTATTTACCGGTAGACTCTCTTACTATAGAGACGGTTCTATCCAGTGTGAAGGGTGGTGACAGGCAGGTCCCCTGTCATCAGAGTGACGGCCTGAGCTGCCGACTTTGGGGCTGGAGAACCAGGTTCAAGTCCCAGCTTTGACTCATTCTCCTGTGTTTGTGGGCAAATCACCTAATTTTAGACAAGATGAACCACAGAGTCTAATACCAGCACTTTTTTATTTTTAGAGGGAAAGTACTTCTCAAGAGTGATGTAATACTTTTAATTAGAGAGTACCAGAACTCCTCAGAAAGAAGCAGGTACTCTAGTACAAGGTACCTGCACTTTAATATTTCCATGTTAAGCTCTCAGTAAATGTATAAAACATAGTCATGCGGATCTGCGCGGACATATTGCAGTTGAGCTAGCAGTCCCCTAGCTGAGGGCAGGAACGTCATGGGCTCACGGAATACCATAAGTGTAATAAGTAGCCAATGGTGAAGAAACTCAAATCTCCATGCTCAGGGGTCTCAACGGAGCCACTTCAGTGAGGATTTGGAGTGGGTATTTGCATTTATTTATTTATTTATTTATTTATAAAAGCACTTGTAGAGCGCGAACGAAGGCCCTTGGGCATCTCGGCGCTAGGTTGCTGCAGTGTTTAACCCGCAAGGGGGGCAGAGGTTCATTGGTTAAAAAGCCAAGTTTTAAGTTGCTTGCGGAACGACCAGAGGGAAGTGCTAATTTTGATTGAGTGTGGCAATGTGTTCCACAGTTTCGGTGCGGCTACCAGGAATCTTCTGTCCCCCCATGTGACAGATTTGGTTCGAGGTACCACCAATTCATGCAGACTAGAAGAGCGTAGCGTTCTTGATGGACAGTAAGGGATGAGGTTTTTGGTAAAGAATGCAGGTCCAACATTGTGTAGAGCCTTGTATACCAGGCAAAGAGACTTAAACATAATTCTCTTTCTCACTGGTAGCCAATGGAGCTGTCTTATGGTGGGTGAGACCGATTGATATTTGGGAATGCGCCCTAGAAGCCTGGCGGCAGCATTCTGAATAGCCTGCATTTTCCATAGCACTCTCTCCTGGGCACCTAGAAACAAAGCATTGCAATAGTCTAGGGTCGACAAAACCAGGGAGCTCACCAACGTTTTTCCGGCACTCTCAGGTAGGAAAGGCAAGATTTTCTTAATGAGCCTTAATTTATGGAAAAGCTGAGGAGGAGATCTGATTGGCGTGTGGTAGAAAGTTTAGACGGTTGTCAAAAATGACTCCCAGATTCCTCACCTTATTAGTCGGGTCCGGAGGCTGGCCCATGGATGATGGCCACCAGAGGGGGGACCACTCCGGGGATAAATTGCCAAAAATTACAACCTCCGACTTATCAGAGTTTAATTTCAGGCAATTCTGAGCCATCCAACTCCCGATAGCCAGCATGCCTTGGTTAAAGTTGTTGGCTATTTTGAGGCTGTCATTCTTGACGGCAAGGACCAGTTGAGTGTCATCTGCATAGGAGGTAAGGCTCATCCCGTATGCCCTGATGACTTTGGCAAGGTCCGACACATAAATGTTAAATAGTGTCGGACTTAGGGATGAGCCTTGGGGAACTCCACATGGCAGTGACAAGGGGGAAGATTCAAAAGGTCCGACAGTGATGACCTGGGACCTATTTGCCAAGAAAGAGGCCAGAAGATTCTTAGCCCTGCCTCGAATGCCTGTGCTCTCGACACGGTCGACCAGAGTGACATGGTCGACCGTGTCGAAGGCCGCTGATAAGTCCAACAGGATGAGAACAGCTGTACCTCCGGCATCCCGGATGGATCTTATATCGTCCGCCGCTTTGACCAGTGCAGTCTCAGTTCTGTGGAACTGACGGAACCCAACTGTGATTCGTCCAGGAGTTTGTGTTCCTCAATAAAGGATGAGAGTTGGGAGTTCATGATTTTCTCCACTATTTTTGCCATCAGAGGGAGACTAGCAGTAGGGCGATAACTTTTAAGTTCTTCCTTGTCGAGGTTAGATTTCTCAAGGAGAGGTTTTATAAAGGTCTTTTTCAGTGTCTCTGGGAAGATGCCTGTGCAAAAAATAGAGTTGCAGATTGCAGTCATGGCCGGAAGAACTGCTTCCATAATCGGTCGTAAGACCTTCAAGGGGCATGGGTCTAGAGCCGAGCCCGATTTGATGGATGACACGATGCTCTGTACCTGCAAACAGGTGACCTCGTTGAACTGCAAAAATGTAGGACCCTGGTGGTGAATTGAAGGTCTCGAGGAGGTAGTAGTATTATTGGCAAAAACCCGATAAATGCCATTCACTCAACGTTAGCAATGCCCTACGCTGCTAGTAGTTTAATTTTGCTTGTTTTACTTTATTTGGCAATCATGGGATTTCAACATAAGGACAAATAATTCTGATAATTTGGGAGTGTTGCAAGAGACCCCTTCCAGTCAGAATAAATGTATTTTTTTTATTTCCAAGAGTGCTGCATGACAAGTAGAAATGTGACGGTCGCATTTCAGGGCATAGTTCTTGCAAGCTAAAGGTCATTAGTGTGCAGCTCACTCGCATTGTATCATTTATAAGTAAACTTAAAGATTTCGAACAGGCCATCGCGTCAATGGCTGACAGTTATTTTTGGCACGGTTTGAACACACGTTACTGTTCACTTGCGGGAAACCTTGGTGTTTTCAGGCACTGCCCCTAGCCCAATGAAGCAAGTACTGGAAGTGCAGCTGGGTCATAATATGTATTGTTCCCACACTAAAGTTGTTTGCTTGCACGTACCCATTACAGTATGAACTTATGTGGTGTACGGGGTTAGGAGCATGAACTAGTTACCTCCTTGTCCATCTTGCTAAATGCAGTTCTTACTCATGGGGTACTTCTCCTTTCTTGCAGAACCTATTCCTTCGCTAAAACCCAAAAAGTTCCCCTAAGTTGGCTCCTGTTACCTAGGAGCCACCAAAAAAGTGAAGAGCTAACAAAGCATTTCCTGTAACATACCACACCAAAAAGACAACAGCAAAACAGAAAATAGTCAACTACCTTGCCCACGGGGGGGTGTTGGGAATGTGGGGGGCGGGCAGGAAGACCTGGACTTTGAGTATTGAAGATTACCGGTAAGTAACTGGGGCATTACTGTCAATGTTCAAATGCATCATAAGTGGAGAGAATGTGGCATGTGGCATAAGGGCTAGTGCTGCTGACTGGGATGGGTGCTGGTGTATTGGTTTTGAGTCAATATCCGGTGATTTTATTTGTTCAAACCGGTCATCCTAGGAGCCTATGAAAAATGTACTGTCCATGTTGTAAGGTAAGTGGTGCACGTGTAAAGCCTTTCAAAGCCCTTTGGGTTGAATTCGTGCTATATAACAATGGAAGAAATAAACAATATTTCTCATAGTTGTCACAGTGCACTTCTCTCATAAGGGCTCGTGCACCATAATTCTTACATTGAACATGCAGACCGTTAATTTAAGATGAAGTGGTAAGGCGGCCCACATTAACCAACGTAATCGTAGCAGGATGTTGTGTTGCTGTGATCAACTATTAAGGGAATGCAGCGACTAGCATTTTATGTGTTTCCATCAAGAACATTTGGTGGTGCAAGCATAATGAGGGTCATGTAATCGCCTCAGATGATATACCAGGATCAGGTCTCTACTCTAAGTTGTTGCTCAAAGGTCAGGATGCTTAAAGTATTCATCACCTCACGGTGAAGTAAAATTATTCTTACAGCTCTTGGATTCCTCCACAAAATATTATTTTGCGGCGCCGCTGCATCACTTTTAACATGGGGAAAAGTGGCCCACCCTTGGCGCAAGGGGATTGTAAATAAGCCCCTTAGTTTGTGTACAAGCTGATCGTTGCTCCTCTTTCCTGCCAGTAACACGAGCAGGTTGATACAGTCATCTGATCCATGAAAGCTACTGCCTGGGTTGTCGCACTTTCGCCAAGTCATTTTAGGCAACATTTGACTCTTCAGTCAGGTATCTGTACTAAACAAACTTCACTATGACTTTGCAACTCTTGCCTTGCCAAATGGCTGGCAGATATTGTTCATCTGTCCTGGTGCTGAATTCCTAGGTGTTCGGCGGTCAGTCATGCATTCAATGTGGTAATTTCTGCGTTTATTGCTGTGCACATGAATGCCAGCAAATTGAAGCAGCTAACAAGAAACAATCACTAATTTAACGGGTCGATGGTGAATACCCATGCTCAATATTGGGTGGTATATAATAGAGCTACTTTAAAGGCCTCAGAAAGCACAGGCAGCTGGGTACTGGTAATACAAAGGCGCCATTACCTAATGGATATTGCGACATGGATTAGCACATTTTGTAGCTCAAACTTGGACATTTTGCAGCATTTTTGCTACACTTTATTTTGCTATTCTGCATAAAATATTGCCCCCACCTTGGCCCGCCACGTGCCCAATGGGCAGTAGGCCCTAGATTTAATTAAACATATTGCCCCCTGGTCTGGCCACATGCCAACATTTGCTAAAAATGGATGCCGCCTTAGCCCCGCCACCCAGGAGGCATTCATTTTTATCATGTTTTGGCCAAGCTGCCCATGGGGCACATGGTGGGCTCAGGGGCAATATTTTTTACTTAAATCTAGTGCCTGCCGCCCATGGGGCACAATACAGGCCCAGGAGGCCTCTACTTTTATCGAGTCTCAGCATCGGCTCAACATCCTGTGATTCTGAGCAAATCACTTAAGGGCATATTTATGGGCCCCTTGCACTGCAGTGGTATCACTTTTCTTGATGCTGCGGTAGGACAAACCATCCAATCATAGTTAAAAGGCCCCACAATACCACTTTGCATGGTTTTAAATTGCCTCGTAGATAAGGGGTAATCTAAAACGGCAAAAAAAATAGAAGGGGTACAGCTGTTGTCAAGATGCAGATTCTCTTACTTATACCGAGAAAATGTATGTCAAGTGAGGAGTTATAAAAGAAAAAGAGAGATTATTTTTCATTTTGGGGGATAAATGCTGAGCAGTAAAGTAGTCATTGTGACTTTACTGAAAAAAGTGTTATGCTTGCCAGCCTGAGATTTTTGAAAAAAACTTGATTCGAAATGGTATGGCAGCCATATATATCTTATATTGCTCTATATAATAACTTTAGCTAGAAAAACAGAACATGCCCGTGCTAATGGTGCAGTAACGGAAATATAACACCCTACAATGGAACTTTTATTGGATTGTAAATAAAAGAGTATGCCACTTTTATAGAGTGTGTGCCCATTATCCAGATTGTAATTTATTTGTATGTGAAGAGTTTGAAATAAGCATGAGCGAATTTTGCGGATCTCGCGTTCGCGAATTTTGCGGATTTGCGGATTCGCAATCCGCAAAATCCGCGAATTCCCGCGAATTTGCGGATTTTTTTTTTTTGTGTTCGCCCGTGTTTCTGCCAGTTCGCGAGGGTTTTGTACACTTTCGCAAATTGCGAACTTACCTGTCGGGTCGCAAGTTTCGCGAACTTGTTGTTTCTACGTGTCCAGCCTGTTTGGGACACTCTTCTTCATCACTGCCACTCTCTGTCACCACTGCCACTCTCTGACTACTCATGCCACCCTCTGGCCCACCCATGCCACCCTCTGTTTCATCACCACACCCTCTGGTTGTCCAGTGTACATTATTTTCGGCAAAGCAAAGCACACCTTCCCTGCCTCAAGTGACCTGAATTAATTTGGGGCTGATTAATGTGTCACAGAATATTTTTTTAGCTGGCACCTGCTTCCTTAGTGCGCCCTGATTAGTGATCTTTTGCACTTGCTAAGTGCTTTCATTGTTGCAAAATTAGTTACAACACCTGCCCTGCCCCAACTGACAATAATGAATTAGGGGCTGATTAATGGATTTTAACTTCCAGCCTGGCTCCTGCTTGTCTCCCTTAGCTGTAATTCAGGACCTTTGTGGCATATGTGTAACTATTCTGAGGTTCAGAGCAGGGTCACATAATAGTTTCAACTGGCAACTGAACTCTGGAGGGGCCCCTCAGGAAGCACTACAGGAAATGGCTACTAATGATGAGCCTGAACTTTTGAACCTGGTAAGTAGTTACTTTCAGTTTTGCTAAAATCGTATTTCTGCAATTTTGCACTTATTCGCGGGGCGCGAACTCACGCGAACTCACGCGAACAGTGCGAGCAGTGCGAGCAAAATCCGCTGCTCGCGGATTTGCGGATTTTGCGGGAGATTCGCAAATCTCGCGGATTGCGGATTTCCCGAAAATCCGCAAAATCCGCGAGCGGAACGGATTTTCCGCCCATGCCTAGTTTGAAATCTGGAGTTTGTACTGGGATAGGTAAGTGACAAAGCGTTGATTGTACTGGCAAAGTTCTGTGGCAATAATTTATTTTTTCGTCTTCCGGGGAAACTGTACTTTAAAGGGGAAAAAGTTGTTTCTCATTTAGTATTATCTTTTGGGGCAATTCCATCCAGGACCCATTGTATAAAAATACAGCTAGTGGTTGACTTTCTAGCTTCGTTATTCGGCATTTCATTTTGGTGAGGCAGTAATGGAAGGCTCCCCTTCATCCCCTCAATGCCAATGTGTTTAAAAAACAGTCATATCTGGCGTGTAGGCTGTAGTCCTTTGACCCATTTAGAAAGGTGATGTCAACGCAATGGCTGTACATTCCTCTGGGCCAGCCGTAGGTGGCTCTTCATGATGATTAGCAGCAGAGGCAGGCCAGGTCATGGGAGCCATGGCACGCTGCGGGCCCAGGGGGCATTTTATGTATGGATTTTCCTGCTGTCAGATGCTCCTTCTATTGGCCAAATGGTGAGGAGGTCACTGGACCAATGAAAGTAGGGTCGCATTCTCCAAATTTCGCTGGCAATTTTGTTAAAAGCTGGCTTTTTTTACAAAACTGCAGATTTTGCAATTTTTTTTAAAAAAAACACAAAATCCTGGATGGTTTGATTAGGGAGCAGGCAGAGGTCATAGTCATAGGTATATTGGTGAATGCACATGCACATGCACAAGGCAGAGCAGGGAGAAGCAATATCTGAGAGGGAGGCTTTTATTGTAAGCAGATACATGCTATCCATTGAACTAATAGTGCAATTAGCTCACACTTAGTGATTTAATGTGCACAATATTCCCCTGTCAGTAGGCTTCAGGCCTGGTAGGCAGTCTGGCTAAAACCGAAGGATGATTTGCAATTCATGTCTGGCACATGCTATGCTGTGGAATGGTGCAGCACCATTTACAGTGTTAGGCGCTCCCTGCTGATTCCATGTGACTATAATTTCAGACTTTACTGCTGAGCACTTAGGGGCATATGTATCAAGCTATTTTGAGGTCGCAAACACTGGGAATCGCAAAAAACAGTGTTTGTGATCGCAAAAAAGCCCCCTCTGATGTATAACAGACAATCGCAGTGCAAAATAGGTATTCGCAAATTTTGTAAATACCTATTTTGCGGTTCTCTAAATTTGCGAATAATTTTTGCCAATTCAGAATTTCCAACATGCCATTTGCGATAATCGCAAGAAGCGCTATCGCAAGTTGCGAATTCGCAAAGATATTTAGGAAAAATTTGCAAATTGTGAATAGAAAAAATTCGCAATTTTGCACATTCATTTTACCACCAAATCAAAGCAGGTGGTAACCAGGTGCAACCTATTTAAACTGGCCCACAAGGCAACATGATTTTCCACAATGGCAGCGCTTTATGTGATAGCCAGGAGGATGCGAATTCAAGCTGCAGCATAGAGAAGGTGGCGACGGGAACGGATATTCAGAGTGCGAATCACTCTGTTCCAGCAGACAGAGGAAGAGATCCATGAGAAGTACAGGCTGGACATAGCTACTATTATGGAATTGTGCCTGTCATTTCACTGATGCCCTCCTTCATGTCACTCAGGTTATGGTTAAGAGACACCAGATGCCTGTGCATTGACCTCATTGATTTTGTTTGTAGGTGCCTTCCAGGTCGGACAACACCGGAGGATCCTTTACAGCAGCTGCGCTGGTTGTTGCCTTTAGCCTGCGTTTCCTGCATGTTTCTTCCCTACGGTACATAGGGGGCTTATCGTGGACCTGTTGTTCATGCTGTTCCTGGTCTGGATGGGCCTCATCCACTATGGACTCTGGTACTGCCTCTAACAGTGGAAGTGGAGGCACAA
Source organism: Lissotriton vulgaris (assembly GCF_964263255.1). NCBI lineage: Eukaryota > Metazoa > Chordata > Amphibia > Caudata > Salamandridae > Lissotriton > Lissotriton vulgaris. The sequence continues at coordinate 1,577,590,858 of NC_141685.1, forward strand.
TCTGACGGTGCATCCGTGGGACAGGTGTTGGCAGTGTTGTCTGCTCTGTGTCCTCTTCTCCTGCCTGATCCTCTGTGTGTGCTGCCTCCTCAGCTCCTGAATTGTCATCCTGTGTTTCAGGTTGAACGATGACTGAAAAGGCACATTTTAGTGTTCTGCTTCACATTGTTCACTGAATAAAGTTTTCTGATTTTGGGTTAGCTAAGTACTGTCTAGCGTGTTTTGCCTTTACTAATTTGCTTCTACTGATTCTACATTGGTGTGTCTCATTGCTATACTGTATCATGTGTGTGACTACATCTTTTAGGATGCATTGATGGGTGTGCTGGAAAAAGTGGAATGGAGCTGCATTGTTACTTTGTATATGGTGCATTCCTGAGTGTGTGATTGAGTTGGTAATGTGTCAGGGCTGATTTGGCATGCATCTTACCTTGTCTGGTGTTGGGAGGGTCGGAGCTGTCAATGTCAGCCACATCACTGATACTCTCAGGCTGTAGGGTGGACTCTACCAACTCCTCAAGGGGCGAATATTCGGTCTCAGTCCTCCTTCTTCTTCATCTCCACAAGTCTGGTTGCCACTTTGTCCTTTGACATGGAGCGCATATCATACCAGCGCTTGCTTAGGTCAGCAACAGAGCGCTGGGTTACAATGATGACATTGATCTTTGCCTGGATATCCAGACATATTTTTCGTTTTTGGGATTCTGGCACATGAAGGGATTTTTTTCCCAAAAAGCAACTTATGGCTAAGGTCCATTTCTTCAATTAGAACCTCCTGCTCCCTCTCACTGAACTTATGCTTCCTTTTCCTCCCAGCCTCCTCCTTATCCTTTTCCTGGGGATCCATTTGGTTTTGGTGGTGTTGCAGTCCAAAGAGGTTTGCTTCTCCTCCCAGACTCTCACCCATCCTCAGGCAATCAGGAACAGCATGGGCAGTCACACTTCCTGAGTGTGATGTCATCAAGCTGCACCTGAATTGCAGATTCGCTAATTTTGCAATTTTTTATTTGCGAATTTGCAAATAAGGAGTTGCTAATACATAGTTTGCAAATGTATTTCGTGAATTTTTAGGAATCGCTAATATTTTGCAATTTTTTATTTACATTGCATTTTGTGATTCTCAAAATGCGCTTTGCTAAAAATCGCATTTTGAGAATCGCAATATACTTTTTTCATACATATGCCCCCTGGAGTCTTACAATGTAAGAGGCCTAAGTAAGGAGTAGATTTTAATAATACTGGGGGATTTGTTCCGGTAGCTCATCTGAGAGGAAGATTTTCAATTGGGGTACAATATAGTTTAATAATACACCTAAGATAGATATGATGGCATTTAAACACGTACAAACACAGGAAATTGCAATCAGTCAATTGATGCTCCGCTCTTTTCTACTTTTGTGCTAATATAGAATTGAGGCAGTGAATCCAGGCTCAGGTTACAGTGCCCTAGGCCGGGCGCCTCTTCCCACCTTGCCACGTTTTTTCCCTCACACCATTCCCCACCTCCCCATCCCCATGAACTTGTTTCATAAATGCTGCAGCATGGGTGCACAGCGGCCACGCCACCAACATGTCGAAGGCGCACCAAAGGCAAGCCCATCTTCACCCGTCTGTGCCTGGACTGTGCCTAGAACGCACCCAGCGCCATGGACCCTAGCCCTCTGGACATCTACAGGTATTCCACCGCAGACCTCCATGCCCTGGACTCTGGACTCAACAACAACTGCTGCCTCTCATCTCCTCGCTCCATAATGGGACTGTTCACATGCATCCACTGCAGACTCACCTCTATCCCAAGACCAACCGCCCCGCAGAAACCCGAGCCATGCCCTCTTTGCTGGCTGCTACATCACCGAAGCCTCTCCTATGTCTCCTGATCAACTCCAGATCAATCGTCAAACATGCCATCGAAGTCTGGGACATCATCTCCACCCGACATAAACTTTATCTCAGAGACCTGGCTCACCCCGGCTTCGACCCCTGACATTGCCACTGATATAGCCAAAAACCGAGACCACAATAAAAGGCATGGAGGTGGCATCGCCATCTTCCACAGGGAATCAGTCACCTGCACCACCACCGAAGATGACACCATGCCAAACTCCATTAAAGGTCCCCTCGCATACAGACCGCCAGAACCATAAATATTCCTCAGCTATGCCATTACAGAAGTCGCCACCCCAAGCGCCATCAAATCCAAACACAACATCTTACTGGGAGAGCTCAACTTCCACCTCGACGATCCCACAGACACCAACTCCACTGACCTCATGGAATGAATGGACAATATTGGCCTCACACAGCTGGTCTCAGACCCCATGCACAGAGCAGGACACATGCTGGACCCTATCTTCACATACAGCAATAGAGCAAGATATAGCCACACTATGGTACTTACCTGACCCTACCATTATGTTATCGACTTCACCATTGCTAGCCCACCGCGCACCCCACCCCACCTATCGCAGTACCCCCTTCCACAGCTGGACTAAAGCCACCCAGCACCATGGACCAATATCCTCAGTAGCACCCAACCGATGTCGCCACCAACCTGGATCAGGCAGTAGAGATGGATCACCAGCGCCACCGAGACGCTCCCACCAAACCAGCCAAAACACACAGATCCACCAAACAAGCCAGCTGGCACACCCCAGAACTCAGTGTAGCGAAATGCAGCTGCAAACGACTACAGAGAAAATGGCACACCAGCAGAAATTACACTGATCACACCAACTTCAAGTCTGCCCTCAACAACTACCACCACCAACTCATAGACGTAAAAAAAGGAGGCCCTGGCAAACAGCATCACAGCCAGTGCCAACCAGACCAAAGAAATCTTCACCATCATCAGAGAGTTCATCTGCCCATCAGCAACTGAAAACTCAATACCTTCCTCACAGGAACTCTGCGACGCTCCAGAAGACCATTTCCATAATAAGGTAGCCACCACATACAGAAACTTCGATGTCCAGCCCACCGACCTCTTCAGCCTCCCAACTCCCATGAAATCCATCACCAACCACCCAATCACCAAGTGGGAACAGCTCAGAACACCAAACACTACTGCCTTAATGTACTCCATCCACTCGGGAGCACATTCTGACCCATGCCCCCATCAACTCTCCAACTTCGGAAGCGATGAGATCAGCCACCAGCTCACCGCCATCCTTAATACCTCCATTGCTAGAGCTACCTTTTGCCTAGAAACACTCAGAGGTCGGACCCTTCTTTAACATACTCTCTCCAGACCCCAGCGATCTCCAGAACCATCACCCCATCTTGCTACTCTCATTTCCCACCAAGGTCCTGGAGAAGGCTATCTGCCTCCAAACTCACAGAACAACCAGAGAGAAACAACCTGCTGGACCCCTCCCAATCAGGATTTAGAGCCAACCACAGCAGCGAGACAGCCCTGATTGCAGCAACAGATGACATCCACACCCTAATCAACAGGAGATCCTTCTCACACTTTCTGCAGCCTTCAACACGATCTCCCACAACACTCTCTTCAAATGTCTTATTCCTTATGGAGCACACCCAGAGAATTTGCCTCCCTCCCTTCACCTCACAACCCAAACGCACCATCTCTGGAATCTCCCAAGGTTCATCTCTCAGTCCAACCCTCTTCAACATCTACATGATGCTGCTAGCAGACATTGTCAGGATGCACGACATCAACATCATCTCCCACACCAACGAGACCCAGTCATCCTCTCACTCTCAGCCGACCGCACCACCACGAAATCCAACTTTCACAACCGCACGAAGAACATCTGAGCTTGGATGAAGGACAACTGCCTTATGCTGAATACAGAGAAGACCGGGGTGCGGATTTTCAGCAGCCACAGCACCCTCTGGAATGATTCCTGGTGGCCATCGTAACTCGGACACACCACCACACAGAAAGACCACACCAGCAACCTCAGCATCATTCTGGACAGCAAACTTTCCATGAAACAAAAGGTCAACAACGTCTGCTCAGTCTTCTTCCACACACTCTGCATGCTCTGCAGAATCTTCAAATGGCTCTCCATCAGCACATGGAAAACAGTGACACAGGCCCCTCAACACCAGCCATCTGGACTACGGCAACACACTTTTTTTTTTACAGGCACCACCGGCAAACTCATCAGAAGACTTTAGACTATACAGAATGCAGCAGCCAGACTGATCCTCAATCTGCCCAAAAGGACCCACATCACCCTGCACCTGAGAGACCTCCACTGTTTCTCTCCATCCAGAAAAGATGCGTTTTTAAACTCTCGACCCACACAGACAAAGTCCTCCATGACTAAGGCCCTGAGTATTTGAACCAACAATTGAACTTCCACCATCCTTTCAGGAACCTCCCCTCCATCAACCTTACCCTCGCACAGACACCACGTATCGGCTGATGCCACACTGGAGGATGCTCCTTCTCCTACCTCATGGCCAAGTCCTGGAGCGCCCTGCCCCTTCACGTCCCAACATCACCCTCACTGAACGACTTCAGGATGAAGCACAGGACCTGGCTCTTTGACGAAAAATCGCAGCCAAGTGCCTGTATACCCTCACTGGTGACAAGCCACACTTACAAGTACAGCATTATTGATTATTTGGTTGATGGTAGTAAAGTGCACGTCGCTAATTGCTCAAGGAAAATCTCACATATTGTGCTTTAACCGTGAGTATTTGCATTTTTTATTTAGTTATTTTCTAATGAGCTACAGGGATTAGAAACTGCTGGAATGACACCCAGCTGAGTATCTACACAGCAGTGTTTTCTAATGAGCTACAGTGATTAGAAACTGCGGGTTTGACACCCAGCAGAGTATCTACTCAGCTGTGTTAATTCTGCAAAAGCGGCTGTGTTGAACCGATCTGAGGTAATGGAATGACAGGCAACAACCCTGCTAGAATAAAGATGAGTGATTTATTTCTCCCCCAGGTGTATCAAACAATGGCCTGCACAAGGAAAGCATATGTCTTTGGATCAAAAAGTACACAACCAGCTCCAGGATGGTACATGGAATGAGGGGATGGGATACTCCATATCAGAGGCCATGCAAATGATGTGCATCTGCTCCTGGCTGGTCTTCTGTATAATTGTGCAGCAAAGCACCAACCACAGAATGCGTCACCTGCTGCATGAGCAGCAGTGCAGATGATCTACCTGGTTCTATAGACAGGGGAAGAACAACAAAAACGAAATGAACAGAACAGATGTATGAAGGGTGCAACTAACACAATGTGCTGCAAGATTTGGGTTCTACATAATGCTACCTTCAGAGGGTGCAAGAAATGTGTCAAACTGGACAGTAATTCCACACACCATATCGGTGCCTATCGCAGTAAGATTTTACCATTCAGGACGGGTAGCATATGTCTTGGCTAGTGTAATCAGAACCAGTCCAGGAATTCCAGTTTGCCTCAGAGCGGGTCCTCCCATTTGTGTCCCAGACCTTGAAACCTCATCCGATGTGATAGACTTTTCCTATATACGTGGTAAGGTCAGGGCTAACTTGGAACCCAAACTAATTCAAGGGCAGTGCGTTCCCTAATGCCCCCCTTCTGACAATCTAGGAGGGTAATGGCACTACTGCTGGGGTTTTCTCCTACTCAATACAAACTATATGTTCAGACTGCTCATTTTCCTGGTCAAGGTCACTGAGCAACACTCTGTAGTGTTCTGTCCTAATGCTTTGTTTCTCTGTTCCACCTCGTGCTACTCACTTACAGTTCTAAATGAAGTCGTTGCCTGTTTGATTCAGGTATCTGTTGTTAGTTGCCTGTTGCTGTTGTAGTAGACGTCTTGGTAGCTGGGAACCTTGTATAGAATAAAAACGTTGGCCTTACTTCCTTGCTGCTTCCGTGTTACTTAATTCTTGGCGATGATTTTGCCTAGCACCAGCTGTGGCTTTCCTTCGCATTTTTGGTTTTCTCTTTCCTTCCACGACCATAACTGTTCACCACCAGCTCTTCTGCGAGTCTTACCTTCTCAGCCACTGATGGTTTTGCCTTTCTTTCTGCCGCTTCACCTGTCAAGCCGATGGGCAATTTGGCTGTCTTTTGCGGACCCGGTGGGCTGTGACATCACTACTGGCCCGCGCTTCTGCTTCCAGCTGTGCACTTCGTGCGACGTGCAGGTTTCCTGTGCATGAGCCCATCATGAAGACGCAAGCCACCTGGCCTCAATGTGAGTTACGTGCCACCATCTTGTGTTATTTATCCTCCGGTAAATTGCATTTCTTGAGTTGTTGCATTGCGCTTCGTGCTGCACGCTTGTTCTTCCCTGACTGGCTCCGTGAGGCATCCAAGCTCCTCTAAACAGTAACCGATAAGCTCTCTGATTATTTCACTTTACAGTTCTGGCGCTTAGACATTTAAAGGTAGTGTTTTTTCATTTCCAGTCCATTTTCTTTGGTTTCTTTCTCCTCATAATGCAGCAGTGTTGCACCCCACCTCCTCCATCACTTCAGAATCCGGGTGACATATCCATGAGGTGGAGTAAGCGGTTGGGGCTTTATATATTTTATGGTGGCTATTGACGAAGATTCCTATAGTGTGGCAAATAAGAAAGGCTTATTTTTGATCATTTGCCTAGTGGTGCTGCCCCTCAGGGTATTGAGAATTATGATAAGTATACTGGGTTTTTCGACAGGCTGAGATTACATTTTAATGTGAAAACACTTATTGTTATGGAGTGGTTACATTTTTATTCCAGACACCAAATGGTTGTAGAACCTATTGAGAATTACTTGGCAGTGTTAAGAGTTTCAGCTGCTAAAGGGGATTTTTGAGCCATTATTGAGCAGTATCTACGAGACAAAGTCATTATGCACTGCTTTAATAAAGAAAAATACACCTGGGAGGAGCCTAGCCTACATACGAGATGGCCGCCTGATCCCTCGGCTCCGCCGATCCTTCCGCTTTTCTCCCGGTCCGCGACTTCTCCTGCTGCTAATTCTGCTTTTGCATTCACTCCTCGGGACCGGGAGACGATTCTGCATCCAGAGGTGTGCTTCCCTGAACGCTCCCTGCAGTTGAAGTGCCGGGGCGCCCTTGTCTCCTCTCTGGCGCCGGCTGCAGCTGAACGGATCTTTGTCCTCGAGATGGCCGGCCATGTTTGTACTCTCCTCGGACTCTGAAGCGGAGAAGAGGCGACCGGCGGGGAACAGTCGCTGCGCTGTGTTTATCGCTGCGGGGCTCCGCTCAGCCTTGCTCATCCTCGCGCTTGGGAACTATTGAGACTGGCAGTGCAACATTGTATCTACGCCCTGGTCCATGTACGGCGCTGCTGGCTCGCTTGTCTCCGCCGGCGAAGCGGTGGAAGCCATATTGCTGGCTGTGCTCCCTGCTCCTGCGCTTCCTCCGGGCTGCTGCCGGTGAGGTGTCCGATTGTTTCTATTGCACCGGCGCCGTGCATGGTGTCAGTATGGTTCGTGTTGCTTCTGTGCTCCCCGCTAGTACATATCCTGCGGAACCCGGACTGGGCGCCCATCTAGGTGGGAGAGATAATGGCGACCAGCCTCGAGGATTACAACACTCTTGCGAGCCCCGCGTGCAGGGACCCGCTGCCCCATTCACTTTTGTGGCACCATTGAAAGTTGGAGACATCCTGTGTGCATTGAGCACTTTGAGATCTGATATGCAAGATAATGCCCGAGACTTAAAAGATCGCCTGGATGCTACTTCCCCCTATGTGCCTCCGATGGGACGTGGTAGCGCTCGACTGCAGGACACTGCGCCACATCCTGTCCCCGATCACAGTGGAGAGCCTATCCAGGTGTGCTTAAGGGAATTGAGGGTACGAGAGCCTGGTGGCGTTCCGGCGTTGATTGACAAGGCGGAGCAGCGGCCTGAGGACGGGGGGTTTGAGCAATGGCCGGAGCGCCGTCCCCGGACGCCATGTTTGGCTCTTCCTTTGTGTTCCATTGGTGACACTCGCAACTTTCTCCTGAAGCGGATGGCATTGCTTTGGCAGGCTGACTTGAGTGGACTGAAACAGTATGATGTCCCCCTTTCTATCATTGTTGCTCGCATGACTTTGGTGTGGACAGGCTCTGCTGGGCGGCGTCATACCCTGCTAGGATCGCTCCGTTTGCCTCTCCAGTTCAAGATGGCTACTGTGCAACTGGACCACGTCGGTGCCCCAGATCGCAGGGGCCAGGGCTGAGGATGCTCTTCCTATCCCTAACTGCGGTGGAGTGTACTGTCGGGGCTGCAGGGAATAAACTGTGGAGTTGAATATTTGTTTTCTATGGGTCGGGGATCCGGGGTTGGGCGGCCGAGGATTCACAAGCTGATTGTTTTGAATATTTGTATATGGCCCTCCTCCGTTCTTATGTGATATTCCTCTTTTTTCCCCCTTTTCTTTCTCTGTGTTTCGGGTACTCTTTTGGGGCGACAAACACACTGCTAGGGGGGGGGGGGTAGGCCGTAGCCTCTGCATGCGTGTAGGGTGGGGGTAGGGGGTGGGGTTTTTCTTTTGTCCGTTTTAGTTTCTATGGGCCTTCTTTTCTCTACTTTTGGTTTTCTTTTTCTTTTCTGTTTCTTTCTTGGGTCAGTGGGGTGGCTCGGTGCGAGGGGGGCGGCGACTGGCATGCAACATGTTTGATCTCACTATCCTGTCATATTCTTCATGCCGCTAGTCTGACTAAGTTTTCTGTTGCTTGGATTTCTTCTGGTTACGTTGCCCTCTTAGGTCATTGGTGGATTGTTGGAACGCTGATCCTTTTATTGCTTATATCTCGGACATATTAAAATTCAAAATTAACCTTCACTCCTCCTTTTTCTCGGTAGTGTGTAGATACCCAGTGCAACTTAGGCTGCTTGCTATTATGTGTGCAGACACTATCGAGTTATCGCATTGCTTGCTAACTTGCTTTATAATGTGTCGTGGCCGGCCGGATGGTTGTAGGCCCGTATTTGTTATGCTTTTAATGTGCAATAAAGGTTTCAAATTATTATTTTTTTTTTTAAATAAAGAAAAATACAGGAACAACTGCTTAGACACAAGAATCCCTCTCTCTGAGAAGTCATTGAGGTCGGGAAAGGTATTGAGAGAGTACTAGATCATTCACGTTGTTGAACGATAAGAAAGAGGGGCATCTTGATGTTGCGTCGATACATAATGTTAACAAAAACAGCTGTTCAAGAACAAATCTTTCCCCAAAGGGAGTAAAGGGAAGTGCCTTAAGTGTGGTTCTCTTGCTCATTCCAACACATCTTCATATCCAGCTAACAGCAAAGGTTGTTTCGAGTATGATAAAGCAGGCCATTTTTCTAATGTAAGCAGATCTCAACGTGTTATCAATTCCATTCAATAGAACATATTGGAATTTTATGATTTGGAAGCTGTTAACGTGGTTTTTATTATTGGAGAATCAGGAACATTTTCAGGTATTGACAAATAACTTTGAGGTCACTTTTGTGCAGATTTCTATTGATGGATTCAAATCCATTATGTTGGTTGACTCTCGTTCTCCCTCTACGTTAATCTCCAACAAGTTCTTCAACAAACACTGGCTCAACAGAAAGTTACAAGACTGTGACATTAAGGCTTTTGGTAATGCAAATTCTAGCATTAATATATTAGGCTATTTTATCGCAGCTATTTCTTTTAAATTTCATACAATATTAGGAAAGATTTACATGGCTGAAAATGGTCAATATGTTTTTGGGTGGAGACAGCAAGGAAATCCTGAGTCTAGTGGTGCATCCATCATCAGAGTTACCTGTTTACTGTATGACAGTACATCAAGGTATAGAAATAATTATTGATCAGTTTCAAAATGTGTTCCGCAAAGAGTTGCAGATGGTGAAGGGTTTTCTTCTTAGAATTCTGATCAAGCATGAGTTTTCTCCAGTACGACACAAACTGAGCAATGTTCCATGAAGTGCCAGGGCAGAGCTTAGTTCTTCACTCAAACAGTTACTAAGCGAGGGTGTTATTGAGGAGGTTGATGGCTCATAATGGGTGTCTACCATTGTTCTTGTAAAGAAAAAATCTGGCTTGTTGAGCTTATGTGTGGAATTCAGATCCCTAAACAAGCAGATCATTGTGAATTGTCATTCATGGTGCGTGCTCAGATTAGTGGAGCTAAATGTTTTACCACCTTCAATCTCAAGTATGCCTACCATCAGATAGAGTTAGAAGAGAATTGTAGACATCTGACTATGTACCTTTAGGTATATTCGTATGCCTTTCGGAATAGCATCCGCAGCATTGGGGTTTTAAAAGCTCATGTTTTCTATTTTGGGTGAGATGGAGGGTGTTGTCTCATTTCAGAATAACATTTTGATTTTCGCTGAAAATGTGAACAAAGCTACTGTCCGCAGGTTGCAATCAGTGCAAAATGCAGCAGCCAGACTTCTCTGTAAAATTCCCATCTCTACTCCAACCACTAAATACATCAGGAAGTTACACTGGCTAAAAATTGAAAACCGAGTTAAATTCAAATCTCTATGTTTTATGCACAGGATTTCCACCAACACCGCTCCTAAATATCTGCAAAACCTGGTGCGCCCCTACCGTCCTTCCAGATCTCTTCGGTCTTCCACGGCAAATCATTTTGAAATTCCAAGGACCAGGCTGTCACGCATGGGTGGCAAGTCCTTCTCATTCCTAGGACCTTCGCTCTGGAATTCAATGCCACATACATTGCGGTCTGAGTCGAATTACATCACATTCAGAAAAGCCTTAAAAACATGGCTCTTTAACATCTAGTTTCTGTAACCGCATTGCTATTGGGATCTGCCGCGCCGGGAAACCCTTTGTTGGGTAGCTGTGCGCATTACAAATGTAAACAAATAAATAAATAAATAAATAAATGTGGTGATGCACAATGCCAGATTATCTAGTGCTTTGCAAGTTCTAGATGAAAAAGGGATGACTTTGCAGATGGAGAAATGAAACTTTATCACCCAGGTGGTTGAATATCTGGGTCATGTGATTTCTAGTAAAGGTATTTCACCTAAACGCAAATTGTTAGATTCCATTGAGGCCAAGCCTGCTTCCAAAGACAAGGGTCAGTTAAGATAACTTTTAGGTCTTTGTGAATTCCATTCCAGGTTTCTTAGCCAGTTTTCACAGATTGCTGCACCCCTTAGGGTTTTACTCAAGAAGGGTGAACGTTTTCATTGTGGAAGTGAACAACAGGTTTCTTTTGAGAAAATTAAGTCAACTATTATCAATGTTGCTCCTTTGTCTCCTTTTAATTATAGGGAATACTGTATCTTGAATGTGGATGCCAACATGGAGGGGTTAGGAGCTATGTTAAGTCAGAAATCCAACAACGCAACCAAAACCATTCTGTTTGCCTCTAGACCTCCTTCTTTGGTGGCAAATAAGTGCTCCACTATTGAGCGTGAAGCTATAGCTTGTGCTTGGGGTAATGAACATTTTAAGACACCTTTGGGGAAAGAGTTTTATTGTGAAGCCTGATCACAAACATATTGGTAAATGGTGCTGGCATTGGTAAGGCTTCAGCTCATTTAGTGAGGATTTTGTCCAAATTGTATGAATGCAACTTCACAGCCATCTATATTCCAGGTCCTTGTAATATGGTTGCTGATTGTTTGTCTAGGTTGCCTAAGCCGGGTTATGTACCTGAGTTGGTGGAGGAGTGTGTGGTTGCCACTGTGGAGGAGTGTTAGGGCTGGAATTTTATCTTTGACAAGTTTGTTGGAGGCTTCTCAACAAGACAGTAAGGTATTACAGGTTGTTGAATTTACCATGAGAGGTTGGCCTAGGTAGAAAATGTTATATTCTGAGATGCAAGTGTTTTGGAAGGTTAAGGATGCTGTGTCTGTTGCTGAAGGCATTGTTACCAAGGATGATCGTGTTGTGCCCCCAAAAGATCCCAGGCATACTATTGTGGAACTTTGGCATGAGGAGCATTTGAGTGAAACCTGCACAAAAAGGAGGATTGGAGAATGTTTTGAATGGCAATACATAGATTCTCAAATCTCTTCTTTTCTTAAGCAATGTTCTTTATGTGCCAATTCAGACAAATATTTGATCACTACCAAAGTGGATTATAACATGTCTGGATTTCCTGCCAGGTCTTGGCAGAAGCTGTCTGTGGATCTTCTTGGTCCATATGATAACATATCATCTGGTAAGTTGTATGTTATTGTGGTCATTTACTATTTTTCAAAGTGGGTAGAGTACACATGGATTTCCTAAACCACTGCTAAAGTTATAACAGATTTTGTCAGAGATTGTTTTCACAAGGAAGGGTTACCTGACTGCATCATCTCTGACAATAGGGTGCAGTTCATCTCATGAGTTGGATAGTTTTTTGCATGGGAGAGCTATTAGTCACATCAATACTGCACTGTACTCACCACATATGATCTGTGCTTACTTCACACTCTCAACAAACTGAAATATTTAATACTCCAAAATTAAGGTCACACCCACAATGGGACAGCTCCAAGTCATGCTGCCTCACCTAAAATAATATTAATAATTGGCAGGACACAAATCCCCTCAAGAATGCTTATAATAGATGTTTGGCACCGAGCGGGGGAGAGGAGGCATGGTAAATCCAAAAGGGAACCCTGCACCCAACAGTTAACAAGGCAAGATTGTCATCTCAATGGCAACAGGTTAGCACCGTAAGTTAGTTAAATAAGGGAGGAATGGAAGATGTCCACTTGTCAGGGTGGGGGTGAACAGGTTCTTGCTAAGCAGCTTGGGTACCAAGAGTGGTGGTACTGTTAATATGTAGGGCAGAAAGGTCAAAAAGGAGTAGCTGCCAAAGTTCATGAACCTCTTGGTAGTATTGTGTGAGCTTCAGCATTAAGAGAAGGCACATGGTGGAGAACATGGCGACCGCAGGCTAGTGCGGTGCGCGCGCTGACCCTCTGAGCTCCTCTGGCATTGGGAAGCACTCCTCTCCGTTTGGCGAGATGATCGGGCACTTTTGAATTCCCGCTGTTTTTCTGCTCTCTTTTCCCTACCTGATTCGGCGCGATGACATAAACCGCCGGACTGATTAACTCCCATCGGAATCGGAACGGAATAGCGGAGCGAAGCAAGGTTGGAGGCTGCCAAAGGCTTCCGGGCTGATTCCCCTCGCCCCGGTCTCAAGGCGCCTGCCGACTGAACCGCTGGTGCTAGTGCGGAGCTGGAAACGGGAGAGCGGAGCCAGAGTAGCGGAAGTGCGCGGAAAGGGATTGCCGGCTCATTTCTCGTTTCACCTTTGCCTGATTAACCGGTACGACTCGGATGTGTTTCTCCCTGCCCTCCGGCAGCTCTCCGCCCCCTCAGAGTTCGTGGAGCAGAGCAGCCGTGGAGCTTCGCCGGGGTCGCTCGGCGCGAGGTCTGCTTAGAGGCAGACTTGAATGTGTGGGCTCCGGAGGCACAGTGGTTCAACTGCTACAGAAGCAGTCTGAGCCCATTAACAAGCCCCAGGTGCGAGCTGGTGCCGGCTTAGCAACACACAAAACCTGTGACAGTAAGGAGCCGAGGGTGGGGGTGTTTTTGCATTCAAAGGGATCAGGGAAATCAAGTCTTGGCAGTAACAAGGGCACTTCGTTAGGGGTGACAAGTAACCTCAACTCTGTAATTAATAATCTAAAAGAAATTAAAAGGGTCAGCCAGTCTTTACTACAGCTACCAGAATCCCTTTGTTCAGAGACAGTGTTTCATACAACAGCAGCAATTGAGTCCTCTGCCCCCGCTCCAGCCCTCCCTCCCGTCCCCGTTGTAAGCAGCCCTTCAAGCGAGCCTGCCTCTTTTAGTCCACCAGCTTTACCAGCTTTACCAAAGGAGAAAGGGAAAAAGAAACCCAGTCAGAAACCTAAACTGACAGCTACAAGAACGAAAGCTAAAGGGAGGGGAAACAAAAGAATCAATAAAAACAGCCAAGAAGGGGCTAAGACTCTAGTTTCAACCAACAGTGCTGCGAAAATCACCCCCTCTTTACGCTCTTTTTTTAAAGTCCTGCCCCAAGTTCTGGATCTAAGCCCAGTTAATAATCAAGAAGAGAGCCCTGACACTCCTCTTGGTATTGATATCCCCTCAGTGAATTCACCCCCACTAATGGAAATGGCTGACCCATTACCATCCGCTCCGTCACAGTTGGTGGAGGCAACCATTCCATGCGATGATGAAGGAGAGGCCCTGAACAGGTCACTAACAGGTTCCTCGAAGGCCTTAGGGGAGAGAGAGGAGGAAGGGGAGGCTGGCATCACAACGCACACTGCGACCGAGTCGGCATTGGTGGCTTTGGCAGCTTCAATCGCTTCAATGAGAGAAGAAATTCGTAGCGATTTTTTGGTCTCCAAAGCAAACCAAAACGACATTCGCTCTTCTTGTGAAGCTTTAGAAAGGAAAGTAGATGGCTTGGGTGTAAGAACGGAGGCATTGGAGAACACAGTGGGGGCGGTAAACGCTAACCTGGAAGCTGCTGTGTTAAAAATTCACAACCTACGCAAGGAGGGAGATGTGATGAAAGAAAGAATGGAAACTTTGGAGAATTTCTCACGCAGAAACAACCTGCGTCTTCTCAAAATACCGGAGGGGAAAGAAGGCGGGGATATTAAGAGTTTCGTAGTAAATCTTTTGAAGGAAGCTTTGGATCTCGAGGAGACAGTTGAAGTGTTGGAGAAAGACATCCAAAGGATCCATCGTGACCCGTTCCGTCTTAACGCAGGCAGGTCTAAACCTCGGAAAATCCTTGTCAACTTCCTGACTTATACCTTAAAGGAGAAAATTCTTAACACTGCGCTTAAACTTAAAACTACAAAATGCTCTGAATTCCCTTTTGAGATCCGCTCTGATCTATCCAAGGCTACACTTGATAGGCAGTGGGAGTTGGGACAGAAGATGGATAGTTTTAGAACGGCAGGTGCAACAGTCCAGATGAGATTCCCGGCTTACTTACGCATCATGTATAATAACAAGATGTATAATGTCAGAACACCATTTGAGGCGGATGAGCTCCTGGAGTCATTTCAGAACCACTCGCAGGGCAAATGTTAAACGATTAGGTCCCCCCCTCATTGCAGTGTACCTGTTCTTACTCAACAAGCTGAACAACGTAATAACTAAGTAGGAGTCTTATGAGCTTTTGGGGAGAGGGAGGGGGAAGAATGAAGAATAGAGGGAAGAAAAGAAAAAAAGGAGAAAGGAAAAAAAAAATTAAAAAAATCCATATATAAATAAAGAGAGGGGAAAAAAAAAATATATATATGAATAAATAAATAAATATATTGCACTATTTCATAAACAACCCTTTCCTGTAGATAAACAAATGCTTAAATGAATAAATGTACACTATTTAGAGAAAGTGAGTAATAAATAAACAGGGGGAAAGTGGATGGTGATGGTGATGGTGATGGTGATGGTGAATGTGCTCGACAGTACAATGTTTTTTTCTCAGTTATTTTTAAGGAGTGTAACTCCGTGTTGAGAGTAGAGCTCAGATCAGCGCAAACCGGCCCAACAACTGGTCGGAGTAAGTATGGATGGGTTCTCCAAAGGGGTGGGGGGGGGGGGGGGCACAAAAGCATAAAAATTCAAAATTATCCTCAGAAGTTTGGCCCTTTAAAACAGATTTTTCTTTCTTACAGTCCAATCGCCTTAGAGACAATAACTAAAAGAAACAAAGCAACAAAAACTAAACCGGGTGGAATGGAAGTGAGCAATAAGAAGGTGAAATGACATCGTTATCTTTTTTATCTTGGAACGTGAATGGTTTGCGCGTGCAGGGGAGAAGAGAACGTATTTTTCAATATTTGCGCGACTCCCCGGCGCAGATCATCATTATCCAAGAATCACATCTCTTAAAAAATGAGGCAGATGCAATTTTAAAAAAGCAAAAATGGATTGACGTATTCTTAAGTACTGACCATAATGCAAACATAAGAGGAATTCTCTTAATCTGCAAAAAACCCGCCAATGTGCGGATTCTTGAATTCAGAGAGGACAAATCTGGAAGATGGCTCATAGTAAACCTCTCTATACACGGGCAGAAATACAATCTAGTCGGATATTACGGTCCTAACTCTGACGACCCATCTTTCTTGGAAATAATAAGGAACGATTTAATAACTACCTCTGACCCCATAATTTGGACAGGGGACTTTAACGTCATTTTGAACCCAAAACTTGATAAAACCACTAATAGTAGCAGGTATAGTTGCCAACCCCCTTCAAAATCTAGACAGACTCTAAAAGGGATTATGGAGGATTTGGGTCTGGCAGATCTTTGGAGAGAAAGAGCCGGCACTAAACCAGGGGTATCTTATAGGAATCTAAAATATAAACATACTTCACGTATAGATTTTGCCCTGTTCAGCTACTGTCTCCAAAACTCTATAGCCAGCATTAACTATATACCCTCCCACTTATCCGACCATTCAGCTCTCTCTTTCACCTTAATACTTCAAATTCACAAAAAACATCCCTCTTGGGCATTTGATCGAACTATTCTACTGGCCCCGGAGGAAGTGACATACCTCAACTCCGAAGCTAGGATGTTTTTAGATAGCAATTTGCACTCAACCTCCCTAGCCTTAGTATGGGAAACTCTTAAGGCATACCTGAGAGGTTGCATCACCAACAGAGCTTCCTTTAGGAGGAAAAACTATCTAGCCAAAATCAAAAACTTAGAACAGGAGCTGGAGATAATTGAACAAAGGCTTAGGGGCACAACTGGCTCACTACAAGATCAAAAAAATATGTCAGACCTCAAAAGTCAGATAGAGGATATCCTACAAGAAAGGGTCTCAAAGAAATGGGAGGCGAGTAAACTGTCCAATTTTGAATTTGGAGAAACCGCAGGTAAGATTTTAGCCTGGAGGGTCAAAGCAGACCAAGCAAAAAACCACATAAGAGGGATCATGGCAGCGGGGGAAAATCAGCTCAGGTCAACAGATGTAGGAATCAGTACTGCTTTTACGCAGTTTTTTGCGGAAATATATAGGGATGATATTATAGATGACCAACAGGCAAGGAAGTCATGGCTGGATAAGGTATCTCTTCCACATTTATCGCAAGCGCAAAGTGAGGCATTGGAATTGGATATCTCAGAGACAGAGGTTAAAAAGACTGTATCCGCACTAAAACATGGCAAAGCCACAGGTCCTGATGGACTCCCCGGAGAACTGTACAGAGCCTTGGCCGATACAATTGTCCCCACTCTGACGGCCCTTTTCAACGGCATTCTGAAGGACGGTAACGACCCTCCTCAATCATGGAGTGAGGCAACTATAGTCTTGATCTTAAAACCTGGAAAAGACCCAACTCTATGTGGGTCTTACCGCCCTATATCATTGTTAAATAATGATTACAAAATATATGCTTCTATTTTAGCAGCTAGATTGGGATCAGTTATGGGGGAAATAATCCATCAAGATCAAAAGGGATTCATTAAAGGGCGTCAGCTTTCCGACCTAACATATGATTTAGTGGGAACAATCGACATCGCCTCAGTCTTTTCTATTCCACTGGCAACCCTCACCCTGGACGCAGCTAAAGCTTTCGACAGGGTAAACTGGCCCTACTTAAACGACGTTTTAAAAAAGGTCAACTTAGGGGAGAAACTCTGCCGAACAATAAAACTTATATATAAATCGCCAACAGCACGGCTTCTAATGAATGGAAAGCTGACTGAATCGTTCAAGATCTCCAGAGGCACAAGACAGGGCTGCCCGCTTTCCCCCCTCCTCTTTAACCTATACATAGAACCGTTTGCGGAAGTTCTCAGACGAGAAGACTCGATTCCATCTTTCAGGTTCGGGGAGTGGGAAAAGCGAGTAGCCTTGTATGCAGATGACATTTTGGTCTTTACCTCAGACCCGGAGATCGCTCTACCAGTAGTCATCAAGAGAGCCGAAGATTTCGGCCGTATCTCGGGCTATGAGATAAACGCCTCTAAAACAGATATCATGGCATGGAACATACCTGACCTACGGCTAAATACATCAAACACAATGAGATATTTGGGAATTCGGATAGTGCAAGATATCACACAAATTGCCCAAGTCAATCTTGAGAGAATTCTCAAGGAAATCAAAAAATCTCTAAAATCTTGGTCCAAACTCCCACTAACTATCCTAGGCAGAGTAAGCCTGCTAAAGATGTCAATTCTTCCCAAGTTTACCTTCTTATTTAACACGATCCCCCTTGCATTTGATAAAACAGCGCTAGAGAAATGCCAGAGAGAGCTTAACTCCTTCGTTTGGGGATATAAGTCAGCTAGAATATCCTGGAAAAAGCTGAGGAGGAGGAGGGAAAAGGGGGGCCTATCCCTACCCGATCTACAATACTATGCGTGGGCATTCCAACTATCCCATTCGAGAATGCTTTTAAAAGTACCATCTAATACATCAAAAGGCATTATGTTCATGGCAATGCTGATTGGTGCTGGCTTACCAACTAACGGCTACATGTTCAAGTTTGGAGAACAGAAATACTTCAAGAAAGTAAAATTAAAAACTCTTATGTCCCAAGCAAAGCTATGGTCACATATAAGGAGGAACCTGGGTTTGTCATACTACTCCAACCTTGCACCCATCTGGGAATCCCCTGGGCTCCCTTCCTGCTGGGATGGTAGGCTTACTATTCCGTTGAGATCAGGAGGGATACTAACATGGGGTGATGTGTTGACAGGCGACTCTCTGAGGCCCTGGGAGGACTTGCGGGAGCAGCGGGGGATAGAGCTCTCGAGGATTAAGTATTTACAACTAGATAGTTGGGCTAAGGCAACAAACAGGTCTGGAGTACCATTAGGGAAGTATAGCATCACAGAAGAGAAATTGGTAGCGCAACCTGCAGGGGGTAAAGAGGTCTCGAAATGGTATTGGTGCCTGCTAGAAGAGATAGACGGAGATTTCATCCTCCCGGAACAACTATGGGGCTCAGATCTGGGGGCCCAGAGCATTGAAACCTGGCAGAACTCCTGTACCCTACTATATAAATGTGTCAAACCCGCATGGCTAAGACGCAATCATTTTTTTACAATTCACCGTGCATATTTTACACCGCTAAAACTTTCTAAATTTATCCCAGGGAAGAAATGCAATAAATGTGGCCATATCGCAGCCTCAGATGTCCACATGTTTAAAGAATGCCCCAACATATTACAATTTTGGAAGGAAGTTAAAGCAACTCTGGACTCCATTCTTAATACTTCAATCTCCATCACACTTTCCTTGATCATATTTGGATGGGACAACAATATAAAGGGCCACGCTAGGACATTTCTGTTTTTTGCCATACTACTTGCAAGAAGAGAGATATGCAAGGTTTGGATTGAAAATTCAGCACCAACCCACGCAAATTGGCTGTCGTCTCTCTACGCAACCTCTAAAACTGACTTGAGGAGATCAGGCAGCGAGCGGAGCCGTATCTTTTGGGACGTTCTGGTTCAATGGAGACAATAACCGGGGTTTTTCTTTTTTTTTTTTTTTTTTTTTTCCCCGGTCCTATGATTATGCCTTGAAACTCCAAGAACTAGGCCCCCCCCCAGTCGGCTCAGAATGGCTAGTTCAACTGAATAAAACTTCAAGTTTGGAGTCTTTTCCCACGATACTCTTCGGGCCATCCTTTGCCGAATTCCACCTAATAGAGCATAGGATGCAGAGGAAACTATGCTCCTGGATAGAGTGGTTGGCAGTTGGAGTTTAAATAAGAGGTGGCCAGGCAAATGAGGATAAAAAAAAAAAAAAGAGCTTCAGCATTAAGAGATATAAAGAACACCCACAGGTGGCTGATAGGCATAAGGAAAAATATGGTTTCCAAACTGGTGGGCCTTGGGATGCCTAACAGCTGGGACATCTGGAGGGGGAAACATAGGAAGCAAGGGGTAATTGCAAAGATACTGGTGACATTCAAACTAACGGGATGACCTGGAGCAAAGAGGAGTTAACAACAAAGGAGGGGGCTACCGATGGTCGTGAAGTCACCAGAAGAGTGGCGGAGACAGGACAGGTGAACTGCATAAATAACACAGAGGGGCAGTCGTCAAGCACCGGAAATGAGTTGCATAAAAATGATTCTTGGGGTGCCTGATGGCTGGGACACTGGAGGGCAACAGAGAGAGACATGGGGATAATCGCAAAGCAGGCATGGCACTTGAGGCCTGGGCATGGCTGTGAGGGCCTCTGATGTCACAGATTGGTAGCAAGGGAAGTACAGAAACTGCTGTGTGCAACCCTGAGGGACCTTCACATCCAGTGCATGGACAGGAACCTGTCTCGGATGGTGTTGTCAAAAGATAATTTACGGTGGTGCAAAAATGGCGGAAGGCAGAGGAACAATTATTTTTTACTGATTGATTGATTTATGATGTTCTTCCATGTATATCAATGATTGATTACTGTCATGATTTTTGACCAGTTCATGATTTATGATTTAACGTTAATGAACCTGCAACCCTTTACCTCTACCCCTGATTCTAACTCTTATTAAAAGCGGGGCACATGGAGGGGAGGGACAGTCATAGGCCTGGTAGGACCAGGTAGCCTGTCTGAGGCGGGTTGAAGAGAGGGCTGGGAAGGTAAAACCGAACCATAAGCTGACTTCAGCTAACTTGCCTGAGGGCTCATGAAATATGCAGGCATGGACAAGGGTAAGGGGAGTGTGGGGTGGGTAAGGAGAGAGCATACGAACCCCCACCTTTTAGCTTTTGCAGATAGCCATACCTTGACGCAGGAAAATTTGCGCTCATGATTGGCCAAGGTCCTTTAAAGGAAACAATAGTGGGAGGAGGGCATGACGCCCCCCCCAAAATCCAAAGGGTGAGACTGGGGGTTGGAGGTAAGTTGCTGACCACAAATGTTGTCCCTCCCACCCACACCGACCAAGGCAGTGGCTGTCACACCAGCTGCTCCCACCAAGGGGGGATGGGATCCGCAACAACTAACTTGAAGAAACAGTGACAGTAATACATAAGGGTGGCCGACGAAAGGAGAGTTGCCAGAATAGTGGCCCTTGGGATGCCTGATGGCAGGGACACTTAAGCCAGAGACAGCACAGTTAAACTGCATAAATAACACAGACGGGCTTGTCGTTCGAAAATAAATAGTCACCATGACACCGGTACTTGTGAAGCCTGATGCTTGAGACACTGGGGGGCAATGGACCCTCCAGCTGATGCACTGATCGAGAAGCTGTCCTTTCTCTTGCCGAGAATCCAGCTCCAGTGTTTCCAAGCTCCCCTCGTGGGGTATTGGGAAATCGAGTCCCCAGGCAGAGATACCAGACCTCCTTCATTCCAAACTAAGGTAAGGAGCTGCTTAGACCCTAAGAGAAATGTTGGATAGATTCTTGGCAAAGAAAATTAAACCTATGCTACACAAGTTTAGTACTTTTTAGCCATTGTTATTTATGTATGTACTTTTATATTGCTTAGAAACCATACAATGCTTTTACAGTAATATTTTATAATTATCTTCTCGCTGTATGCATTATACTTTGCAGTCTGCATTACGATTGTAGCAGTTCACTTTACTTGCATGAGAAAGAAGACTGTTCAATAAATCCTTTTATTGAAAATGCCCGTCTCTCTATTTCTCTGCACCTCTGTTGAAACGAAGCATGCACGATAGACTAAGTAAAATATTTATCTATTGTTTCCACGACTCCGAAGATACGTTTATTCTTGGGAAACAAAGTTGTCAAGTTTATGCGGATGTCAGAAACGAATCCCTTCTTGTGTATTCAAGAAAGTTTCTAGTGACCTCTGAGCTAGCTGGCACTCACTATTAAGTTTAGTATATTCGATAGAGACCTAGTTGACCTCAGTCCTATGTCTGATCTATAGGATATATTATTCCAATGCACAGAGCCTATTGAGAATATAGGAACCACACTACATGGCGCCCAATATTTGGTAAGGCACAAATTTAACGCTAGATACTAGAGTAACTCAGTCGTGATTTTCACAGAGACCCCTTTTTCCCATAAAATACTCCAATAGACGTCTGGAGTGGGTAAAAGAATAAAATATCTGCCATAACTGAGTAGGACGAAAATCCTGTGTATTAGTTTTTGGTTTGTTCAACGTTGAAGGATACGGTGTTCCAAAATATTGTGCACCTTAACTTTGTTTCCTTGAAACTTGCTCTGCAAACTTTCATTAAACAATGCCAGACAGCGACAACAACACAACCGGTGGAGCTGCAGCAGCTGCAGCACAACCGGGCTTAGATGTTTCAGGTTTCCAACAAGACAACCCAGATGCTATAATCATCCCGGAAAACTTAAGGAGAACCATCACTATAAAGCTTATAACAAATGACTTATCACAAAGAGGTGGTAAGGTAATTTTTATCATAGAGGCACATAAATATCGGCAGACAGAGGTATTCTATTCATGGATTGACTTCCCTGAAGCAAAATCAGTACCACATGTGTTACACTTCTACAAAGTAGAGGAACATCCAACAGAATACACTCCTTCTGAGGATGTTGAAATTCCACTAACATACCAAAAGCATGTGCTCTGGATTTAAGGCGCCCTACACCATCAAAATCACATTACCAAGCTTGGTCCACTAGGTAGACCAGGAGAAACATGGCTGGTACTAGCCAGCTATACACCACATCCTGACATTGAAGAAATGACAGGAGCCGAACTATTAGTTCAACTAAAACAACTAATCAAAATCCATAGGCAATTGGTTCAATATGTCATGCGGACTCTAACAGTCCAACCACCTATAAGGATTCCACAACAAACCCCTTACCAAGGTACACAAATAAAATCACACCACAGACTATACAATCAGTCATTGGTAAACTGCCCGCAAAAAGGGAACAAATTTCATTCTGGATAGCTCAAAAAATGACTCAAATAGAGTCAGTATTTCCTGATACTACCCCTCATGAGAAACACAGGATTTTAACAATCTGTTTACCAATGGGGATCGCACCACACCTGGAGGACTGTGACACTTGGGGTACAGTCTTTGCTGCAATTTATACAAAACACATGGTGTGCCGTCTATGGCGGTAATACCAGAAGTCCTGAAACAGATTCAAAATGAATACGGGGCAGAGCCTGCTTTAAATCTAGGTATGAAACTACTGAAAGATTTCAAACAGGTCTCAACAATAACATTAGCCAATATTAAAGGTGAGGCAGCATCAGTGTCTATCCGCAAAAGTTATAGGCCTGGTAGGACCAGGTAGCCTGTCTGAGGTGGGTTGAAGAGAGGGCTGAGGAAGTGAAGCCGAACCATAAGCGGACTTCAGCTAACGTGCCAGGGGACTCATGGATATGCAGGCATGGACAAGGGTAAGGGGAGTATGGGGTGGGTAATGAGAGAGCATACGCCCCCCACCCCCCTTTCAGCTTCTGCAGATAGCCATACCTTGAAGCAGGAAAATTTGCGCTCATGAATGGCCAAGTTCCTTTAAAGGAAACAATACATGGTGGAGGGCATGATGCCACAACAAAATCCAAAGGGTGAGACTGGGGGTTAGAGGTAAGTTGCTGACCACAAATCTTTCCCTCCCACCCACACCTACCAGGTCAGTGTCTGTCGCACCAGCTGCTCCCACCAGGGGGGATGGGATCCGCAACAACTAAAATGAAGAAACAGTGCCAGTAATACATAAGGGTGTCCGGCAAAAGGAGAGTTGCCAGAATAGTGGTGCTTGGGATGCCTGATCGCATGGACAATTGGGCCAGAGACAGCACAGTTAAACTGCATAAATAACGAAGATGGCTTGCCGTTCGAAAGAAAAGAGTCGCCATGACAATGGTCCTTGTGATGCCTGATGACTGGGACACTGGGGGGCAATGGAGTCATGACACTTGCAGCCCAGGGATGGCTGGAAGGACCTTGGATGTCAGCAAGGAACCTGTGGCGGATGGTGCCGTCCATAGATGATTTACAGCAGTGCCAAACTGGCATAAGGTGAGAAATCAATTATTTGACCATGAATGAAGTATGTGTGGCGTATAACAATGATTTATTACTGTCATGATGATTTGCTGATCATTCCATGATTTATGTCTTAACGTTATTAAACTGTGGCACTTTATCTCCACCCACGGTCTCTGGCTCCTATTAAAAGAAGAGCAAATGCAGGGAACGGACGGTCAAAGGCCCTGTAGGACCAGGTAACCTCTCTGGGGCAGGTTAAAGAATGCTTGTAAACCGAAGTTCTGTATACAAATGGCATATGCCTGTAGAGCAGAGGTCTCCAAACCGGTCCTGGAGGGCCGGATCCATGCCAGATTTTTAAAATTACTACATGTATCTCAATGGGGATATGCAAAAAATCTGGCATGGATCCGGCCCTCCAGGACCGGTTTGGAGACACCTGCTGTAGAGCAAACGCAACCGAAAGGACAGCTTTTTACTCCATGTTCCAGTCCCTTATGCAACAGTTGTGAAGAATGGCTAGAGAGTCCTATATTAAGAGGGTAAAGGAGATGAGAGATTTGGAACAAGAATCCCGGGTTTTCTGAGCCTCAAGCATCCATTTGACCTCTAGAGTAGCCAGAAGATGTCCTGCGTTAAGTGTTGAGTGATAAGTTTCTTACTGATACTGACCTGCAAGGTATGCCTTTCTAATGCTCTTGGCTAAGTGTTGCTGTAAAGGTATGCAGCACTATGATAGGGGTAATGCACACATAATGCATGTCTGAGCTACGACATAGGTTAAAATTGAGGTTTAGTTTCCCCTGTGCATGATATTATTTTAAGAATCACATTATTGGACAATTGAGGGGTTGCCTGTGTGTATACATTAAGGTAAAACGAATAAAGAAATTAAAACTATTTTAAACACATATTGTACGTGTAAAGCAGTACCAGTTAGCATGCAAAATTAATCTAAATAAATCTAAGGGAAAGTATGATTATCTGTCATGCTAGGCTTTTCACTAGTCGAGGAGGCCATTATTGAGTTAAATGCTCATAAAATGTGGGACCTGAAATTCTCCTTCCACGATCGCCATTATTCAGCCTTTACCTTGATTATTGGTTTGCACATACCTAAAGTTACCAGTTCCTTCCTTTCTTCTTCTCCAGGCTCTGCTCTTTAGAAAAGGGATGTTGACACGCCGCACATAAGATAACAGTCTTCATTTTCAAGAGCTAGCGCCACATCTCTCTCCGACGGCCATTTCAAAAGTGATGGTGAAACATGTTGCTTAACTGACTATCCAATCCCGTTCAGGTCCAGTAGCTTTTGGATTCGATTCAAGCTGCTTTTCGTTTCATGCACAGTGCTGAGTCTACGGCATTAACTCTTTAGGATGAATTTCTTACCGTTAGGACAGAAGGTGAACAAGGTTGCCTTTTGCTATTTTATCTTTCTGATTTATTTGATACAGTCAACCGTGAGGTTTGGGCCAGTCGCCTGGTCTCAGTGGGGTTGATAGGATCTTCTCTTGCATAATTCATGCTCTTTTTTCTTTTCGCTTGGCAGCATCACTGTTGCCATATTTTAGTTTTACTGTATAAAGATATCCACCATGTTTAGAAGCATGTGGCCCCCGGGGGAAGCGAAGGTCGCAGACCAGTCTTCCCCCGGGGTTTTCGCGCAATGCGGAAGGACAAGGTGGAGGGCGGGACTACAGGGGTTAAAGGAAGGGGTGGGATTGGGGAGGGCATATAAGGTGTCAGGAGAGGAAGATCCGGCCTCTTCCTGACACCTGAGCACCACCGGGAGGGTGTAGTTAATTTCGTGGTTGAGCAGCGGGGGTTTTGAGGGGGGGCCGATTTGTCGATCGGCTGCCCTGATAGGTTACCATCCCGTTGTGTAACTACTTAGGGATGCCCTGGGGAGTCTTGCAGCACGGCCGGGGTTTCGCCCCGAGGAGACGGCGGAGCTCGGGCTGGCCGGGTGGAGAGGCCTCGGCGGGCGTGTCCAGCAGGCGCGGCCCCTGGCCTGGAGGGGGTTTTTCCCCGAGTAGTAAGTGTGGCGCGTTTGGACCGGACGGGTGCGGCAGCTGGGTCTTGCCTGGGAAGTGGCTCCTGCCTGGGAAGTGGCTCCTGCGGTGCCCGTCGGGGCTGGCTGTTGGTGAGGGGACACCCTTTCGGGAGCGGGAGGGGCTCTGCGCCGCGCGCGCCTGGTTTTCCTTCACCTGTGGCTTTCCCTCGTTCTGGGTGCGCTGCCGGTATTCCGCGAGGGGGGGGGGCGAGCATGTGGCCGGTGCGGGGCTGATGGGGGCCCCGCAGCGAGGGGGGGCGGGTGTCCTGGCTTTGCCTGCGGTCCTGAGGGGGGGCTTCCTGGGGTGCCTGGGGGGGGGGGCGGGCATAGCTGCTTCTGACCTTGCAAGGGCTCCCCTTCCTTTGGCAGACGGGCGGGCCTCAGTTGGGCATTTCAGAATAGGGGTAGGGCAGTGGGGCGGGGCGTCGCATGTTTCGACGTCGCCCGGAGCTGGCTGCGGTCTCGCTGGCACTCTCTCCCCCCCCCCCCCCTGTTTTATCTGCAGCGAGGTGGGGGGCGTGGGCCCGCCCCTACGGGGAGCCTGCGCTATTCGGGTTGGGTCACTGGGCACTGCTGATGGCTGGGGGGGGCCGGGACCGGGCCCCTGGGTAGTTGGTAGGCGGCAGTGTGTAGGGTATCGGGGTCACGTGTAAGGGACGGCCATGACGGCATGAGGCCCGGTGGTGTTGGGGCTCACCTGGTTCTGGCGACAGGTGGAGGAGGTGAACTGAGGACGGCGGTCCGGCTCGGCAGCAGGTGTGACACCAGTGGGGCGCACTACGGCTTCCTAACGCTGGTCCGAAGCAGTAGGGGGGTCCGCGGCGGCCTGCCCTCCGTCGGGGGATTCGCGCAGCGTCCAATGCAACGTTTTATCCATGCAATGTTTACTTATGTATGGTGTGACCTGTTCGGTTTGTGCGGTGTGAGAGTCGGTGTGTTTGTGTTAGCAGTCCGGGGGGTCGGTCGGTGGGATGGTGAAGGGAGTTGTGGGTGTTGTGGGCTCTGTGGGTGTTGTGTGGTGGGGATGTTGGGTCGTTTGGAAGTTTGTGTGGGCGGGGCTGGGGGCCGTTTGGTGGTTTCGGGGAGGTAAATGGTGGCTGGGCGGTTTCTTTATGGTTGCGGGGGTCAGGGGCGGCCGTGGTGGGATCCGCGGGCACAGCCGAGATGGGCATGGCGCCCAGGAGGGAGGGGCGTTGTGCTGGAGCACCTTTAGGTCCATGTTTGTGGCTGGGGCCTGGGGATACGGTATGATCCGCGGGGATCGTGGCGCTTCCGCTGCGGGGCGCTGCAGGAGTGGGGGTGTCCTGGGGGATACCAGTACTGCTGTGGATGGGATAAGGACGGGACCCAGGTGGGTGGCGAGTTTCACAGTGGATATTGCAACAGCAGGGTTGACAGGGATGGCCGGTCGGCTTCCATATGGTCCTTTGGTGACATGGCATTTGGTTGTGCGGGTTGGTAGTGGCTCTGGGGTGGATGTTTATACCCCGGGGAGTCCTCTGCGGGATACAACGCTGCCCTCCCCTAGACGGGCGGGCCGGCGTGGCGGCGTCACGTGGGCGCCAGGGTGGAGTGGAGAAGGTAGAGGCGGGGGCTGGATGCTCCTGGGGCGTTGGCCAGGTTTGGGTGTACCATGCAGGTGGAGGACTGCTGCCCTTCTTGACTTAGCGGATGCGCTTGAGGCGGGGGGGGGGGGTCGGGGGACTGCTCATGCACGGGCAGGGGGGTGATTGTACAGGGCTATGCCGGCGGTTCAGAGGTTTTCGTTTTCAGGACTTGGTGGGTTGGCATTTGTGCTTTCTTAACTGCTGCCGTATTCTGACATATTTCTGTAGTTCCTTTTGTGGTTGAGATAAAATCTGACGTCCCACGACTTTCCTTTCGACTCAGTGTAGTCTAGCGAGATTATGTGTGACTTACCTTTTTGAAAAGTCTCTACCTTTGCAGTGAGATACGGAATAGTGAACGCAAGGGTACTTGTTAGAAGGATGAGAACCAACCTGCGAGAATTTTGACCTCTATAATAGCCTGGCATTTCACCTTTGTCTTTCAAAACACGGCAACTGGGATATGATAAGACCGACATATACTGGCGTCTTTCTTGATCATCAGATTCTGCTCTCCAACATGTTTCCTTTGGGGTTACTGCCCCAACTTCCGGTGGCAATACGTCCATGTAAGTTTCACAAATCGAATAGCGTGCATTCTGATTCCAAGTGAGTCTGTATTCTGAGTCATGGGTTGTGTGAGGGTACTTGACCTGAATGAGGGGCGGTGTGAATAGGGTCCAGAAATCCCAGAGATAAGGGAGGTTAAGGCCAGGTGTAACCTTGCTCTCTGAGCTGTAGCTTGGCCAAGCAGTAAGGCAGTACCGGAGGACAGTGTAAGCGTGTGTTGTGCGCACTCGGTCCGCAGACTGTTTCGCTTACAGTCTGGACTCCAGGCCAATGGTTTGTTTATCGGAAATAGAGTTGTTTCTTTCTGAACCAGCTGGTATCAAATGTACTGTTCGCACTCTGGGAGGTCTCAGAAGAGTTATTTGCAGTAAGCCAATACACTTTGTAAGGACAGTAGGTACAGGGGTTGGAGTAGGCAACACAACTCTGTACACACTTTAGCATTGGGCTCCGTGGATTTCCTTATATGAACACAGTTGATTACTTTGTAGATTATTTTGGTAATTCCAGTACTGGCTCCAGGGTTGCATATCTCAGGACTATACGAAGTAGTCTGTACGGATTGTAGGAGTGTCTTGTACATGATTCTGGGAGTCTTGCCGGGTCTGCTCTCTGGCGCGGGCAGCAATTTTCATACCTGCTTCCTTATGTTATGTGAATACGCCGTAAGGGGGCTGGGGGATCACCATGTCTTTCTTGTGGGTCTACTTTTTCTTTCTACCAAGGGGTCAGGAGGTGAGACGGGACCCAGGTGTGTCGCCTGGAGGGGCTGGGGGGGGGGGGGGTGTTTCTCCCAGCAGGTGATCTACACAAGAGGTGCGCTAGCGGGGTGTGGATGTTTTTGGGGCAGGTTCCCCGATGATTGGGTGGTGGACAGTAGGAGACTGGGGCGAAGGACATTGGAAGGTGTTGGTGCCATTCTGTTTGCCATACGGCGCAAAGGATGTACGGTTGCCTTGATTTGGGGACACATGCAGGGGAATGGTTGATGGGATGTGTCCAGCTGGCAATATAATGAGGTGCTTGGCAGGGGAGAAGTTTCCAAGGAACGGAACATGGGGCGTCCTGGTCGGGCGCAGGGTTTGTGCTTGGGGGGGACAGTTTGGCGGCTGAGGGTTTGGAGGTCCAAGACATGACGCTTGGGTGATGGGGACGGTCCGGTGTGACTTGCTGGTGGGAGCCTTTGGTCAAAGGGAGCCGCCTGTCATGGTCCAAGAATGGTGGGGATTGTTGCTCATGTCCATGGGGGTGATGGTGCAGGCAGTGGATGGTCGTCCACGGGGGGGGGGCGCCTAGCATGGCCAGGATTGGCCGGAGACCATTTTGGGTACGGACTGCAGGCACGGATTGGTGAATGGTCGTTCACTGAGTGTGGTGGGTGCCACGGTGCATTATCCGACGCAGGGGGAGATAAGAGATGAGGTGTGCATGACCGTGTAGGATTTCAGTTATTAACAAGATCAATTTGGTTTGATGGGGGATTCCTTTTTTGGCCCGTGAGCGGTCTACGGATGCTATTGGTTGCCGAGAGAGGCAAAGGATGGGGGTGTATGGGGTGGATGGTCGTTCACCTCGGACACAGTGTGGAGGCACCTGGGTGCCTGAGGTATGGCCCGGACCGGTGGTGGTCTTTGTGAGCCGAGGACGCGTGGTGGACGGTCGTTCACCGCGAGGGGGGGAAATGTACGACTCTCGTAGATATCCAGGATGACGTGAGGGACACGGGGGGGGGGGGTTTCTGATTACCTACGTGCACAGTTGATTTCATTGGCATCACTTGTGCATTTGATGTTCGTGTCGCACTCTTGGATGCTTCTTTGTCTTCATGGGCTTTTCGGGCTACTCCTTCTGTATAGACGGGATGCACTTACTTATGGGGGGGGAACGTATGATGGCATGTGCCTCAGCTTTTTTGGGGGGGCTCCTTTTATGGGCCAAGGGCGGTCAGTATGGTTCATTGGTTGCCAGTGGGGTACTGGATGGTGGAGCCAGGGGTGGATGGTCGTTCACCTCAGGATGGGGGCACATTGGATGGACGATGGGTGGTCCGGAGCGGTCGCTTGTCCTGCTGGACATGAGTACGGGTGGTGTCAGCAGGACTAGTGGTGGATGGCCGTTCGCCACGGGGGTGGGAGGGGAGAACGTTTTCGGTTCACAGGATTGGGACCAGACATGTGGCTGGTCTATTTGGGGGTTAGTCCAGGTGGTGGATGGCTGTTCACTGAGTTGTGGGGAGTGCCGTTTTTTCCGGCTGGGGAAGGCCCTAGGCGGGGTTTGCTTGCCCGACTCACAGACGCAGATGGGAGTGATGGAATCTCACTGCGTTGCGACCAACATTCGTGGTGGGGTTTTTTGTCCTGGGGACGTTCCTGCCTTGCAGGGGACGCGTGTTGGGTGGACGGTCGTTCACCGGGTGCTGCTGTGGGAGGCTGCCTTTCGGCACGGGAAGGACGGGCGCGTGGGCCCCTTCTGGTAAGGGCACCTTTCGCGATTCACGTTGGCAACGAGAGTGGTGCTTTGCTGCAGGTCGCAGGGGTAGGTGGTGGATTGTCATCTGCTAGGAGGCTGTAGGGTCGCTGGCAGGAGGCGAAAGGTGCGCAGGACAGGGGGGGGTGGGGCAGGTAACCGCCCTCCGGGGGTTCCCTGGGTGGCGGTACTTTGGAGGGGTGGGGAGTCACATACGGGCAGATCCACCCCTCGGGTGGGGGGAAAACGGTACACAGGTGACTGATAGTGGGGCATGGGAGGCAATGAGCAATAAAGGCAAAGTCAACAGAGGATGCTTGGAGGGAAAGTGAAGGTGAGAATGGGGAAAGGAAGGAGGTTATCGAGTGAATGGGTGAAGAGTCAAACAGGTGAGATGGTTTTGGAAAGGCAGAAAGGAGAATGCGTGGGTATGGGATGGAAATGTATATTTCATGCATTGAGGTACTGTTCATAAGTCTAAATGATTATGGAAATGTATATTTCATGCATTGATGTACTGTTAATAAGTCTAAAATGATTGCAACCTTGTCCTAATAAATGGCCTTTTACGCTTCAAGTAACAGCGTGGAGTGTAGTCATTGCGCGATGTGGCCCCCGGGGGAAGCGAAGGTCGCAGACCAGTCTTCCCCCGGGGTTTTCGCGCAATGCGGAAGGACAAGGTGGAGGGCGGGACTACAGGGGTTAAAGGAAGGGGTGGGATTGGGGAGGGCATATAAGGTGTCAGGAGAGGAAGATCCGGCCTCTTCCTGACACCTGAGCACCACCGGGAGGGTGTAGTTAATTTCGTCCACCCGCCCACCCTGCAGGTTTTAGGGAAGGACCGGGGGTGTTTCAAGGGTTGGGGTGCCAGTTTAGGGCAGGTTGCAGAGCAGAGGCGGTACGGTACTTTGGAGGGGTGGGGAGTCACATACGGGCAGATCCACCCCTCGGGTGGGGGGAAAACGGTACACAGGTGACTGATAGTGGGGCATGGGAGGCAATGAGCAATAAAGGCAAAGTCAACAGAGGATGCTTGGAGGGAAAGTGAAGGTGAGAATGGGGAAAGGAAGGAGGTTATCGAGTGAATGGGTGAAGAGTCAAACAGGTGAGATGGTTTTGGAAAGGCAGAAAGGAGAATGCGTGGGTATGGGATGGAAATGTATATTTCATGCATTGAGGTACTGTTCATAAGTCTAAATGATTATGGAAATGTATATTTCATGCATTGATGTACTGTTAATAAGTCTAAAATGATTGCAACCTTGTCCTAATAAATGGCCTTTTACGCTTCAAGTAACAGCGTGGAGTGTAGTCATTGCGCGATGATGTTGGCCACCTTGGCTCAATATATTAGTGATACACAGCACACTTTAGCATTCGAAGATGGCCGCCAAGTACAACGTTTACTGGGCTGCACTGTAACGGTTTTGTGCACGTCATTGTATCACTGTATTTTTCTCTCAATGTTACCAATATGTTGCTTTTGTACGCAGCAGCTAAATCAGAGCTTAAAAAAACGTTACTCTATGTAAAATATGATCGCAATAAGGACACCTGCTCCTATTTTTTATTTTATTTTTGACTGCAAGCATATGTCCATCAAGGGCAGGTGGTGGTATATTTGCCTTTTTCTTTGTTTGTTATTTCGTATGCCGTTTGAGTTTGGGTTTGAAGATTGTCTAAATAATGAGCAGATTCTCAGACTGGTAGGACAGAATAGAATCCCCAATTTTGGAAAGCAGACTCCTCGTTTGGAAATCTTTACTAACATTAGAAATGTTCATGAAACTTGAGGAGTAATCGGGCAGGGCGTGGTGGGTTCGGAACGTAGTGAGGGTAGCGAGGGTGCGACAGAAGGTAATGGTGATGTGAGGAGAGGTGAGGAGAGGTTATGAGCGATCCTGGGGCCTCATTTATGAAAAGTGACGCATCGCTGTGAGGAAACAGCGATGCGTCACTTTTCATTGCGACCTCAGTGCGACCCTCAATGATGCGTCATATTTACAATATGACGCATCATTGCGCAAGGCATTACAGATACGTCAATATTTCTGACGTATCTGTAAGCGCAAAAGTGACGCATTGCTGGAGTGTGTCACAAAAGTGACGTAACTCCAGCAATGCGTCCTTTCACATGGGGAAAGCCCCATGTGAAAGGGCTTGCGTCAGTCTTACACCTGCTGTGAGGCAGGCGCAAGATTTTGACGCAACAGCGTCCTAAAAGTGACGCAGTGAAATCTCATAGATTTCACTGCGTCACTATTACGAGGCTTTTTGCGGGGGAACGCCCCCTCTGCATACATTATACCTGACGCAGGTATAATGTAGCGCAGTGGTTTACAAAGTGACGAATCTGCTTAGATGCGTCACTTTGTAAATAGTGCGCAACAGGAGGCATGTTTTACGCCGCCGATGCGTCACAAAAAGTGACGCACCGGCGGCGTAAAAGTGACGCACGGCCTCATAAATGAGGCCCCTGGAGTTTGTCGGGGGTCATGGGTGAGAAAAGTGCCTGTTCATTTGGGGGATTACCAGTCGGGTTATTTTTTCCCTTTGGGTAAGACGATATTACTGTGTTACGATAACGTTGTATATATCTCTCCCTTTGGGAAATGCAATAGTTTAGTCTGTTGTATTATAGCTTATAATACGTTGTATATAGTTCGTGTGTTGTTTTTATGGGGGGAGACGTGTGGTATGGTGAAGGAACGTTGCGGGAAGGACGGGGAACTAGAATGTCTGGGGGTTCGAGGGAGCTGGTTGAAGGAGGGAGGAGATAGCTGCCTTCTTTGCGGCTCCTGATGCGAACCTGACTTTGTGAATATCAATATATCATATCAACTTTACCTTTTGTGCGTGCTTTCCTTTAGCACACGGGGCCCTGTTTTGTATCTGCTTTTGTTCAAGGAAGCAATTTAAGGTTAATATTTTCCTCACGTGTTTACAGGCTCATTGTACCCTATTGTGTGGTACAGATGTTGTATCTTTCGTTGCATGCATTCAGTATGGTGTTTTTATTTACCATTTGACTCGTGACTCTTTGGAAAATACATATTTAATGTATAGGAGGAATCGCGTTCAGGACTCTGCACACGCAACCATTGAATTGTCATGTGTGCATTATCATGACTGACTGTTTTGCATTGTATCATTACTGACCCCGCAGACGCTCTGTTTAGTTAATCCTTGACCTGCTTGCTCATGTCCTCACGGAGAGTCAAGGACACTTAAGTGTCGCCCACTTTCTGTTTCATCTTTCAGACCTTAAGTGCTGATTTCTAGGCAACCTGAAGTTGTTGTCACTTAAAGAACCCAATGACCCTGGAATCATCCATTCTGCAGTACGTGGAATGACAGCCTCAGCTTGGGTGAGGAGGCCAGTGTATTTTAGGGATAACTGAGTGTAAGATTGCAAGGAAAGTTAGAGGATGAGGTTCAAGGCGCCCAGAGGTGTTACTTGCATGTTAAAGAGAGAGTGCTGCAGAGGCCACTTTGGGGATTTTATAAGAAACATCATTGGCAGTGTGCTTTTTAAAGAAAGGCCTAAAGCATCTGGCTGCTTAGCGTGTAGTGTTGGTCCCTGAAGCCTGTGAGGTAAGTTGGTGTGGTCTAGGGTGGTGAATGCAGCAGCGAGGTCAAGTACACTCTGTACAGTGTGGCTCATCACCTGAGAATGCTAGGAAATTGCTTCACACATTTAAAGTGCAGGACAGCATGAACCACTTCACTTGTGTCCTAGCACGGTTACTTTGTGTTCCCTTTTTTTTCTTAAATGAACAATTAAAAACCCACTGAAATTAATAGTGCTGTAAAATGTCAAATGTTCATATCTGTTACTATAGCAGACAGAAGTAACCAATGTACCCCAGTAATTAAAGCCCTGCTGCAACGAGAGGAGACTAAAGGGGCCTAAAAAAGTCCTACTTTTCAAAATAGAAGCAGCAAAACCTCACTGCTCTCTATATTTAATAAAATTATAAAGTAGCATCTAGTTTAAAGTGGACTAATGCAGCTGAAGCTGTCAGAACAATTATGAATATTTCTACCAATGCATAAATGTTGTTTGCCTCATTTTCGATTTCGCTCGGCGCTCGGGGCATTTCTCTCCTAACCTTTTTGTGAGACTGATGTTGCATAAAATGGAGGTCTGTTGATCGCATATGTTCAGTACCCTATTAAAAAAATAGGTCAGGGAGGCGGACGATGAAACCTGGAGTTGATTAACAATGAGCATCTCATCTCCAGTTCATGTGCGTTGTGGAGTCGAAATGTGGCGAGTGCACGACTATTAAAATGCACTTCAGTAAGGCGGGGAATTAGAGGAGTTCGCTTTGATTGTTTATAGCTTGCACGCTAATCTAATGTATACAAGTGCATTAAAATGCAGTCGGAAGAAGCTTTCAAACCATGAACTCAATGAATCGTGCATATGTTTTAAGCCTATGTTATAATTATGCCAAAGCCTTGTTTAACAACAGTGGAAGGGCAGAGTTCGCATGCTATGAATGTTGTTTATTTTACATACTCTAAATTTCTTCCATCAGTCGCACACCAATATTTATGCTCTAATAAGTAAGTAAAATGCCAGTAATTGCATGCTATTATTTTTTTGTTCACTTTCATCAGCAGATGTTTATCAAGAACATTCAAGGCAATAATCTATAATGGTGAAATTAGATGGTTTGTGTAACCCTTGAATTGCTTTCCCTGATGTAATGCTAAAGACATTTGTCACTTTGAAACTGACGGTTTTAGTATAGGTTGCAGCTAAGTACATGCATGGCAATCGAAATACTGATGTTTGCAATTCTCAAGTAATTTGAACAAAATGATAATGGAGAGGTGTGTGTTGGGAACTGCAGAGGTGGGGTTCACGTTCGTACAGTGTTTGTTTATAGACAAACGCAACGCAGCAAATCCTATTAGGAAGTAGTAAAATTAAGAACACGATAAACGTGTTTACCAAGCAAAATGAGTAGCTGCTTATTATTTGATGATTGATGAATTTTGATGAGGATTCATTTGAAGAGACTGCTATAGTGGTTACTGTCGGGTTGTGCTTTCAGGCAAAAATAAGGCAACTTTTTTGTTGCAACTTGTCTTTTATTTAATATCCCACAGATATCACATAACATATTGTTCTTTCTGGTCACAAAGTAATGAAAAAGGAATCGCAGGTTTCCCTGCATATCAGGTAAGTAGTACAGGATATTATCAGGTAAGTAGTACAGGATATCACTGCGGCCTCAATGTTCGCCCAAGTGTTTGGCTCCCAAGCATCATTGTTGGGCATACATCGTTATGTATGACACACAGGACAACCCCCATAGAAATTAATCATGCGCAGACCCAAAATTAACAAATAAAAACTATAATAATAACTTGACAGCCTCAGGCAGTCAGGCAGATAACCTAAAATAATCCTCAAGCAGCAGCTAGAGAAAAATGATGTGCCTGTATGAAGGCCCCCAGTCTCAGGGAGCAGAGCATCATCTCATCTGAGTGGGGGGAAAACCGGATACCTGAGCGGGGTTTCAATCAAGAGTTGCTCAATCTGCTGACTTAGGCATACAAGTCAGCTATTCCAATATACCAATTCGGGTGCATGGGCGGAACCATTCCATGTACATCCCCAGGGCCTACACTCCAGGGCATGACCCACCCGCAGTCTGCTTAGTCTCTAGCACTCCTTCCCATGTAAATCATGTTTCCATAGACCACACACCAACTCAATCAGCCAGTCAGGGGATCATCCTCTGAGATCATTGCAGATGCATCGAGGGACATCATCTGCAAAGAGACCACATCCTCCTCACCTGGTCCACCATCCACCAGCAGGACCTCCAACATAGATCCTCACATTTCCAGGTCACGCTCCGCATTCTCATCAGTGCGAACCAAGTGCTATTGGCGCTCCTCAGCTACGTCCCACTCACGCAGGTTCGACCTCCACTTACTTGCTGGGAGAGTATAGAGAGGGTCCAGTGTATGGCAATATGGCGTTTAGCCAGTACCAGTTGGAGGAGAGCAAATTTGAGTTGCATAGGAGCACCCAACGTGGGTACCAGGAGCATGCCTAAGAGCCATTTTGACTCACGCCTCAATACACACTCCTGTAACCTCTCAAGCACGTGTAGCCTCACTCGCCAATGTCTGAAGCCGAGCCCAATCCTAGATCATACGCAAATCTGTTGCAGGTCCCAGTCCACACTGGGGGCACAGCAAAAGGCGCGTCACATCAAACCTTGACAACTTCTGGGGCATTAGAAACATGCAATGTAAATAATAGAACTGGATGAATTTAAAGCGTACATTTCTTGCCACCTCCCGGACCTGGGCAAATGTCTATTTCCCCTCGTCCTCTGTGAGTGGCGATGATAAGTCAGCAATCCATCTGCCTTGTATATGTGGAAGTCCCCTGTAGGAGCCTAGGTCAAGTAGTAGTTCCAATGTCTACATCTCTTCTGGCTCATCCAGGAGTGCAGTGTGCAAGATATTTTTACGGATTGTGAGAAATCGCCATCCAGCACTTGAAAACACTCCTTTGCATCGTCTAAAGAAAGGAAGGTCCCATTGAGGAACCGGTCCCTAGCTGTTGTTCACCGCACTTGATGCGACCCCATAAGATTCATGATAGTCTGTATTTGATGGAAATCATGGATCCACCGGAGGGGGAGCAACTGAGCATATGGGGACCTGTGCATGACCAATGTAACCTCCCTTTCCCAGACTCCCACGACCTGACTGACCACACACAGGCAATCCAGGGGAGGCCATGAGCGCAGCATGAGATACCTCAGGAGTTCTCTCTCCACACCCCAGTCTGCCATCAGCACCTTCTCTACATTGAGACACTCAGTGCACCACTGTGAGGCTTATTGTCGCAGTCCCGCAAGATAATAGAGAGTCAAGTCAGTGAGACCTAGGCCTCCCGAGTCCATATCCAATTTAAGCACTTACAGTTTCACTCTCCGGTGTCTCCTGGCCCACACCAAGGAGATCAGGAGATTATTTAAGGTATTGTAGGCAGATTTTGGGATACAGCTAAAGGAGGTCTGGAGGGTATAGAAGCAACACAGAAGCCTAACCATTCTCACCAAGGTTACTCGTTCCGTGACCAAGAGGGCAGGTGGTTTCAGAACCAGATGGACACATCCTGGTCTGTGATGACTACTCCCACATTCAGGGCAAGCTGGGCCTCTGGTGTCTGAACCAGCTGTATACCCAAAGAGTGAAAATGCTGCACCTGAGTTTCTGAAGCACAGTCAGAGACAAGGAGTGGTGGAGAAGGAACTCTGCAGTGCTGCAAACAATGGAAAACACAGGAGACGCTATTTCGGGAGAACCGGGGCAAGATGGCCGCCGTGAGGTTGTGGTGAGAAGTCGCTCCAGACCTCTCTCCCCGTGATACCCAGATGGCTGCGGAATAAGGACTATATACCCCCCTTATGGATTTGGCTACCTGGTTGCATGCGGGACTAACCAGGGTTCGTTCAACATACCCAGCAACTAAAATTAAATTCATCCGGGTACTGCTAAAATTAACTGGGTGGAAGGCTGAGGTTCGAGCACAACTGGCGAGGATGCCGGCACGCTCAACCAAAGCGGACAAGGATAAGGACAAGGAGAAGACAAAAGCGCAACAGGATACGCCAACAAACCAGCAAGGAACGAGTGGTAGAGGTGTCCCTGCAAACGCAAAAAGAAGCAGCAATGATATACCCCCGGGACTACATCAGCGGGGACTTGGCGCTATACGGAAAATAATACCCCCGGCTCAAAAGGGGAAGAAAACGGAGAAAGCGGAGAAAGCGGAGAAAGCAGAGGCGCGTTTAAAATCAGACACAGCGGCAGCAGAGAGGATCGATCGGCCCCGGTCTGGGCAGGACCCGGATCACCCCACCGAAGATACTACAACAGATGCAAGGCAAGGCTTAAGCAAAGGAAAAGAGGCGGCACTAAGACAGCCTACCTTGCTAGAGGCGTTTACATCCAGAAGAAGCTCCCAGCCGGACTTGGAGCAGATCGTAAACAGAAACATCCTCGAGGACGCAACGGCAGACACCCCGGCGCGGAGTTAGCGGTCGCTAGCAACCCCTAGACTTGGCAGCAATACTCGTCAGTAGCTGCAGCGGCACCGGAGGTGGAGGTAACGCAGGAATTACAGCACCTCAGGTAATGCAGGCTACATGCCCTAACAGCAGCGGGCTGAAGGAGGCCAAGGGGTCTTGTAATAGCTCAGAACCAGGCACGATCGGGGGGCCACACAGACCCGGGTCAGCTGGAAGCGCAGATATGATGGAGGCGCTAATACAACTGGAGGCTGAGATGAGCAATAAAAGGAAAAAAGAAATAAACAATGGAGCCAGCAATCCTAGCCTAGCAGGGAAAAGTGCACCACTAGCTGCCGATAAAAAAACTTTGGGACTGGAGAAAAGAGAGGGAGCCTCATTGGAAGGAGAATGCTTTTACTCAGTGAATGAGGACACCAATACTACCCAGACAAGCGACGACACCTCAGAGGAGGGGGAGTTAAACGGAGAAACAAGCTCAGGGTCAAGCGTATCAATGAAAGAAAGCACACAGAAAAAGAGAAGGGTAAAGGGTAGAAGGCATGGTGGAGGTTTGGAATCACCTACAGTAGGGGGGAAGAAGTTAGACTGGGACTATTCTGCATCGTCTCAGACCTACTCAGAGGAGGTTAACTCCCAGACCACTGGCAATACCCCCATTCCAGAGCAGTATCTGTCCCCCTTTGATATGATTTGCACCACACTTAAGCAGATGCAAGGGGAGGCAAGGTCAGGAAGTCGAATGGCTAGGCAAGCCACAAAAAAGATCCATAACACCCTCAGGAAGGTTAATAAACTTTATGAAGGTGTCGTCGAGAGAGTGACTGAGGTGGAGGAGCGGACTGGGAAGCTAGAGGATGATGTTGGGGCATGGCAGGACTTCAAACTGGAGCAGGAAAAACTGACAAACGATCTGCAATGGAAGTTGGAGGATTTTGAAAACCGCCAGAGGCGGAATAACATTTGCATTTTGGGTGTGGCGGAGGGAGCAGAGGGGGATGACATTATGCACTTTGTGGTTAATTTGCTAAGAGGAGCCTTCCCCGAATCAGAGTGGGAGTGGGAAAGAGAGATTCAACGAGCCGACAGATTCCCCTTCACCATCAGAAAAGGCCGAGGGGGTGAGGGGCAGACAGGTCAACATGTACTGCCTAGAGCCATCTTGATATATGTTTGGAATTACCTGCTCAGGGAGGAAATAATGGATAAGGCTAGACCCGACAGGAAAAGATCCTTTGAGGGAACCACCTTTTTTGCCAGGCCAGATTTCTGCCACGTAACGGTTGAGAGGAGATGGAGACTCAGGCAGCTCATTAAACCATTCCAGGCCCTAGGTTCTGAGGCGTATCTCTTATTCCCTGCAAGGCTAAAGGTGGTTACAAGGGGGAGAACAAATATCTTCCTGTCCGAGATTAAGGCCCAAGAGTTCTTGGAGGAGATTAAATCACAGAAAGGGGGTTGAGAAATATAGAACTGTTAAACTCCATGGATTTGGAATAAGATGAAGCGGGGTATATGCACTGGTAGAGGAAGACTCTAGACTTTGATATACCGCTGTTTGGACTATTATTAAGGGGACAGCATACACAAAATAGCGAAATAGTTAAGATAAAGACACAGAGGAGGGGTATACGATACACAGGGTGATGGGTGGAGGGGGGAGAGAGGAGCGATCCCCACAAGCTATTGCGGCTACACATAGGTCTCATGGACCTATTTTCCAGTAAAGGGGGGGGAGGGGGGTGGGAGACAGAGTGGGTCAGGGTGGGATTAGGGGGTAAAAAGAGGGTTAAAAACATAAAAAAAGGTGAGGTAGGTTGTAAGAAGCAGCACAGGAAAGCACAGTCCAGCACGCAGGGAGTTCACATTCACATTTTACAGTGTGCAGTAGACATAAGGTGGAGGATACGTGATAACTATCAGATACATTATCAAAGCAAAGCATTCGACCAGGTAAGGTATGCAGAGTTGGACAAAACTTACGATGTATTTTAATGACGTGTAGGATTGCTACTATTAATATCTGCAGTCTGAACGATTCTGGTAAAAGACTTAGGGTGGCGGCACTACTTAGGACACTCCAGTTGGATTTGGTTTGCCTCCAGGAAACACACGTTGAAGCCTCTAAGAGTTATCTACTGGAGCACCTAGGGTTTGCCGTGCTGGCAAATACTAAGCAAGGGACAAAGCATAGGGGGGTGGCTGTACTAGGGAGATCCACTGATGTAGAGGTGATAAGGAAAAAGGAGGACCAATGGGGAAGGTGGGTAATATTGGAAATAAAATTTAAGGGGGAAAAATGTACCATAGTTTCTGCGTATGGTTCGACAGAAGACGATCCTGAGGTATTCCAATTTCTAGACACTGAGTTGGCACTATGGCCCGAGCCAATTATATGCTGTGGGGACTTCAATGTTCATGATCCCAGTAGCTCATTTGCACAGACGGGGAGGGTATATGCAGGGAGAAAAAAGAGAACCCATAGGGCACTGACAGACATGGTGTCAAATAATTCGTTAGTGGATCCATGGGTTAAACTGAACCCAGGAATTGATGGCAGTACGTTCTATTCGGCCCCCCATAAGATACTTGTTAGGCTGGATTACTTTCTGATATCAACCCCCTTGTTGTCAGAGGCACAAATAGAAAAACAGCCTCGAATTGTTTCGGATCATAGCCCTCTGATTTTAACTATTAGAATGGGCCAGGCACGGCAAAAAGATATGCAGTGGACATTCGATAGAGTCCTTTTGAAGGATGAAGGATACAGGGTCTATATGACAGAATGGATTAGGGCTTATTGGGAAATTAATAAAGGTACGGCTCCCTCGGGAGTGGTGTGGTATGCCTTTAAGGCCGGGATAAGGGGTGAGACAATGAGTTATGTGTTTTCAGCCCAGAAAAGGACACAACTTAAAATCAAGGAAGTTTATCAAAAGTTGATAAGGGTTGAGGAGGAACTGGTGCAGGATTTGAAAGACAAGGTGCCAATAGAAGAACATCTGCTAAAAATAGTGGCTCTTAGAGCGGAGGCGGCAGAAAGTATCTCAAAAAAAGCAGCAGAAAATTATCTAACCAAGAGGGAAGCTGCTTACGAGCTAAGCGAGAAGGTGGGCCATTTATTAGCAGTACGTACTAGACAAAGATTAGCAGCATCAGACATTGTGGAGATCATGGATGGGAATGGAATTATGGTCACAGAAACAACTGAAGTAAGGGAAGTGTTCAGGCAGTTTTATGAAGAGCTATATACCAGGGGCAGGGTAGGAAATACAAGTGAGGTTGAAAGCTATCTTAGAGATATTATCCCTCCGGGTATATCTGCGGAAGAAAAGGATAAGTTGGATTCCCCCTTTAGTCTGGAGGAATTTCTCACGGCATTAAGCATGTTACCATCAGGTAAAGCAGCCGGCCCAGACCAGCTCCCGGTGGAGTTTTACAAAGTGTTTCATCAAGCTATGGGAGTTGAGATGTTTAATGTCATGTTGGAGGCGCAGAAGGGGGACATGATACCTGAGTCATGGGGGGAAGCGGATATCATTGTCATCTTAAAAAAAGTTAAAATTCGACACTCCCAGGGTCATATAGGCCTATTACACTGATGAACGCAGATACTAAGGTGTACTCCAAGATATTAGCACGAAAGCTGGCAGAGGTAATAGAGGGATTAGTAAGCCATACTCAGCATGGGTTTATTCCAGGCAAAGGCACTACGCAACACATCAGGCAGGTGATTACAACCTTTGATGCGGCGGGTGTCCTGGGGGACCCTATCGCGGCACTTTTTTTGGATGCCGAAAAGGCGTTCGATAGAGTCTCCTGGGAATACCTGTGGCAAACATTAAAGTGGAATGGAATGGGGAATAGTTTTATAACCGCAATGCAGACTCTGTATAAGAATCCGTCAGGAAGGATCAGAGTCAACAGAGGACAATCGGCAGCAGTTAGAATTGGGAGAGGGACTAGACAGGGCTGCCCTTCTTCCCCATTACTATTCTCTCTTTACCTGGACCCCTTGATAAGGAAAATGGAGGGCAATGAAAGGATTCCACCAATAAGGTTGAATGGATGTGAGGTAAAGACGCTGGCCTATGCCGACGACGTGGCCATTTTGACACCCAATCCCAGCATGGCCATAGGGGAAATTGAGTCCGAAGCACAAAGATTTGGGCAAATATCGGGGTACAGTCTAAATAGTTCCAAAACTCAAATAGTATGTAACCACCATATTGTTTTCAATGATCAAAGAGTTGTGGACTCAGTGGTATATCTGGGGGTTGCAATCACAGCTGATTTAGACTCACTGGTACAGAATAACCTCGCGCCCCTGATGCTAAAGGTCAAGACGGATCTGGATCGAATGAACAATTTACATTTGTCATTAGTGGGCTGCACCAACGTTATAAAAATGTTAATATTGCCAAAATGTTTGTATTTTTATAGGACAATACCGTTATTCTTTGAGGTGAAATGGTTTAAAGATGTAGAAAACATTTTGAACAGATTTATTTGGGCTCATGGCAAGACCCGCAGGGCATATCGTTTTATGTCGCTGCCTAGAGAGAGGGGAGGGTGGGGGGCGCCTGATTTCAGATTATATTACTGGGCATCTGCACTGCAATATATGAGGGGGCTGATAGGTGGGGCGGTTTGGACGTTAGAACAACAAATGATTCGTCTAGGATATACTCTATAGTGTTGGGACCGGACGTTGAGAACTCTTTTCTTAAATGTATTGATTTCGCATACTTCAAAAGAACCAGATTCAAGACAGTCCAAGCCGCAATTAAGATTTGGAATGCTGTGATGAAGAAAATTGGCCTGGGCCGATACAATTGGTATACCAGGTTGTTTAAAAATGTCTCCTTCCCAATGCAGATTTTTGGGGATATCACAATGGCGGGCTGGACGGAGAAGGGGACAGTACAGATTGGGGATGTGAGGAGTACGGAGGGGGTGTTTTAATTTACAGATTTAATGAGCAGATTTGGATTAGACAGGAGGGACTTTTTAAAATTTTTGCAGTTAAGAAGTTTTTGGGGGAATAAGCAGGGTGGGAGTGTGGGGTTTGGCAATGTAGAAATATTGGAGAAAATAAGGTTAGGGGGGGACTGCTCTATTCGGAGTTTTTACGCAAACCTGATAGCAGAAAAACCAGATGATATGGACAAGTATAGTGATAAGTGGGCAGACAAGCTGGAAGGTGAGGTTACCTGGTTTGAAGAGGCACTGGACTTAGGTCGGACTCTGCTCTGCTCAGCGCCGCTGCAATCACAGCAGTACAAAACCCTCTACTCGCTATACTTCACCCCAGCAAAGATAGCAAAATGGGGGGGTAGCGTAGGAATCACATGCCCAAGATGTAGTTCCCCTGATGCAGATCTAATATATGTATTTGCTGTATGTCCGCAACTGCAAACAGTGATAAAAGAGATAGAGAAGTTTCTAGATGCCTCCCTGAATATCCAGATTACCTTAAAACCACCAGAAATATTGTTAGGGATAGCCACAGATACCAATATTAAACAGAGGGAGCTGACCCCTCCACATCTGATGAATCCGATTCACTGAGCTCCACCTGTGTGCCTTTCCTGGTGGCGATGTTGTGCACCATGGCACATGCTACCACTATCTTGCAACAGGTCTGGAGGCTGTATTGTAGTGCCCCTCCACTCTTATTTAGGCATCTGAATCTGCTCTTGAGTATCCCTTAGGTCCGCTCAATGGTGCCTCTGGTTGCTATGTGGGAGCTGTTGTACCGCCGCTCCCCAGCATTGACTGGGT
Organism: Lissotriton vulgaris; assembly: GCF_964263255.1. NCBI lineage: Eukaryota > Metazoa > Chordata > Amphibia > Caudata > Salamandridae > Lissotriton > Lissotriton vulgaris. The sequence goes on from NC_141685.1 coordinate 1,577,635,245, forward strand.
ACAGGTAGGGTGTCAGTATGAACTCGCGGACCGCATACGCACTGTCACCTGTGAGGTGGGAGGAATATGGTTAAACACTGTCCTGCACATGCTATCCTTAACTAGTGTGGCCTCTGTACAAATGCATTTACCTCTTAGAGTCAACGGTGTATCCCACTGTGGCGGAAGATGAAAGCGTTGTGCGTGCTGCCTGGGTATTTTGCGACAATGTCGGTGATGATGTGTTTGGCATCACACACCACCTGTATGTTCAGCGAATGGTAGGATTTGCAATTCCTGAACAGGTACTCATTCTGGGAGGGCGGGATATTGCGACATGTCTCCCATCTATGCATCCAATGACGTGGGGAAATTGGGCTATTTGATAGATCTCCTGCTTGGTCTGGTCTAGTGCCTGTGGGGTGCTTGGGAAGTGAATGTGGTGATGCAGCCTCTGTACCATGGCATCAAGGAACGCCTGGAAAAAGCGCAACAATGCACTCTGTGACACCCCTCCTGCTGAGGCTATCACCAACTAGAAACAACCTGTTGCCAAGAGGTGCAGTGAGCGCAGGACCTGGATGTGGGTGGGGATGGAGTGTGTCCTGCGTGTGGGGTGTTCAAGAATGGTTTTGAGTTTCTCAATTAAATCAAGGATGCTCTCTTCATCCAGCCTGTTGTGTGTATGGATGTCCTCCTCAGTCCGCTGGAACAGGGTAATGCGCGCATGGAATATCCTCTACCGGCGCCTCCTCCTCTGTGCAGCAGCTCTGAGTTGCAGCCTCCTGGCTATCACATACAGCCCAGCCATTGTGGAAAAAGTCTGTTGCATTGTGGGATGCCTTAAATAGTTTGCACCTGGTTCCCACCTGCTCATACTTGGTGTTAATTGTGATTCTCTAAATTGCAAATTTTGTGAATTCGCTATTTGCAATTTTTTCATACATTGCATAGCAATTTTTTTAATTTGCGATATCCCGTTTGTGAATTATGTAAACTGAGAAAAATTGCAAATTAAGAAATCGCTAGGGAATTAGCAGAATTCTGGATCTCACAACGTAAGGAATCGCTATATTTGCGATTTATCATTTTGCGATGCGATTGTGCATCATACATAGGAAATAGCGATTTTTTTATCGCAAACACAGTTTTTTGCGAATCACATGATAGTGTGTTACCTGGTATTCTATGAGAGCTATTCAGTACACAGTTTCAACATGTGGGTGCATTAGTAACCCAATGGTCCAAACAGAGTTTTTTTTTAATCTGTCCACCTAGAAACAGGTCAATGTGTCATGGTGGTTCACCTCTGCACTTGTCTTATTCGTGCATATGGTAAACATATTTTCAGCATGCTTGTGTTGCGGCAGTTTTCCTTAGGTAGCATGACTCATGACACTCCATATATTAAAGTATTGCTTACTTCAAGGTGATATTTATTTTGCCAATGCTCATGTGCCAAATCAGTCTATATGACTCTAGTGTAGACAAGGGCATTCAAAATGCCTAATTTGCAAAGTGAAAAATATGAATAGAATATTAAAGTGGCAGACAGACTAGACTAGCAATCTCTTTTCGTGACCTTAGAGAAGACGATCACGTTGATTAAGTGCTTCATTGCTACTGAATGCCAATGAGATTCTTGTTGATCTGAAATAATCGAAGAAGAATGTGAAGAGCTGGCTTCTTTTATTTTTGTATTTTTTAGGAATCATTTATATCAGGAAGCATTTCTGGAGCTGAATCACATTGGGAGTCCTAAGTTAAGACAGTTTCTGCCGCAGTTAGACTTACTGGCATCATAAGAATGTTTAGCTACTAGAATAGTGGTAATTTTACTAGGTATTGGCGCCACTGAGGGATGTGCACCTGTCCAAAATTTGGGTAATGAATTTATAATATTTCCACGGTGCTACAAGGAGAAGAGAACCACTTCCCTCTTCTAGTTAGGCAAATGCCACAAAATGCTTGAGACTCCTTAGCACACGTTTAGTATATTATATTACAACCATATACATGTGTTTCCACCATACAGCTCACACAAAAAAATAAATTCTCAATCCTTTTATTCAGGGTTGGTTTGTTGTTTATTTCAGGAGACGTCAACGCATCATAAGAAGTCTGAAGGGATGGAGCAGTTCTATATAACCACTTTTGGTAAATTACTGCTTGCCTCAGGAACTTTCTAGGCAAGTGCTGCTGTCGGCTGGTAATAAAGCATCTGTTGTGGACATATTTACGTAAGCAAGTGATATTTAAGTAAACAACTGAACATAATGTAATATACACAAAACAGCATAACACAATTTAAACATAACAGGGCACATAGACACAAAATCATCAAAACTGATTTCAACTCTACAGCAGTAGTGCAAAACAATAAAATCACATCGCAATATTTCAGAACAAAACAGACCAACACACAAAACGACAGAAAACATCACCAACACAAGATGCCACATAACCAATGCAAACAAATTTTCTTGTCACACATTACCACATTCAAAATCGTATTTTCATAATCTAGTGGTGAAAGACATTTGATGCAAGCACTATCTTAACTGACAGCCAAAAACATGAAATAGCTCCAGTCAATAACGCTTTGTGATCTGGCTCCTGAATAAAACTGTTAGAAAAAAAACAGACACTAACCTATTTGTTGTACTGCCCCGGTCCTGAAGGTGTGAGGAAGGTCCACCATGACTGCTCTTTAGCTGTCTTCAGCTAAAATTGTTTACCTGCTTACATCCGTAGTTGTTAATACATCTATCTATCTATCTATCTATCTATCTATCTATCTATCTATCTATCTATCTATCTATCTATCTATCTATCTATCTATCTATCTATCTATCTATCTATCTATCTTTCTACAGCTGAGCACAGTCACACACACTGGGATGGCATAAAGTACAGAATACAATAATAGTAGCTTCTCCCATGGCTTGGTGTCTTCCCCTTCTGCTGCACATTACACCACAGCTACACTGATGTGATGGAGCCTATTCCATTGAAGAGGAAGGGGGCTATTACTGAGCTACTGAGGAGGGGTGACTTTGTTTCCTGATATGGTTGTCACTGGATATTTTGGGATTGGCCACATATGAATCTTTGTAAATAATGGATGTGTTGCATGTGCACTTTGCATTGTGTATTGTCAGGTTCTACAAAAACAATGTATATATTTTGAATTTACATGTATATGTATGATATATGAGAAGGCCTCAGTGCATGTCTTGTCACTGTCTTGAAGAAGGAGTAATCTGTGGAAATGTTCTATTGCAGTGCTTTGCAGATCAGGTTTTGCTCTTTGATGTCACAAATATCCCACTCTCATGTGCAGAATATGCAGGGAAGTAATATGTGCAAAATTAGTGAGACTTTTTGGGGCATCAGATGCTAGTCAGAACCAGGATGTGATCACATAACCGTATTGTGCTTTGGGATATGAATTTTAAGCACACATATAGAAAAGGCTGTTGTGTTAAATTGAGGCATCAAAATGGCCATCTATTGCGAACTTCTTCAAATGCACACACCCAAAATTCATGAAAGATGCTGGATGGGATTTTGGATATATGATGAGAGGTTATAGTGTTTCATTAATTATATTTTTATTGAGGCTCATGGCATTGTACAAGTATGTGAAGTATTGAGTAAATACATGTAACCATATTAATTCCTAACTTTTACATATAGATATATTTATTCACTTTGTTCAGCAATATCTAACTCATAATCATTAATACCCACAGAGATATCAGTCATGTATGTTATTTGTATGTGGTTGCCAAGCTTCTAGCTAACATTCATTCAGTAAAGATATTCTAATTTATCCTACGATCTGACCAATACAAGCTAACTCATTATTTAGTTCAATATATTTATGAGGTAAAAGTAAAGAAAATAAGTACAAGACCATGCTCTAAAACTGTGTGTACTTTATTCACTGTTCCTAATGTTTTCCCATTTATAGATCCAGACATGAGTTGCCCTGAAACATAATACAATTATTATTTTTCTCGCATTGGCAGAGCCAGCTGTCATGCTGAGAGGAATAAGGAGCCAGATCCCTTACCGCCTGGAGCTCATTGACCTAATCCTGTCACCATAGCACCCCTTAAACACAAAAGGCCCTAACCCAGAGTTCATCAGATAAGTTACTCCATCCCAAACATGACCCCTATCCCGTACACATGTGAACAGGATATCCTTCATGTTTGTGACAGAATAACCCACACACCAAACTCTAAATTAAGCCCTAAGACAGGACTGGTGGTGGAAGAGCATAATGGCACTGAGATATTCCATGTGGCAGCTTCCACGGAGCTGGGGAAACTGGACAAACTCGCTCCAGTCTGGGAAGCGGCCAAGATAGCAGCCACAGTAGGCACTGCAGTCTGAATTTCCAGCCCAGGAGCACTGGACACTATGTGTGGGAGGGTATACTCAGACGTGAGTCCCTAGCTCATTGCACCATCAGGATTCATGCAAGCCGCGCCGATGACGGCTGAAATGCCAGAAACCGGTCACCGGTAGCTTGTCTCCTTTCTGGTGAAGAATTGGCTTGGTAGTTTGGTCTGCCCTGTTCCCATCATGCACTGGGACAGGAACAGACTAATTTGCATGTTGCCAGGTTCTGAGCTGGGATGGTGCAGTGAGCTAAAAAACTGTGATGGATCATGCCCTGATCTCTTGACTGGGTAGGAGTATTCTGCATCATTCAGAAACTCTGTCCATCACCTTTTCCAAAATTGATTTTATCCACACTATGTGTGGGAGGGTATACTCAGACGTGAGTCCCTAGCTCATTGCACCATCAGGATTCAAGCAAGCCGGGCCGATGACGGCTGAAATGCCAGAAACCGGTCCTCGGTAGCTTGTCTCCTTTCTGGTGAAGAATTGGCTTGGTAGTTTGGTCCGCCCTGTTCCCATTATGCACTGGGACAGGAACAGACTAATTTGCATGTAGCCAGGTTCTGAGCTGGGATGGGGCAGTGAGCTAAAAAACGGTGATGGATCAAGCCCTGATCTCTTGACTGGGTAGGAGTATTCTGCATCATTCCGAAACTCTGTCCATCACCTTTTCCAAAATTGATTTTATCCACACTATGTGTGGGAGGGTATACTCAGACGTGAGTCCCTAGCTCATTGCACCATCAGGATTCAAGCAAGCCGGGCCAATGACGGCTGAAATGCCAGAAACCGGTCCCCGGTAGCTTGTCTCCTTTCTGGTGAAGAATTGGCTTGGTAGTTTGGTCTGCCCTGTTCCCATCATGCACTGGGACAGGAACAGACTAATTTGCATGTAGCCAGGTTCTGAGCTGGGATGGTGCAGTGAGCTAAAAAACGGTGATAGATCAAGCCCTGATCTCTTGACTGGGTAGGAGTATTCTGCATCATTCAGAAACTCTGTCCATCACCTTTTCCAAAATTGCACTGGACACTGTATCCAGGTTGGCTAAGTGATTGCAATTGGAGGATTGGGTGAGACCAAGCTGGAATTTCCTAACCTGTTGCCCAGCTGGCAAATGCAGTGAGGAGAGTGGACGAGGGGGTGTGCTGCAAATAGCCTTGTGGAGAAGCAAGCCTACCAAAACTGTGATATTCACCTGTGCGTCAGGAAGGTCCTACCTGCCATCATCAACCCCTCAACTCAATTAATGGGATGCCTGTTGGGGAAGCAGAGGGCTGCATAGACTGTACAGCTGCAGCTTGTGTCCCTTGTGGAGTGTGGCTCTGAGGTGGAATGATGGCACTATTGCGGTGACAACTGCCTAGGCTTGATGACAAATGGTTTGTCCTCTTCACCTGTGGAGCATTCTGATGTCATGAAGGCCTCCATTAACTGAGTGTTTGCAGCCCTTACCCCTTGTGGAGAGCAAAAGCACTGAGTCTCGCTCTGTGGTACATTAGGCACAGCTAACAGGCCTTATAATTTCCACTGGAGGATTCAGGGTGTGGATATACAGAACTTCACTGCCTTGTGACCATTTTAATTTCAGTCTTAAAGAACTTGTTTGAGTAATGTGGTTGCTGTGCACTTTTGCCCACTGACGAATTGTTGACCTGTTGGAGCTGTATAACACTTAAACACTGGCACTAGGTGTAGCATGTCATGGCAACTAGCAATCCCTCTTGATTCACGGCGTGCTCTGCCAAGACGATGGACTACCAAGCATTATCTGCCTCCTCTTTACTGGTATTGATGAAAGATTACCCTTCTTGAGTCATGACACTGCCCAGAGTGTCTGTAGTACCCCCAGGAGGTTCTACTCTTGCTCTGTCTAGTGACTTCTGGAAAGAAAAGGATATGCCCACTAGCCACATTAGGAAGAATGGCTCTGAAAATCTAGGAACGATCTGGATGGGGTGGGTAAAAGCTTTAGGAAGACTTTGAAAACTGTGCCTGCACCTACGGAGATAAAAAACACAAACATGCAGTAACAGACTCTACTAGGGACCGATTAGAATACAATATAGACTTTGTTGTGATATAATTGGGCCTGTTAAGAGATGATCAAGGGAAGATGGCTGTACACCTATCCAAAGCAGGATCAGCTGTGAAAGATCTTTTTCTCATGACTGAGACCCTCATAAAACAATTGAAGGACATGAGGGACTGGGTGCAAGTCCTGAAGTGCAGGGTGGACAATCAGAAGGAAGGCTCACGGAATAATGATACCCAAGTGGTGGGATTACCCAAGACAGTCTAGAGAGACTCATTAGTTTCCTACTTGGAGTACTGGCTACCCTATACAGGAGGTGGTCGCACCTGAAAGCTTGTTTAAGTTCTACACCCTGAAGAGAGCACACAGATTACTTGCTCAGCCACCCAAGCCCCAGACACCCCCAAGGCCAGTATTGTACAAATCACTATACTTTAGGAGCAGGGACTAAATCTTGACACAGCTCTCTAAGTAGTAAACAATCGCTGGTGAACAGAGGAGCTGAGACGTGAAAAAACCCACTGTAAAAGAGTGGAAAGGAGGTGGCACAGAACTAAATCCCATCAGGATAGAGGGGTATATAAAACAACTCTCACAATTTATTATCACCAGTTCAGAGAGGCATGCAGAAGCCATATTTTTTTGAGAATTGAGAAATCAGAAATCAGCGAGGGAGTCGTTCAAGGTTTTGAATGAATTTGCAAAGTCAGAGGCCTGGATGCTGACAATACCTGCCTCTCAAGACTTAGGTTAGTCATGGGCAAGCTATTTCGAGGACAAGATTGGGGAATATATTTAGAGTTTCTGTCTCAAGCCGAAAGGTCAGATACAATAGTAAACTATAATATATCGCCTCCTAATGCTCCAAACCATCTAGGAAGGTTTAATCTTATCACCCAGCAATTGGTGTTAGATACGTTAGTGAAGGTGCAATGTGGTTCACCAGAATGCCCTTACCCCATGCACATACAAGCTGCCCTGCCATCATGTTAATATCATACATTACAAAGGCATTTAACAGTTATTTCGACATGGCTACGAATCCAACGGCCTGGAAGAGGCCATTTGTTTCCCCTATTTTAAAAAAAGCTAATGTTGACTAAAGCAATTACACTATTTATCGACTGATTTTCCTTCTCTCTAGTCTCTTGAAGGTTTTGGAGGGAATAGTAAATAAGCAAACAACTCAGAGAACAACCACATATTGGATTCTTCACAGTAAGGCTTTAGAATTGCACAAAGCACAGAAATTGTACTGATCGTGTTGGATGAAGGCTGGACAGGATTGCTGATATTATTATATTTGTCATATGCCTTCTAAATGGTCTCCTATCCCATCCTCATTCACAGCTGTGTGATATAGGTGTGCATGCAGAAGCCCTAGTGTGGATCAGAAACGTCCTGATGAAAATCCATATGGTTGCAATGCACCATTTAAAATCTAGGACAGTCACAAATAACTGAGAGGTACCTCAAGGGTCTTCCCTTAGCCCCACTCTTTTTAATATTTATGTGGCCCACTTGTGACAGTTGTGAAACCTTGTGGGTTTGCATTAATATCCTATGCGGAAGACACCAACAGGTTATTTCAATAGGGCAAGACCCAGGAGTATCGAAAACCAGATTTATTGACTGTATGAAGAAAGTGGCAGATTGGATGAATTGGAGCTACTTAAAATTTAATGGAGGGAACGCTGAAATCCTTCAGTTTGGGAAGTCGCAGGAAGTGTGGGCAGAAAACTGGTGGGCAAAAGGGCTTGTTACTGTGCCTTGTCCAAAGGAAGTGTCATAAAATGGTATCTTTTGGTTGACAATAAGCTTACTATGATGGAACAGGTAACTTCAATTTGCAGAACATGTTCAGCATCTTTTAACTCCTCAGGGGAGTTTTTCCCAGACTTCCAACTAGTTCCAGGAAAACGATGGTCCAAGCACTCATAATGAGTCACCTGGACTACAGCACCGCACTTCTCGTAGTGGCAAACAATGCACTACTTTCCAAACTACAGGTGCTGCAAAAACAGCAGCCCACTTGGTCTGGAAACTCCTTCCTGGCTCTCCTTCTGAACCCACTTTAAGATCCCTAGTTGGCTTCCTGTAAGAAAGTGCAATCGGTTCAAATTTATGTATCTTACACACTGAGCATTATTTGGGAATGGCCCTGCATACCTTTGCACAAGGCTCTCGTGGTATTTTTCAGGTAGAAACATGAGGTCAGCAGAAAAAGCACTACTGAACCCATGGCACCTTCATACAACCCAAAAAGAGGGTTAGCTACTGAGGAGGGGTGACTTTGTTTCCTGATATGGTTGTCACTGGATATTTTGGGATTGGCCACATATGAATCTTTGTAAATAATGGATGTGTTTCATGTGCACTTTGCATTGTGTATTGTCAGATTCTACAAAAACAATGTATATATTTTGAATTTACATGTATATGTATGATATATGAGAAGGCCTCAGTGCATGCCTTGTCACTGTCTTGAAGAAGGAGTGATCTGTGGAAATGTTCTATTTATTTATGTATCTTACACACTGAGCATTATTTGGGAATGGCCCTGCATACCTTTGCACAAGACTCTCGTGGTATTTTTCAGGTAGAAACATGAGGTCTGCAGAAAAAGCACTACTGACCCCATGGCAACTTCATACAACCCAAAAAGAGGGTTATTCATTTTCATATATAGCCCACTGTCAGTGGAACAGACTACCTCTTCTCCTTCACACTTGTCTGAATTTTGGAGGATTTCTGATACTTTCTAAATGAAGGCTTGTGCATATTTCCAGGTTCACCAAAAGGAACATTCCAGCATTTTCCATGTTAGGAATCACAAACGTATATAAAGAGTTGAATTTATAATACTCTAGCCATTCAATAAATACTTCCATAGTAATGGCCCCACCTCACAAGACTATTTCCATATGAAAGTCATAAATACTCATGAAAAAAGTCTGCTACTGGATTTTTAGAAGTGAAAACCTACTGGGGATTGTTGGGAAAGCAGCCAGGAACCTTAATGTAAATTACATTTCTTCACAAACTGTACTAACCTTTTAGTCATTTACAAATATATATGTACTTCCCAAACTGATCAAACCACCTAACAAGCACTTAAATGGATCAGTAATAGGTAGTGTTGAAATGTGCGAGTATGCTTCAATGACCTAATGTATTTAAGGATGTAAGATGAGTAATTATGTAAAAATATTTTTTGTTGCATTTAAAAAAGAAATCTGCACTTCTACAGGTGTCTAATATCCTGAATGCATGTAACATAGGCTGAAAGATTATATTTAAACCACCAATGTACACAAATACCACACACTTACACAAGAAATGAATGCAATGCATGTCTTATGTATCAGTCATAAATAAACCAAAAGGAATCCACCTTGGATAAAGCGAAATGAAGATATCCTTCCAAAGTATTTTATCACTATTTGTGAATTGTATGTACCTACTGATGTATAGGGGAGCACAATGTTATCTTAAAATAACCCTCACCCACCAAAAGGACCCTTGGTGGCATGCTTCATCATCGGGTTCTTCCCACCCCACTGCGGGACGGGGCGTGCGACAACCAATGAAAACGCAGGAGCACTTGGTAGTGAATGTACAATGAGTAATGCAGGAGTGAGAGTGGAAGGGTCAAATGTGTAGATAGTGAAGTATGCTAAAAAAAACTACCTGGCTATGGTATCTAGCAGGTATTATTAAAAATGGGGAAATGGAGGTACTGTGCTACAATGGGATACCACCTCCTTAGTCGACATGTTTCAAAGCCATCCCCTTGGCTTCTCATCATCGGAACCATGGCAAGGCAGTATCCAGAGCGAGTGAGCAGTACTGGCAAATATATGACTACAGGTGCTCCTACCCTCCCTAGCAAAAGCTCATGGGGCTATAGCATGGTATTCATGGTACTAATTGAAGGAACCATACCTACCAGTCTATAGTATTAAGTGCATGTTATTTTATATGCATTATTCCTGCTTGATTCAATAGCAGAACACATGTTTGTTTCATCATAAGAGCGGTAGAGGGATCTTCTCGGGTCCTGAAGAGAAGCCAGGGGGATGGCTTCGAAACATGTCCACTAAGGAGGTGGTAGCCCATTGTAGCACTGTACCTCAACTCCCCATTTTTAATAATACAAGATATAAGGAACATTAAAAATTAGTTTTCCACCTAGGCAAGTATTTTTAGCCTACTTCACTATCTACACGTTTGACAATTCCACTCTTACTCCTGCATTACACATAGTGGGGCAGATTTATGATAACTGGGATGCGCCAGTTATTTTGCGCCGCTGCTCCGCCAACCATGGTGCGCCGCATGGGGCAAAAAGGGCACAGATGCGTGACGCATCTGTGCCGTAAAGGTGGCGCACTGCTAGAGTTGCGTCGCAAGCGTGACGCAGCTCCAGCAATGCTCGGGGGTACCCCATCTTTACAATGCTGCGTCAAGACCTACGCCTGCTTCAAGCAGGCGCAGGGTTTTGACGCAGCATTGGCCTGAAAGTGACTGAGTGCAATCTTATAGATTTCACTCAGCCACTTTTGCGAGGCGCACCTGCCCCGGAACGCCCACCCTGCGCCGGAACGCCCACAAGTGGCACAGGGCTTTACAACGTGGAAAGGGGCGACCACTCGGTCCCCCCGAACGTATGGCAGAGTACCTCGATCCCCCCGGGAAGCCATTTTGGGCGGGAGGCGCGTCTCGGCTGGTATGCCCGAAGCGGCGTAGCCGGGGCGCGCTTTTTCCCGCCCTAGAGTGGGCTGGCCTAGACACTGACGCAGCTGGCCACGCCCTCGGGGCAGGCAGGGGCGGGTTTACGCCCGCCCTGAAGACGGATAAAAAGGGACGCAAGACCCGAAGGCATCCTCTTGTTCCTGTGCTCTGAAGCTGCACCTCCTCGCTGTACGTGAGCTCGAGACGGAACGAAGAGCCAATTTTGAGCGTTTTAATCGTTCTTGTTTGTTTTACAGTTACTCTGTTGGAGAATGCCGAAGAAGGCGGGAAAACGCATGACTACTGAACAGATGCTGCGTGTTCTCATGAAGGAGATGTCCGAACTAAAGAAGCGGGTGGATAAGAACGAGGAAGGGAGACCAAAACGTCCTTTGGCGGGAGCAGCCCCGGGAGGGAAAAACAAGAGGCCCAGGAGGGGAGCAGCGGGAGAAGACATCCCGGGTCCCAGTGCCCCGCTCGAGGCACCAGCTCCCGTGCCGGAGGAAGGGAATCCGATTCCCGTTGTGGTCACCCCCGTGTCCGGGGACGATATGCCGCCCGAGCTGGCAGCACAATTGGCAGCGTGGTTGGGTAAAGGTAACGAGGGCGCCACGGCTGTCGACGCGCAGGCGCTGATGAAGCAACTGCGTGAGAATCGGGAGGCAGCCAAGGTGTCCGTGCCGGCTGCAGTAGTGGACAAGACACCAGGGACGAGTACGACCGCAGAGGCAGCGTCCGGTGCAGGTAAGCGCCCATTGCCGATTGCGAGGGATGAGTCAGCACCCTCTCGTAGAGAAAGATTGGGTCAACATGTTCCTTTGGCGATTAAGGAAAAAATTTGGGCAGGGGAATATGTGAACATCTTCTCGTTGCTTGTTGATCATTATGAGGTGGAGCATGTTAAGGGTCAGAAGGATCTCATGCACCCGAGTGTTTGGCGCGCGAAAATGGCCGCCTTTAAAGTGAACGAGAATATTGGCAATTGGGGCAAGGCATGGGGAATTTTTACGTCGATCTTAGGGGAACGTAGGCCTGAGTTGCTTTCCGAGTTGCCAACTTATCAGTCGCGAATCATGGGGTACTCGACATCGCACCAGGGTAACCATTGGTTCTGCTACGATAATCTGTTTAGAAAGGCGAAGGAGCATAACAAAAGCTTAACCTGGGATTGTTACGATTCTTTGACATGGGATAAAATGAAGGAGACGGGTATGTTGAAAATGCCATTGGTAGGAAGTAATGTTGGCGAATCCTCCCGCCATTATGGGGGGACGCCCTTTCGTTCAGGTACGGGTACCGAAGATTACTCGAGACCTGCCGGCAATACAGGAAAAAGGGGGTTCTGCTTTAATTTCAACAGAGGTAAATGTACTAGGCCACAGGGATCGTGTAAATTTAAACATGAATGTAGTGGATGCGGGCCGTCCCATCCTGAGTCCACGTGCAGAGCCAAAACGGGTGATAATGGGGGGAGAGGAGGCGCCAAACAGGTCTAATATAGTCCGAGGGGCGCCTTTACCTACCCCGATTGATACCTTGGCGATGATTCCCTGGCTCAGTGAATACCCGGATCGTACTTCTGCTGGGGTGCTGCGGAACGGGTTTTCGTATGGTTTCCGCATCCCGGTAGGGGACTTTCAGGGTGTGGAAAAATGTAAAAATCAACTTTCCGTCCTGCAGCATACGACCGTAGTACAGGATAAGATCCGGAAAGAGGTGACTCGAGGTCGGGTTGCCGGCCCGTTTAGTGTTCCCCCGGTCCAGAATTTTGTTTGTTCCCCTTTAGGGGTGGTCCCCAAGAAGGATCCAGGCGAGTTCCGACTGATTCATAATTTATCAGCTCCACGTGGTCTTTCTGTAAACGATGCAATAGATCCAGAAGTGTGTTCGGTGCGGTACGCATCCTTCGATGAGGCCGTAGCCATTTTGAATCGCCTGGGGCCCGGGGCGCTGATGGCGAAATCAGATATCGAGTCAGCGTTCCGACTGCTCCCGGTACACCCAGACGACCAGCGTCTCCTGGGATTCATGTTTCAGGGTTGTTATTACATGGATAGGTGTATGCCGATGGGGTGCTCTATATCTTGTGCCTATTTCGAGAAATTTAGTAGTTTTCTACAATGGGTCTTCACAAAGAAGACGGGTTTCCAACATGTAATGCATTACCTTGATGATTTTTTGTTCCTTGGGGCAGCCGGGGACCTCGAATGTGGCCAGGCCTTGGCCGAATTTTGTGTGTTAATGAAACAGTTTGGTGTGCCATTGGCACCAGGTAAGACGGTGGGTCCTGCGACTTGCCTTGAGTTTCTGGGGATCGAGTTAGATTCCAGTGAGGGTTGTTTTCGATTGCCAGCTGACAAAGTGGGGAAGTTCAGGGCAACCCTGCAAGTATGTATAAATGCATCTAAAGTGACGCTGCATCAACTACAGCAGTTGGTGGGACAGTTGAATTTTGCCCTGAGGGTGATACCAATGGCCCGCCCCTTTTCCCGGTCAATTTCCCAAGCTATGGTCGGCCTGAAGGAGGGCCATCATCGCACGAGACTATCGGCTGAGGTCCGCCAGGACATGCGTATTTGGTTAGCATTTCTGGCGGATTTTAATGGTCGAGTGGTCTGGAACAAACCAGCCGTGTCCTCTGACGAGCTGGGGCTATGGACAGATTCAGCAGGAAGCATTGGTTTTGGTGCCATCTTTGGCACAAAATGGTCGGCACAGAGGTGGCCGACATGGTGGCATGACAGTGGCCTGACAACTAATATTGCTTTCCTGGAACTTTTTCCCATTTTGGTGGCCCTGAGAACCTGGCCCGAAGGGTTCAAAGATCACTCTGTCATATTTTGGTCTGACAATATGACCGTGGTTGAGTGCATCAATAGTCAGGCAGCACGTTGTAAACTGATTTTAAGACTGCTCAAAGAAATTGTTTTACTGTGTATGCAACTGAATGTGCTATTCAGAGCAAAACATGTCCCAGGGGTAATGAATCAGGCGGCTGATGCACTGTCTCATTTTCAAATGCAGGCTTTCTCGGGTTTCCTTCCCTCAGCGGACCCAGAGCCGGCACCCTTTCCCGAAGCTCTCTGGTCTCTCGGTGCCCCGAACTTCGTCACCTCGTGGGAGAGAGTCTAGCACCAAGGACGAGGAAGGCATACGAAGGGGCGTTTCGGTCCTATTTAGCCTTTTTGGGGACTGATAGAGAGCGGCTTTGGGGTCACGAGGAATGGGTAGTGAATTTTCTGATGTCCTTACGTAGGGCTGGGAAATCGGTGGCTACGGCCCAGAGGCATCGTGCTGCCATTTCCTTTGTTGCCAGAGCACACGCTATCCAGGACCCGACAGCGTCTTTCGTTGTACAGAAAGCGCTGCGTGGGTGGCAACGCCTTGAGGGTCGCAGAGTAGATGAAAGGCGCCCGATAGGTTTGGATAGATTGTCCCAGTTGTTGGCCACACTCCCGGCCACATGTTCATCTCAGTTTGAGGCGGTGCTGTTCCGAGCCGCTTTTACGCTAGCATTTCACGGGGCGATGCGGGTAAGCGAACTAGTTGCAAGGAACAGACTGGATGTGGCGGGGGGTTTGTGCCAGGTACACGTTCAGATCAGGGGAGAAACAATGACTGTCTCCTTCGTAAGGTCCAAGACTGATCAAGATGGGATGGGTGACTGCGTAATCATACGCAGGATTCCCGGGTCCTCCATGTGTCCGGTAAAGTGTTTAGAAGATTACCTAGCACGAAGGGTGGCATCATGGGGGGGGACTTTGTTAAGACACGCAGACGCCACCCCACTGACGAAATTTCAGTTTCAGCGGGTGCTTGCGATGTCAATTGCCGCTGCGGGCTTGAACCTGGGCGAATTTGGGACCCATTCCTTTCGGATAGGGGCTGCTACGGAAGCTACAGCCAGGGGTCTTAATGTTGAACAAGTGAAACGAGTGGGGCGTTGGTCCTCCAATTGTTATAAGAGATACGTGCGGTTGCACATGTTGTGAAGCTGTAATAATGTACTCACGCTTCTTGTTTTAGTTTGGTTTTCAGTTACGCAAGCCTACGAGGCGGGGCGGACTATGCAGTCGACCCAACACCGGGCCAGCGGTCAGACATCACCGGCTGTGAAAAAGGAGGTGTGGGTCGTGGGCCACTCATACGTGAGGCGTGCCGCGGACGTATTCAAAGCAGGTGATATGATTCACGTAGCTGGGGAATACGGGTACAGGGTGTCCTTCCACGGAAGAGGCGGCCTCTGTATTGACCAGTTTCAGTCATTTTTCGAGGGTCTGTTAGGGCGGACGAGGTCACCGCCGGCTATAGTTATAGTGCATTTAGGGGGCAATGATTTGGTCACCACCGGTAGACGACTTCTCCTGGAGGCAATGCTTTCCACTGTAAGTTGGTTGGCGAGGAGAGTTCCGGGGTGCACAATTGCGTGGTCCCATATGATCCCACGAAAGGTGTGGCGGGGGGCTATTTCTATTTCTGCTTTGAATCATTCCGTTAGAAAACTTAATAACAAAGTGAGTAGGTTGTTCCGTTCCAGGACATTGCATTCTATTTCGCATGGCTGTATTAATGATGACAGTATGTATTTGGGGGATGGTGTGCACTTGTCTCGGGTGGGGAATGAGTTACTCATAGGAGACATCTTAGCATGGTTAAAAACGTTACAACATGACCTTTAGGTAGGAGCTTTGTGGGGGGGTCCGGATAGCCGGTCAACTATCCGGCCTGTGGCGGTAAGGTCATGATCGGTGAGCACTAATTGGAAGATCCCTATGAGTGGGCGTCACCCAACACGGATGGGAGCGCTCGGGAGAGGTGGCCTTTGGCCCCTCAACGGGGAGGCGGTCCCTTCTAAGGATGGGTCGCCGAAAGAAAAGGAAAGGCGGTCAAGGCCCCTTCCTGTGTAGGAGGGGTTACAGCCCCCTCCTGGGGAATTTCCCGGGGCCAGTAACGTCTGCGACGGCAGATGTGGTAAGTTGTGCGGGGTTTGGGGGGAGGTCTACGATACCTTCTAGATAACCTCACACGAGTCCTCGAACGACCTTTAACTGGCGTCGAGTTTATTGGTGCCCCCGTCAAGTCAAGGGAAATTGGTAGTTTGCACTTGAGGTACGCCTCAGTGCTGTGGCCCCTCCCAAGTGGGGGGGGTATTTCTGGTTAGGGATCTTGACACCGGTTACGACCTTGCCGTTGGCCCTTAAACGTTAGGATGTACAATTTCAATATTTCAAGAAAATGTTTTGTAGGATGTTAGTTCGGCTAGGAGAACCTCTGTATTAGAGAATCTGTTAAGGTTAGCCAAACATCGCAATGTGGTAATGAAATTGTACATTAATATGAAACTGTTTAATGTTTTAATTTTTTGTTTTAATAAATACGGCCGGGAGGGTCACTCCCTCCCTCTTCCAAAAAACTTCAAGAACTGTTTCCGGTTTCCCTCCTTTGGGGATTGTGTTGAGAGGGGGTGGCGGGTATCTCAGCCATATGGAAAGGAGCGACCACTCGGTCCCCCCGAACGTATGGCTGAGTACCTCGATCCCCCCGGGAAGCCATTTTGGGCGGGAGGCGCGTCTCGGCTGGTATGCCCGAAGCGGCGTAGCCGGGCGCGCTTTTTCCCGCCCTAGAGTGGGCTGGCCTAGACACTGACGCGGCTGGCCACGCCCTCGGGGCAGGCAGGGGCGGGTTTACGCCCGCCCTGAAGACGGATAAAAAGGGACGCAAGACCCGAAGGCATCCTCTTGTTCCTGTGCTCTGAAGCTGCACCTCCTCGCTGTACGTGAGCTCGAGACGGAACGAAGAGCCAATTTTGACCCACCCACCAGCCCCTGAGGACAGCAAGTTGTTTTGAATAAAGTTTGATGTGGTAACTCTAATTCTTTGTTTACAGGTGTGATTAGTATTGTGATAACTTTGAATATGCAATAAAGAATGGTCGATTTGTGGTATGTTTTGCAAATAAAGTAATCCTGCTTTAGTGTTCATCAGTAAGCATGTTTTAATAAAGTGGTTGTTGTTACTGTCTTTCAAGTAATTTAGTCATTTAGTAATTTAGTTAGAATTGTCGTATTTATTTTGGTCGGGCGGTAAGGTCATGATCGGTGAGCACTAATTGGAAGATCCCTATGAGTGGGCGTCACCCAACACGGATGGGAGCGCTCGGGAGAGGTGGCCTTTGGCCCCTCAACGGGGAGGCGGTCCCTTCTAAGGATGGGTCGCCGAAAGAAAAGGAAAGGCGGTCAAGGCCCCTTCCCGTGTAGGAGGGGTTACAGCCCCCTCCTGGGGAATTTCCCGGGGCCAGTAACGTCTGCGACGGCAGATGTGGTAAGTTGTGCGGGGTTTGGGGGGAGGTCTACGATACCTTCTAGATAACCTCACACGAGTCCTCGAACGACCTTTAACTGGCGTCGAGTTTATTGGTGCCCCCGTCAAGTCAAGGGAAATTGGTAGTTTGCACTTGAGGTACGCCTCAGTGCTGTCGCCCCTCCCAAGTGGGGGGGGTATTTCTGGTTAGGGATCTTGACACCGGTTACGACCTTGCCGTTGGCCCTTAAACGTTAGGATGTACAATTTCAATATTTCAAGAAAATGTTTTGTAGGATGTTAGTTCGGCTAGGAGAACCTCTGTATTAGAGAATCTGTTAAGGTTAGCCAAACATCGCAATGTGGTAATGAAATTGTACATTAATATGAAACTGTTTAATGTTTTAATTTTTTGTTTTAATAAATACGGCCGGGAGGGTCACTCCCTCCCTCTTCCAAAAAACTTCAAGAACTGTTTCCGGTTTCCCTCCTTTGGGGATTGTGTTGAGAGGGGGTGGCGGGTATCTCAGCCATATGACGCATCTGCCTAGATGCATCATGTTGTAAATGGGTCGTAGGGATGTGCCACGTTTACGCCGCAGTTGCGTGACGCAAACGTGGCGCATTCCCAACATAAATCTGCCCCAGTATATTCACTACTAAGTGCTTCCGCGTTTTTGTTGGTTGTAGCATGCCTCGTCCCGCAGCAGGGCGGGAAGAACCCAATGATAAAGCATGCCACCAAGGGTCCTTTTGGTGGGTGAGGATTATTTTAACAAAACATTGTGCTCCCCTATACATCAGTAGGGTACACACAATTCACAAATAGTGATAAAATACTTTGGAAGAATATCTCCATTTCGCATTATCCAAGGTGGATTCCATTTAGTTTCTTTATGACATAATGAGGAGGATGAATCCACCTTCTATTTTCTTTACCTCTTCACTTTCTCTTTTGTTTTTTAGTTATGTATCAGTCATACATGCAGGATTGCTGTTATGGATTTGTGGGAAAGGAAATGTTCCAAATATTCTCACCTAATTAACCATGATTTAGAAATTCATTCACAGTTGGTAAACAGTGCAAACTTATGCGCGTGCAAAAGAGAAACATTTGTTTTAAATTAAGTATGGGCCAACAATTTGTTCCGCTCGCGGAATTTTTGGATTTTCCGCAATTTCCCGATCCGCAAATCTCGCGAAATTGCATAAAAATCTGCGAATCCGCGAGCGGGATAACTTTTTCTCAGGAAGCACTTACAGGGTTACAGCAGGTGCCCAAGTTGAAGCTAATTTCTTTGTAACCATTTACAAAATGGTTACAAAGAAATTAACTTCAACTTGGGCACCTGCTGTAACGCTGTAAGTGCTTCCTGAGCGGCGCCTCGTTTCCTACTTGCAACTATTCTCTGACCCTGCTATGACCCTCGAAGCAGGGTCAGAGAATAGTTATAAGTATGGCACGAGGCTCCTGTCACAAAAATGTAATCTCAACAGGAAGCACTTACAGATACATAAAGCAGGTGCCCGAGTTGAAGCTCAAATTCAGTAAAGTTTTCAGCCCAAAACATTAGTGAGCACGTCGAGGCTGGGAAAGTGTGCTTTAACCTCATCCCTGCCGTTGCATAGAAGCCCTGGGTCACTGTCTGTCGAAAATGACAGAATAAGCAAGTAGATCATGTGATTAAGAATCACGTTCCCAACATGGAAAGAAACAAAGTGGCATAGCGACCATATTGAATTGTATATAAACAACGTTTTGTACTCTTAGTGAAATCATACTTTATACTAGAATCAATTGGTATAAGATTTATAGGTATCCCATGCACTAATTTCTCTACGCTGGTGGGCAGTTTCTCCTAGAATGTGTACAAGCTAAAAAGTAATAATAAATTACACGTCTTTGTAGACTGATGGAACTACAAACACCACATCTTTGTAGACTGATGGAACTTCAAACACCATGTATGCTGCCTCTATATAAGTTGACAGGGAGAAATACAAGTGATGAAATGGCACACACGCCAACAGGTAAATACACATTCACTTACAGGCATAGCCGCCTAAAAAAGGTTAGTGTGGTGCTGCACATGCCGAAATGGACTGCACAGTAGGACACGCTGACGTAGAAGCAGCAGAGAGCTGGAGGGTAACGTGTCACTCACAGCCTGCCCTAAAGCCTGAGTCAGCACAACAAGGCATAGATACAGCTGGTTTCCATGGCAACATGCCAACGTGGCGGCCAGCCCAGGACGTGCCCGCTTCTAAAAGAACCTGGAAACGAACATGACTATTCTCCTGCCAGACTTCCTTCTCAGCCGAGAATTATGTAAAACGCATAAACATAAAACAAGATTGCTTAAATTTGGAGAAGTAGGTCCTTTTACTTTATTGTTTCTCTTTACTACATTACACATGATTATTGCATGGATTAAAGTATGTAAAAGTTTCTGGTCAATACATTATCTTCCATTACTGATTTGGTCATCATGTACAAATTGTATAGTAAAATATTTATGTTGAATTTAGCAGGGGAAGCATTGTTTCAAATATCGCTTTATCGTTCTACAAATAGTCCCCACAGTGCTACCTTATGCATTATATTGAAAGCTTTCCTTAGGAGTCGGATTCGTACGCCCAGTGGTCAGTAGCATGACAGTGACGGAAGTACTCCATTGTCTCCTTGCTAACTACACTTTTCTGTTAGTATCTACCACAATGCTGTAAAGAAGCTGCAGAAGAAGAAAAGTAATAGCCATGCACAGTGCTTAAATTGTAAAAAAAAATTGAAGTTCCGGGGCTGAAAATGCTGCCAAGGAGGCTACAGCCCACTTCTACCTACGGTGTGCCCAACTTTCAACATCCACACTGCCTCAGTCTCTATCCTGTAACCATGCTCTGCTCTGCATCCATGAGATTCTCGAGCACCATCCCAGTGTAGTTCCTGTGACCTGGAGGCTGCTTTCTCCTCTTATGATGCCCTGCTCGCCCTCTGACCCTTTATACACAAGAGGCATGTGAACATGCATAAAGCCCTGGCTCACTCTCTGCATCCATGAGTTTCTCGAGCGCCATCCCCGTGTAGGTCCTGTCACCAGGAGACTGCTTTCTCCTCTTATGATGCCCTGCTCGTCCTCTGACCTTTTATACACAAGACATGTGAACACGCATAGAAGCCCCGGGTCAGTCTCTGCATCCATGAGTTTCTCGAGCTCCATCCCCGTGTAGTTCCTGTGACCAGGAGGCTGCTTTCTCCTCTTATGATGCCCTGCTCGCCCTCTGACCATTTATACACAAGAGGCATGTGAACACGCATAGAAGCCCCGGGTCACTCTCTGCATTCATGAGTTCCTCGAGCGCCATCCCTGTGTAGGTCCTGTGACCTGGAGGCTACTTTCTCCTCATATGATGCCCTGCTCGCTCTCTGACACTTTATTCACAAGAGGCATGTGAACACGCATAAAAGCCCCGGGTCACTCTCTGCATCCATGAGTTTCTTGAGCGCCATCCCCGTGTAGGTCCTGTGACCAAAAGGCTGCTTTCTCTTCTTACGATGCCCTGCTCGCCCTCTGACCCTTTATACACAAGAGGCATGTGAACACGCATAGCAGCCCCGGGTCACTCTCTGCATCAATGAGTTTCTCAAGCGCCATCCCCGTGTAGGTCCTGTGACCAGGAGGCTGCTTTCTCCTCTTATGATGCCCTGCTCGCCCTCTGACCCTTTATACACAAGAGGCATGTGAACACGCATAGAAGCCCCGGGTCACTCTCTGCATCCATGAGTTTCTCGAGCGCCATCCTTGTGTAGTTCCTGTGACCAGGAGGCTGCTTTCTCCTCATATGATGCCCTGCTCGCTCTCTGACCCATACACAAGAGGCATGTGAACACGCATAGGCCCCGCCCGTTTGGCACCGCACACCACAAACTAGCGGTATGAAACCTCTTGCCACCCTTTCCCCACTATGATGGACAGCTCACTCAAGGGACCTCAGCGCCTTTTGGCGCAGTGGCAGAGTTACAGGCACACATGGTCACTGGGGACAAATCATCTGGCCCTTTACGCAGCTGCAGTGTAGGAAAAGCACTATACATTTACCCAACGAGGTAGCACTTATTGATTAGCCAGTAGAAAGTACTTCAGTTAAGTATGGTGCAAACCGCAAAAAAATCTGCGATTTCATGGGAAAATCCACAAATTCGCGGATTTTTTTGCAATTTTGCGTGAATTTGCGGACCGCAGATCCGCAAAATTCACCCACGCTTATTTTAAATACAACTTTCTGCATAGAGAGAATATTGGATTGGCGCATTATAAGAGAGTAAACTCGCAAATCATGGTTCATCAGGTAAGAAAGATAATAGTAGCAACATCTTTTTTTCCTTGACATTTATAAGAGCAATCAACCCTTTGGGAAAATCTAAGCTTGACGAAGAAGGTCCTCGCTATAAACTATTAGATGTCAGCTTTATTCTCATCTCTAAATCTGAAGGAATTACATTTCCAGAGTGTGTGATGCTCCCGGACCTCGCAGCATATTTCCAATTTCTCTGTTGTAAGCACTTAAAGGCCTTCTATTTAAAGAGATCAACTATGCTCACCCCCCTAGATATATTAGGTGGGAATGAAATGTCCAGAGGTCAATTCCATGTAATTATCTTCAAACATATTATATACACAGTGATCGTATTTTGTGCTCGGTAAGTCACAAAAAGTCAAGGCTTTCAGAGGCATTTTTGTGAGATTTACTCAAATTTACCGAGTTTTAAAAAAGGCAATCTTCTCTTTCAACCTGGTCGCTTCTACCCTTGTAAATTCATAAAACAAAGCTTCTAATCCTATTTATAATTTTTAGAAAAGTCATGATTTAATCATATGAGTGAAAAAGTTTTAGCATTGCCACATAAGCCAGTTCAAATATTAGAAGCATTATTTGGGTTTAATTAAGTTTCTTCCGATGGAGTACTCCCCCGCCCCAAAATAGCCCTGTGCAATATTGCAACACTTGACAACTTTTTGAAGTAACTAATTATGAAGATGAAAACTTTTTTAGTTGTTGTATAAAGCAGCTTTGTTCCGCAGTTGGGCTCATCCCTCTGCTGTGTGTGGCTGGAAGTGAGTGTAATCTCAAGGATTTTTTGTAGCTTGGGGCAAGACATATTTTGGGGCACCCTGTTCATAACAACTTTGAAGTTATTATCTTTTTTCTGCTGCAAATGAACTTTTACAAGCTGAGTTCTCACTAAAACAGTTGAAATATATCTTACTGTGGGGTCCAATTATCCTTAAAATGAGACTGGGAAAAGAGAGGCAAATTCAAAGGTAGGGTTGAATGGAGAGAGGTTGATATATAGAAGAACACAGAGGTATGCTAGAGAGAGAGACTGTTTACCTTTCCAGGGCCCCTTTGGAAGGTGGGGGTCCTGGGCAATTTCCCACTTTGCCCATGCCTTTAAATGCCTCCACTTAAAGATACAATTGCTTACCTTTTTCTCCCTATGCTGTGCTGTTTCTCTCTTCTCCAGCCTATGAATTCCCATGGCAGGACCTTCTGGATACCTGTCATTATGTTTCCCTGCTGCTGATTGACAACAAAGAAGTGCACTGGCAGCAGGGCCGGACTGGCTCTAGCAGGCGCCAGGTTTTTCCCCAGTGGGCCGCCATGGTGGGGGCTGGTTGTGGACGCCTGGAAGGGCCATTTTTGTTTCCCAGGCCGGCAATATCGGGCCCCTGTAACAAAATCGGCTGAATTCGGCCCTAGCAAACAGCTGGGCTGCACCCCCTCCAGCTGCCCAGAAGTTTGGTCATGGAATCTGCTATTGGTTCAAGAGAAAGACTGAAGTGGCGCTAAAACAAATTCCTGCAGCCTCATGATGGACCATCCATATTGGAAGTGGCATTTGACTGTAGGGATTTAATTCTGTCTGTCATCACGGGAACTTTTCGGGATCTTCGTAATTCAGTGTGGAATACAAACCTCCTCGAATTTTCCTTAATTAAAAGAGGCTGGCCCTATGCTAGTGCTTAGATATGCGTGGCTGAGGTAAACTATAAGATATTATTTTACTTTCACAGCTTGAAGTTCTGTAAAACGTCCTTACACAATT
Source organism: Lissotriton vulgaris (assembly GCF_964263255.1). NCBI lineage: Eukaryota > Metazoa > Chordata > Amphibia > Caudata > Salamandridae > Lissotriton > Lissotriton vulgaris. Next base: position 1,577,658,813 of record NC_141685.1, read on the forward strand.
TTGATTCTGGTGGAACAAATTCAATTCTGACTAATAGATCCATTTCTGGTTTCACATGGACTCAAAAGTGCCAACTTCATGTCCACCCCTTCTACATAACATACTTGGCAGGTGTAGGTGGGAAATGTAGATGCAGAGAAAAAGGCATTTAGGGCCAGCCCTGTAAGAAACAAAATACCAAATGGCAAAAACAGTAAGAAAAAAACAGGGAATTGACTGGCAAGAGGCTGCATCCTTTATTAAAAAAGATAAAACAAGATAAGAAATTGGAGCGAGGAAAGAAGAACACAAGAAAAAAAGGGCTGTGACAGAACACGGCAGACCTTAAACAATGTGGTCAGACACAACATTCTGTCTCTATTTCCAGGTCTTGGTTTACCTCCAGGGCAGAGCAATCTGCCTCCACTTTCTCTGCAAAAGATCAGGGAAGACTGGCTGAAAGACACAAAGGGCAAAACAAGGAAAGCAGACCGTTTACAGTTTCTGAATAAAGAAAGGCAAAAAGGTTACAGTTATTTAACATTTCAGCAATTCACTGGAAACAATATAACATTAGAAGGGCTAATTGATGTACTTGCTGGGGAATTTTGTCTCAGAGTGAAAGCAAAATACCCCAATGCTTTCTGCTGGCTAAAGAACTATACCTGCAAACATTGTCACAGTAGCACAATCTGTCTGCACTTACTTTCCCAAGATAGTTTCCAAATGCCCTCTCTAATGTGTAACACCTTCATCCATGACTCTGGGGTTTCATATCCTAGCATTCAGAACACTGTTGGCATAACAGCCAGGACTGTTTGAATGTCTCATAAATGACAAGGGATCACTTGCATCATTGCTTTGTTAGGTACAATCACAGAATGAACTCGGCCAAACTGTAAAATTTAGATTTCAACAATATTTATTTATCACACTCTAGAGGATGAAAAACTGCATCGTGCATCCTTCACATGTAGCTGACTGCTTATGATATTTAGAGGCGCTGACTTATCATGACATTTCCGAGACAAATAAAGTATTCTATTGCAAATGTAAAAGAGTACCAAGTCCAAAAACCCTCGGTTCACTCGCCTGATTTCGAGAAGAGAAGAAAAGTATTCTCTCGTTAGAGCCCCTGTTGGCTGTGTCAATGGAATACTTCCTCCAATGATTAGAAGCCATCGGTGCATTACACAATTTTCCTTATTTAGAGTAGGTGGAGTAATTCCTTTTTTTCCTGCCCACTAGCACCAAGAAAAAACCCCAAATGCCCCCCACATCCTGTTAGAAAAATTCCAGGATGCGGGGTTCATTTATGTTTTAGTTTTTCAAAAGCAAACTCCCACTTTAGGTTAGAGTTTGTTTTTGAAAAACGAAAAACTTTGGAAAGGTTTGATGTACGGCTGTTATGGCTGACAGTACCACTGGTGAAATGTTTCCTACATTGACCGGAACTGTATTGACTGTGGTTCCGATCAATGTAGAGAGATGTAGTGGAGCTGGCAGACATCTTTAAATTTGGTGGGTGGTGGACCCTCAGGCAGGTGGAGTAAACTCTGTACACCGAACTCTAAATCATCAGCTTTATATTTTATTACGATTAAGAAATTATCAATCATCAGTGGCGGCTCCTCCAATATGGCGGCGGAGCGTTGCCTCACTGCTTTTAAGCAGTGCAACAAAGGAAACATAAAATGATAATAATTTTAAGTTATTATCATTTTATGTTTCTCTGATGTTTGGATTGCCAGTGCGCGGGTTGGCAGGGCTGCTGTGCTCTCTCAAACGCTCCATCCATCATCCCCTTTTTGTATCGCTTTGTTCACCCTAAGTTGGCAGGGTATGCTCAGACGTGAGTCCCTTGCTCACTTGGCTACTGGATTCAAGATAGCCTGGCTGATGAGTATTATGAATCCGAAACCGGTCCCAGGAGGCTTGTTTCCGGTCCAGGGAAGACATGGCTTGGCAGTTCGGGCTGGACTGTTCCCATGAGGCACAGGGTCAGACTGATTTGCATATGGCCATGTCTGAACTTGGGTGGCTGAGTGAGCTAAAGAATGGTGATGGAATAAACCCAGATCAGTTGACTGGGGGTAAGTGTTTGATTGGCTCAAACGCTCCGTCCATCATCCCCTATTGTATTGCTTTGTTCGCCCTATGTTGGCAGGGTATGCTCAGACGTGAGTCCCTTGCTCACTTGGCCACTGGATTAAAGATAGCCTGGCTGATGAGGAATATGAATCCGAAACCGGTCCCAGGAGGCTTGTTTCCGGTCCAGGGAAGACATAGCTTGGCAGCTCGGGCTGGACTGTTCCCATGAGGCACAGGGTCAGACTGATTTGCATATGGCCATGTCTGAACTGGGGGGGCTGAGTGAGCTAAAGAATGGTGATGGATTAAACCTAGATCAGTTGACTGGGGGTGAGTGTTTGATTGGCTCAAACGCTCCATCCATCATCCCCTTTTGTATTGGTTTGTTCGCCCTAAGTTGGCAGGGTATGCTCGGACGTGAGTCCCTTCCTCACTTGGCCACTCGATTCAAGATAGCCTGGCTGATGAGGATTAGGAATCCAAAACCGGTCCCAGGAGGCTTGTTTCCGGTCCAGGGAAGACATGGCTTGGCAGTTCGGGCTGGACTGTTCCCATGAGGCACAGGGTCAGACTGATTTGCATATGGCCATGTCTGAACTGGGGTGGCTGAGTGAGCTAAAGAATGGTGATGGATTAAACCCAGATCAGTTGACTGGGGGTGAGTGTTTGATTGGCTCAAACGCTCCGTCCATCATCCCCTTTTGTATCGCTTTGTTCGCCCTAAGTTGGTAGGGTATGCTCAGAATTGAGTCCCTTGCTCACTTGGCTACTGGATTCAAGATAGCCTGGATGATGAGGATTATGAATCCGAAACCGGTCCCAGGAGGCTTGTTTCCGGTCCAGGGAAGACATGGCTTGGCAGTTCGGGCTGGACTGTTCCCATGAGGCACAGGGTCAGACTGATTTGCATATGGCCATGTCTGAACTGGGGTGGCTGAGTGAGCTAAAGAATGGTGATGGATTAAACCAAGATCAGTTGACTGGGGATGAGTGTTTGATTGGCTCAAACGCTCCGTCCATCATCCCCTTTTGTATCGCTTTGTTCACCCTAAATTGGCAGGGTATGCTCAGACGTGAGTCCCTTGCTCACTTGGCCACTCGATTCAAGATAGCCTGGCTGATGAGGATTATGAATCCAAAACCGGTCCCAGGAAGCTTGTTTCCGGTCCAGGGAAGACATGGCTTGGCAGTTCGGGCTGGACTGTTCCCATGAGGCACAGGGTCAGACTGATTTGCATATGGCCATGTCTGAACTGGGGTGGCTGAGTGAGCTAAAGAATGGTGACGGATTAAACCCAGATCAGTTGACTGGGTGTGAGTGTTTGATTGGCTCAAAAGCTCCGTCCATCATCCCCTTTTGTATCGCTTTGTTCGCCCTAAGTTGGCAGGGTATGCTCAGACGTGAGTCCCTTGCTCACTTGGCCACTGGATTCAAGATAGCCTGGCTGATAAGGATTATGAATCTGAAACCAGTCCCAGGAGGCTTGTTTCCGGTCCAGGGAAGACATGGCTTGGCAGTTCGGGCTGGACTGTTCCCATGAGGCAGAGGGTCATACTGATTTGCATATGGCCATATCTGAACTGGGGTAGCTGAGTGAGCTAAAGAATGGTGATGGATTGAACCCAGATCAGTTGACTGGGGGTGAATGTTTGATTGGCTCAAACGCTCCGTCCATCATCCCCTTTTGTATCGCTGTGCTCTCAGAGCAGGGCAGGGGAGGAGTGGTTTGCCCACTCCTACGTGCACAGTAACTGATTAGTCAGCCCTCCCGTGTCACCCATACCAGTCATGCACACTTTCCCTGTTCTCCATGCAGGCTTCATTACAGCCTGCAACGTTAACAAGCGCAGGCCCCTATTCCCTGGTTGAGCGTTGAACCAGGACGCTCAAAACTAATCACTATGCTAAATTGCAGTGTTGTGATTAGTCAGGGGAGCCTGGCTGTGCTTCTGTGGTCCGGCGCGGCAAGGTAAGTGTTTATTTGTTTTACTTTGCGCCTCATTTCCCCTCTTGTTGCACACCCCCGCGCATCCGCACTCACTTCGCCACTTGCACACCCTGCCAGCCGCCACTACCAATCGAGCATGTCTATATTTTAACCTAGTGACACATTATAGAACAATGTGCAATGTGCTGTCATATCGGAATGACTTGCACATATGGAGAGTATGTTTTTAACTCCTGCTAACACCAAGCTAGTCTCACCCAAAGCTTCCTTCCATTCCAGTAGCTTTTCCTACAATTGAAGCTATATTTTGAATGTTTTTAGAAGGAATTCCATCCTCTTTGGGGCAAACCGACAGCCTTCAAGAGGTTTCCCATGACCTGCATTTAAGAGCAGAGATATGATATTTTGTTGCGCCTGCCAGGGGCAGCTTCTCCTCAAGAGCAGAGGCGCGTTAACCTGCCTGCTGCGAGCACAGCATGCAAAAACAGTCAAATAGAATGGCATGTTAATTCCATTTTATGTTTTTGCTACTGCACCATCTCGTTCTGTGTTAAGTACAAGGGTGGGGGTGGAGCTGAAGCATGCAAATGCAGCATGACAGCATTGGTCTACGGTTGCGACGGCCAGCCCAACTTGGGCACTGTAGACCCAGCAATATAAAAGGTTGTTAAACAGCCTGCAGATTGATGGCACTGGCCCCATCCTCAAAATGAGCACTAGGTTGGCCTACTCTGACCGATCATGGAGCTGCTTTCACGCTGATAAAAGTAGCTCCAGGACTAATTGGATTGCGTTCCACTAAGCAGGAAAGGAAATCCTTCCCTTTCCTGCTCGTGGGCAACCAGGATCCCAGCAGAGAATGAATGAATGAATTAAGCACTTATATTGCGCGACTGCCACCCTTTGGGTATCCTGGCGCTTGGATTATCGGCAAGACACCACACAGCAGAATCAATTGTCAATTAGACAGTCTAAAGACCACCTTTGGGAAATAGCCACGTTTTCAGGCTCTTCCTGAAACAAGTCAGGGAGTTGGCCTGTCTCAGGTCCAGAGGTAACTCATTCCATGCACGCGAGGCAGTCACACCAAAAGCTCTGCCCCCCCCCCATCCGAGATCTCTTAAATCTAGTGGTGGTTATAAGATTTGCATTTGAGGAGTGGAGCTGCCTCCCAGGGCTGTACCAGGTGAACATCTCCTGCAAGGGGACAGGGCCCTGACCGTGTGCTGCTTTGTATACAATGCAGAGAGAATTTAAACAGAAACTCTCTTTGATAGGGAGCCAATGAAGGTCTCTCAGAGCCACAGTCGTGGAAAACCTGCACTGTCTCTTAAGCACCAGCTTTGCTGCCATGGACTGGACTCTTCGCAACCCCTCTCTAATATATTGTGGTGCCCCCAGATACAGGGAGTTTCAGTAGTCCAGCCTACTCAGGATTACACTCCTCACTACCAGAGATCGAATATCCTTTGGGAGTAACGGGAGGACCTTCCGTAACATACGCAGCAAGTTGAAACAAGTTGAAACAAACGCTAGCTCTTTTATTAGCTTGGGAGACCATTTGAAGATTTTCATCCACCATCACCCGCAAATTACGCACCACTTTAGCTGGAATCAAGGGCTCATCCATGGGAGTAAGCTTGAACTCTACCGATAGATGGCGAGACACTCTAGTGGCAGGACAGTACACCACCACTGTTTTCCCTCCAATAAACTGTAGGGAGTTTTTCCTAAGCCAACCAGCAGTCTGGTACATGCACTCCTGAAAGGTGTCCATAGATACCGCTTGTTTTCCCTCTAGAGAGAACACCAGTTGGGTATCATCTGGATAGTTGACCAGGTCTACCCCGTGGGATTTAATGATGAAGAATATAGGGCTGATCGCCGAGCCCAGCGGTACTCCATGTTGTACTGGGGACATGCCTGAGGTGAACTGCGTCAAAGACACAGCCAGTTGTCTTCCCGACAGATAGGATGTTAACCACTGTAAGGCCCGTCCATTTACCCCTATGCCTTTCAGTCTCTCCACTAGCACACTATGGCTCACCATATCGAATGCGGCTGACGTGTCCAATAACACTAGGACAGAGGAGTTCCCATTGTCAGCACGCATTCGTAGATTGTTTATTACGGTTGCCAGTGCAGTCTTGGTACAGTGTCCCAGGCAAAAACTATATTGATCTCTATCCAGCAGAAAATTATCTTCCGGGTAGCACGATAGATTTTTGTTAACAACCTTCTCTAGGATTTTAATAGGGTATGGCAATAAAGAGATAGGTCTGAAATTTGCAGGATTAGTAGAGTCCAATGATGTTTTTTTTAGCAGAGGAGTCACTACTGCTTGCTTCCATGCCTCCGGTACCTTTCCCTCCTCCAACGACTGGCAGCAGATCTTCCATAGCCAGGGGAAGGTATCTGGACCAAACCTTTTCCAGATTTTATTAGGAAGAGGGTCTAACGGAGAGCCCAAGGATATGCTTTGAGCCAACTGGTTAAAAGAGTCCTCCGTAGGGGCATGGAAGAAATTCAACGAGGCGTCTGTTTGGGAGTCTATATCTGATGTCCAGGCTAAATCATCTTGGTTAGCATGATGTAGTTGTCCGACAATTTTGGATATTTTTTCCTCAAACAGAATGGCAATCTCATCGCAGAGTTTCTGTGATGAGACAACCTCATTACTCATACAGGCAGGACTAGATAAATCCCTAAAAACGTTCAAAAGCGCTTTTGTACTATTTGGAGCTTGCAGTATGGATTCAGCATAAAAGTTTGCTTTTGCCCTGACAATAGATTCCTTATACTGGGCCTGGATCTGTTTCAGGGCTTTCTTATCTAAGTCTAAATAGCCCCTCCGCCATTTTCTCTCTGCTTTTTTACAGGCTGTCCGTAGCTGTTTTAAGTCATCATTATACCAGGGAGCAGAGGTTTTTTTCCTGTTTTTAATGCGTCTTACCGGGACTATTAAATCCAAAGTACTTACTATATAATTGCAGTAAGACTGATAGTTTTCCCCTACAGGGGCAGAGGGAGTGTAAAGATTCTGATTCTGAAAGATCGGCAGGGCCTTGTTATTTTCCAGCTTGGCTCATTCTCTTCCTTTTTGATAGTCAATGGCTGGTTATTACGACCTTCTACATTAGGTGTTGCAATGCAAAAATGGATTCAAAAGTGGTCAGTCCAGCTTTGAGGCAGAACGGCGATCACCTCAGTCTCAGCCTGATTCGCAAATAGGAGTTCTAAAACATGTCCTCCTAGATGTAACATTATCACAGGTATGCCTTAGGTCTCTCAAATGGTTACCTAGGTTACCGTTGTCCCATAGATTAAAATCCCCTAATATAATCATTCTCGAATGGGTTAGGCTCAGGTCAGTAATGGAATTAAATAAATCTTGGTACTGCGTTTCTGCGCCCGGGGGTCTATAGCAGACCACTCGTGTGAGTAGCCTGCCTTTAGTCTCTTGCAGTGAGAAGCCCAGCCCTTCGATCCCAGTGACCTCATCCACTTGTAAAAGTGAAAAATTTAATTTTTTCTTAAAAATCACCCCAACCCCCCCTCCTCTCCCAACAGTTCTGGGTTTATTAAAGATGTTATATCCATCTGGGCAGGCAAATCCCATATGTACCAGTGACTGAGTATTGGTCCATGTTTCTTTTAGAAAGAGGATGTCCAAATCCATGTTTTCTAACATGTTGGACACCTCCTGGTATTGTTTCACCAGTGATCTGCAGTTAATCATCCCACAATTTAAAGTACCTTTACAGTGGCCCATAGCAGTGAGCGGTGTGCACATCCCTCCTTCATCCTTCTTACCTATGGCAAGTAACTGTTCCCTGGAGTAAATTATCCTGTTCTGTTTTTGACTACCACGGGCAGCATGGCTGGCGCTGTGCGTGACCGTGGCGCGGACGGGCGCAGACGGGCTTGCCTCTGGTGCGCCTGCAGCACACCCGCTGCGCGCGCTGCGCGCTTGCATTGCCTGTTCTAAATGGGCTGGCAAGTGCCCGACCACTAGAGCGCAACCCCGGAAGTGCAGTCAGTCCCCACACCCAAGATGGCAATGAAGGAAAATGCCGATTTCCTATTCTATTCTCGCTAAACCAGCGAGAATGATGTGCAGCAATTTTTACAGTGCGGGTAAGCAGTTAAACATTTAAAAAGTCAATAGAGTAAAATTAAAAAGAGGATTGTTCATTAAAACGCGAGCGCTCATGTTATTGCAAATTTCCCAAAAAACAGAGGAAAAAAGTCAGGAAGTGTTTCCCTATATTATGAGCAAATAATTCATTAGCTTTCCTGATGTCAGATCGTTAATCCAGATGGCCGCACGCTCGCTCAGCCTGCTCTAAATAGGCTGACAAGTGCCCGACCACTAGAGTGCAAACCTGGAAGTGCAGCCAGTACCTACACCCAAGATGGCACCAAAGGTAAACGCTGATTTCCTAGTGTATTCTCTCTAAACCAGCGAGATGATGTGCAGCAATTTTTACAGTGCGGGTAAGCAGTTAAACATTTAAAAAGTCAATAGAGTAAAATTAAAAAGAGGTTTGTTCATTAAAATGCAAGCGCTCCTGTTATCGCAAATGTCCCAAAAAACAGAGGAAAAAAGTCAGCAACTATTTCCCTAGATTATGAGCAAATAATTTATTAGCTTTCCTGATGTCTGATGTCAGATCGTTAATCCACAACTGTTTTGCTCCCACTCCACTCCATATTATGGTGAGTAATACGCCATCCTGCCCCATCATAATTTATTAATGCTGGCTGCCACTGGCTCCTGCACTCGTACAAAGCGAAAAAAAATAGGAGTTTCTGGTAAAGACATTTCTTCCTGAATTCGTTTTCCTCCTCCTTCCATGCATTTTCTAAAGAATCTCCTTTTTGGTCTGCTGTCTTTTTTAGGTTTATGTACTTTAAATCTAGGGCCATAATGTAAGCCTTTTCTTCCAGATGCAATAATCAGGCCAAATCATTTTTATAATCGTCCACGCTATTCATAAGTAAATTCAGAAACAAATAATGCCAACTTGATTTATTCAATTATTTTCGGCGGATAAGCGGTACTTGCAATGCGTTGGAAAGAGCTGCTTCAGTGATACCTGCGGGCAGTTGTAACGATTGGGCGGTTCCTGTAGTCTGTTTCAGCGGTATTCGGTAATTTAAAAAAAAAATTAATTACCGAATACCGCTGAAACGCCGCTATGCGCGGTCCGTCTTGAACAGTACAATACATACTACAGGAACCGCCCAATCGTTACAACTGCCCGCAGGTATCACTGAAGCAGCTCTTTCCAACGCATTGCAAGTACCGCTTATCCGCCGAAAATAATTGAATAAATCAAGTGAGACACTGCGCGAACTGTAACCTATTGGAAATAGATGGGTGACTGTAGATAACCAAACTGCCAGAAGATATATCCAAAACACGGCTCATAAACGGATGACAGCTAGGAATTATCTAGAAAAACTTATGTGGCATTTTTTCATCCTTACTATATTGTTCCTGCGCTGCGACATGGAGTAGCCAACTATAACTAGTAGATTATCCGAAATATTCACCAGAAAACCCTGCCAAATAAAATGTCAGATTAAAATCAGACACTACGTTCATCAATATTTAAACTGACTTGGATGGCACATTGACCTTAACCTTGGGCGCATCAATCCGGTTTTTTGTTTATAATAGTATGATGGTACAGTCCTGAGGAAGGCACATAAGTGTCGAAACGCGTTGACAAATAACAGGAAACCATCTGACCTTTTATACTAATGAATTACTGACTTGATTGAAAATTTGCATATGTCAAAATGCTATCAACCATTTTTTTATCTTTTGTGTATAAATATGTATCAGTTTTTATGAAATATTATGTTATTAAATTTGTATTTTCATATGTACATGCGATAGTGTATTATCTTTTTTAATATGTATTGAGTGACTTTTCATGTGCTAGTTGGTCCATGCATTTGCCTGGGTAATCTACTTACATTTCTAAGATTCTGTGCACACAAACTATTTATTGTTAAATCTAGAAGCCTCTGGATCTGGTGTTTAAAAAAAACTATTAGTCCTATAATAATCGTGATCACTGCTACTACAAAAATCACAAATATAATGCATTTACAATGCCTTCTAATGCAACACATGTTTCTGAGTCGAGTCAGTAGTTAGCTCATGAGGAAATTGTTTGCTTTTCCTTTTTTTTTTTTCTCTTTTTTTCCTGCCTTTCTTTCAGTAGTTCCTTAGTAGACAATCCTTAATTCTACTCTGTGTTCTTCTAAAAGGGAACCCCTATCCCTTGCGTAACTTTCTTCTAGGGCTAGTCTTCTGTAAAACAAATAACTAAAATAAGAGCCACGAATAATGACAGTTCATAACTGGTTTCTCTTGTCTTTTGATTTCTCTTTTCAGTGTAGATTGTAATTGCAAGGAATTTATTTGTTTTTAGTGAGGTTCTAATAGTTCAGTGTTCCCTTTACACAGATCTTCCAAAGTCACATTCAGTGCAGTATTCACATAGGAGGACCATTTCGGGTGCAGAATATCTTCTATTAGGAACTCAAGATCTTCTCACGATTTGATGATTCAGGTTTATTAAGAGAGCTTTTTTTCTGGCACAAATTCTGGTATTTTTGCTATTGACAGACTTCTCTTTGGTCCCTCCGTATTGGGATGTTTTGGCCAATCAGTTTGTCCACATCACCTTTTTATTTTAAAAACTGGTTACTTCAGTTGGATATAGTTGTTTTCTTTGTTCTCTTAATTTCAGTTTTTCCTCTTCTGCACTGGAAACTTTGATCCCACTTTGAATTATTTCATGCAGTTGATATTGTCTTTCATTTTTACCCCTTACTTCTCCTCATGCTCTTGCTGATGTTCCTGTTTGCTCTCCTGCAAGTGCTCCAGGTCAACCTGTTCTCTCCACCAGTGGTAAAACCACTAGAGCTCTTCTTTCATGATCATAGACAAGTAAAATTTCTTCTGGATTTCTTACTCTTCTGGTGTGTAAGGCATGGCATGAATCCAGTATGGACCTCTGGCACATTTAACAGCAGAATTTGTCATGAGCAGAATTTGGTAGGAGTCTTCACATCTGGGTTCAAGACAAGCATTCCAAACTTGCTTTTTGACAATGACCCAATCTCCAGGGTTGAGGTTGTGGCAGTGTTCATGATGAGGATCTGCTGTAGCTGCTGACTCCTGATGACAAACAGAATGAGCCACATCAGCAAGCCACATCAGCTTCAATACTTCGCAGGCATAGACCATCAACAAATAAGACATATTTGTGCTAAATTAGAGGTTCATCCTTGATGTCCGGTCTTAGTTTTATACATAGTTCAGTGATATTTAGGCAATCATGATCAAAATCATAATTTCTGTCTTCGAATCACTAACAGGCAATAAAGTCAAAACATTTAACACATTGCAATGCCTAATTATTACATTATTTGGTGTAAGCAGATTATGTTCATATTTTAGAAGTCTGTTGGGCATCAGATACAGTGGTTTTGTTCTGGTAAACAGCATTTCAACAGAATGTGGTACCATTGTTACTGAAGGATGTCACATTACTATATTTTTGCTCTTTTCCAGACTCACACTCACCACCACTACTTCCTTTAAGCAGCTGGGGGGTCCTGACACTAATGGATCAAGGGTAGGTGAAAATTAAGTCACAGGTCTTTGGGCTCCTCCATGCATCTTTATTAACAATGCACAACCATCTCTATCACTGCAAAATAAAATACATTCTTTTGTATAATCTGGTATTCCTAGAGCTGGGGCATGGCACAGTTTATCTTTCAACATTAGAAAGGTATTAATGCTTTCATTGTCCCAAGGAATTGGATCAGACACATCCCTATGTGCCAGCCTTAGTAGGGGCTATGTGGTTAGTGAAACATCTGGCATCAATTGTCGACAATAGCCAACCATTCCTGAAAACTCCTGAGCTCTCCCTGTGTCTTTGGTGGATTCATTTGCAAAATGGGTTCCACTCTTTTTGGTGACACCTTCCTTTCTCCTTTCATGATAATGTGTCCCAGATATGACAGTGACATTACTGCAGTTTCCCTGGAGTCACTTTGGTGCCTATTAGGATGGTGGGCGTATTTTCGTCCGCCCGCCATCCTTGCGGAGCTGAGACCATCCACCATAGGTCCTGTGGTTCCGTAGTTTGAGGGTCCGTGGTTCGTAGATTCTGAACCCGTGTAATAAAGGTCGTCGGATATAGACGATTTGGGTATCAGCGAACCGTAAATGACGAGTGCGGTGTGTACGAGTGTTTTCATCATAATCGATCAATGAGAACACTACATATTCAGGGATTTCGTTTGAACCCTCGGGTTCCATTTTGTGTGTGGCAGCCATTTTGTGTGGTTGCCCTCACATAGGCCGATGACTATGGCCGAACGAGTCCTTGGGACACGTACACCTTAGCTGACTCTTGTATGACCTAGCCGAACTGACTCCCTTGCCCGAGGCTGACCTCGCTGAGCCAGTTCCTTGTTAAGCAGCTGGTCAGATAAAGATCAAAGAGCAGGACATTGCTAAGTTTATGGTACACACACACACCCTTCTATCTTGCTTCTCATCTGTTTCTGTTCCTTCCTTTATGGCTTAATTACTGATTTGGGTTGAGGTCTTTATGATAGGTTTGTCCGGCCCGTTCGAACAGGAATGTTGGATTCTGCCTTGTCATCTCTGGGGGCTGGACAATGGAAAGTGGGATTGTCGTCATGCGCTACTTTTGAAATGTCATGTTTCCATTGGTCAGTTTGTATGTAATCGATGCTAGCCAGGAATGTGATTTTTGGCATAAAAGACGATGCTCCGCTCTATGAATTTGTGCAGTTTCTAGCGAACCACCCGTGTTGTGCTTCGTAGATCTCTGTTCCTGGTTGCAGACAATAAACTTTGGTCTTTGACGTCATCAAGAAGTGTCCCGTGTCTCTGTTTGCCGAGGCAGGGGAATCCAAAGACATCGGGCGTTTTCCCTGGCGCCGCTGGGTTCTAAAACCCGGTTCTTCAGTTGGCGCCCAACATGGGGCGACTTCAGCGGTACCGGTCCAAGCCCGAAGATAGTGAGGAGCTTCGTGTGAAAATTCTGGAGGAAGGCCTGCCACTTCATCGACCCCTGTATGTCGTCGTGGTCCGAAAGTCTTTGCTGCGAGGTTCCCCGCTTTCCGACGGCTACGAAGGACTGCTTCCCTGACTGTCGCCCTGTCTTGGAGCCATTAGACAATTTGTAGAGCGAGACGATAGACGGGTCTTCTGGTGACGCCATCGACATTTCAGTTAAGTATGAGTGGAGCGTCTCCCAGTCCTTAGTTTTGTTTGGGTATCCTTCGGGATCGCTTTGATTTGGTACCTGCAGGCCCCAAAGCCGAGGGACTCGTGTATTCACGAGACTATCATTTTGAGATTTCCCTTGAAGTTTGAAGCTAGACTAGTGAGCGAAGATGCCTGGTCTTAGCAGACTTGGAAAGATATTTGGTTGTGGTTGTACTAGGGATTCCCGATTGGAGGTTTCGTATCCGGTTCCTCCGATTGGAACTCCGACTTATGAGCTCTACGTAAAACATGTAGTGGGCCCCATCACGTATAGTGAAATGTGGATCAAATATACCAAGAAAGACGGCGTCCTACAGTGGCCCCGTTATGGTAGCTTTGAAACCGAGATTTTAGACAATCTCGAAGTTAAACTGTTCAAGAAGAAAGCCCGGCCGGCGATGTTTGACTCTTTCCGCTTATGGCGAAAGGAAGCCAAACAGAAAGAAATTAAGTTAGTGAAGAAAAATAAACGAGAATGAGGTATGTCAATGGTGCAAGCTGCTATGCAGTTTAGGGATAATGAGGAAGAACAAGAGAGCTAACAGATGCTTAGGCAAAGTAAATTAGCGGTAGACAAATGCTACCCAGCTTTGCCACCTCAACAGCAAGAAGACTAGAAAAATATTATGAAAGATCCTTTAATGTCGCATCTATTGAGTTTGCCACCCCCTTATGCACAGAGTGCTACGGCACCACCGCCACCAGTTGTAGTTGCACAACCTCCGGTCACTTTGCCACCTGCGATTCCTCAACAGCCAGCTCCTCTACCGTTGGCTCCTATTGCTTTGGCGCAGCCTTCTCAAGGGCCGCCAACTTTGCTACCTCCTTCGTCTGCTACTCCTACGCCTGTCTTGTATACTCCTCCTGTTTCATCTTTGGTTTCTTCTCATTCTGCTCTGTCTCCTCTTCTTTTATCTCCTCCTTCAGCTCGACGGAGAATGACTGATGCAGTTGCTAGTATCTTTTCTCCTCTGTTGGGTTCATTGGGTATGTCTCCTGTTGTCGAGCGTAGACAATCTCGTAGTCAATTGCCTAATGTTGATGAAAGGACAGTGTTGGATCACATGGCGCGTAAATGGATTACGTATCCTTCGCAGTATGATCTTGAGGGTGTTATGGATGTCTTCCTTCAATGGGAAGCACCGAAACAACAATACGTTTTTGATATGATGTGTTCTTTCCTTCGTGAACAATGGGAAGATAGTGAGGTAGGACAGACTCTGCCTGAGTTGTATCGCATACGTTCTGAGTTTGCAAAAGGGACTGTTGTGGGTCTCGAGGTTGAGAAAGCAGTTGGGACGTTGTTGTCATTACGGAGTGCATCTCCTTCTCAGTAACTGTTTGAGCCTGATTCGTCGGTTAGGAGGAAGGCGCGTCAATATCCGATGCGTGAGTTTCCTCCAGTTTGGAGACCTGCTGATGCAAATGCTGCTCCACCTGTTGTTGCACACTTTCAGCATGTTTGGGTGCATGTTCCTTGGAAACGTGCTGAAGTTTTGGCTCTTAAGCAGACTTTACCTGATCTGCGTAAAAATCCAGCAGGGTTTTATAAAGAGTTATCTCAAACTGCGGGTTCATGTATTATGAATCTGGCCGATATTGACATGTTGTTTGGGAATGTTGTTCCACAGCCTATCTGCCGAGGCCGACAAAATTTAGTGAGCTCGAACACCCTGTGTTGCTTGATTACTTGTATGAGCTGACCGCTAAACTGCGTGTTTTGCATCAACAGGTTCACGATTCGTTACCACAGTCTTCTGAAGATCCAGGGCATGCTATCGAACCTGGAAGTTGGGTCCTGGTAAAGAATTTTCAGCGGAGTAAGAACGAGCAGCCCCGCTGGACCGGACCCTACCTTGTTTTGTTGTCTACCCGTTCTGCAGTACGAGTGCACGGCAAAAAGAATTGGATCTACAGCGTACACTGTAAAAGGGCTCCTTTGCCTCTGCCGTACGACCGGTGGGTCCAGAAGGGACTTCCTGACTCTGAGACTGAGACCGTGCCTCGTTTTCTGCCATTCAGCGATGCCCGTTTGATTGGAACAAACACTGAGAAAGAAAGTGACGATCTTCTTCAAGAAGCTGTGCCTTTGTTGAATCGTGTGAACACTTCTGAACCTGAACTCCTTTTTTCGTGAACAGACACTGCCTAATAAAGAGCGTTATAATTTGCGACCGAGAGTCGCGGGACTAATAAAGATATGAAGTTTTACTTTTTATGATTTTTGCAGGTTAACTCTCCTCCGAGGAACTACTTTGATTTTTGTTTTTCGAACCGCCATCCGGGTTCAGCTGTAGGGTCGCGGTTGCCGAAGTCTTTGGAGTGCAAGCCGGAGACACTAGTTCAACGGTTCTGGTTGGCCTAACGGAGTTGCCCTGGGCTGACAGAAGCATTCCTTAGCATAGAACACCCTACCATGGGGGAAAACAATGCGGCCGGCTAGCTAGCGGGTCGCAGATGTCTGGTGTGGTAGCGGTGCCGAGTTGGGGGTAACTGTCAGCAACCGACCGTATTGTGTGGATCCAAAGAGATCTTTACCTGTCCGAGGGACGGGCTTTGCCCGTAGGTGATCCACAACGAGCTTCTGGGCAATTTTGGAGGCCGTCTGCCGGCCGACTGGTCGCGTTTCACTGCGCATGGTGGAGACTCCAGTTCAATTGCAAACAGAGAGGGAGGAGGCGGAGCCACGTGTTTCTGCGGCCCCGCGGACCGGGAGCTGGGGAAGGGCGGCTCAGGAGATCCGTAGACGACGCCGAACCATAGCTACGATTGAAACGCTTGCCAGCGGAGGCCGGGGGAGAGGAGAAGAGTGTCTGACAAAGTCTGCCTTTGTTTCTTCAGACGTGAAAGGCGCTGAGGGCGCGCTGGAGCCCACGCAGGCAGCATTCTCAGCGAAGACCGATTTGGAGCAAGTAAGGAGTGGGCTGAACACTAAGAAAACGGCACTGGGGCATCCCAGGTACTTACTAAGAAGTACTAAACTTGATAATAACGAAATTTTTCTGGGGGAAGCCCAAAATATTACAAGAAAATGTTAAAAAGTGTGCTGTAAAAGAGACCAAGACCATTAAACCAGGAGAGTGTTCTTCAAGAAAAGACAAAAGAAAAGGGAAGCAAAAGGGGGCTGAACATAAGTTAGTAGCAACTCCATCGCTAAACTCATACTTTAAACCAGTTCCTAAGGTATTGGTCTTGAAACCTAATCCTTTACCTCTAGTTCAAGACTCTACTCTCGGTGAGTTAGCGCAGTCTCTCATCTAACTCCAAACCCTTTTCAGGCACTGGCAGCTGAGATGGAAGCAGAGGAGGGAGAAAGCATGTTAAAGACAACAGAATTGACTAATGATGGAATAGCAGGAGCAATAGGAGGAGAAAGTGAAGAAGAGACGGTAGAAGAGGTAGTGGTAGAAAGGAAAGTGGGTGATGTTACACCCTCAGAGGTAATAAACTGTATAAACATTGAGAGAGCAATGACATCTCAGTAAGGACTGGAGAAGGTGCAGATTGCGCTTCAACAAAATGACTCTGGCACACTAGATATGACGGTTTTGGAGCTGCTAAGGAAACTGGAAAAAGATATCCATATAGGCTTTGAAGCCTCTAAAAGAAATCAGGAACGTATAAGTGCTACATGTACTTTACTAGAGGATAAACTGGACAAAGTAAGCACTCGCACGGAAGCTATTGAGACTGAGGTTAAAGTCATGCAGGGAAGAATTTGGGATAAGCGCAAGGAAATTGAGAGTATAAAATTTAAAGATAAAGAGTCTGATGAGAGAGTCGAGAGGTTGGAGAATATGCAAAGGCAAAATAATCTGAAGATCTTAAAACTACCAGAAGGAAAGGAGGGGTCAGATATTAAAAGCTACGTAGTTCAACTGTTGAAAAATGAATTTCAGTTAGTAGAGACAGAAGAAATGTTGCTACGAGACATCCAGAGAGTACACCGAGACCCCTTCCGGTTTAATCCAAATCGTTATAAGCCTAGGAAAATATTGATTAACTTTTTAACATTTAACCTAAAAGAGAAGATTCTGACCGCAGCCCTCAAGAAAAAGAATATAATGGTGGATGGAATTGTAGTGGATATTAGGTCAGATCTATCGCCAGCTACAGCAAGTAGACAGTGGGAATTAGGTAAGCGATTGGCACCACTTAGAGCAATGTGGGCTACTGCTCAACTGAAATTCCCTGCTTTTTTAAAAGTAATGTGGCAGAATAAAATGTATACGTTGCGTACAGTTGAAGAGGCAGATTCATTTCTGGATCAATCCCAAGAATAATATTAAAGGGTCTGATTGCTGATTTTACCTCTAAAAGAAAGGATTTAATCATATGGAAAAATAGAGGCACCGTTACTACGACATCCACTGGCCTAGGCCATGGGAGTTTTGGTTGGGTTTTCCAGGGTGGGAAGAGGGGGGGTGTTGGTGTAGGGAGGTTTCGGGGTAGGGATAGGGTTAGGGGTAGAGGTAGGGGCACGGAGGGGGTGGGGAGGAAAGCAGGAGTAAAAAAGAAAAACAAATCCTCAGGAGCTTTTTTGCCATCAAATGAAATGGAAGCTATGGGCTAGTTTCTATGAGTGGGGCTAAGACTAGGGAGCTGAGGTTCCTTACATGGAATGTTAATGGTCTTCGGGTTAAAGGTAGGAGACTATCGATATTGAAATACTTAGAAGACTCCCTTGCGCATGTGATTATTTACAGGAGACCCGTCTAACTGACAAAGAAAGTAAGGACATTTTTTGTGCCCAAAAATGGATTGCTAATGCTTTCTTTACACCTCAAGAGATAGTAACAAAAGGGGTGGCAATTTTGATTAGGAAAGGAGCTGATGTTGTTATTGAAGGCAAATCAGCAGATAAAAGAGGTAGATGGGTGATTGTCAAGTTAACACCTAGGCTGCTAGGTGTTTTCCCCTCCTATGCTGACTTTTCGTCATTTCCATCATTTCATGACGAGCTCAGCTCGTCATCAGCACAGCTCAACCGTGCATCATGACGAGCTGAGCTCGTCATGAGCATCGCAATGGTTAAGAATGGCAGGGAAAGTCTTAGTATTAGTGGGGTATTATGGACCGAATGTCGATGATCCAACAATATTAGACAACATAGAGTTAGAATTAATGGAATTTTCAGGAAAAATAATCATGGCCGAGGCTTTAACACAGTTTTAGATTGCAAGTTAGATAGGACTGGAAATAGTAGGGCGATAGTTAACGGAAAAATGGCGGCTAGGTTAAGGTTGATTATGTCACAGCAAGGACTATGTGACATCTGGAGATTGAAAGCAGGTCAGCAGTTAGGATTCACCTTTCACAATAAAAAATATAATCACAGTTCACAAATAGATTTCTTTTTAGTAGACATTAGGCTGAAAGATTGGGTTACGAAAGTGATGCATTTAGGAGCGCATTTGTCAGATCATTCAGCTGTGGGTTTAAATCTAGAATTATTAACTGACTAATTGAGTTCTATCTGGAGGCTGGACCGCACCATCCTAGCTAATGAAGATTATTTAGAATCCTTAAAAGATGAGTTACAAGCTTTTTTTGATGTAAACGAAGGATCAGCCAAAGAAGACATAGTTTGGGAGACATGTAAGGCATTCTTGAGAGGGAGATTGGGAGCACAGGGCGCCAAAAAGAGGAGGCTATATTATAATAAGGTTTCAAATTTGGAGAAAGAAATACGAGTCTGGGAAGCTAGTCGAAACAGACAAGGGGGAAATGTATCTGAAGAGGAAGTTAATAATAAGCTTCTGGATCTAAAAATAGAACTCACAGCAGTACTTTCACAAAGAGTTAAAGAAAGATGGGAAGCCAGTCAGTTGGCCCACTTCTCATATGGAGAAGGGTGTGGCAAATTACTAGCGTGGAAACTAAAGAAAGATCTTGTACGTTATCAAATAAAAGAAATTAAAAAGGTTAACTCAGGAGAAGTTATTACAGAAAGTAAAAGAATTGCAGAAGCTTTCGACGATTATTTTGTAAATGTTTACACAGAAGACCTCTGTCCAAAGATAACTGAAATGGAGAGCTGGCTACATATGCTAAAACCACTCTCTGCTGACTGGGTGGGGGACCTAAATAGGGAAATTTTGCAAGACGAAGTGGTTAAAGTGATCAAGGAAAGTAAAAGAGGGAAAGCACCTGGCCCGGACGGTCTCCCGGCTGAGGTATATAAAGTTTTAGTGGATACAATTGCTCCCACAATATGTCAACTGTTTAATAAAGTTTTTAGAGGGGAGGTAACAATTCCTAGTTCTTGGAACGAGGCAACAATTGCTCTAATACTTAAACCAGGAAAATCTTCTAGTAGTCTAGGCGCATACAGACCTATATCACTCTTGAACTGTGATTATAAATTTTTTTCAAAAATCTTAGCCGATAGACTTAGCAAAGTTATTTATAAGCTGATTCATGAAGATCAAAAAGGTTTTATTAAGGGGAGATACTTAAAGGAATTAACATACACTCTGATCGGAATAATAGATATGGCTTCTAGATGTGAGTATCCCTTGGCAGTGATCGCTTTAGACGCCGACAAGGCTTTTGATCGAGTTAACTTTACATATTTGAAAAGACTATTGCAATATCTTAATTTAGGAGAGAATTTTACGCAATCTCTCTTTTCGTTGTATTGCTCACCAATATCGCGTGTTCTAGTTAATGGAATTCTTACCCATCCTATTAAAGTAATGCGTGGCACTAGACAAGGGTGTCCGTTATCACCCTTGCTCTTCAACCTATATATAGAGCCACTGGCTTGCAGAATTAGAGCCTCAGAACAGATACCCCCTTTTATAGTTGATGACTGGTCAAGAAAACTGGGTCTGTATGTAGATGATATTATTATTTACTCTTCTAATCTGCTGCATTCTCTGGAGAATTTGGTTCAAATAACGAAGGAATTTGGCAAGGTCTCAGGTTATCAGATACATCCTGATAAGACTGAGATAATAGCCTGGAATCTAAACACGGAGGGGGTAAATAACAAATCAGAAAGGAGATATTTGGTTGTTAGGATAACTCAAAATATTGAAGATCTGGCAAAAACCAATTTTGAAAGGGTTAAAAAAGAAGTGGTGGCCCCTCTAAAAGGATGGATGAATCTTCCCCTCTCACTATATGGTCGGACTAACCTTGTGAAAATGGTGATAGTGCCAAAAATCACGTTCTTGTTTGAAACTATCGCACTTGGATTCAGAAAAGAATGGCTGGCTAAACTACAGAGTGAGATAACATCATTTATTTGGGCATCTAAGGGCTCACGGTTATCGTGGAAAAAGTTAAGGAGAAGAATCAATAAAGGTGGTCTGGCTGCTCCAGATTTACAGATTTATGCATGGGCTTTTTGTTTAAAAAACTGCAGGATTTGTTAGGTACCCTATCTAAATCTACGATTGGAGAAATATTTGGTGTATTGCTGAAAAGTTCTGGATATGATGATTTTGTTTTTTTATACAAGTTTGCAGATCCTAAATTTTTTAAAAAGGTGAGACAAGAGTTTTACGGGATTTGGCTGAGATATGGTACAAAATAAGAAGACTACTAAAATTGCCTTATTTTAGTTATATGGCCCCAATATGGGACTCTCCTGATGCTCCACTCTGGACAAAAGATGCATTGGCTCAGCATTTGAAAAAAGAAGATGCTCTGCAGAGATGCAAAGACTTGTTTCAGGATGGTAAACTTTTGCCTTGGGGCTTTTGCCAACAACTATGGGGTCAGGTCTTTTCGAGATACAAGTATCTACAGATTCTATGTCAGGACCGGAGGCTTCAGATTATGCTATATCTTCCTTCGCTTTATTAACATAAAGAAACCACAGCAGCTCAGGAAAAGATATAATAAGAACACAAGATGCTTTAAACATAAAGCATTGACGTAATGTTCAACAAAAATCAACAACAACTCCCAAGAGTCTCTTTGCTTATAATAATAGTCCACAGTCCTTTGTCTCTGTCCATCGTCCCTATATAACCGGACTTCCCATCATCTTCCTCCTCTTTCTTCGCTGCTCCCGCAGCCAGATAAGTGCTTTTCTATTTGGTCTTCTTTTATTGTGATTGATTGTCTTGCGGTCTTTGGGGACTCCTTGCATGGTTTATTCCCTTCCAGAGTCCCTGGTTGCGGGAACGTTCTATCGTTCCTACGCGACTTTATTCCCACTTGTGTGCGGTGTGTACATAGACCGCAAGGGGGCGGCCTGTCGCCTCGCCGACCCTCCGGCGCGCCTCCGCAGTACGAGGAGTCACGCCGTGGGGTCTGCTTGCGCAGGGGCCGACCCTCGCGTACCCCTCTGACACCTGGTGATCCGGGTCTGTACTTTCACAATTTTGACGCCCTCTGGGGTCTGTATGGCGGTTTTGACAGCGTGAATCGCCTTCGGGCGAGATCTGTGCACCTCTTTAACAGTGTGTGGCCTAGCGCGCTTGAGGGGTACGTAGACCCGGTCCCGGCGAGGAGGGTCTGCGCGCTTGGGGGTTGGTGCAGCCCACCTGCCACGTCAGCTGGCCCAAAACGTGATCGCAGCCGCTGGGCCTGCCCACATTCGAGAACTTTCTCGGTTGCCGCCCTCTTGGGTGCCCCGCATTTGCCCCTTGGTTCCGAGATGGAAGGGGAGTACGAGGAGGAGGCCTGCCCCTATCTGCAGGATGATGAGTTTTACCAAGCGGTGGACAACTCCATCTATCGTTGTGTGACGGAGGTGGTAGGGCCCATGGAGGACCGCCTTTCGGCCCGCATCGTGGAGGAGTGTGCGAAGCTGGCAGCGGCGCAGGTGCCGCCGTCCCCCGAACTCCCGGGGACGTCCGGCGGGCTCCCGCCCGCTCCGAAGAGACCCCGAGGTGAAGGGCCTTCATCGGAGGCCCAAGGCGTGGATAAGGGCGCTTTCGAGCGTCTTCGTGACGCCTTCCTGGCCAAGGCGACGGCGGTGCCTCCGACGCCCTTGGTGGAGCCTGGCACTTCGGGCGGCCTGTCGACGGCGCCCGCCTCCCCGATCTACGACTCTCCGGACACGGATGACGACGGGGAGTCGACCCGTTCTTGGCTCCCGGCGCCTTCAGGGAAGGAGATGCCCCGAGATGAGTCGGGCATGCTGGACCCGGACGAGATCGTACACCCCCGATCCGCGGCCTGGGCCCCGGGGGAGACGGTGGCGAAGTTTGTCGCGGGCAGGTTGCGCAAGCCCCTGGAGAAGGAGGCGAGGGGTTGCCTGCGCGGGGAATGCCCTCGGCCTACTTTGGAGGGGAAAGTGGCCATGACACCTGAATTGGACCCCAAGATGGCCACCTTCCTGGCGAAATTCATGAAGGACCCCAGGAAGGGGATCGACCGGTCCTGGCGGGCCTGCCAGGACAAGCTGTTGGATGCGGTCGGGCCCGCCACGAAGATCCTCGATATGGCGGAGGAGGCTCGAGCGAATGGCACCGCCATTTCACCGGAGGTGCTCTCCAACTCGGCCCAGAGGGTGATCGTATTCTTGGGCAACGCCAACTGTGCCCTGTCCACGGAGCGGCGGCGGTCGCTCCTTATCAAGCTGGACCCGAAGCTGGGGGACCTGGCCTCGTCGGAGGCAGGTGCCGTGGCCCAGGGTGGCCTTTTCGGTGAGCCTTTCATCCGCGAGCTGGGGAAGTTCGTGAACACGTTCACGTCGCTGGACAAGGCCCAGTCCAGCATCAAGAGGGTGTTCCACCAGCGTTTTTCTGGAGGGGCCGGTCGCGGCAGGGGCCGCGCGATCGGCCGTGGTCAGCAGACCAACAACCGTGGACAAGGCTCCGGAAGAGGTCAGTACCAGACCTCGGCCAACTACACCAATTTCTACCCCACGAGGGGACAGCGCTATGGTGGCAGAGGATTCAAGAAGAACGCCGGACAAGGAAATGCCCCCGGTGAGTGTACTTTGCTTGGATCAAGTTCCGATTGGGGGGCGGCTGGCAAGCTTTTACGGGGAGTGGGAATTGCTCACTGCCGATGCTTGGGTTTTGCAAACTGTGAGAGGTTTCCATATAGAGTTTCACGACCAACCAACTCAGGTGAGGCCCCCGCGCCCGATGGTTTTCTCAGAATCCGACGCGCGATTGATAGACGGGGAGGTCTCAGACTTGCTGCGCAAGGGAGCCATCCGGCTATCAACGCGCCACCCACATGGGTTCCTCAGCAACGTCTTCTTGGTAGACAAGACGGATGGGGGCAAGAGGCCTGTGATCAATCTCAAGGAATTCAATGGGTGGTTGGTCTACCGTCACTTCAAGATGGAGGGGATCCACCTCCTTCGAGACGTGCTCCTCCCTCGGGATTGGATGGTGCGACTGGATCTCAAGGATGCCTACTTGGTCGTTCCCATCCACCCCCCTCATCGTCGTTTCCTACAGTTCCTGTGGGACGGCCAGGTGTTCGAATTCACCGCCCTGCCGTTCGGTCTTTCTTCGGCCCCGTGGTGCTTCACGAAGGTCCTTCACCCGGTGGTGGAGTTTCTCAGAAGCCAGGGGGTCCGCATGATAGTATACCTAGACGACATCCTCCTCATGGGACAGTGCCCAGAGGTGCTGGCAGGACAGCTGCGTCAAGCTGTCGGCCTGCTTCAGAGACTGGGGTTCGTCGTCAACGGCTCCAAGTCGGTCTTGGTTCCCACTCAGCAGATCACCTTTTTAGGTTTCGTGGTGGACTCGGTACAGGCGGTCTTGAGCCTACCGGGTCGGAAGGTCGCAAAGATACGACACCTGCTTCGGCAGACGATCGCGAGGGATCGTACGTCACTGCGCCATGTCGCCAAGGTGGTGGGTCTTCTATCGTCCTCCATCCAGGCGATTTTCCCAGGCCCGCTGCACTACAGGGCTCTTCAGCGCCTGAAGGCGCAGCATTTGCGCCGTGGGATGGGTTACGACCAGTGGGTTCCCCTCACAGACGAAGTGAAGGAGGAGATGTCATGGTGGCTGTCTCACATGGAGGCATGGAATGGGCGAGCGATCTTCGGGTCGGCTCCGGACTTGATCATAGAGTCCGACGCCAGCAGGTCGGGCTGGGGCGCCCGGTGCGGGGATTTTTCCACCGGCGGCGCCTGGTCGTCAGAAGAACAACAATTGCATATCAATTGTTTGGAGCTCCTTGCGGGCTCCTTCGCGGTTCGCTGTTGGACCAAGGATTCGGTCAAGGCTTGTGTCCTGCTACGGATGGACAATATTTCGGCGGTCCGATATGTGAACCACCTGGGAGGTCCTCGGTCCCGCGCTTTGGCGGATTTAGCGAAGGACTTCTGGGATTATTGCCTGTCTCGTCACATTGCGGTGACGGCAGAGTATCTGCCAGGCCAGTCCAATCAAGTGGCGGATTGGCACTCTCGACATCTCAGGGATGCCAGCCAGTGGAAACTGGATCCGGGAGTCTTCTGGTGGCTACATTCCCTTTGGGGCCCCTTCTCGGTGGACCTCTTCGCGTCCCGTCTCGACCACCAGCTGCCGCGGTTCTACAGCTGGAGGCCGGACCCTCTGGCGGAGGCCACGGACGCGTACTTGCAGGATTGGAGTCGGGAACAACCGTTTGCGTTTCCCCCGTTCTCCATGATCATGCGAACGGCGGCTCAAATACGCCGCCAGGGTGCGGACCTGGTGTTGGTTACACCGCTGTGGAGGTCTCAAGTAGGGTTTCCGGTTCTTCTGGAACTTTCCTGGGATTTTCCAATCCTACTCCCCCTGTTTCCTCTGCTCCTGACGAGCCCGGATCTGGAACCTCACCCTCTCGTCATGCAGAACACTCTCCGCCTCGTGGCGTGGAGGCTCTCAGGAGACGCTGGACGCTCCCGGGCCTTTCGGGGTCAGCTGAGCACTTGCTCTCCAAGGCATGGGCCGATAGTACGACGAAGCGTTACAGATCCGCTTGGCTTAAGTGGATGCGTTGGTGTTTACGAAGGGATCTGGATCCCGTGGTCGCAGGCCTCGTTCCCGTGCTGAATTTCCTAGCGCATTTGGCCGACAAGGGTCTAGCGTATAGGACGATCAATGCTATTCGATCGGCGATTTCTGCTGGCCATGATAACATCGATGGCCATCCGGTAGGGGAACATCCTTTTGTGTGCCGGCTTCTGCGAGCTGTTCGCCTCGCGCTGCCGCCAGAACCCAGGTACTCCGTCCTTTGGGATGTCAATTTGGTTCTGAATTTGTTCCTGTCGTGGCCGGCCAATTCCTATTTGTCTCTTAAAGAGATGTCGGCGAAGTTAGCCATGTTGTTATGCCTGGTCTCTTGTAGGCGCGTCTCGGACGTGCGAGCGCTGGATGTTTCGGCACGCATTTTTTCCCCGGATGGGGTTACTTTTACGGTGGGCCGACGCACTAAGACGTCGTCGCGTTCCATTTCTTATCCAGCCTTTACTGACACTCCTAAGTTGTGTGTCGTGCAATGCCTCAAAGCTTATGAGGACCTGACCTTGGATCTGCGCCCTCCGGGCGAGCGTCAGTTGTTGATTGCCCTGCGGAAGCCACACAAAGCTGTCTCCTCCCCCACTATTGCTCGGTGGGTGCGTTGGGTCATGCAGGAAGCGGGCATCAATACTTCTCTCTTTGGAGCACACTCCGCCAGGGGAGCCATGGCCTCTAAGGCGTTCTCGGTGGGTGCTCGTCTGGAGGACCTTATGCGAGCTGCGGACTGGTCCTCGGATTCCACCTTCAAGAGGTTTTATTTTAAGCCGGTGGTGGATTTAGCTCAGTTGGTGGTAAGTAAGCTTTAAACTAGCATAATCTGAAGCCTCCGGTCCTGACATAGAATCGAAATTTGCCTAGCTTACGTAACGGTAAGTTTCAATTCTATTAAGGACACGGAGGCAAGGATTATCCCACCCGGACTACGGTGGCGTCTCTACCCACCCGTATGGCAGTAAGTAAAGCGTTTTCCTTTACGTTGTCAGTACTGTGTTGTTCTCTGCATGCTCCTCGCCTCGTTGTCGCATTTCCTGGGCCACCTCGCTGATGCTGTTCCTTTTTTGTCAGGCAACGACGGTGCTAAACAGGACCAATGAGGCTTAAGCGTGATCTGCGCGAAGAAAGAGGAGGAAGATGATGGGAAGTCCGGTTATATAGGGACGATGGACAGAGACAAAGGACTGTGGACTATTATTATAAGCAAAGAGACTCTTGGGAGTTGTTGTTGATTTTTGTTGAACATTACGTCAATGCTTTATGTTTAAAGCATCTTGTGTTCTTATTATATCTTTTCCTGAGCTGCTGTGGTTTCTTTATGTTAATAAAGCGAAGGAAGATATAGCATAATCCTCGCCTCCGTGTCCTTAATAGAATTGAAACTTACCGTTACGTAAGCTAGGCAAATTTCGATTCAGAGTTGGGCAAATGACTTGGAAAATGTAATTGGGACTCAGAATGATTTTGAGTTGAAGCTTGGAATAGGGATCTTTAAGAAGGAAGTGGCTACATGGTATTGGACGATACTGAAAATGGAAGACGGACCATTTGTGCTACCAGAGGCCCTGTGGATGGAAAGCTTGCCAAAGATCGCGACAGAGAACCAATGGCAAGTAACAATGTCTATGCTTTATAGTATTGTTAAACATGCAAATTTAAGGCGAAATCTTTTGTTTACAATCCATAGGGCATATTGGTCCCCCCGCAGACTATCCAAGTTCAAATCCGGTGGAGTTGTGGGGTGTCCGAAATGTAAGGCCCCAAATGTGGATGACCTTCATATGTTCGTCTCTTGTCCAAACATAAGGCAATTTTGGCTGGATGTAAGTAATTGTCTATCCAAATCCCTGAATCTGCGCATTGAGGTAAGCCCTAAATTAATTATAACTGGAAGATATGATTTAGAAAACAATAGCATGAATAAAAATGTTAGACTTACCTTTTATGCTATGTTGTTAGCTCGTAGAGAGATATGCAAGTTATGGGTCTCACCACTTAGTCCCAATTTATTGGATTGGATTTTGGCCATGAGGTATATGGCCAAGCTTGATACTTCAGATCATACTAAGAGAAATCGAGGATTTTGGGTACCCTTCCTTATATGTTTTGGTTGAATAATACTGACTACGATTTCCGATGATTAAGCCCGTGCCTATCTCGCTGGTATCCATTATATGGGATTCTAGGATGGAAAACAGAGTAAGAGGACGACACACTTGATGAGTCAGATGGCCAAGAAGGATCGTTTAAAGAATGGCCAGACTCAAAATAGGTGGAGTCTATGCCTCACTACTCCAACCAGCTTATGAGATATAAAAGCCCAGTGGTGGATTGAGATAGAAGTTGTGGGTGGCGAGACCGCAAATGAGAAAAAAAAAAAAAAGAACACCCTACCGCAGCGAGCAGCATATTAGTGAGGATGGAGTTTTTCGAGATGGAGAGACCTTTTGAGAGAATAAGCTTCAAGAGCAAAATATGTAAAATGATGACCCAAAAACGATTTTTAATATTGTGTTTATTCATGTTGCTTAGCTTAATGATGTTTTTATTTGGTTATGTGACATTCTCTTTTCATGTGACGTTCATGCCCACTATGCAACCTACACCTCCTCCTACTATTTCCTCTCATTCTTTTCACCCCCTGCCCGAACATGAAGTCGTTAGAAGACTGGAATTTGCGAACAATTCTTTCATTCAGCTTCTGCACCAACACCAGCTAGTAATGAACACGACAAACTGTTGGATTTGTGGCCTTATGCCCCATACGACCGATAAAGGTATTCCGTACCTGGTTTAGCCTTTCAGCCTTAATGGTTCTATTTGGGCATATAGAACAATGTTCATTTATGCTCATAGTGTCTATCCCCAACGTTCTGCGAAAGATAATCCGAAGAATAGGGCTCTGGCCAAGGGTATAGTTGACATGATTAAAGGAACTAGTTCGTATGAGACTATTCCGAGAGATGAGATACAAGCATACATTGGTAGGAACGTTACTGGATATGGAGTTAGTCTGAGTGTTAACCAGCGAGCGAAAAGTTTTCCACCGATTTGGATAGTGCCCCATCAGGGTCGCTATTGTCTGCAGGGTAATGTTAAGAATCCGAGAGCTCAGTTTGGGAAGAGTGGCTGCACTGAGACTTATGTATTTGCGTCTCAGACTTCCCGAGCGTTTCTAGCAGCTAAGGGTACCTATTTTATCTGTTACGACAAAGCGTATACATGGTTGCCCCCTGACTTCTCAGGCACATGTTTTGTTTCTTTCCTGTTGCCTCCCACATTTACAGCTGCGGCAGATTACCATAAGACGAGAGTTGCTAGAGGTGTCTTCAGTAAGGAAGATACCGCAGGACAAGAGTTGGGAGATTTCTTTAAGGGTTTTCTGCCATTCTGGGGACCGATGGCTAACAGCAGGAACATTCGCCAGTTGACGAGAGTGGTTGAGTCCACCATAGTCGAAACTGCTGGTGCCCTTAGTAACTTGACTGCTGATCTCCAGTCGGATCGACTTATGACACTTCAGAATAGAGTTGCTCTTGATGTCATACTAGCAGATAGAGGTGGAGTGTGTAAACTGATTCAATCGAGCTGCTGCGCTTTCATTCCAGACAACGCTCCGTCAGTCTTCCAGGCCATTTCCAAGCTACATAGGATCTCCAAGTCTGTACATATAGACGAGGGAGATTGGTTATTGATGGGATGGTTATGGGGATTGATATCCACGTGGGGATGGAAGATTCTGATGGTCATTGGGATGGTCTTAGCTATCCTTTTCCTGTTCTGTCCCTGTGTACAGTGTGCCCCTGCTATATGTGGCCTCTTGCTAAGTACTAGGATTGTGCTACAGCAACATCTTGATGATCTGATGAATATAGACCTGGAATCAGACTGACACGGTTTGGGTTTATTGCCTTTGTAAGGGCAAAAGGAGGGTCTGTGGTTCCGTAGTTTGAGGGTCCGTGGTTGGTAGATTCTGAACCTGTGCATTAAAGGTCATCGGATATAGACGATTTTGGTATCAGCGAACCGCAAATGACGAGTGCGGTGTGTACGAGTGTTTTCGTCATAATTGATCAATGAGAACACTAAGTATTCAGCCATTTTGTGTGGTTGCCCTCACATAGGCCAATGACTATGGCCGAACGAGTCCTTGGGACACGTACACCTTAGCTGACTCTTGTGTGACCTGGTCGAACTGACTCCCTTGCCCGAGGCTGACCTCGCTGAGCAAGTTCCTTGTTTAGCAGCTGGTCAGATAAAGATCAAAGAGCAGGACATTGCTGAGTTTATGGTACACGCACACACCCTTCTATCTTGCTTCTCATCTGTTTCTGTTCCTTCCTTTATGGCTTAATTACTGATTTGGGTTGAGGTCTTTATGATGGGTTTGTCCGGCCCGTTCGAACAGGAATGTTGGATTCTGCCTTGTCATCTCTGGGGGCTGGATAACGGAAAGTGGGATTGTTGTCATGCGCTACTTTTGAAATGTCATGTTTCCATTGGTCAGTTTGTATGTAATGGATGCTAGCCAGGAATGTGATTTTTGGCATAAAAGACGATGCTCCGCTCTATGAATTTGTGCCGTCTCTAGCGAACCACCCGTGTTGTGCTTCGTAGATCTCTGTTCCTGGTTGCAGCCAATAAACTTTGGTCTTTGACATCATCAAGAAGTGTCCCGTGTCTCTGTTTGCCGAGGCAGGGGAATCCGAAGACATCGGGCGTTTCACCTGGCGCCGCTGGGTTCTAAAACCCGGTTCTTCAGTCCGCCGGTCCCGCCCGCCCTATTAGGATGCGCCCGCCACACTGGGGGCCTGCAACTGGCCCCAAAGTAATTTCCCACATGCCTTTCCATGATGGAGTCTCTGCCATTGAAAGGCATACCCACTGCAACCACCATAATATGGATAGGCACTGCCACCATATTGTGGGCTTTTTCTGCCTGGCCGGCAATTGTGATGATTGCCACCCGGCGGAAAAGCAGCGGACGGACTTTCCATCCCCACGGTACCCCCGCCATAGTAATATGGCGAGGGTAAATTGCGTTGTGATGGCGGGTGGATCTCCAACGCCGGCCGGGCGGTGGCGATACGTCCACAATTTCGAAAGAAGGGGACCCCTACTATTGGTGGACTCACTAAATGTAGGGAATGTTAAGAACTATATTTGTAACGTACCTAATAGTGAGCTGATTAAATATGCCCAAAACGACCTAGGAAACTAGTCTGATACGTGACTGATTCTAATCATACATAAACAAAGATCATAACTATAGTGATTATGTAAAAATATATTTTTGTTTTATTTTGATCATTTTCTTGTGTTCTGATACATATTTCATATTGATCTATTCATATTCATTTAGAATGACAAACATTGTGAATATACCAATAGTGTAAAAAAACAACTAATCAATAGTGAAACATGAATGGAAAAAGCTAATAACAGACAAAACAGGAAAACCAAATATTCAAATGACATTGATGGTACGCAGGGCTATTGGAGTAAGCAAAGCGGTGGATGGAATCTCTACGCGCGTTTCGGCATTTGCCTTCTTCAGGAGTCCGTCATTTGCAATAGGACATATACATAACACTGAAAAACATATAAGAAAACTGTGTCATACAATATGCATATTTATAAGATTAGTTACGCAGACTACTTCCTAGGGCCTAGGTTTCCATTATATACAAAAAATCACATAGCGCATATATTACAATACTACTATATACATATATACATATGGAGCAGTTGTATTTACATAGGCATAATACTATTTACATATGCACATCGGGAGTATTTCTCTCTCCAGAGACTAAATACTTCTTAGTTAATTTTGCCATAGATTGGTTTGAAACAACAGTATATAAGGCGTACCTTGTTAAGAAGGGTGGGATACATGGATGTATTGATGCTTACGTTATGTTGGCCACTAATTATATAGAAACAGTATTCTTGTCTATTGATATTTAAAATAAGTGTTACTAAAGTGTACTGAACAAAAAATAGTGATTAGGCTATTAAGGATAGATATCTTTTCTAAGTTCTGCATTGTACATATGTAAGATGAAAATCAAAATGTAAAAAAAGGGGGATCAAAAAAAGGGGGCAGCTACCTAATTAATTATTAGAAAAAAGAAGAAGGGGTGGAGGAAAAGAGGCAAAAAGAAGGGAGGAAATTATTGATGAGAATACAGAGATAGCGTCATGAGGGCCTACAGCTTATTCTCATAGTAGTACATACATGTTAAATATATGGGCTGCAGGGTATGACAACTCTATTTATTGTGATTTCTATTACTGATGATTACTTACAAGAAAAGGTGGGCGTGAATCTCTTCTATAATTGATATTCTGGTTAGCTAGTGCAACTAATAGATATTTGTTTTACGCTGCTCTGTAGGGTTATGACGAATACCCTGCTTAATAACAGGAGAAAAAACATAGAATAAAGGAATGGAATCATGGTGGATAATACAATCATATGATATTATATTGCTAGATCTAATTATTAAAAGGACATACCTATAGCTTAAGGCATTGATTATTGCTATCTAGTAGGTGGAGTATATTTTACATTTTTTGATGTATATCTCAATACTAGCCGGTGCAGGTGGTTTCCATTACTAAGGACTGTAGATAAGACCTGTTTGTACCTTGTGGAGATAAATTTATCTTTTATGTCTGCGCATAATCAGCAAGACACCGACGAATATGATCCAGTAAGTACGATAGTAAAACGCTGCAGAAAAATAAGCGAATGTCAGCGGTGGATGCCATCTAGATTCCACATATTATATGCGGGTACCCATATGCTGACATCTTACCTTAGCAAATAGTGGATATTTCTTATTGTTGTTGGATCCGTGATATTTCTAAAATCTTGTAAATCTGCAACACTCTCAGTAAGATGTTCACTCAACCTATAGAATAGAATATATCGACTATTTAAGGGGGCTGACTAATATGCAACACTAATACACGTTATTACACTGGGTGGTGACATGCGTGTCAGAAATACAAGAATATCATGAACTTGTTTTCACCTGATATAATGGCATGGATGTCTGTATCCAGCTGAGGAGGCACAGAAGGTCGCCACACGAGCCTAACGATTGTACCCTATGATGATGAAAAAGGGGGGGGGGGTTGTGACCGAGTTAAAAATGGATTCCTACTGTATTGCAAAATACCGTCTAGGGTGACATATTAAAACTAAGACAAGGACATTGGCATTACCTTATTTATAAAACTGCAATGTATTCAGTAATTAGGTCCTTCACGAAAGGCGCGTTAGGACGAAATAATGATGGTCGGCTGTTGCACTGGAAAACATGCAAAAACCAAAAAACAGGTGTCAT